>NW_020884922.1:1572406-2178230 GCF_003945725.1 Corapipo altera | reverse complement strand
CTCACCGCCGGCCCCGCCGCTGCCCGGCGCACGCTGATGACGCGCCGGCGGAGGCGGGCGCGGCATCGCCCAGCGCCAGCTCCGGCACCTCCCTGCGGAACAGTTAATTAGCCTGGGAAAGTAATAAATGTTCAGCTATCGGTGTTAACCAGCTGGGGGGAGGAAGGCGGCAGAAAATATTTGGTAGCGATTTTTAAGACACAAGCTTTCATATAAATAGCAGCGTCAGTTTCCCAGGAAGAAAGCAGGCAGCTGCGTGGTTGGGTAAAATCAGCCCCAGGGTACTCGGTGCTTTTATTTTTTTATTTGGCTGTACCCGACCTACTCGGGACCCAGGATGCCCTGTGCCAGATCTGGTCATATGGCTGCGGGGTTTTAAACCGCCGAGGTGTTTCACCTCGAGGACCGGTCTGTTTTCGGAAGTGTTTTTCCTAAGATTCGTGGGTGAAACCCGCATCTTGATATTTTGATGCTGTACCCACATGAAGCCAAACTTACCTACTCCAAACATATATGCTACGTATTTTCAGCGTAAGGTCGTATTACGAAAAAAGTTCCGATGTAGGTGATTCCCGATGTACTGGACTGAAATAGTGAAGACAAGGTTTGAAACGACACCAGTTGCTCTCTGTCATTGACCCCCACCTCGCTAGCGGTAGGAAATTTGAATCCTCGATCGGCATTTTAAAGAATTATGTATCTTTGCTTTATTCACGGAAAAAAAATGTTTAACGAATACTGTGTTTTGTGAATATGCCAATTTAAATTACTTCATTGTTAAAAAGATTCTGCAGTTTAAGGAAAGTTCTTTCTATTTCTGAATACTGAGTACTATTTTTTTTTCCTCAGCACCCAAATGCCTTAATATGGACGAGGTTTTAACAGTCGTCATTACTTGGTGTTCTCCTAGCAGCAAATCACCTTCATACATGACCTATATCTTATATAAAATAAACTTGAGGATTAATAAATAGTTGTGTTTTTCCTAATTGTGTGTTTAAGTTAAACGTAATGAAAACACAGTAATGACTTTAGACTTGCTTCTTCATACTGCTATATACGAATAAAGCTAAACAGAACTTTTAAGGTGCCAGAATAAAGCACATGCAAGAAAAACGGTGTGTGAAAGGCAGAGCTATCCATCTGGCTTCTGACTTCCCTGCGTCCTCTCCTCCGCCAGGGACCTGTGGGTGTGGGTGGGTACCAAAGATTGAAGCAGAGGAGAAAAAAAAGCCTGAGCCCTACCCTACCTTTCCTGGTAAACGCACGCTAAGTAATTATCATCTCCTAAAAAAGCAAAGAAAAAACAATTGGTATTATTTCTCTAGGCTCATTTATATTTTGAAAATACGTTTGTTAAACCGATAATTTTAAAAGGACTTAGTAAAAATACCACCATGAAAAATTCAGTTAATCCTGTGAAAATAATGTCGCCAATATTAAAAAAGTGGTCATATCATTGCTCGATTATTTGCATCCTTCAGCCGTTCTTTTGGAAAAATAGAATGTTTAACCAGATGTTAAAGCTTCGGTTACTTCAGCCGTTTCCGACAAAACCCACCCCCTTCGAGCGGAGCGCTTTAACAGCAAAGCCCCATTCCCTCGGGCTGATAAACTCTAGCCCTAAAGATGCCGCTTGGATTTAGAGTACCTGAAAGTGTTGCGACTATGTGGGAGACCTCCACTGTCCCATAAAGCTCTTGGGAAATTGGCAGGAAAGCTAGAGGAAAGGCTTGTGGGGCGAGGTGGGGTGGTACAAGGGGTACAGGTACTTTTGAGATGGGAAGAAGATGCAGGCGTAGCCGAGTGTAGCGCGAGTATTGCAGAATATCTTACTTCATTTTGCTTGCTTAGAAGTAATGTTCTCAGGTTTTGATTGTGGTTTTTTGTTTGTTTGGTTGGTTTGTTTCTTTGTTTGTTTTTGGTGGGGGGAGAGGGGTGTTGTTTAGTTGGGTTTTGTTGTTGTTTGTTTGCTTGGGGGGGGGTCTGTGATGCCTTTTTTGTTAAATCGTGCTTTTCTGGTGTGACGCTTTTGTGCATTGAATCAAATGCCACAATTACAACTTGTTACGTTTCTTGAATATTTTTGATCCAACTCGCATAAGTGAATTGAGGCTTCATTGAATGAAGACGCAGCTTTCAGCTCTTGTCCCACTAGCAAGCTGCCAATTTGACTCAGAAGACAGTTTATTTTATAAATAAATACAAGCATTTGAGAAACAATTTTACCCAGTTCCTGTGAAAGAGATAATACTACAAAAAGCACTTTTAAAAAAGTTTTATTACATTCCTGAAGGTTTCTAATGTTTTCTCCTTTTAAAAAAGGAAGGGGGAGATACCCCAAGAGCCTTTCTCTTTTTAGCCACAACTGTTACCTTGTCGTAACATAAACCGATATTCTTTACATAACAATGTCGCGTTTCGCCGGCTCTGAGTCGGGAACTTTTGAACCCGTGTTTACTCGAGCCCTTCTCTGGCTGTTTTATATCACCGTCCGGAGGCTGCGAGAGGCTGGAGGAGCAGATTTGCCAAAAGGGAATGTCGCGAACTTGCCCGATCTCATCTACAGGGATTACATGACTTAATTTCGGCGTTTCTTTTGAAAGCCTCGAGTTTGCGCTTCTTTAAATGTAGGTCTCTCGTTCGGGTTTGACATTCCCCATCCCGCCAGTGTGAAGCCAGCAGGTAGGTAAGCCTGCCTAGCTCCACGTTATCCTTACCGAGCCCAGGAAAAATAGGCATCCACGTATTCGTGGGTGTAGTGGGTTTGTGTTTGTTTGGTATGTTGGGGGATGAGAGGGTTAGTGTACAGAAAAACTAAACCCACAGCAAAACCCAGGCGCCGTCACGGGGCATCTCCCACCCGACTGCTTTGAAGGCGATGCACTTGACAAACGCTCAATGTTTGTTTCGGTCCTGGACCGTCGGGCACGAACGTACTAATTAACTCGAATTAATCAGCACCCTTACAACTCAAGCTTAAAGGCTGTGGTGCAGATAAAGGTCATTATCTGTGAAAGCCACTGCCCGGCCGCGATTCACGCGCGTCCCTGAGCCTCCCCTCAGCGCTGGCGCCCCCTCCTCGCAGGGAGCGGAGCGGGGGCGGGAAACCCTCACCCACACCAGCCTCCTGAGGAGGAGCACGGCAGGGGCGCTTTAACAGTGGGCTGGGTGCGGCGGGGCAAAAGTATAAAGCGTGAGGAGCGAGGCGAGCCCGCTAGGTACCGTCTCTCGTCCCAGAGGAGCGGGCGGGGCTGTCCCGTTCTCCTCAGGCTCCCGCCCTGCCCCGGGCCCGCAGCACGGAGGGGGCGGGGAGGCAGCGGTTGGTGAGGGCGGGTAGTTCAAACCCGAGCGAGGGAAAGCGGCGGCGGCCGCACGCGAGGGGCCGGTGTGGGTGGGGAGAGGCGAAGCGGCTCCTCGCCAGGGGCAACGGGCCCAGGGTCGGGCGGCGAGAGCTGCTGCGGCGGCACCGGCCTCGCTCCTCCAGCCTGCCCTCAGCCCCGCTCGGGGGGCCCCGCTGCCGCCTCAGCCGCACCCCGTGGAAGGGCGGCCTCCAGGCTCTGCTCCTGTGCCCAGCGATTTCCCAGATGAGGGGGTGAAGCGGTTGCTTTGCTCGTGTCCGGCATCCCAGGTGGATGAGAGACCCTCGGGTGCTGGTCCCTGGGTAATTAGGCGATGCACACATACATACATGGACTGAAAACTGTGCCTCAGCTGGGTAATGTTTGTCTTACACCTCTCTCTTTTCTCTTCACATCCTTTCTCACTTCAGGTTATCAGTAGGGGCAAGCAATTCTTCTAATACAGCACATTTACTGTGGAAGATCTTGAGTTGCTTCACAAATTAGGGTAAGTGGCCCACATAATTTAGATAGGACTTGGCGATGTCATCTTCAGTATTAATATTTTCTAAGGTATCAATGACTTCTGTGTTGTCTCAGGGAGGTCAAGAACAGAGTCTTCAGATAATCAATTTTACTACAGATATGGTATGTTTAAATAACAGAGAAAATATTCTTGTATGACCAGAATGTTGTCTTTATCTGTTTTGTTAGCAATAGTGAACAGTGATAAAGTCAGAAATCATCAAGGTATAATTGTTCAGTGTGTGTTACTGGGGAATGTAAATTAGTATCATGAACATCTTAGAACTTATGTCTAAGAGGCACTGTTGACATTGCCTTCTAGTTACCAACATTTTTACCTCTTTGGGGTGCTTTGTAAGACTAACCTTGCTAAAAATGATTTTTTTGTCTAAACATGTGAATACCGTGCATTTAGTTTGGGTCAGCTTAGTTTATTTTGTCCCATAAACTTCCAGAAATTTTGCAGTTGATTTGTAGATCAGTTTGAGAACTACAAAATTAATAATAGATATGGGAAATGCACAGAGCACCTGCACTTAGCAGATACGGATTTTGTTACTTGCTCTGTAACTGACTTGTTTTGCAACCAACCTTTTCTTCCCTGCACATCTGTTTGAGGGTGTCTAAGACAAGGTTAACAATATTTTCAGGAACTACTTCAAGATCCCCAAACGAAAAGGACATGATGTTATGTATCAAATCTAGTAGACAAAACTTTTCTCCCAATAAAAAAGAATTGCTTATAGAAGTCAGTCAAGTTGTAAGTAGTTTTATTAGGCATCTCTTATGAATATAAATATTATCTTGTTATTATTATGAAAGCTGTTGGGCACCTCTGAAAGGCTTCCCATTTTGTACTGCATTTGTAAAATGAGATCTTGTGTTAAATTAAATCTTAATTTGTACAAATAATACATTTTGGAAAAAAAAATTAATGCATATACAGCTTGAGCTGTATACTGGGATTTACAGTAAATCATAGAATGAATCAGGTTGGAAGGGATGTTAAAGATCACATAGCTCCAAACCCCTTCCATGGGCAGGGACACCTTCCCCTAGACCAGGTTGCTCAGAGCCCCATCCAGACTGGCCTTGAATGTTGCCAGGGATGGAGCATCCACAACTTCTCTGGGCAACCTGTGCCAGTGTCCCATTGCCCTCATAAGAGGAATTTCTTCCTAATGTCTAATCTAAACCCGCCTTCTTTCAGTTTAAAGCCATTACCCCTTGTCTTATCACTAAATGCCCTTCTAAAAAATCCCCCTCCAGCTTTCTTGCAGGCCCCCATTAGGTACTGGAAGACCACAACAAGGTTTCCCTGGAGCCTTCACTTCTCTGGGCTGAACAACCCCAGCACTCTCAGCCAGTTTTCACAGCAAAGATACTTCATCCCTCTGATCATTTTCACATCCTACTCCAGATTCGCTCCAACATGTCCATGTCCTCCATATTTTGGGGGCCCCAGGGCTGAACGCAGTACTCCAGGTGGGATCTCACAAGAGCAGAAGGTAAAGAAGTAAAATGAAGTATAAAATAGTATGAATGAATGAAGAAGTATAGAATGAAGTGCAGAAAAGAGGTGAAATGAAGCAGTTTGCTGGACATTGTTCATTCGGTGTCTGTACTGAAGCGACAATTTTATTTATATTATCCTATAATATTTTGTAATGTCTATAAAATCAATGCAATGAGCTCACAGGCTCCCCCTGCCGGACTTTGCACTATGCACAGCATATTTTTGGCTTCTGCTTGAGTTAACAGCATTCCTTTAACTCCACTATTTTGATCTCCCTTACAGCTGCAAAAACCTTGTTTTGCTGTGATTTTTATGTTACTTGAAACACAAGTTTGATTAAATTATTTTATACTGTAATATTTTATTTTTTTTTCTACTGTCAGTTGTTCAGAGTTATTAGATAATTTCTCCTATAGAATGCCTGAGAATGAAGCTGCAAGCATGAGTTTTTCCTCTTGTTTCTTCAGCCTGCTGCCTGAAAATTAATTTTCTAAGTCTGGAAGCCTGTGGACTTTTGTTAGATGTGTGATTAGTTTGACTGTGACTGTGTTTAAGGAAAACATTAATATTTTTAAAGGTAAGTGTGGGTATGTGATTTTGTATTATTTGTTTGGGTTTGGTATGGGATTTCTCTGGGGGAGATGTCTTTTTTTTTTTTTTTTCCAGTATTGAGATTTTGAACAGCTGTCTTTAAGTAGCATTCAGTTTTAAACTTCTGTCCATCAACATTTTTGGAAGGAATATCTACTGGCAACATTTGCTAACTAACTGCAGTTCACAAAATTCAGCATAAAAATGAAGCCTCTATTCTTTTTGTAAATTACACAAAGACAACAGCGTATTGTTACAGCAGGTTTCTTTCTTCCTCCTCTTACAAAAGGAAGAGCTGTGTTGGAGTGGTCCTTTGCCCATAGCATGACTAATTCACTGAAATGCAGCAGTGCAGCGCCCAGGGACTTCATACCTTTAAAAATATAGGAAAAAGTTATTTTCTAGTTCATGACACAGCATTTTCAGCCTATTGCCTAAAATCATAGAATCATGGAATGTAAGGTAAGTGGAAGGAACCACTGGAAAGCATCTGGTCCAACCTCCCTGCTCAAGCAGGGGCCCCCCCAGAACACATTACTCAGAACTGTGTTCAGGCAGCTTTTGAAATCTCTCCAGCGAAGGAGAGTCCAAAACCTCTCTAGGCAGCCTGTTCCAATGCTCTGTCATCCTCACAGTAAAGAAGCTTTTCCTCATGTTCACGTGGGACCTCCTGTGTTCCAGTTCCTGCTCATGGCCTCTTGGAATCATAGAATCAACTGGGTTGGAAAAGACCTGAGAGATCATTAAGTCCAACCCTTGATCCAACACCAGCCTGGTTACTAGACCATGGCACTAAGTGCCACGTCCAGTCTCATCTTAAAAACCTCCAGGGACAGTGAATGCACCACCTCCCTGGGCAGCCCGTTCCAATGTCTGATTACTCTCTCTGCAAAAAATTTCTTCCTAATATCCAGCCTAAACTTCCCCTGGCAGAGCTTAAGGTCGTGCCCTCTTGTCCTACTGCTGGTTGCCTGGGAGAAGAGACGTGTTGCTTGGCAACACTGGGAAGAGCCTGGCTCCATCCTCCTGACACTCTCCCTGCAGATACTTACTGACATTGATAAGGTCCCCTCTCAGTCTTCCCTTCTCCAGGCCCAACAGGCCCAGCTCCCTCATCCTTTCCTCTTAACTGAGGTCCTTCAGTTCTCTCATCATGTCCATAGTGCTCCTCTTGACTCTCTCCAGTATTTCCTTCTCTTTCTTGAACTGGAAAGTTCAGAACTGGCCACAGTACTCCAGGTGAGGCCTCACCAAGGCTGATTAGAGGGACAGGATCACCTCCTTCGACGTGCTGGCAATGCTCTTCCTAATGTACCCCGGGATACCCTTGGCCTTCTTGGCTACAAGGACACTGTGCTGGCTCAAGGGCAACTTGTTGCCCACCAGGACCCCCAGGTCCTTCTCCGCAGAACTGCTTTCCAGCAGATCAGCCCAGCCTGTACTGGTGAAGGGAGTTATTCCTCCCAAGGTGCAGGACCCTGCACTTGCCTTTGAACTTCAGAGGGATCTTCTGTGCCCATCTCTCCAACCTGCTGAGCTCCCTCTGAAGGGCTGCACAGCCCTCTGGGGTGTCAGCCACTCCTCCAAACTTTGTGTTGCCAGCAGACTTGCTGAGGAGGCATCTGCCCTTTATCCAAGTCATTGATGAATAACTTGAACAATACTGGGTCTGGTATCGACCCTTGGGGGACATCACCAGTGACAGGTCTACTAAAACATTGAGAAGTGATGTAGGTGAAATACTAGATGCTTTTTGGAGTTGGTCCTGCAATGGCAGTTCTCCCTAATTCATGTAAGCACTAGCTTAAAGCTGTGTCCTTGTGTTTCCTGTTTGTGCTGTCATTTATTTCACTGAGTCAAACAGAGAATGAGGAAAAAACAGTGATTAAAACAAATGTGAAAATAAGGTACTTGTAGAGGTAAATGAGGGAAGGAAAGGAAGGAGGCCAGACTTCAGACCTCATTGTTGTGTTGAAATTATTTTTACGTACCCTTCTTTCCTGGAAGAATTTTTCTCAGTTATGTTGGTCTGGTTTTTTGTTTGTTTGTTTTAAACCTATTTGTTTTCATTCTGATATTAGCAAGATTGTGTAGGTCTTTATGCTAAGGTGTTACTGTCTGCTGTTTAACATCTTGTTCCTTTTGAACTTCTATATATTGCTGTCTCCTTACAGTAGAAAACAAAACAAAGCATTTTCTATATGGCAGTGGTCTAAAAAAGTGCCTTCAGCATGGGTATAAAATGCTAATGGTTCAAGGTCATCAAAGAGTAGTTCCCTCCTCACCTGTCTCATGCAGTCTGGGTTCCCACTGCTTGTGTTTGGTGGCTTAGGGCTTAACTAAGTCAGGACTGTTGGGATAATAGCAATGTCTTAGTATTTGGTGTTTAAGCCAAATTTAAAGATTCCTATTTTTGTCTGTTTTGAAAGTTCACTTGCTATTTCCAGGCTTTATGTTTCAAAATATCAGTTATGGAGGCCAGTAACACACCCCAGTGAAAGGTGCTGATTCCAGCTCAGGGAGTCTTGGGGTGTTGAGGTGAATTACTTTGGTGTCCGTGAGAACAACCTTCCTTCTGCCATTACTCATAACATCTTTTATACAGTTGTTGTGTCTTGTGTGCAGAAAGAAATGACCCAATGCCACTGTGGTTATGGTGGAGAAACTCTGCCACCTATGAATTGCAAAAAGTAAGCCTGTTTCCATGCATCTTTTCCACGGCTGATGTGTGCATCAGCCACTTCTAACTTCTCTAAGAAAATATATAGTAGCTCTTAAATGATCTGTACCTGGTGAGTGTGTGAACGGTCAGCCCATTAGTTTGTTTAAAGTGTAAAACTTCAGAACACTTTACACACAGAGCTGAGCAAAAGCAGAGACCTTCTTTACAAAATAACATTTAAATGCTGAGGAAGACAAAAATGCACTTTTCACTTTGAAATTTATTCCCTCAAGGGACTGTAGGGATCTGAATAATAGGGAGACTTGTAGAGTTGTGACTTCATGATTAATCCTCTTATTTTACTTAAGGAGAAAATGCCTTTTGTCTAAACTCACTATCATCAGAGCTTCTGCTCATTCTTGAGGACTGAACTGTTAGTGTTGGATGAACCAATAACCCCCTCCTAATAAAAATCTCGACCCTATTGGAATGCTAGAGGGTTTTGTTGCCAATTTCAGCACCAATGAGCCTCTAGTTGCTGTGTTGCTTATCTAAAGTGTTTTTCCACAGATGAGGACTGGCACATCAATTAGCTAACTGGATGTAAGTCTGAATTTGCCTACTAGTATACTACGCATTTTAATCACTTGTTCTAACCACCTACTTGATAGGAATTTATATTTGCGTACATTTATAAGCAGTTTCTACTAAGACTAATAAAAATACTTTTGTCGTGGCTACTGTCTTGATAGACTTACACAGGGCTTTCTCATGAATCTGAGGGTGTTTTGGTGACTACTTTGTCGTTTGTTTCAGGAACAACACTGGTATCTTCTTTTACAAAGCCAAAGTGTCAAGCAGAAGATGTCAGACAGTCATTCAGTGAAGTTCAATATTCTTAAAAGAAATAGATTAATATCTCCCAGCAGCAATTTTAAATACTCAAATTTTAAAGACATGTGTTGCACTTCAGCATTTCTGGACAGCAGATACAATGAGTCAGTAAAAGATCTTGATGCAGAACATAAAGAAGCACCAAGTGTAACAAGTATTTCATTGCTACAAGGGCATTCTGAGCACATTCATCCAAATGCCTTCATTCCCGTGTCATCATCTATCGAAAAAGAACTGAATTCTATCTCAATATCAGAAGAAAAAGAAGCAACAGGAAGTGCAGATGGTTTTGAAAGTCCTAAATCAAGTAGAAAAAGCTCTTCACTACGCAGGAGACTGCTTTTACCCAAGACTGTTGAAGCTGGCACAACTGTAGAAAGCTGTGAAAGGCAAGCTAGTTCTTCAGGAAGCATCAGGAAAAAAAAATTCTCCTGTGTTTTGAACTCCGAAGAAAAACTTCCAAAAACTACTGCAGATTCTTCAAAAGATAAAAGTTGCAAAACTCTGACAACTAGCACTTCAAAACCTGAGGGCTCTAATCCTCGTTTTCCAAAACGGAGAATTTCCTTTTCACAGCAAAGGACTTCCACAGTAGATGAGTCCCAGTGTAAGGACCCCTTATTGCTAGAGTCGGAAAGTTTATCTCCAATTCAGTGTAAGGATGGAATTGTTAATAACACTAATGAATTCAATGGAAGTGTTCTTATGAGAGTTGGTGACGGGGTGCTTAGGACTCTTACTTACAACGAAGCCAATGAGAGTAAATTCCTGACTTCTATCAACAGTCCTGTAGAGAACTTGAATTTTGGACTATGTGATATAAACTCTCCCCCTGTTAAGGTGGTAAATTACCCAGATCTTTCAACACCTGAGGATAGTGGATATAATTCACTTCCTTTGGACAAATCAGGAGACTCATTGTCTGATCATGAGGGATCTTTCCAAGAGCTCTTTCAAAAGCACAGAGAAGATTCCAAAATTCTAGATAATAAAAGAAAAACAAGAAAACTTGAACGAGTTAGAAGGTTATCCACTCTTCAGGAACAGGGTTCACAGTCAGAGACAGAAGATAATCATGGCAGTCCTACTTCAATGCATATATTAACAGAAGAAAGAAATTTTGTCAGGGAAGATCATGAATTAGTTCTAAAAGAACAACCTAATGGAGACCTGGTTGTAAGTCATGGAGATCTCTCAAGAACTCCAGCTCTGAAAATAGTTCATGAAATTTGCTTGCAGAGACAAAGATCGGACCAAAAGCAAATATCAGAGAATATTGATGGAACAGAAATATTTGCATTAGATCATGTCCTTCCTGGACTTATTGGCAAGAAAATGGGCCTTGACAAATTAGATATTTTAACAGAATTAAAAGACAGAAATTTAAAACATGTTCTTGCTATAGTTTTAGATGCTTTGACAGTGGAAAGTCTATGCAGGTAAGTACTATGGCTTCACCCCCCCCAAAGGCAAAAATATGTGCTCCTGCAAATGAGTTAGAATAATTTCTAGAATACCAGGTGTTGTCAATATAATTCATTTGGTTTTGAGGAAATAAAAATTTTTGTCACCATTGATCAAGTAGGTCTTTTTGTGTAGTTCTAAAAGTATGAAGGGGAATTAAAAAAGCAAAACAAACATGAAAATTAATCAACTTAAAACTAAATCACAGTACTTGTAAACTTAGAAATATATTAAAAGTTCCTTTAAACCTAGAAAGTAATTTATTCTCATTACAAGTTCCCCAATATTGCACAGTACTCAAAACACGTTTTCTGTATTTTTTCTTGTGCATTTTATTTCCTTATTTTCAAGCACAAAAATGCTCCAAGAATTTTGATTCATGAGAAATCTTCTAGATTAATTTATAATCAACAGAAATTGTCCCATTTCAAAGAAATCCAGAGTGTCACGTGTTGTTAGTTACAAAGGGAATGGGTGAATAGGTGGAAGTGTAAGGGCACGAATCTTTTTAGAACATTTAACACAAAAACGTGACTTTAGAAACAATCTTGGTAAGTGGAGAGAAGAAACTGGTTTAATTTTCTAAGTCAAAGCTATGCTCTGTTATTTATATTGCAATTGTTCTTTAGACTCTTCTGTTATTCTATAGAATGGTGCACGACAATATGAGATCTGTGTCTCAAAACAATATCATGAACTACTATATTGCAGTAGTCTGTAAAATTACCAAAGTATATGAAACTGCAAAGATATTTACCAGGTAGTCTTACTATCATGACTTCTGCACTACTTGGAAAAATGTGAAAGTGAATCATTTTTTTCATTAATTTGTTCCAGCATTTGGAAAGTAAGCAAAAACTGGCGTGAAATCGTTGTACAAGATAAAAGGGCAGATAAGAGGAGAAAGTTGTACATAAAACAGCAGAAAGAAGAAGCTGGGGTAAGGTGGTTCTCAAAAGTGATATTTTTTTTTTTAAGCATGAAAGAAGGCAGGTCAAAGGAAAGAGGAAACATCTTGTAAAGTTACAGAAAGGGAGCCGATAGAGACAATTCCAACAGGAGTATGTGAAGGATTCTAACAGGAGAATGTAATGGCTCTTACTTCTTTTCAGCTGTTTGCAGTTTGACTACTAGTCTTTCAACAATGTCAGACTATTTCTTTCCCCCTTCGGCCCTTTCTCGAGAATCCTGTGACTGATTTTGGCTTTATATTTTTAAAACCTGTTCATACCATTGTTCCGTGCTGCTCCTTATTTTGCGTTTCACTCTAGTCTGCAGTGCTGTAGGACCCACTCTAGAATACTCCTGGATTATTTTCAGGACTGCTTGTGGCTAAGCATCACAGTGTATTTGTGAACATCAGAAGGACATATAGAAGTTTAAGGGGTATCTAGAAGAGTAAGCATACTAATTGCAGTATATTTTTTTCAGATCCCCCACATGATGCACTTCAGTGGAACCTTGCTTTAAATGTGACAAAAGCTGTGTTTGCTATTTCCTTACTTGCTATTGAGATGTGTACGAATTCAGAAACAAGAGGACCAGTAGAGTGTGCTAAAAGACTGTTGGCTTTTTACTCTGCTCATGGGACTGTTTTTAATGATTCCTGTCTCTTTATTCCTCACTAAATATAAATGTTTAACAGGAAATATTTGCACTATACATAATTTCCGTTTCTAATATGTTGTTGCAGAGGGGAAAAAACCCCAAACAAGCAAAATCCAGCTGAAAATACCAAATGAAATAAAACCCTAATTTTCTCCCTTTTTTCTTTTTTTTTCCTTTTCTTTGTAATTATAAACTAATAGGAATATTTATTGAAGGCTGAAGATGCTGCCACAAGGCTTAATATTCTCAATAGATCTGCTCTAAGGCCTGTTCAAGCTCAAGCCAGAACTCCTGTACTACAAACACCACCTTCATACACTGAAATTACACCCACTAACACTAGTTACTCAGCTAGCAGACAGGAAGAATACCTGAAAGTAGGTATCTAAGAAATGCTTCACTTTTAGTTTTTAGGAAGTTTTCATTTACAAGAACTAAGTAGCTCTTTTCTCCCTCCTCTTGCTACAGGTTGCTAAAACTCTGTTCACTGACGAAGCTCTAAAACCCTGTCCAAGATGTCAATATCCTGCTAAATATCAACTGGTAAAGAATCGGGGGCTGTGTAGCAGAGAGGCATGTGCATTTGAGTTCTGTATTTTATGTCTGCATGCATTCCATGGCTCAAAAGAATGTAACAGTTTATCTGCAAAACGGAAGAACAAAAAAGATGCTCCTCCAGGAAGCGCCCAAAGCAAAAGAAATTTAAAAAGACTCTAAATTTGTAAGGCATGCAACTCCTTACATTCAATTCCTCTTCCACTTCTCATAAATTCCTAATCTTGTTCCTCTTCATATATTTCATTTCTTTATACTTCATATAAAGATATGCATTTTGAAAGTCTCATTCAATTTGTTACCAAGGTACCTTCTCATGTATATATCTTAATCAATGTAGTATATTTTTATTTTTAAAAAAATGAACATTTAAAAGTATTTTGTCTTCTTTTACTTGTTGAGTAGTAGCTAGGCACTTACTAACATCTTAATTTTTAAATAAATATTTATATGTAGTCTGTATTATTTAGCTTACAACACCTCTTAGATGTTTAAAAATGTGATTCTTGTCTTAAAGACAAATTAAAGAAAATTATTTTTAAAAAATTCTTTGCTATTGGATTTATTTATTCACTTTAAATTACAGTAACTGTTTTAAAAATATCTCAAAGTGGGGCACTATGTACACTTGCAAAAAATACTTCTATTTGTATAGTGACACCTAAAAGCCCATATTAGTTGTCTGAATTTTTTGTCAGAATAGTTTGTTGTTCTCTTAACCTCTGTAATTCAAGTCAATAGAATAGTAATTTCTAAACCAAATGGATGCTGTGTGAATATTCTATTTTACTGCTTTTTACAAAGTTTTTATCTCAAAAACTTCAGGTGATACAGTATATATTCATGTATCTAAAAATACTGTTGTGAACTTACCTAATCTGACTTTACTTCAGCTCCCAGACACTAGGTCATCTTTATACTTCTGTTGGAGTGAAAGGATTATCTACAGCTAGAAATCATTCTTTATCTGTAGATTTAACTAGGAGAATTCACTGATTTTGCTCTTGAACTAAATTTGCTGATCCTTTACAGAAAACTAACTCAATCTGCCTCTTGGACCTCAGATAATTTTTATGTGTGTGCTTGTTTTGTTTTGCTTTTAAACCTCCTAGCAATTACAAAGAGCTTGAAATACAGGTGACAGAAATGGACACAGTACTTGTTCTATGAAGATATAATATTAATTTACCTCTACAATTGATATTGTCCTACTTGTCCTTTCAAAGAGTTCATTTGTAACAAGCATCTTGCAGAACACTTGTAGTCAGCTGGTGGTTATTCCCTGCTCTCCCTCCGATGCTGTCCTTTGTGCCTTACTTGTGATGTTATTTTACTGTGTGTATTCTTAGGTAAGCTGTAACACTGAGTTATTTAAAAAGCAGTCTGATTTTAAAAAAAAAGAGCTTTCAAGTAAACAATAAGTTGCATATTAGCCTCTTTAAATATTTGTTCACACATCCCTTTATTTTAAGATTTTTTTTTGTTCCTTTTTTTTTCCATTATTTCCTTTATTGGATGTTTAAGACAAATGGCCCAGGACAATCCACTTCAGGATGTTCTTGAAATATCACTTCTTATTTCTCATCTCTAACTGTTGTGATTTGTAATTTGGTTAGTACTTCTACACCATACTTGGTTTCTGGGATAGTAGTTTCACACAGCATTTAGAAGGATGAGAAACAACACGGCGAATAAAATGCTATAGAATTTTTAGTACTAACTCTATTTAACTGAACACGGTGTCATGAAAGAAGGGATCAACCCAATATGTCTGCCAGAAAATCATGTTTATTGCATGCATACAAGTATCAGCATTTTAATTCCATGCTTATTTGTATTTGCTGAGTCTTTGCCTCATTCTTGTCTCGGGTTACACTGGTAGGACTTGGACTTGAAAATGGTTCTGTCTATTCTGAGGGAACAATTGAGATGAAGGATTTGGGGGCAAGCTAGAGGATAGAGGTATGTGTATTCAGTTTTGGTTTAGGAAGAATGACATTGATTACAGAGGAGGAGATTGCAGTAGGAAAATGGCTAAATGACTTGATTAAATATTTTCACTTCTCTAATTGTTTAGAACTTTGTGTTCAAAGTCTACTTAAAAGTTTTAATAAAGTTCAAAGAACCATTGGATTTGTTCCTTTTTTCTTAGGTATAAATTAAGGAACTATACATTTTTAGAAATGTTTAATAGTTTCTATTAAAGGTTAAACTGACATGATGAACAGCTTTCTAGGCAGGAAGTTATATTACACAAGAATCTGAATATATACAGTTTTTAATAACCTAATTTGGATTAGTTGTCTTTCCTGTTGAACTACCAAATAAAGTAGGATATGTTAGTAACTGCAATGCAGAATAAGTACTGCATGTCATAACATTTCAGTCTGCTATTGACATCACTGCATTTAAACTCTGCTAAATAGCAATACATATCTCTAAAATGTCTCAAAACAAAAAAAAAACTTTAAATGCATTCTTGAAATTGTTGGGAGACTTATGGCAGACAGTGAGAGGATTTAGCTTGCCTTCTGATGTGGAATATTGCAGTGCAGTCTAGAAATGCATGAGGTGCAATAGTTCTGAAAGTATTACTAAAATAGGTGCACCTTTGGATGGAAGAGCCATATAGGAGCTCAATTCTCGGTTTAAGAATAATTTTTTAAGTGCCCTTTCCATTTGAGAAAATCTGGTAAGAGTTGTGTGACCTTTTCCAAAGAGTTTGCTTTTGCTAAAATCTGAATAATTCAGGGAGAATGGAGTAGTAAATTGGTTTTCATTTCGGCATTCTTTGTCTTTTGAAGGTAGTCTCTTTGATGTTTACAGTGTCTATTCAACAAGGAGTAACTTGAAAAGAAAAAATACTTGAATCCTATTTCACAGTTTTAAACCTTTTTCTCCACTTTCAACATATTTGAAAGGTGGTTTTTTTCCTACTAAACCTGTCTCACAAAAATGTCTTCTTGAATCACATGTCTCTTGTTCAGTTCAGTCTACCATGAATATGCTCTGGTGTTCAGAGCATATTCAGAAATGTGTTCTCTGCTGTCATCCACTGCTACACCAGAGGCAGGGGGAAGTGAGAAACCCAGGCTTCTCATCTCTGGGTAGTGGTCCTCTCTGACAGTGATTTTCAAAAATTTATTTAAAAAAAAATTAGCTTTATGCCTTGGCACAAGGGAGAAACAAAACAGTGATATAATCAATGTGTGGGTTAAGAATAACATAACTGTACCATATCTTGTGTTCTATTAGATATCTAAAAGCCTCTAATAGAGTAAAAGGAATCAAAATTATTTCATTATATGATTGCTTTATGACAGAAATTAAGTATTTGGGGTAGAGGAGTGGAAGTAACCTCTTTTGAAATGTTAGAATATTTTTTTTCTCTATCCTGTATCCCTCAATTAGTCTCTATCAGATACTATAAAGCTATGGGAGTCTGAACTTGAATGAAGCAACAAAGAAGAACATAAGGTCTTACTTATAAAAAACCCAAACACTCAACACAAAACCAAACAACCTCACAAACCCCAACCCCCAGACCCCAAAATAAATCCTCCCCTTCAACAAAGCCAAAAAAAAAAGGCAAGAAGAAAACAGCTGATGAGTGTCAGGGGGCCTAGGGATTCATGCCTAGCATCTTTCTTTTTCTACTAGGCTGAATTATTTCTCGGAGACCTGAGGTCAAACGCTATCACAGAGAAGAAGGATGCAAAAGTGGTCTTTCAGTAGAAATGGCAATGGTCAAGTGTTTTCTAAAATATCCAGCCCATAATTATTCTCCAGCTCAAAAACTGTTCTTGCAATTGACAATAGATTGTTGGAAAAGGAGGAGTGAATTTTCTTTCATTCTGGAATATGAGAATAATGTTCAAGATACTATTTGGACTGCTTAAAACCTTATTTTTGCAATACTTACTTCCCTTCAGGCAGACATGACCTATAGTGGGAGAAGTGATATTGCCTGCAATTGCCCAGGGAATGAATTTAGTTTTCTGAAGATGATGGTTTCAACCAGACCTGTGAATTTAAATTCTAAAATAGAATTATTAGAAGTAGCCTTTGCTGCTGACAGAGGTTGCTGCAAGAATTGTACTTCATAAATCTTTTTTTTTGGAGCAGCAGCCCTAAACTTCAAGTGGTTTGTGAGAAGGAAATTGAGGTTACTCAAGACTCTGATCATTCTTTCCTTGGTGACAAGTATCAAAGAGCTTAGGCAAAAAATTGTTATAAATCTTTTTAATTGTTTATAGGCTAGAGAATGTTAGTATGTTTTATCATTAACTAGCTAAAGATTTTGTTAATTAAATTAAGGATCTCATCAACATACAACAGATTACTTCCCTATTCCATATATTGGTTATTCTTTAGAACATCTTTGGCAATTTGGCCTTGTTGGTTCACTTTAATACAAGAAGTAATTTCTTTCTGTTTCATAGGCACATGAAGAAATACAGCAATGTCAGATTAGAAAGGGACTCCTGGAGTCTTGTGCCAACCTCTTATGTCAACTCATCAAGTTCTATCTTAAAACTAGATAGAATACTGTCCAATGACAGTGTCGGTGACCTATTCCAGATCGGTCTACTATTCCCTTAACCTGTTGCCTTTTTTTTAGCACTACTATTAAAATAACTCTTCTGTACATCTGATCCTCCCCTTACACTTTTTGTTCCTCCCAATGTTATGATTATGTTATTTCACCATCAAAAAACTCAGAATTTAGTCTCATCTCTTAAGACAATCCAACAACAGGTGTTGTGACAAACAATTCCTCACTGTTTCCATTAGAATTTATTCTTTAAATCAATGCAACAACTATTCCAGGTAAAACCTCCTCAAGACCTTGAATAACATTGAGGCTTTCTTTTCTCTACAAGAAAATACTTTGACCAATGCATTTCTTTTTTATGTCTTCTGCACAATCCCAGTTTAATCACTAGGTGTAATACTCCCACTTTCTTTCCACAAATTTTGAAAAGATCCCATTTTTCCCCCCATATTTCTACTGAACCTTAAGTGTGT
Organism: Corapipo altera; assembly: GCF_003945725.1. Lineage (NCBI taxonomy): Eukaryota > Metazoa > Chordata > Aves > Passeriformes > Pipridae > Corapipo > Corapipo altera. The sequence continues at coordinate 2,160,046 of NW_020884922.1, read as the reverse complement.
AACCTCACACTTTGTACTGCTAAGCTTCAGGCTTTTTTCTTTCTCTGCTTCAGTCTTGTGATGATTTAGTATTTGATGTGATATTATATTTTTACAGGTGCAAATTTTTTGTCTGTACTGAATCTTACACAATTTTTTGATGCAAAACATCTAGCAGATTCTGTTATCACTTGTCAGATGCCCCAACAGAATCTGACTGCTTCATGGGAATGGCATGGTTTTTTTTAGTTAAACAAAAACAAAGCTTACTTTCACTTTCTGAGCTCTGATTAGTTGAAATTCTCATTACAAAAAGACTTAACACATTTATTTTCCTCTATGACAAGCTTCTGTACAGTGTTAGAACCTATCCAAACTTGTCAGAAGCCTAAATGCTGCTAAGACCTTAGTGAGCTGGGTGCTAATGGCTGATTAATAATGAAACCAACTTTCAGCTGAAAATATAGATGGCATGGAATTTTTAATGAACTTATAAACACTGTTGAACATTGAAAGTTTTATATAAAATTAGATTTCTGACTTGGAGACTGGAGTTTAAATGTTAAAAGCCCCTCTAATTTTTCCCCTCTGTGCTTTAACACTCATTCTGAAAGCAGTTCTGCAAGGGTTATTGTCTTGTTTCTTAATTCTGTAGGCACCTTTAACCTCTGGCAAAAAGATGTGGAAACTGTGCATGTATTTCAATTGCTGCTTTTCACTCTGCAATCGTAGTGAAAAACCAATTTCCATAAACTATTTAAATTTAGACATTGTGCCTTGACTAGAACCAGCTGAAATGGTAGAAGGACAGTAACTTTTGGGAAAAGAGGGACAGCTAGTTGGCAAGCAGTAGTTCACTAGATAAGCATAGTAATGCTTGCTAAAAGTTATCATTTGGAGCTGAAAGGTTATCGCTGAATTACTCAGTTAAACAGTGGTCTTCCACTTTAGCAAAAATGTTAATTATCATTCTAAAGTGCTGCTGTTGCCCAAATGGAGGACTTCTATCTCACGTTCACTGAGCAGACATTGGAATTCCTAAAGTACTGAACTGGGTGAAATAGATTATTTAGGGCCTAAAGAACACATCTCCTGGAAGTCTTTTGTTCTGCCAGGACTCAGGGGCTCAGTACCCAGCCTATCTCTAGACCGCTGGGATACAAAATGAATGAATCCATCACATTTTCCTGGTGCACATTTTGATAGATTAGATGCTACAAAAACTTTGGCAATAGCAACTTCTTTGGCTTTTAAACGTGAGTTTTGCTTGTGTTGAGAACATTCTCCCCTCTTTGGAAAAGATTTGTCTAAAAGCAGCAATCCCATGAAATACTGCAATTCCAGGTTTAATTTTCCTTTATCGTTTTCCTGTTATCGTATTCTGTTGCGGTGTACAAAAAATATCATTGGGATGCAATAACACTTCAGCCATCCTGTTGGAAGTGTTTCTGTCAAGAAAATGTTTGAGACTCTGTATTCAAATATGCATAATAAGAAGGAGTATGATGGATCCCGTTTTGTGCTCCAAATGGAAATGCTCACTGTTAAATTCCTGTTCTGGACTTTTTCCTTTGTTTAAATAATTGTCATAACGTAGTCCAGGGAGAATAGCATACAACATAGAATGGATAACAATAAAACAAACTAATTCCTGAAATGCTTTGCTCAAATAACCTACTTAAATGTGAAACTATATTAAGGGTTGAACTGTTTTCTCACTGAAAATAGTCTTTGATTTCAAATGCTGTTGATAAAATATTTTCATCACAAGAGGGCAGCAAAGATTTTTCTTACAGAACAGAACTTTAGTTGTTTTTCTTCTTGCTTTAACCCTTGCACACTAACTCAACGTTACAAATGCAAAATGTTTTGAGCGGCTTAAAGCAACAGTGGCCATAATTCCTGCCCCCAGGAGCTGCATACCAAAATCTACGAGAGGAGTGGTATCCTGGGAAGCAATTCGGATGGTATTACTTCTCCAGGGCCTCCTTTACAAGGTGAAGCTGTGCTGGGCACATAGCCAGGTCCTACAGCAACCAGGCAAAATCATAGAATCACAGATTGGCCTAAACAGTGCCTCCAGGCTCAGTTCCTCTCTCAGCCATGGACTTGGATTATCCAGTAGCCTCCACACCAGTCTGGGGTTGGCTACAAAACATAACTCTCCCATGAAAGTGTTGCAGTTAAATGTTTGAGAATTGATAGTTTCAGGACTGTACACTGTGGACTTTATTCCCTAAGTATGGAAAATATATTTGATAATAAAATCCAATATGGTTTTATGAAGTATGAATAGTGTACAAATGCTTCCTCTATCATGATTTAGAAATGATCATAGGAAAAATATTGCATGCATTCTGTTCATACTTGATGTTCTGAAGGCTTTAGTGAACAAGAAAGGGAAAACATTAACTTTTTTTAACTCAAATTGGGAAGAGACTCATTATTCCCATATAACATATTTTATGCAATATCAGAATGGCAGTGGTTTTGTTTGTTTGTTTGTTTTTATTTTTAGTCTGTTAAATGAAGGCTGGGTGAGAATTTGGTAACTTAATGTGTTCTTTATTCTTCACTTGGAAGCTGATGAACATGAAATATTTTTCTTTTTTTCTTCTGTTTTTTTTTTTCCTCACTGGATCAGTTCCCCAACTCGCTTCATTATAGAACCCCATGGCAGTTTAACACAAAAAGGTGGTAACTGGTGGTCAGTAGGATGTTTTGTCACAAACAGCAGTGCTGCTATCCCCAGGGTTGATGCATCAGTAATATCTTATATGGTTAACTTAGTTGGGGAATCCTGGGTTTGGGGACTGTTGTTGACACCTCTCTGATAGCAAGACTGGGAAGACACGCATGCATTTAGTGTTTCTTATTGGGTATATGACACCTACTGCCAGGAGGTGATTTGCTAAAGGAGTTTGACACTATTGGCATATGTTATTCCTATCTGCTGAAGCTTCTTCATATTGCCTCTTGCATTGGACCTTTAGTGGACTGGATCACCTGCTAAGCCAAGATCAAGAAACTAACCTGACTTAAACCAAGCTGCAAGTAACCCCATAAAAATAAATTGTCAGAAATTTACTTGCCTGCCCAGCTAAAAGTAAGAAGTGGTGGCAAACTTGGAAAGCTTAAATTAGCGGAGCCAAATGTATTACAAACTGTGACTCCACTTTATCTACATGAAAAATAGATAATAGACAATAACAATTCAAACTTTTGTACACAGTGGAAAAATTTTGGATACATCCCCTGACAGTGAAATCTCTGTGAGAAATAACTGTCACAGTTTCTTCTGATCTGCATCTTATGTTTCAGTGGAAAGATATGCCACACCAACTCTAGTAGGGCTGCTAGCAAAAAGCTCTCTCTGCCTTGATGTAAACTTACACACTATGCCAATGTTTTTATCTTGTATGTGGTTTGATAACTGTGGTTCTAGTAGTTCTTTCCTAATTTTCATATTGTCTTTGCAGACTGACTTTAATACCTTATTTCTAATAATTATTTCTAAATAATTTATTTGTATTATTATTTCTAATAAATATTTCATAATCTTGCTGAATAGTTTTTGCACTAAGTCTTAATGCTCCTTTCCAAAATCAGAAGAGGCAGCGTGATATTCTCCTAAAGTTCTAGGAGTTATGCCTTAAGACACTAATACAAATTTATGAAGGAATCAGATATCTGCAGTTATGAAGTAGGCAGCTGGCAGGTAGGAGGTAGTAAGAGTACAAGTGTGTATCACAAACTGCTACGTGGTCCTTCCAAATTCCAGTTCACTTTCCAGGTATGTCTCTGTATTCCCTTTATGTTAAAAAAACCCCCTTACTTAAGACCAAGACCCGTGTTAGGCAAATGGGAATCAAACCTTACTTAAAGCCTTTAAATTTGATAAAACACCTCTACATTGTCCTGATAATATAAAATTGTTATAGGAATCCTTGGGCCATTGGTGGCATGGAAAATCAAAAAGTATTCTCCAGTGACTATCCAAATAAAGACTTCTGTAGAGGTCAAGCTCTTTGGACTTCCCTCTGAAACTCTCCTCCAGTAGTAAAAGGTTTCTAATGTTGATAGCCCAAAGACATCACATTTCTTCCTTTACCATTTCTAGAATCATAAAATTCTTTAAGTTGGAAAAGACCTCTAAGATCATCCATTCCAACCCTTAACCTGGCACTGCGAATTCCACCATTAAACCACGTCCCTAAGTGCCACTCTACGCATCCCTTAAATACCTTCAGGGGTAGTGACTCAACTACTTCCCTGTGTAGCCTGTTCCAGTCCTTGACATCCTTTTGGTGAAGATTTTTTTCCTAATGTCCAATCTAGACCTCCTCTGGCACAACTTGATGCTATTTCCTTTTGTCCTGTTACCTGCTACCTAGGAGAACAGCCCCATCCCTACCTTGCTACAACCTCCTTTCAGGTAGTTGTAGAGAGTGAGCATCCTCTTCTCCAGGCTAAACACCCCCAGCTCCCTCAGTCACTGCTCATCAAACTTGTGCTCCAGACCATTCACCAGCTCTGTCAGCCTTCTCTGGACTCACTCCAGCTCCTCCATGTCTTTCCTGTAGAGAAGGGTCCTGGACACAGGACTCAAGGCACAGCCTCACCAGTGCTGAGTACAGGGGGACAACCACTGCCCTGGTCCTGCTGGCCACATTATTTTTGACACAGGCTGGGATGCCATTGGCCCATTCTATTTTATTTTTAAACGCTTTTTTCTCTTCACCTAGGCTATCTTTGGGAAGAGTTTTTTTTCCCTCCTTTTAGAATTCTTTTGACTGCTTGTATATAATAATTTCCTCAGGTGTTTGCATTAACTTTTTCTGACAGCCACAGCACTGCATTAAACTGTGCCAGTAGACTAGAACTATCAGATTCAACTCAGGCTGTACCATCACAAGAGGCAGCCTCTGGTATTTTGCCAACGGAATAATTTAAGGCATTTCAGGTCCAGCTGTATGACAATAAATTTGTACTTCCCTCTCAGTGTCTGACTCCCATTTTTGCACTTCTACAGTCAATATTTAAATAGGTTTCCTAGCACCTGTTTTCAGTTTATGAGATCATTGCTTTCAAATGCAAAGCTAAAATCTATGTGGTAATCATCCAGAAAAAGAAACAGTAGTTCCATTTAACTAAAGTTGGATTTCTGTAAAGATATTTAGGTATTAAAGATATCACAAGAAATGCCCACTTATGTTTGAGATTGGGCACTTCTATTGAAAATCAATAGCTGTCTTTGAGAATCTCTCCAGAGGTGTATCTGCATTTTTGTTAGTAGTATTTGCTTCCTTCTGAATTAGTAATTAATTATGAGAAAGTTCATGATTTCATTGTGACCACTGCTGGGAATCAAACACTGTTTCACACCTAAAACTGCAAGTGTGCATTTGGATTTAATAAAGCAAGTCATTTTATGTCTTATCTTTATTTGCACAAGTCCTAAGGAGACTTGCTCACCCAGGAAGCTGGCGCGGCTTATCCGTGTGGTTCTTTGAGTGCAAAAAGTTGTCTCAGCAGTTTTGATCTGTTTAGCCTGGGTGATATTTTGAAACACTCTCCCTGATAAATGGCCGAAAGTATGAATTTCAGAAAATTACGGAGGAAACAACAGATTAAAATCTTGACTGAAAGTTCACCTCTCCAAATGGCTCTTCAGTAATGAGCAGGGGAGGAAGATGCCAGCAGGTATGAAGTGGACCAATTTATGTTTTCCTTTCCCTTGTCTTCCTGTGCAGATCTCTTCCTGTGCAGGCCTTCTTCTAGATTACCATTTTCTAAAAAATCTAACAATTTAAGACATACTTTTACTATTTTGCCTTTCTTTGTCTAGTATTTTACTGGTATCATCTTCCTACCTAGCCATTCATTTTTTTCTACAAGATCAGATGTGTTTTGGGATAGATCTTGGCTTTGGCTATATTTATGAAACATTCTGTGGGCCTGTACTTCTGCTAAGATAAATAATAACAAAAATTAAAAGAAGAGCATGGAAAGAGAAAAATCTGAAAAATGAGGAAAATGAGCTTAATCTTTATATCTCAGCCTCTCCATCTGGTGAACTTTCAACTGGCAATATAAAATCAGGAGTGAAATGCATATACACAAAGTATTTCACCTAAGTGTGTTGTTAAGTAAGATTATGAGAAAGCGATGACAACTGCTGACAGCTTCTCCATGAGAGAGTACAGTGTGTATTTCCTGATGAGCTTAATCCAAAATGCCATCTTTGAAGCACATGACAAAAAGCATAAAGACCTAAGAGTTTTATATTGAAATATAGTAGTTGACAGAAGAAGAGAAAAAGGACCATTTTATTTTATTTTATTTTATTTTATTTTATTTACTTTATTTATTTATTTTTTTAACTGAATCCTTTCCAGACTTCAGTTGTATCTAAGCTGACTTGTAACTCCCACTTCTAATAAAAAAAAAAGGGCATATTCAGTCATGTTTCCATTGTTTTTTCTTCAAAAAATACAAGCAACTAGGGAAGTTTAGGAGAAAGTTATACACCAAAGGCTATGTTTGTGTCTACATCAGAAAGAAAAAGGGGCTGGGGAAAATGAGTGAAATCAACATTAGCCTAAACTTAAAATCATATTAAGTAGTTTGGTTATGAGATAATCCAGCCAGGTGATACAATGGAGTACAATTCTTCTACCTGTTGCAAAGGTTTAACTTTACCATTTATGGGCTATCTTGGAAAGCATATTTCTCTTACATATACATTAGGTATACCTATTTGAAATATTTCATAGTGACAATAGAACATGTCCTGATATATAGCACTAGGAAAGTGTGTGTTTAAATGTATGCCATTAAGCATTAAATTACTGTTTTTCATGGCTTATTGAATAGAATCCCCATACAAAGAAATTAAAAATAGTTAATACTTCATCAGAGTAATAATATTTAAATTGTCCATTGCTCATTTGTTTGAATTTTTATATTTTATTCTTTGCTTCTCTTGTATATGCTCTTCACATATATACAAAACTTTTGACTGAAATGTGTATCTTGACTAAGACATTATTCAGCTAATGTCTCAGGTCTTTGGAAATACTTTTCTCCCCTTAAATGAAAAAAAAACCAAACGCAAACCACCCTAAAAAGCCAATCAGACACCTCACAATATTACATGAAGACAACTAGAAGTATCATTCTGACATTTAGCAAATAGAGCAGTGACTGTGGTATTTGGGCAGGCATCCCCGGGAGTGAGAAGACACATCTGGAGTAGAGGATGCAAAATATCGTTAGTTTCTAGGAGACGAAGCCATTTTCCCTGCCTCAATTATATTTGATTTGCTGCTTGTTCACTTTGAACCGCCATCAATTCCTGGACGTTAAGTTGCAGTCCCTGAGCACGTGCAGTTTTTACTTAATCATGAATTCCAGCAAAGTCATGTATGAATTAAAATAGAACTTTTTTTCACAGCTGAGGTGTATGGCTGGAGATACTGTACTATTCCGTGAAAGGGGGCACAAATGACAGATTTCGCTGGGAATGGGAGGGTCTTGGTGCATTTTGGGCACTTCCTGAACACAGCGGATGGATTAGGCCTCTCAAAGGAGCCCTTCACGTAGCTTGCATACATGACATCTTGTACAATTGATACCAGCGGGATTTTTGCTAAGCTACTAAAACCAGTGCTGGTCTGGAAATAAGCAGCAGTGGAGAACCTTTGAAAGAACTTTCATGCCAAAACCCCCTGAAGGATTTATGCAGTTCTAGTATCAGATACTTGCTAGGTAGGATGCTTATCAGGTCCCAGCTGTGGAACACCTAAAGCCCACTGAAATCCTCAAACAGGAGCCTGAATTCCTTCTCTGCACACAGCTTTCGCTGACCACTCCAAAAATGTGCCTTTTTCTTATATCCTGTAGTTACCCCCTTGAACCAAGGAAGAAACTAACACTCTCGGAGAGTTTAATTTCATTTCTGGCTACAAGTATCCTCAGATTCATTGCTGGTTCTCAGGCACCTCCTCTGGGACGATCACCCCCCCGGGGCGCTCGGCTGCGGCTGAGGCGGTGTCGCCCGCAGCGCCATGGCAACCCCGCCGCGCTGCCCGCGGCGGCCGCAGGCCCGGCCAGGCCCGGCGGTTCCGCAGCTGCTCCTGCTGCTCTGCCCTCCGGCGTTTCACCTCCGCGGCCGAGGTCGGCAGCTCCAGGATGCACTCGAAGAGGCTCACCACAGGTACGTCGCAATTCCCACGCAGGGTATGGGCTGGATCCGTGTCAGACGAGGGGTCAGGCCCCACGGTGACGGCCCCAGGCACGGAGACGTGACAGGGGTACAGACAGAGACAGAGATGGTGACACGAAAAGAGTGGGATTTTGAACTGCCAGGTTTAAACTTGCCCATCAGAATTTATTGCTCTGCAGAGAGAGCTTTGCTGCCTTCAAATAGCATCACAAAAGATAGGATATTCTCCTAGAATGAGTGAGAATTGGGTATCTGGGAACATTCACAATTGTATCTTCTTAATTTTATCAGATATTTCTTAATATTTGCTGTTCAAAGCTCCAAGAGTCTCATACAAATCTGTGTTTTCATTAAAACTGCCTAGCGTCTAGTAATCAATTTTGCGGAGGAAAGCTGACAAGAAGTTAACTGACATGTATGAGAAATAACATAGTTAAATAATACTTGAATTATATTTAAATCATTCTTGTGGTAGTTAACCTTTTTATGCATGGGTCAACATTACTGCATGTTTTTAGTTTATTTTATTTTCTCAGGCTAAGTAATTTTATTTCAGAATATCCAGGAAAGGGTGTCATGCCTCAATACTTTTTGTTACTGTATTGTAATCCCAGTTGAACCAGCTTGACTGTATTGCTTGGATAACATACGATATTTCATTTATGTTTTTCAGAACCGCCATGTATAACAGAAGAAGTGTTCGTAAGTATGCTTTATAAGGCTTGATCATTATTTTTGTTGTGCAACTATAGAGCAAAAAAAGCAACAAAACCATTTGGGAAACTGTTGGCTCTTTTCTCATTTCTTTGCTTTGTAAGTATGGAGTACTGAGTAATTTCTTACAATTTTCTCAGACAAAATAATACTTAATTTTAAAATAATTAGGAAAAAGAATAACAAAAGACTATGGAGAATAAAGATGGAAATAGAAAAGAAAGGCAATTAGGATGAAGGAAGGAAACAATCAAATGGAAGGTTCAGCATGATGGGTTTAACAATCTCCTTACTTTGCGTTTTCTGGTCTTTGCTCATAGCTCATTTTAGGAGTTCCCTGATGTTTGTCGTCTTGTTTGAAAGGTATATATAAATCTGTAAATCTGTAAATATATATATGTAAATATATGTAAATCTTAAAGGTAGAGGACCAGGCTCTCCCCATATGCCAAAAGACAAGCCAGTGTTGAGGAAGGACAAGAGAACTTTGGCTGGAACTCAGTGAGAAGAAGGGATAGGCAGCTCAGGAGTATCACAAGGATGTTGTGAGGTCATGCAGGGAGAAAATTAGAAAGGTCAAAACCCAGATAGAACTTAATGTGGCCACTACTGTAAAATACAACAAAAAGTGTATTTTTTGTATATTTGTATATACAACAATATTTTTTGTATTTTTGAATATACAACAAAAAGGAGAATCTCCATCCTTTGCTGGATGTGGGAGGAAACATAGTGACAAAGGATGAGGAAAAGGCTGAGGTACTTAATACCTTCTTTGCCTCAGTCTTTATCAACAAGACCAGTAATTCTCAAGGTGCCCATGAGCTGGAAGACAGAGACAGGGAGCAGAATGGAGCCCCTATAATCCATGAGGGAATGGCCAGTGACCTGCTATGTCACTTAGACCTGCACAAGTCCATGGGGCCAGATGGAATTCACCCAGGCGTACTGACGGAGGTGGTGGAAGTGTTCACTGAGACACTTTCAATCATTTACCAGCAGTCCTGATCAGCTGTGAAGTCCCAGGTGACAAAGTTGGAAAATGTGAAGCTCCTCTATAAGCACGGTTGGAAAGAGGATCCTGGGAACTACAGGCCTGTCAGCCTGACATTGGTGCTGGAGAACATCATGGAGCAGATCATCTTGAGTGCATGTGCAGTACAAACAGGGGATCAGCCCAGCCAGTATGGGTTTAGGAAAAACATGTCCTGCTTGACAAATCTGATCACACTTGGCAGGGTGACTCATTTCGTGGATGAGGGAAAGGCTATGGATGTTGTCTACTTGGACTTCAGTAGCGCCTTTGACACCATCTCCCACAGCATTCTTGTGGAGAAACTGGCTTCCCATGATGTGGACAGGTGCACTGTTTGATGGGTAAAAACACTGGCTGGATGGCCAGGCCCAGGGAGTGGTGGTGAATGGAGTGAGTTAAATCCAGTTGGCAGCTGGACATTACAGGGGTTCCCCAGGGCTCAGTACTGAGGCCAGTCCTATTTAATATCTTTATTGACAGCCTGGATGAGTGGATCAAGTGCACCCTCAGCAAGTTTGCAGATGCAGTTATTTTTCTCCCAAGTAACAAGCAATAGGAAAAAGTGGAAATGGTCTGAAGCTGTGCCAGGGGAGGTTTAGGTTGAATATTAGGAAAATTTTGCCACCAAAAGTTTTGTCAAGCATTGGAACAGGCTGCCCAGAGAAGTGGTTGAGTCACTATCTCTGGAAGTATTTAAAAGACATGTGGATGTTGCACTTGGAGTCATGGTTTAGGGGTAGGCTTGGTAGTGCCAGGTTAACGGTTGGATTTGATGATCTTAGAGGTCTTTTACAATTAAACAATTCTATGATTCTATGATTCTATACATAAAATATATCTGGCATATATAAATATGTACATGAGAGCATCTCCTAACTGCATATTTAGATTGCATTAAACCTGGATTCTGCAGGCTCCTTAATATGACTAGATATGTCTGACTCCAGGTGAACTTCACACACAGGCATGAAGCTGTCAGAGTTCTATTTAGTATAGAGTTTTAACTTTCAGCTTTTGAGATTTAAAGATGTCATGTTTTATATATTTGTCAAGGGTGGAGAGGTATTTATCATTTTAGTGGGTGCTGCAACATGAAATGCAAATCTTGCAATATAGTGCTACTTTTATCCACATTCAACTTCCCCTTTGATGTCTAATAATATTTCTGTGTTTCTGTACTTTTTCATGATGGCAGTAATAGAGAAAGGTATCAAATGCTATAGATAGAAGTCATTAGGTTTGTTTCCAGAAAATACCTAAGAAATGATTGTATACCATGCCAAAATGATTTTAAAATTCCTTTCAATGTTAAAAGAGTGATAGAAATCAGGCTCAAGATATTCCTATTCATACAAAAATTGCATGAAACAGTTTTGGACCAATTTTTAGCACACCCTAACCTCCAGCTGCAATTTTTCATGAAAGGCAGCTTTTTATAGTCATAATTTAGACTGTGCAGCAGGAAAGATGAAACAAAATGCTTCCTGACACAAAAATCTAAGCTATAGTATTGTACATGCAACTCCAAAACCTATAATGTGCAAATATGAAAGTGCAACTGTGATTTCAAGTGAAAATAAGACTGTCTACAAAAAACCCTCCAAAAACCAGAGGAAAGTATGTTGTGTATAGATGCAGTAAGATCAGTGAGTAGTAGAGCTTGCATTAATAAGATCATAAACATTTTATTGATTAATCAACCACTGTGTTTACATTTCTTGCTGTTATATGGAACTACAGAGAATTATATCCTTGGGAAATTAAAAACACATGTTACCTGCATAGTCGTAAATAAATCCTCCTGTTTAATCAGTGCCCAAACATCTCTAGGTGCATGGGACTGCAATTGCATTGGGCCACAGGCCTGTGGTCCAAATAAAGCACGACCTCTGTAATGCAGAAAGCCTTGCTTTCAGCATTGTCAGTGTTTTCTAGAGAAGAGCATGAGCTAACTTGCCTGTCCTGTATCAGTCACAAGAGCAACCACAAGTACTAAGGAATAAATGTTGGCAGACTAGGGCCAGGCAAAAACCATCAGGTCTGGTTCTGACTTGTTGTGCAGCAAACAAGAGCCTTCCTGAGTTCATATTAAAGTATGTTAGCTCAGATTTCTTCCTTACCTGAGCCTGAGCTGTCTCTGATTATACCAATGGGGTTTAGATCAAGATACTGCCTGCCTACACTTGATACCATGTACACCGTGCATAAACTCTCTTTAGTGCTATTCCTCACTAGTGCTATGAACTTAAGAAAGAGAAAAAAGATTTGTGTCACAAGACCTTTGCTGATGTTGGCAAATACATCAGATTCAGGTGCATTTTCTTTGCCTTGCAAGGCAGAAATAAGAATATTCTAGAAACTATAAAAAAAATTTAGGTGTCTTCATTATACTGAAGACACATATCTGAAACCAATGGAATAATGTTCTACTTTTACCCTCTGTTGAATTGAAATGAGGATGGTGTTGAGTACAGTAGAAGTAAGATTTGGATCCATAATTTTGGGTTTGTCAACAGCAAAAAAATTAAATTTCTATTCAAAATTTTTTGAGTCTTGTTAGCAGGATTTAAAATGCAGGGGTCAGAAAGGATACAAAAACATCTGCAGGTGCAGTCTTCACTTCTAATGAGATCAACAGGAAGCCTCCCAGTTCTGTCAGATTCAAAGTATGGCATACACGGCTTGCTTGTTAAGCCAAAATATAAATCAGGGAACTCCCTTTTATTCCCCAAACATCCCCAAGCAGCAGTGCGAGACCAGGAGGTGGCCCTGGTGGCCCTGGGTGAATTCCCCTTTTTTCCAAGTGAAAGAGAGAAAGGTACAATGTAGGGAATTTCTAGACTGTTAGCTTATGCACATTTTTTCAAAAATAAACATCCAGATTTTCAGCATTTACAAGCTGTTGGGTTTATGAAGGCTTTATCTGTAAATTTATTGACATAGGATTTACCTTTGTGTTTTTTAAATTGCTAAGGATCTCAGAAGTGTGCAATGGTTGCAAATAACAGTGATGCAATGATTATATTCTCAAAGGTGGGAAATAATATTTTGCAAAAGTTTCCATGTCATATCTCATGAAAAAAACATTGTTTGAGGGAATAGTGCATTCAAACCATGTTAGCACAGATTACTACAAGCCTTGCTTTGTGGTTTTGTCTCTCTGTAGGAAGAATGCTTAGCCACAGATGATATGCTTGTGGACTACTTTAATGAATTTTTGAGTCTTCCGGTAAGTACCTTACAGAAATCCCTTGCAAAAGTCAAGAAACACCATACTAAAATTAAGAGTGACTTAATCCATCTTAGAAAATTTTACATTTTGCTGCTTGCTAGTTAAATGACTTTTACAATATGTCTGTGTTTTCAATGGTAGCAACTCTTACTGCTCAGTGTTATCAGTATCAGGAAAAGTAGCACAGTATCTGGACTTCTGAGGACAGATTTTATTTTGCTAAGCTAAAGAATCACAGAATCACTAAATGGGTAAGGCTAGAAGGGACCACAGTGGGTTATCTGGTCCAGCCTCCCTGCTCAAGCAGTCATCCTAGAGCACATGGCACAGGATTGCATCCAGGTAGTTCTTGAATATCTCCAGTGAGGGAGACTCCACAACCTCTCTGGGCAACCTGTTCAGTGTGCAGTCACCCGCACAGGCAAGTTGTTCTTCCTCATGTTCAGGTGGAGCTTCCTGTGCATCAGTTTCTGCCTCTTGCCTCTTGTCCTATTGGTCAGCACCACCCAAAAGAGCCTGGCTCCATCGTCTTGACACCATCCCTTCAGATACTTACACACATTGATAAGGGCCCCTCTCATTTGTCTGTTCTTGAAGCTGAATGGGCCCAGTTCCCTCAGCCTTTCCACATAACAGAGATGTTCCAGTCTTTTAATCGTCTTTGTCACCCTGTGCCTGACCTCCTTCAGGAGCTCCATGTCTCTCTTGTACTGAGGAGCCCTCGAGCTGCTGGCAGTGCTCCTCCTAATGTACATCAGACCTTCTTGGCCACAGGGACACACTGTTGGCTCATGAACTGCTTGTTGTCCACCAGGACCCCCAGGTTATTTATGTATTTAAATTTATGCTTTTAATTATTTATTTAGATCACAGTGCACTAAAATAATAAGAATAGGAAATGAAAAAGACACATAAATACTTATTTTAAAAGTATAAGGAGTCCAATTCTATTTGAGTATCACATCATGATGACATAACAAATGTTTGTCCTTTTACAATCTTGTGGCAATGCACTCAGTGATTAATATACATTTAAGCTCAAAACCAACTCTATTTCTATTCACGGCTTTGAAGGCCTCAAAGTTGGCACTTCCCTCCTCTTCCTCTCCCATATGCAGCTAGAAGTGTGCAGGCTTACACTATATTCTGTGTGCTGATCCAGTTACAGTTAGACTACCATATCCAGTGCCCTGTTTTTAACTAGTTGCCCTATATTTTGCTCCTTTTCCCCATCAACTACACTACCTCCCCACATTGTCCTGAGAGTCAAATATATGGTCCTGCTCCTTCAATATGGCAACGTCATCCAACTTCATCTTTGTAGTCTTGGCCTTGACTATCCCCATTCTCTTCATCCCCACACTTTACACCCATACTCCCTTGCCAAGTGGCACAGGTTTTCCACAGTGTCACTCGTGGCTCCCACCCAATGTACCACAGAGCTGTCCCAGAGCCTGTCCCCCTCCTAAGGCACTGCAGTCCAACAGGCTACACTACAAGAACATACACCCATTCCTGCAACTCGCTTGGTAGGAACCACCACCAGTGTTAGGAAGGGGCAGAATGTTTCTTGATGCTCCTTGGACCTCATACTCTGGTGCAGCCATTAATGAAATAAATTCAGTTATGATTCATAACTGAATGATTTGGCTTACCAAACTGAACTAGACATAGCTGTGCTCTCTAAGCCACATCACAGATTTGTGTAAATGAACACATATAATGGAAATTGCACAACTAAAGGTGATAGAATGGGCTCCCCATGCCAATTTTTAAGCTTAAAATAGAATCTGAAGATACTCAGATGTGTGGGTTTTGTGCACAGCACCAATACTGACTTCTCTCAGGAGCTCAGCCTTTACGTACTTTCACCACACTGCAAGATTCCTAAGAATAATTTTTTCAAAGCTGGAGAGACACAGATGGAAGAAAGTGTGTGGTGAGAGGGGCTGGGGCTTTTTCTTTCTCCAACATCCTCCACCTCCCCCCTGCAGCTGCTTTATGATATCTGACTAATCCAAGCCTAACTACTTAGCTTTTAAACCCAGGCCTCCTTCCATGTGCCAGATTGTTCTTAGCACAGGAATACCATCCTTTATGCCTTTGCTGCTTATTTGGAAACTATGCTTCAAGTTTTCCCCGAATCTCAGAGGACGGAGTGGGTAAGAAGTTCAGCTTGCTTGGTCTCTTGGTATCCTTGGACATGAACAGATTTCAGGACATCTGTTAGAGGCCAAAATTCTCCTTGGCCTCAGAGGACTCCTCAGCCCACAGTCCTGGCGCAGCTCAGCAGCTCTAAACCGCAGCAATTGTCCAGGCACTCCTGATGGCTCTGAAGCCCACAGAAAAGAGTTCACAGTCACTCCTGGGTAAACACTATTTTACGCTGGTAATCTTGGTAGCTTCTAAGATGACACATGGTCTCTCTTACACATATTTACATATCTTCGTGAAAACAGATGCTCTGTTATCTATTTTTAACTGTAATGTTCTCATAATTGGTTTTATTTTCTCTTTGATCTTTTCCTAAGTATTTACCCTCTTCAGGATTAAGTTCTCCTAATGCCTTGAGTTCTGTGGTTTGAATACCTTACATTCCCAATTTTCCTCTCCTTCTCAGAAGGCTTCTACTAAAACACTGCATTGAAATTTCCATTGCTTTATTCTTGTTGTGCTTATATGCTGTTGCCTGGGAACAGTATTACCCAGGTGTGCTAGTAGTTAGGCAACAAGTTAAACTGAAAATATTGTGTGACTTGATACAAGAAAGCAGGGGTAGCATATGCTTATTTTAAGAGGCTGCCTCTGCATTGATTTATGAGGCACCATTAGCATACGGAAAATTGTATCACTGGGGACTTGCTATAGCAGCAGCAGATTTTTCATGGTTTTTTTTGCTTTGATTTACAGTGTATCCTTTAAGTGATCCACTTGTTATAATGATATTTAATACAATCTGACATGAATATCTAAGTACTCCAAAGATCTACATACTGTAATGAAGGATAGTTTGTACAGAAATATTTCTGAAAGATGTAATACAAATAACCTCGGGAGGGCAGTTATTGCCAGTAATACAGTGATTTCACAGTAGCAGAAACCAATTACATGACACACAAACGAGTTACACCTTCCTTAGTAACTAATGTAAAATGAAAGATTTAAGAGAAACATTGGCCTTGATACATTTCCATTACTGGTGGTCAGGCAGCCCTAGAATTTGAATCTTTGATCCACGTATTAAAAACATCCAAGAATATGTTTAGTCAGGAGTGAAAATTCAGAAGTCAGAAATTGCCATCCAAGCTCAGCATTGAAAGCAAGCGTAGTAATGTCAGCTTGTTTCTCCTGCACTCTACAGGCTGCCTGCTGCTTGTTCCACCCCAAGTCCATGCTGGGGTCTTACCCCTCATTTTCCAGTTAGCAGTGATCCTAAGGGAGGCATGCTGCTCCTCTTTGAAACCTCAAATTGTTGCACTAGAGACAAAATACCTAACTGAGCCTCAGTTGAAGCACATCCAGGAGATGATGCTTTGGTTGCAAGTCCCTGGCTGTTGGTTTCCCTAGCAGCAGTAATCTGCCAAGTGACCACAATATTATCAACCTCAGATTTGAAGACTACTTCTTTTGGTAGTTGTTCTCACTATAAAAGCTCTCCACCAAGTAGTCTGGGATCCAGCATTTGCTGCAGGTGATGATTCTGAAAACAATTAAAGTCCAAGTAACAAAGCTTGGGCCTGTCTTTCTGAAGACAGAATGGTCCTGAAAACCTAGTGCTGTCAAGAATAAAACCAGACCTGACTTATGAGTAGCAGATGACAGAAAGGGCAGAAAGCAAAAAAGCAATCCACTCTACTGCACAGTTCAGGCCCTTCACTGTTTCGAAGTTGACTTTGAATAATTCCATGCATCAAATCATCAAATCAAGGCATCAGTGCATGCACATTAGTTTTATCTTCTCCAGGTGTGTGGAGGGAGGCTGCAGATGCCTCCCTGAAAAAGGCTTTGTCTTAAGTAAGGCCCTACGTGCATGTTATGTTGAGACTTACCCAGGACTAAAACTTGTTCATGTCTTTGACATTCAAGGAAGCAAATGAAGCATTCCTGACTTAATTTCTTACTGATAGTATGTTTACTGGAAATATTCTTCTCTTCTCTCTTAATTAGATTGTGATATGTGATTGTGACTTTTGTCTTGCTCATCAGCAGAAGGGAAAGGCTGAAGTTGCTAAAGTCAATGGGAGATTTGTATTGACCGTGTGTAGTGTGAATTTTCCAGACACTTCACATTGCTGCTCAAATTCTGGTCTGGACTCTCACTGACATTTCTTTATGATACAGACATACCCGTCTTAAGGAAGTTTTGGCAAAGTTCCTGGGTGAAATCTCTATTCATTCCCACCCTTAATCTAAGAAGCAGCCAAGCTGTGGTCATTCTGTTTCTCTTGGGATCAAACTATGTTATTTGGGTCTGAAATGGGGTGAGCATATTTACACACTAGTTAATGGTATCTGAAGTTAAGTATATCTGAAAACTGTTAAGACAGAGAACAGTGAGATTTATATGTCTGATATCCTGGCAACATGGTGATGGATGCTGTTTTGGTTTCTGTTGTGGGAGGACTGAGAGAAATTTGTCTTGCCTTCGGTTAAGTGTATAACTTCAGGTTTCAGAGTTATGTATTCTGTTTATTATTCAGCTGAAACTATATTAAATGTGTGTTTGACAGCTAAGAAATTTTTTTGCTGTCAAAAAAGTGCATACAATTGTTTATTTATTTAATGGTATTGCTGTACCACAGTCTGAAAACAGCTTTTTTTTATTTGCTTGGAGATTGTTTCTGAACTTGAGTTTACTACACTGAGTTACATTGGTCATACCGGGTTCAAGAGGAGAATTGTCTGTGAGTAAAACAGTTTGCAAAGTCTGTAGACTTCTTATTTGTTGGCATTTTCAAGTCCTTGATCCTGTTTATTGTGCTAAATTGATAATGTAGGAATCCCAAACTTCAAGGCTCCTGCCAAACCTAAAATATTTTTTCTTAACATCTTGAGGTATAATTTGGCTCTGGAGTTTTCCCCTTTATCTTCAAAGCATCGAAAATTGGCCCAAATTAGAGAGAATGATACACTTAGTCTTTTGTTAGTGTATTTTACTTGTCCTTAAAAAGCCAAAGCACTTGCCAAATGTGGAGTAAGAAAGACATTTCTTAGTATATTAGATTGGAATGGATTTTTTTTTCCCTTTCCTTTTTTGTACAGGCTCTCATCCACTCCATCTTCACTGAAGAGATTCCTCATTATTGCAATGACCTAGAATATTGGTGGTGCCATAAACCTTTCTTATTATTGTCCCATGAAACACTGAAGGATTTTACAGCACTTGGCTTCTGTGGGAAAGGTTTAAAGTTTGCTATAGAAAATTGAACAGTTTTTTATTGGATTTTTTTTTTGTGGCTTGTAATGTGTGGGAATGGTTAGATTGTGTGTTTTGCTCCAAAGTTCTTTGCATACTGAAGGGAAAATTGATTGTCTGATCCTCTCTCCTGCACTGCAACTCGTAAAATATTTCCTATGAGAAATCAGGTTTTGGGGTTTTTTTTGCATGTTCTATTTGATTTTTTGTCATAAGATTATCACTTGTGGTGGTGATGAGTTAAAAAGGTCAGGAATTACCTCTTCTTTTATTATGCTTATAAAAACATTCTGATTTCTCATTCTAGTTTTCTTAAGTAAGCAAGTGAAATTTGCTTTTCCAGAAAGGTTTTATCTATTCCAAAATGCTTTTATATGTTAGTTTGAGAGACAGAGATGCTCTATTGGGTAGAATTTGGAATTTGTACAGAATCATAGATCACTCAGTCTGGAGGGGGCTTTGGGGAAGTCTGTAATCTGGTTTCTTGCTCAAAGCAGGGTCAGTTCTTTAGTATTGAGACCAGGTTGTTTGGCACGTACTTCAGTTGGTCTTGAAAACTTCCAACAACAGATTCTATAATCTCTCTGGACAGCCTGTTCCAATGCTAATCATGCCACAACTACCTTTTTTCTTATAATCCAGTTCAGACTTCTGCTGTTTTCTATGAATGGTTTCTTGTCCTCCTACTGTGCACCTGCATAAAAATCCTGGCTCCATCTTTCAGTAATCTCCTTAAAAGTACTGTAAGGCTGCTTCTAGGTTTTCCCAGAGCTGTCTCTTCTTCAGGCTAAACAGCCTCTCCTCACAGGGCAAGTGCTCCAGCCTCTGACCATCTCAGTGGTCTTCTGCTGCACTTGAGTATGGGAGCATCCTCCTTGTACTCGGGACCCAAAACTGGATGCAATATTCCAGATGCAGCCTTATAGTGTCAAATTTACTGCCTCCTCTCTGACTGATACAAGACATATGCATGCCTTTTGATGCCCCTGGGGATGTGTAACTACATCTTAGTCCAGTACCCAAAAGTCTGGACTTAGAACCACCTTTTTTAGTCAAGTATGTAGTGTATGAATTCTTAACCTTCCTATCCCTTCAGTGCATGTTCTTCTGCTCCATTAGTATATTTGTCTTATAAATGGTTGGTAGTAAGACTCCCAAAATAGCAATACACTTTAGATTTTAAAAATTGTCACTAGCATCTGTTTCGCTACATTGAAGTTGCTGTAGTTTTCTGTTCCACTAACTAGAATATGTATTGAAAAAACCTAGATCTAGAGTAAGTTACAAAGGATTAAATAAAAGTAGATGCATGCAATAAACTGATATTGTATTTGCTTCAGTTTTAGTTTGAACAGCATGGAACTAAAATAATCTGGTCATGTATAGACCAGATTATAGATAAATATAGATAGATATATATTTATCTATATAGATAAATAATCTATATTATTTATAGATATTAATCTATATAGATAAATAATCTGGTCATGTATAGACCATTTTATAATAGACATATATTATAAAATTTGCCTTTTGTTTGATTTTTTCTGTGAGCAAGAGCATTTCGAATCCTAAGAGACTGAACTACCATGTTTCTTAGTGCACTTTCTTCTGTTTCTTTTTTAAAAAACATGAGAAAACAAATAGGGAAGAATACATTTGGAGGCTATTAAGGTTGCACAGTTAGTCACTTAAAAGTTGGTAGCAGACCAAATTAGGTTTGAAAGTAAACGAAATATACACGTAGCAAACTGGGAGGAGGTCTGAATGTAGAGAAATCTTCTACACATAGAAGGCTTTTTAAAATGCTGTTCAGTACATCTGGAGAAAAAAACAGATGCAGAGTGCGCTGGAGAAAACTAATGCCAAAAGAGGCACAAGGTGTCAGAGAACAAAAATCAATGTGTGATTTCTGCTGAAGTTAGGTAACTGAGCAGACCTGTGCGAGTCAGTGCACGGCTCTGAGCAGTGACGGTCTGATGTCATAGACACTAATCATACACTTAAAGCTCTCACTTGCTTTGTGCTTTGCCAGGCTGAGCCTCCACAGTGAGACATTATGGGATAAGTAGGGAATGTTAAAACCACATGTTGCAGCCACATGGTTCTGGGCATTGCTCTACAAGACGTTGATCAACAAGGGAGCTTCAACCAGAAGCAACAAAATAGCTGACGCTAGCATAATTACTTTGGGTTTATACAGGTGTGAAGAAGAATAAAATTGGTCTGTAATATATTTCTATATTATATGTAACATGTATTCAGCATATGGACTATGTCTATGAATTATGTCTATGTGTGCCTATATGTGCTATATGAAAAAATTCAAGGAAATGAAAAATACAGTGTTTGAAAAAATAAAATAATCTTATTAAGTGCAGAGGAATGACAACTGTACAAACACCAGGTGGGATCCTGTCTGGAGTGAAGCCAAGATGAATTTTGGCTCTAGATGTAGATGTGGCCAATAGTTTCTTGAGTCCTTAAATACAACATGCCTTCTCGTCTTCCAGCTGAGTGTGGAGATGCCTATATGCTCTGATTGTATATAATCTCATATTCAGAACTGTCTTGGGTATCCTCCATTACTTCTGAAAAATCCATCCGTATTTTCCCTCTTCAAGTAAGTGTACTTGAAAGATAGTTTTTTAGGGAAATACCTAATACCAGATCTTTAAAGATGAAAGATGGCTTTGATTTAGTGTGTACATATGCAGTGGGTTTTTGGAGTTGACAAAAGTCAGAATTGCATAGCTGAAGTTGAGTATGGGTCTGTCTCCCATATTATGCAGTATCTGACTGAACTAGTGAGATGTATAATAAAATTTACTGCAGGCCATGGGTTTTGGTAGTTGTTTGACCTACAAGTAACAACATGGTGAAAAGCCTTTCCTACGTATGAAACTCTTCAGATTTATCCTCCTCAAATGCATCTCAGATTTAAAAGATCAGCTTCATTGCTAATATTTTCAGGCCTTGATTGTTGGTGATAACAAATGCGAGAATAACACTGGAAATCTGATCCTGTAGGTAAGTTGTTTCCTGCAGAACAGTTACTAAAGTCACCGTGAATTACATATCATAGATATTCTTGTACTGGATCTATTATTTGCATGTGAAAAAGAATTGCCTGTGATCTAGAATGTTTTAAATTCTTTACAATGAAGCATAACTGAGAGAAAAAGTAGGAATGCTTTGGAAAGCTACATGGCAAAAAGACTGAAGAGCAAATATACAGAAAAAATACTATTCCAGGCCCCAAGAGAAAGAAGCCTCATAATACCAGCTTGTATTCTGTAGGATGCCTCTATATTATAAAAAGTAACTTTCTTAAATGAGAATTCCCTTATTACAATGTCATAAACTTTCCAAACTTCTTTTGTAGACTTTTGCCCAGCCAGTGAAGTTTAACTCAGATGTTGGGGTTTTTGAAGTAGTTAATTATGCCCCACGATGCCTGGAAAGCCAGCTGAAAAAAAATCTACATGATCAGAAACCTCCAAATCCCATTTATGATGTTCTAAGGAAAGCAAAGAATGATGGGCAGCTCTCCAAAATGCACAGTGCTTCTCCAGCCTTCAATATGGATCCAAATTACAACACTATGGTAAGCATCTTATAGCCCCTGAGTTTATATTTAGATCTTACTGTAGAGATACTGGCAGTAATTATTGTTGTGTTTGGCTTGGTAGCTTGGGAAAAAAATGTTAATTTATGTTAGGAAAACATAATGATGGGCCAAATTATGCCCTGTAATGCACGTGTCTAGCAGACAAGTAAATGGAATTACAGATGTACATCCTGTAGCACAGAATTTTGAAGATTCTGTAGGGCAGGATTCAGCTGTGTGGTCTGAATACTTTTTAATATTAAAAGAAAAAATATTATGACAACAGTTACTTTACTAGTGATCCCTGGAATGTGCAAATTGACTGAAACTAATGCAGCTCAGTCTTTCCTTATTAATTAATTTCCTTGTGTGGCTATGAGCTCATCTGTGGTCTGGCAATACATAAGTCTCTCTTCCATTTATTCCCAAAGGATTTACATAGTTAACATCAATTCAAATGGCCAGAAAAAATAATTGTTGGCAACAAGAAAGCTAAATTAATGGAAAGATGGGTTGGATTTTAGAAAAAAAATCTTGTTTCATACTTGCTTAGACAGTATCAATTTTGGTATTTTTACCTGCCTACTTTCAGGGCGTCTCTTCGGCACCAAATTAGGCAAGTTAAAATCAGGAGTCGAAGCACCTGAGAGAACACAAGTTGGTATAATTAGATGTGGGAGTTTACCTTTAAACAGTAGCTTTGGAGGAAATTAAATATTTCACTAGGATACTTGGTTTATTCCTTTTTTGCTTACCTCGTGTGGATGTGACTGACATGACATCATTTCACTCAAGGCCAGTCCAAGGTCTTGCTACATTTTTAGCAGTGGCTGCTCTAAGTTATATCATAGCTGGAAAGCTGAGAGAAGAGCAGGGAGTTGTAACAAACTGCTGCTTTGCCCAGCATAAGCTTAATGATTTTCAGGAAACAGTGTTGAGAGAGGTCAAAAGGCAATGTTGTTTAACAAAATGATACTAATGTGATTTGCAATTGTTTGCATTGAAACTGGACAAATGCTACAAAAGGACAAGGCCCACAGACATCCCTACCATGTGAAATAGTTTTTTTCACAAATGCTTTGCTTGGGAGCACAAAGGCAGAAGAGCTGTTCTCAATTTCTTATTTGCTCTCAGCATTAAACTGAGGAAATGCTGTGAGCTTGTGCAAGTGTTGCTAACATTGCCTCTTGGATAACCTCACATCATTGCCACTGGGCATGGCCTTTCTTGACAAATTCAAAGCCATTTCACTGTTACTTTTATCTTTCATGTGGTTTGGAGCAACAGGGCTTCTGCATTATTTAAGAATCTGTTTCTTCCTCTGGGCTGTTTTCCATAAATGGGGAAGCATTATGGCCTTCTGAGGAGCAGTATGCCTCAGTACCCTTTCTTCTCCGTTGGTGGGAAAGGGTGATATTTGTTCTTATTTTTGACTCCTTACAGTGGCTGATCCAGAAGAAGCCACCCCAGACCAACTACATCAAGTAGTTCAGTCCAAATCCAATAGGATTTGATCTTTCAGGCATCGGGTGATGCTGGCTGGTTTGCTTTGGCTGCCTTCTTCACACTAACCAAAAAGATGGCAGTTGCTTTGAATGTTACATTGCTTACAAAAGGTCACCTTGAGTGGCCATCACTGGCAGGTTACGTATGAAAAGGAGCTATGATTGGAAAGTCCTAGTAGGCCTTTCAGGGTACAGCCTGAATTTAAGCGCATCTTGCCTAAGAAATACATGCAGTGGTATTTTGCTCTGTATTTTACTTCCCTCTCAGACAGTTACAAATTTACAGATAAGCAAAAGTTCTCTGCACGTGTGCTTGCACATTTGCAAATCATTGATATGGAAGTAAGTATCTTCTCATCAGTAGTGAAAATCAGCTTTGTGTAAAATGCATTGAGGAAAAAAACCTGTGGAGTTGGGTAGAATTGATCACAACTATGGAGAGAAACTGGCTGGCATCCCACATATCTTACTTCAGAGAAACCCCAGTTCAGCAAAGCACTTAAGTATGTGTTTAACTTTAATCAAGGGAAGTTAAACACATGCTTAAACTTAAACACGTGCTAAAAGCTTTGCTGGATTGGGTCCTAGCAAGGCCTAAGGCTGACTGGGTAAGGAAGCTAACTAAGGTAACAAACCCCATCAGATTAAATGTAGCATCTTTCTCTGGGGATAGGGAAAGAGCAGAGATTCTTTCCTTCTGATATTACATATAACTTTGTGTACCAGCCATTTACAGACGTATGTTATGAATCATTCAGATAAAAAACTAGGCTGTAAGTCAGTAAATACATAAATATTAAATGCCAAAATAAAGAAACTATCTTCTGTATTTCAAAAAAGCTTGTCAATTGCCAAAAAGAAGCATAGACTATGTGGTTGGGAGTAATTGGTCTCCATCTCTACAAATTACATTGTATGAGCCACTGCCAACATAAGCTTTCCGTATTTTGAAATATTTTCTTCTCTCTAAATGAAACCACCCACTTTCTGAGTAATTCAGATTTTTTTAATCCCCTACAGATATATATGAGGCAGAAATAACCCTTGCCCCTAATGGAATATTAGCTCATAGAAAGAAAATTTAAGCTGTGATCTACATAAACTGATTACTTGATATAGCAAGTAGCATCCATCCTTGCCCACACTTCACCTGTTTTTATGGACAAGGATGATTACTGCATTCTTCAAAATCATTAATCTCACCTTCACTAAAATGAAAAATAAGCCTCAGATAAATAAAAGAGGTCATCGCCTAAGAGTGGAAAAAGTATGCTATTAAAAAAAATTAAAGTGTGCTGTGTGTCATTTCTAAGGGAAACCGATATGGAACACTGTGGCCTATGGTCAGAGATCCTTCTCCCTGTGTAAGTTCCTACACATACATTTTTGGTTAACTGTCTCTGTGTAGCTTGCTGCTCAACACTCCCTTTCACTCCCCAAACCACTCTTTGGAGGCACTTTCCTTTCTGCTTTTATGAGGCACTGAGGCTCAGGCTGCCTGAGCAGAAATCTGTGGTGGCTCCAGGTCCTAAGACACTTAGGTTTCCACTATGAGAATTGCTGTGTGCAGTGCAGTTTTGCAATGATCAAACATAAAAATGCAAGAGGTGGTAACTGATTGGATTTCTATTTGTTTGATTTTGTTTTTAATATCCACAGCTCTGTCATTCTGGGAATATAACTTAATTTAAGGGTTTCTTACTCTTCAAATTCTAGAGGAAAAATGCAATAGTTAGTTATAAAATGTGATAAAGTCAGAAAAATTAGCAATTTCCTATTGTGGAAAATTTATGTACATTTAATTTGCATTTGGAATTGTACAGTAAAAGCACAATTCTTCAGAAATTATTTCTGAAGAAGAAACACTCATGATTTGTTACAGAAGTTGTACTCTAATAGGTGAAATCAGATTTAGACCTTTTTAGCTTTTAATAGGAAAGTAAATTAGCTCAATTGTCCCAGCATGAAGATGATGTTCACTGTATATTTATCTTACCGAGACAATGCTTCTGTTGAAGGGGGATGGAGAGAAGCAGTTACATGGCAAACAAAACAAGAAAATCAGGAGTACTGCAAATTTTGGCATTTCTTTTTTAATAGTGTCTTGATCGAGAACAAGCGATTCAGTGGATTAAGAAAGAAAGGCTTCCAGCATTTCTAGGGAGTGACTGTTACTTTGAATACAGGTATTGCAATCTTTTATGCTCTCTTTCAGTTTTAAATTTGTACATTATCCTCTTCTGTTTAATTAATCTTGATAGTACTCTTAAAAAGTTTTTGCCCTCCTCTCATCCTGTTTATTTTAGCATTTTAGTGATCTGGATAAAATAAATTCAGTGACTTTTTTCACTCGTCATTCTGTGATTTTCCTTGACCATGAATTACATCCTGTACTTCACCATTATGAAGAGAGTAAGAAGGGGACTTACTGATTTCTAAATTGCTGTTCCTCAGAGATATCATGGTAGCAATGCATCTTTTTTTAATCAATATGTAAACCATATAAATAGGAGTTATGAATCCATGAAATCCATTTGGAAAAAGCACTGAGTCCTTTTCATTTCCATTATTAGTTTTGTGTCTTTGGGCCCACTGTCAGAGTTCCTTTAGCAAAGTTCTCTGTGGGATGCCATGGCATAGCTGGATGATTTACTGTTATAAACTGTTATATATTTTTCCAGATGTCCTTTCAGCAGATGTTCAGGAGGTTTCCTGTGCTTTTTGGGAGGATCTACCTCTGTATCCCTTAAGGTTGAGTCTAGATGTTGCTAACTGTAGTGTGTTTCAGGGGCCCAAAAGGAGAGGCAGGCTGGCAGTATGGTTTACAAAACTCCTGTTTGCTGATTATAATGACAGGTTACTTACTGGGGAATAGACTTCTACAGCAAAAATTTCAAAATGTTTTTTATTTTCTATAACCTGATGACTGCATTTAAGTTCAAGGGGAAAAGTGTGCAAAGAACAAGGAAAACATGAGAAAGTTCCATTTTACCTTTAGCAGCAGCTGCTTTGTACATATCTCGGCCTCATGAAACACTAACTTTCGTCTTCTGCTATAGCAAGCTATTTATTTGATCAAGCAGAGTTGCCCAAGAGAATTACATAAAACTAACTTAACACATGTACGTAATTTCAGTTGCCATCAGTGGTTCGAACGCTTTCCTGAATCAGAATCAGGATAAATTTAGATGCTAAAAGGGAAACTTGCATTTAAAGATGAAGACACTCCAACCATAGAATTAAATCCTATTTTATCTCAAGTAGTGAGCACAAATGCAACTGGGTATTCACTTGGTTGTAGGCTCAGGCATAGGCTTCGTCTTTCTATGGTTATGTACTTCTTTCTAACTTAATTAAGTTCTGCCCCAGTTCTTGAGCTCAGAGCATCTTCACTATCATCGTGTGATTCTAAGGTTGCCTTTCCTGAACATCACCAGGTTCACACTAACATGAGGTAGCACTGGAGTGCTGCTCAGTACTGTGAAATCCTCATACAGCAGCCAGATGAACATGAGAGTGCCAGCTGTCTTGGTATTGTCTGAAAGTTCAATTAGTATGATCAATGCTGTGGCATTACTGCTGGAAGAATGTTTGTATCAGGAACTGGAGATGTAGGGTCTGGTGGTAATACAGGGCTTCTGCAATCTGGGAGAGTAGTTTTATTTTAGTGAATAGAATGTTCGAAGACTTCTTGTCAGGGCTTGAGACTGCATAGATACATGAAAAATCATCCTGACTGAAGTCAGTTTTACTGGTAAAGCTTGATAATGCAAACCCTGTAAAGCTGGTGAACTATACATTGGCAGTACTGGTATTTACATATGTAAGAGCAGGTGAAGGCTGAAATAATGAGTTGGACTCAGTGATCCTTGTAAGTCCCTTCCAGATAAGGATATTCTATAATTCTATTACTCTAGGAAAAAAGCAGATATGAAGTTCTCTGTAAAAATTCTATTTTTAGATGGATCATGGTTTTTAATTACCTATTCTATGGAAAAATCAACTGTTTCTCTGATTAAGAGCTAAAATTAACTACTACCTCATCTCAACATTTAATTTCAGACTAGCTAAATTGATATCCCAGGTAGAATGGAGCAAGACTGGCATGAATTTCATTATAGATAGTGACTACTATCCCTGGATAAGGAAGCAAGACCTAAGTTCCCCCCATCCTGAGGAACACGACACTTCACTGACTATGAAGAAGTTCTATGTATCACTTGGCCAGGTAAAATAAACACATTTAGTGTTTATTACACACAGTTGGGTGTAACATCAGGACAGATTGAAAACATTGGGTAAAATTATTGTAACTGAGGTCACAACCTAATGAGATAACTGATTCCTGGGCAACCTGGTCTAGTGGAGTGTTCCCTGCCCATGGCAGGGTGGTTGGAACTAGATGATCTTTAAGATCCCATCCAACCCAAACCATTCTATGATTGTATGATTCTCTGAATAGCTCTTATATTCAAAATTATTTGCAGTATAAAAGGAGGTCCGAGTGTTGTAATACAGCTTAAACAGGAGCTGTGTTACAAGTATGCTCAGCTGCTATCATACAGCTCTCTTCACTGGCAACTATCCTTACAGAAGTCTACACAGACTGCACAAAATCACCATGGACAGTAAGCCCTCTGGTCTCAGAAACAGTGCAATAAATAGAGAAATTTGAATTGTTCTATCACATTTCTTTTCCTAGGCCACGGTTTCTCAGGTGAAAGATTGGTTTACATTAGCAAAAGAAGGTGATTCCACGAGAACTACAGATTCATCTACACACCCTATAACTTCTAGTCAAATTCAAAATATTCAGCATGAAAGAGACAAATCATTAAGTGAAAAAGATAGCCTCCTGGGTAAGTAACAAGTAACCCTATGGTTTGTAACACAACTCTGACTAGGTGGAAAGAAAAGGCATTCCAAGGAATTGTTGCTAATTCCTCTTATTACCTTCTGAGTATGGCATGGTATCTGAGGCTTCAGAACAGCATTTTTTTATTTCTGTAGCTACAACACTAGGTGAAAATTTGATCTAGCAGCCAAGTAATTTTGTGATAGTAGTAGCTTCTTTTCTTACATATTTCTATGTATATATATATATGTTTCAGTTGAGGGCTTTCTGTGTTTGTTTGTTTGTTTTTTCCATTTCGTGTGTGTTTTGAAAGATATCCTTGTCTAGATTCTTTGGGTATTTGATAATGTATAATTTGTGTTGCAGCCATCTTCTTTGGGTATTTATGTTGGGCACTTAAGAGTCTTTTGACTGCCAATTTTTATGAAGCTTATAAAATGTAATCATTTGGATTCCTGTCCATCTTCAAATTTAACTAAAATTGTTAACAGGCTTCAGAGGTTCTGGGAGAATGATATGCATACAGATGCACATATGGACATACACCTGATTGCACAGCCTTGCTTTTGCTTTTTACGCAGTAGCACGATGAACAGAGAAGCCTCAGCTCATATTTTAGGAGCTCTCTCTCTCCCCCATTCTCAGAGGAAAAAAGCAGCCATTCCACTTTGAGACTTGTGCTGCTGGGACCTTGGAGTCCAATGGCTGAATGGAAAATTGGAAGACATGATAACTCCAGAAGTCTGCCTTCTTCCCCAAAGCATGAGGATCACCCCAGAAAATATATTGCTGATGTATGGATTATTAATGAAATTATTCAAGTCACATTTGTTTGGAGCTCATGACTCTACCGCTGTTTTGGGCAGTGCTTTGAATAGAGAGATCACAAATGCACGATTCTGCAGACACAGTCTGCAATTAGAGTTCAATAGCTGAAGGTATTTGCTTGGACAATCCAATCTAAATTCCTTTCTCATTGCTCCAGTTGGATCAGGGTTATCAACTAAGTCTTGAACAACCCCTGAACCACTTCACTTTTTATTGCTCCAGAGCTGTGTATCTCTCCCCTCAATTGCCCCAGGTCTCCATGTTTCCATTTCATAGGCTTGTGTTGAAAAGCTATAATTTTTCTTTGTCAAGTGAAAACATTTGAAATAGTTTGGAAATAAGAAAAGATATTTTAATCACATTGATTTTTATATTAGTATCAACATATTGTTGCATAGACACTAAAGAAATTTGGTATGTGCAGAGGAGGGGATCTCTATGCCATGTTCCTGATCCAAGTGACTGTCTGTGACAGTGACCAGCACTGGTTAGATGTGGCTTATTTTTGGAAGAAATTGAAAGGAACGTCTAACTGCCATTGCCATTTATTGACTAGACCACCATAGAAGGTTACACAGACTGATAACATTACAAATGTGAATTTAGTGGATCTGAGAGGTTTAGCCCTTTTCTTTCACAGCCCCATGTGGTGCACGTGCTCAGAAGCTGTAGCAGTCTCCTCACTGACAGTGTTTTGCCTTAGTGATACAATGGAGCGTGAAAGTCTACAGCTTAGCTTTAGTGACATACAGAAGATGCAGATTATTCTGTAGTTTAAATGCTGTATTGATAGATGATATGAAGTTATTGTAGAGTCTCAATTTAATTATGACTTTGGGGTTTTTTTTTCACTTTCACTTAGATTCTGCTGCTGTTTAGGATATCTGTACTTATTCCGCTCAATTTTACAGAACTGACTTGTACAGTGAGAGCAGCATTAACCTAGCTAAGCAGTGGGTACAGTCAAGGTCATCTTTGCTAACATCCTTCAGAAAAAATCAATTTTCTAACAGTCTGGCAGAAGCAGAAAAGATATTTAAGCAAGTTAAAGCAGTAAGTTTCTTTTTTAGTGACCAGGATGGCATGGCGTGCTTAATGGCACAGGGTTGAGGAAGGGTTGGGTAAAAGGAATTAAGTAGAGGAGTGTAGACCAAAAAACCAGGACTGGTCACTGTTCTGAACTTCTTAGTTATAAAACATCTCTAAATGAAAAGAAGCCATTTTTGGGTGGCAGACTGGACTGTAAGATTGTTAAATGTTTCCAGAGCCCTAGACACAGTTATTTGTTTGGTCATCCTTCTATGTCAAGATTTTACCCTACTGACAGAGATGTTTGATTTGCAGTAACCACAGAATACTCTGAGTTGGAAGGGACCCACAAGGATTATTGAGTCCAACCCTTATGTGAATGGCCAGTATGAGGATTGAACCCACAACCTTGGTGTTATTAGCACCAGGGTCTAACCAACTGAGCTAGTCTCAGGATCAACATAAGCAGATAAAGAATCATCATTTATTAGCTTCCTCAGGCCTAAAATACCCCTATTCTGCTATATACTGTGGCTTTGATCAAACTATGACCAAATGCTTGGGAAGGAATCAGGCTTTGCAGTACATCAATGTGGTTAACTGTTGTTGAGGAGCTGGGATGTTTAGCTGAGCAAACAAGAGAACTAACTCAGCTGCTCTGCTGGAATTCAACAGGGAACGAGTTTCTGAGTCATGGGGCTGAGTTTCTAGGCAGATAGCAATGGGAGAAGCACCTCTGCTATTCCCTCCTCTGTAAAATGACATAATGTGATTGTTCTGCAGCAGGAAAATATAAATATGTTGCATTTTTTAACTTGGCGATGTTGATATGCAAGAGAATAGTCCTGAATCAAAAGGGTGTTCAATGACCTTTTCTGATTTAATGCAGAAGCAGATTCCCTGTCTAAGGAATGCCAGCAACAGAGTTTCCTTTCCCCTTCGAGGACTGCATCCACAACAGCTGACGCTGATAACGAGAGATCCAGCAAGGCTGAGGAGGGCTCTTCTGTGGCCATTTCTGAACCTCCTTCCCACACGCAGTTTAGAGTTTATCTAGACCCAAAATGGGACAGTGCAGCAAAAGAAGAAAATGAACAGGAAAGCACAACTTTTCAGACACCAGAAAAATTGATGCCAGCTTCTACTCAAATTGTAATGAAGGAACCCATTTCAGAACTGACTCACCAGCCAGCTGCTGACATTGTTGCCTGTAGTACTGCAGAGTCACTCTTTAAACAAAGTTCTTCTCCACTTACTGCCTTGGACTCCAAGAGAGATGTAAGAAAACGAGATCCCGAAGAAGTAAGCTTATGTTCAAGTTCTGAAAGTGGTGGGCCAGACAGCAGGGCTGCCTGGTGTCTTAGTCATGGGACTTATGACACTGGCAACAGACATGAATTTGAAAGATTCAAGAAGTTCATTAAAGGAACACTTGGAGAAAGGTACTGGTGGCTCTGGATGGATATTGAAAGACTAAAGGCTGTTAAGAACACTACGAGACAGCAAAGGTATTTCTCATTATTTAACAGTTATCCCTATTGCTTTAACACTTGTAACCCAGCTAGATTAATGCAAGTTTTGAGATTTCAGAGTAAATTGTAATGTTTGAATAGAATAGACACAATTAAAGTAATCATGAGTGTCCTGACAAGGTATGTCTGGAATGACTCTGCTGAAGCTGATAAAACTCTTTTTGCAGAGTCAGGTTTGCAAAGCTTGCAGGAAGTCAGAATCGCCATATTATTAAGGCTGTTTCAGACAGAGATTTGGAAAACAGATGGCAACAGAAAAAAAAAGAATAAGAGAAATTGAATTCACAAGTAGGGCATTCAGTATGACAAAGTGCTTTAATGAAAGGCTCTGCTGGATTCAGATTGTCTGTTCTAAGGCACTGTACATTTTATTTTATACACAACCTGTCTCTAATTTGCAGAAAAATTGTTTTGGCTTCTGCCACTTGCAATTAAAAACACGTTGCATGACAGCACTTTAATCAGTAGGATGAACTGCACTCAGTTCTGTACAGCATCTGATACATGCTTATGTGACTATTTTTGTTGACTGCAGGCATCTCAGTAAGATGAAAAAACTGTACCTGCTGAGCAGTGGAGACTATTTCCTCAGTTCAGAAGTATTACTCAGGCTTGATCTACTGCATGGAGATCAGTGGAATATACGGCATTTAAGACAGATTCAGCCTGAAGTAGTGAAACCTCTACTTCTTTATTGGTATGAATAAATGGACAGGAATTAAAATTTTATTGTTTAACTAATTTCCATTTTCTTTGAGAAGCCTATTAAGTTTATTTCATCTCACTTATCCCATTGCAATTATTGGAAGCAATGTCATTGTAAGTACTAACATGTGAATTTTCAGTTGAGCCTAAACTACACTGCAATCTGCTGGAACGCCGTGTAGATCTGCCTTACTGAGCCCTTTGTATTTTTCTGCTGGAGCATCTGCACTGCTCTGTGTGTCTCAACTAAACTTTAATCTCTAGGGAAACCCCTCCAGGCACAGAAGGTTAATTCTGTCCTAATCTATTCCCCTTACTGCTCTTCTCAAATTTCTGAGGATGCTCTGTATATACGTCTGTGTGGAATTTGACACTGAGACTTTAGTGTTCAATGTCTGTCATAAAAAATGCCTTTTACATAGTTACAAGTTAAGTGAGGATATAAAATCTAACCTATTTCCAAAACATAGGCTAAATTTTTGAAGATGTTCTCTCCTCCCTGAGGGGGATCAACAAATTGCAGGCATAAACTAATACCTGCAATTAAGAACTTTGCTGTGGAGCCTCATATGGCTTGCAGTGACTCTGAGATTAGCTCAGTTGGTTGGAGCATGGTGGTAGTAACAGCAAGGTTGTGGGTTTGATCTCTCTATGGACTATTCACTTAAGATCCCTCTATGGACTATTCACTCAATCTTTGTGAGTCCCTTCCAACTCAGAATATTCTGTAATTCTGTGGTCTCTGTGCTGTGGCCTACAATCCTATTCTTTGCTGTAGGATGGATGAGGCATATCCTACTGCAGACTCATAGAAAGGCAACTATGTCATGCTGCATATATATTTATGTATATTTTGCTTTTAAATTTGGAAGCGTGCAGTGTCTAAACATATCTTTAACACTAACTGATTTTTAATTCTAGGTGCATGTAGCACCGTATCTTGATACAGTACATGACATCATTGGAAAAAAAAACCAAAAAAGAAGCCAAATAGCCCAGTGTTTCATGGTTTTGGAAAGTTCTACTTATTAGCATTTTTCTCCCTAGGGGCCCCAGATTTTGTGTCACTCATTCAACAGCAATAGAGGCTGCCAGTGCAAAACTGAAGTTCTGGCACACATGTCAAGAGAGACCGAGGGTGGACATTGATCCTTTCCCACAAATAGTGTCATTGTTACCGTTGACCCAAAAGTCTTGCATACCTGGGATACAACCTTCCCTTCTTCGGGTAAGTAGGATCACAACATTGAAAACCAAAGCTTTATCCATTAAAAATAATGACAAAACTCCTTAAATTCAATGGAAGAAGAATATGGTACTTGGTTGTTAGGAAGTCAAGATTTAGCAAGCTGGTATATTGGAGATTATTACATATAAAAATGCAATAACATTTTAGTATATGTTATGTAACAAATTCCCATACATGGAGTCACATTATCTTCTCAGTTACATCCTGGCTATTTCATAAGTCCTTTGGATAGATATTTTAGCTGAAAATTCTCAGAATTGAAAAATTAAGTATCTAGCAGTGCAGATTCTGCCCTTGAACCAGCCTTATCTTAATCCAGAGTAATTTGTACAACTTCACTGCAGTTACCCTGAATCCATCCTTCATGTCTGTGAAGAGGGCAGAATTCTGCTCATTTTCTATCACGACAGCCCTTCAATGAACTACATGTGGTTTTTGCTTTCTGCAGAGGGTTATGAGCCATACAACACAGAGCTTTTCACAGTGTGTAGCTTGCAGGTGGCCAGTTTAGTTTTGACTGTTTTCTTCCTTGAAAACCTGAATGTGAGAGGTAACTGCAATGAAGGTTTTCAGCAACACAGTGTTAAGCCTTGGGACACAAGGTACTTGGAAAATGGGAATTGAAACTGTGGTTCCAGTATCAGGAACTGAATGGGCTATTCCATAGATCTGTTAACACACACACCTCTCTTACTTTGAGTTGGATAGTTTTAGGCTGCAGTTATTTCCTTTGAAATCTAATTCATGGAGATAATGGAGGAAAACAGTGTGACAGATTACCTGTTCAGAAGAAACTGGGTTCAGGAGCTAGATTCCTGTTGCTCACAACAAGAATGGGAGCAAGAAGCACCAGTGTCTTACAGTGACCAGTTCCAGCTTTGCAAGGTGGTCCTAAGACCCAGGACTAGCTGTAGGTCAGGCAGACAGGATCCTAACTCTGCAGGTTTTCCATCCCCTGTTGAATTCAGCACTTGCCAAAAAATATGAACTGACACCATGAACCTCACAGAATCAGCAGATGGCTCATTTCTTGCTCCTATTTTTTTTTTCTTTAAAAAATTTTGACTTTTGGATCTTGCAGTTACTCTGTGCTTGCAAGAGCTTAGAAAGAGCAGCAACTCAGGGTGAATTTCTGAGGGCACTCTGAATGCACCTGGCATCTCCAAGAAGTCATGATTTTGTTCAAAATAATCAGTGATGCTGTGGCAGAATGCCCCCTTTCTCTCCAAGTCTGAGTGATTGTTTCTATTTTACAGTGAGCTAACATAAGATAATCTTTGTAAACTTTCACAAAACATGTTCACATGCCCCTTACCTGACATCCTCTGTAATTTTATATTAAGTCCATGTAACATATTTCTACCTGTTAAAAATGTAATTTTTAAGCTATAGTGGTTATTAAGGTATGCTGAGAAATCTTGAGAGATATTCAGAGATTTTTGCAATTTGAAGTTTTATATATTGTGATTGACAAGGAAAAACAGTCCTGAAAACCCTTGAATGTTTTTGAGCAGTTAATGAGAAGACCTTAAGAAAACATAAAGCTGGAAAAATAATCAAAATTGCCTTAGTTTTCTGTAAAGTCTTTTAGAAAAGTAGAACAAACTCACCAACAACTTTATTAAAACTAGCTAAACCAAATTTCTCTTTGAAGAGATCATCAGGATTACCACCTTCCCTGAC
Organism: Corapipo altera; assembly: GCF_003945725.1. Lineage (NCBI taxonomy): Eukaryota > Metazoa > Chordata > Aves > Passeriformes > Pipridae > Corapipo > Corapipo altera. The sequence goes on along the minus strand of NW_020884922.1, from coordinate 2,124,446 downwards.
ATCAAGTCAGAGTACCCAGCAGGATGACATTCCTAGCAGTAGAATGTGGTAAGTACAAGTCCCTTGTATATCTTTCTGCACACCATTATACCTCAAATATTTACGAAAGTATTTTAGATCCTACTGTTTTCATGAGTACTTTTCTTTAATACAATAATCTGCTTAGTGAAGCACAGTTATAGTACAGACTGTATGCATGGAGAATTTCTCCCTGGCTGATTATTTTCTCATTCATTTGTGCCACAAACAAAACTAAACCCACAAAAGGGTTTATTTCCCCAAATACAAGTATTTTCTCTTATGTAATAGTTGATATTCTCTACATACATTCATATTCTTTTAACCTGTTTCAAGGACTAGCCTAGCTCTCAAATTCATGCTGTGCCAGTGATTTCCGCAAGGCCACATGAAAAAGTGTTCCTCTACATTTTTTTCCCATTTATTATAAATTTGAACTCCACGTACTTTTTCCTCAGCTATTCACTGTCTAATTCTACCTCTTTTGTGCCCCTTCTTATTTGTTTATTTTATAAGCAGTCCTAGATTTTTCTTCAATATACATTGAAAAATTTTTGTTTGTGATCCAGGTCAAAGTCAGTGAGCACAGACATGATTCATTGCTTAGCTTTGGATGGCACCAAAGATTCAAGGTACCAGGGTTATAGAAAGTACACCTATGCTGAGTTGCTCCGTGTGAGTACTACTTGAAAATATAAGTTGTCTTGAATCATGAGTTAAAACAGTTTATTCTGCAGTATTAAACATGAAGTAGTCAATAATGGGGAGGAATCATTTTGATTATATGGATGTCAGTGCTTTATGCAGAGGTATAATTAGAACATCAGCATTTTCTCTGTGGTAATCTGGAAATCATGGCACACACAGAGGTTTGTTTTCACTAGAAAGTGTTGATCTTCTCCATAGTAACCATGTGTTCAGTAGGCTGTTTTAGAGAACTCTGGGTAAATGCTTCAGTGGAATTGTTGCCTAAGGAAGTATACCAGACTTACAGTGAAAACTGAATCTGCCTTACAAAGTCATTAAAATAGTAACATTCATAAGAGGAAAACATTTCATTTGTACAGTCCCTCCTAATTGCTTATGTATATCATTCTTTTCTTCGTTGAATTATTGCCTGCTAAGCAGATCCTCAGTCAAACAAACCTCAGGAGAGACAGGCTGCGCAGAAGAGCCTTTTCTTAGTAACTGTTAAAAGGCTGACAAATACAACATGTGAGATGTCAACATCTGGCAATCAAAAATATATCCAAAACCTTTCTTGTTTGTGGAACAGTCTCAAAACAACCTGATATTTCATGGTGGTATTGATACCCATGGCTTCACAATTAAAAGAAAAAACATATTATGAAATCTGAGCTCATTTACATATGCATGGAGTTTGCTGAGCACTTGAGCACAATGTTTGTTTTGCACATCAATATAATACTTTGCTTATTTCTTCACTGCATTCATTTTACTTCTTTGTTAATTTTTACAGGAAACAAAAGGCTAGTCTTTGCAATTAGGGGACATTTTCAGTTAGAAATGTATATACAGGAAACATCCACATCATGAACTATTAGTTTTTAGGCATCATCACAGAGGGAGGAAAATACCATCCATTTACACTTACAGGGCTAGATTGGAACTTACATTCAGGACCCCACAATTTGCCATCACAAATATAATGCAGAGGGGAATGCAGGGATTAGTAGTTCAACTTCGTACCGCGAAGGGATATCTACCTACTCTGCTTGAAGCAGATAGGTAGATATCCCTCAAAATATCCTTCAAAAGTCTGGCTTCTTCCTGCCCTTCTCCATCCCTGTTATTGTTTGGAAAGAAGCTGGTTGCCAGCCACCACACTCATCTGTTTCCACTTCTGCTATCAGAGACAGCAAGTCAGCCAAAGTTTCTCTCTTGTAATCATCAGAAGCTAATTTACTACTTACAGAAGCCTCTTCTGGCTTCTCTATGAGCATTGACAAAATGGATGTATTCTTCCTCAAATGCTCTAGGAGCTTGCCACAGCAAAGAGCATGGACTTCTTGCTCCCTGAATTGCTCATGATTTTGTTGATGATGTTAGTGATGTAACCCCAGAAGACATCTTTTGTTCCATGATAGTTAAATGTTTTGAATCTTGACCAAATAGCCACCTGTTAAGTTGTCTTAATTCAAAACACAGTAGCCTGAGCTGAGACAACTCGTCAGCTAAGATTGCGTATGTAGTAGAAAATGGAGTCTGGTTTCTTGGGATGAAGATGCTAAGTGAACACACTGCATGGCTCTCCATTGCAATGTACTGACATTTGAAAATAATGAAAGCCTGTTATTCCTTGCTATATAACTATGTTTTATTTGTCTAGGGGAAAAGTGCTGCTGGCAGTGTTGTCTTAGGGGGATCAAGAATGGAAAGCATGCTGCAGTCTCTTTATTTGGAGAACAGAGCAGGCTACTACTTCACAGAATTCTGTGAGAAGTCAGGGAATAAGGTATGAACATTTTCCTACTCTGTGATAATTTAGTCCACAATTGACTGAATGCCAAGTTATAGAGGGCAGCCAGACTGAAAAAAAAAAAATGGAGAAAGAAAGATTGATGACTGGATGAATTATTACTTGTGAGACTTCAATCCCTCAACAACAATAAACTGTTCATATGTATATGCAAACTAATGACAGGTCTTAACCAAGCTGTCAGATTCTCACTGTCTCAAACCTATTGGAATTCTGATTGTACCATCAGGGATAAAAAAAAAGACTAATAATTTTTAAAAACTAGCCTTTAACTTGGCAGAAAAAATGAGGTCTTAACCCACAAAAACATTTTTTAAAAAGATGGAAAATCTGCTATGCTATTACTCACGATAATCTGCTTCCTTCTTACTTGTTGGGTTAGTGATGTCCAAAATCTCCAATGTTTTAAAAACATTCTTCTGCTTCCATGAAGTTCCTTGGATTTCTGAGAAACATAACACTATTTCTTCTCTGCAGTCAGCAGATCCATCATTCATTGCTGGGTGTAAATTGAGGATTGGTTGGAACGAGTGATGAATCTGAGTCAGTGTTTAGTGGCTTTGCAGAAAAATTGAGTCTTTAGGGGAGATTTGAATGCAATCAAGATGGACATCTGTTTCACCGCTGGCACAATGCAGAATCCAGCAGCAGTAGCTAGAAATGCCTTTGGCTACTACAAGACAAGAGCCAATGTTTCCAAAGCTGAATATCTTCAGCTAAAAATGTTAAATGTGTATAGATAGAAATCTAAATAAAAGAAACTTACTTTTTCATTGCATCCGCCCTCATATCCTCTAGCCTTTGCAGGTGCCAGACTCCTTTGAAAATTATTTACTTAAAGTTTTCTCTTCACCTGTGGAGCATATTTCAATCATATGCCAGGTCTGGAAGGCTGCAGTTTGTGGAGCAAACTTCCCTACCCATGTCTTTTTGCAACACATTCTTTATTGGCTAGCCGTGGGGGTTTCAGGGTATTTTTAAAGTCTGAACCCTATAAGCACATGATTAAAACAGAGGACTTGGGGAAAGATCTAGACTTCTGAAAGATCTTTTGCTGTTCGAATTTATGAAATGAGGCCAAGACTCTGTGTCTCAGAAATGCATGTAATAAAAATGTAATGATAGTCTCAGTAACATATGTCAAATACACAATATTTAATTGTTTTGGTTATTGCTGCAAAATGGTATTTTACCATGGCACAAACTCTGCATGTCCATTATCAACATTTCTTCTTTAGCACTGGCTTTATGCCACTGAAATGCGGTTACTCTTCAAATGTTAACTACAATGTTAACGATTTTAATGGCCAATTATGCATAAAGGATACAATAAAAGAGTATCACAGTGATGATGCCGTTAAATATGTCGTCCTTCTGCCAGTATGCAACAGAAGATTAAATTCATCTTAAATTGAGCTTGATTTATGATGACCCCAAGGGGCTAAATAATACTTGCATTGGAAAGTCAACCTTTTATAAAGCTGTGATATTTGGGTAGCAATAACTTACAATATTTTTCATCTTTAGTTGTGGAAGAACTGTGTGTACTTTTGGTTCGACCTACAGGCTTATCATCAGCTTTTTTACCAAGAAACTCTTCAACCTTTTCAAATATGCAAGCAAGCTCAAGTAAGTTGTAAATAATGTGTTTTCATTTCACAAATACATTTGCTCATTCCCTTCACAAGTACATTTGTGCAGTGCAAAGTCTGAGAAGAAGATAGAAAGTAGAAAAGTTTCCAAATCTTGACAACCCACACCGAAGTAAATCTGGGTTGTGGACAATAAAAGAAGCTCTTTGGATTGTTTCCATAGAATTTCTTGATTCGAATGTTAAACATGCATATTTTGACTTCTAGGCTCTGCTGCCTGTTCCCAGTTTTATCTATTATACTCAGTTTACCTAAACTCCCCTTTGCTACTCTGCGTCATATTTGGAAACTATCTGCTTGGTGTTAACATCAGAGATAGTATTTTTTTAAACCATCTGATTGGACTGTACCTTTCCTTCCATCTCCTATGTGGGTTAGAATTGCAGATCTCACAGTCGAGACCTCAGATAATGACCTCAGTAATGAAAATGGATCTTTGTCAGTCTGGTTTTAATTGTTATAATTGTCAGGGTATCATTATTATCTTTTAACGATTGTCATCCCCCAAATAGATATTCAGATCCTTATTTAATGTCAAGTGGAACTGATATTTCCTATAAATGAGTATTCTTAATTGAGCATGCACTTTAAATCAGGGAATAAAACAAAATTAAACTGCTTCACCACAGTGGTGTTAATGGCTGTCACTGACAGGAGAGTAGACCTATTCCGTGAGGGAAGGAACCTGCAGCAGTGTGATATCATTAGAAGAATTCCAAGGAACTTTCCAAATCACTTTGTGAAACTTTGGTCTGATTTTCCTCTCTAAACCTTGTGTAGAAGTATATCCTATCTGAATATTTCAATATACGCTATGTAATACAGCAAAACTACTTCACATGCCATTGGAACAAATATCTGTGGAAAGCAGGTGAGAAAAATCTTTTACTATGGCTTATGTTACTAAGCATCCGAACATCCTTGAATTTGTCTTCTTTTCCTTCTTGGAGGTTTTACTGGGGCAAATGAGAGAATTTTGCATATTTGTCTGGAATTCTCACCTGAATCAGTGTTATTTGTACAGAAACTCCAAGCAGAGGCTGACACATGGATTCTTCCTTCTCTCCTGTCTGGGTAAACTGAACTGCTACGCTATTTAGTTGTTTTCCCCTCCAGCTCTGTTTATGGCATGAGGCTGTAGGCAACTGAATGTACCCTTAAGTCTGACTGTCTCCTCTATATGCCCAGGCATGTGTGTGGTGAGGGCCCTGCTCACAGCAGACATGCGAGTTATCTAGACTGTCACCATTTTCCTGTGTATTTTGTTGCAGGCCAAATCTTAGGTTATGGTCCCTTACGGTTTTTAATTTGGTTTCATTTCACACCAACTTACATTGTTTCTGCAGTGGTTGCATGGCTGAACAACATTAAGGCCCAGGATTTTTTTACTTATCTTATTTCCAGTGCTGGCCTGGTGGTGACAGCAGAACATCGTACAATCAGTGTTACCAGGCAATTGCAGAGAGTACGTACACATAGCCATTAAAGTAAATACATCAAAACGAAATATGTGAAACTGTTCCATTAGCATAACTAACAGCTGAAATGTAACATAACAAATCAACACATGTGCTGCAACATTTGGTATCATTCTCAAGTTTGCCTTTTAAGGCTGCAGAAAAATTATACTTGTTTTTGTTGGAACACGGTAAAGAGTCAAGCTGCAACCAATCTACAGGGTCTGCTTGGGGAAGAGATGCCTTCCCAAATTCTGCGCTCACCTTTGGCACAACAAAGTCATTCCAAATACTCCTAAGAGAATGTGGATCAGATTTGCATGACATATTGTCATATATATTTTACTGTTTATTACAGAAAGAGACATGCAGAGTATTCCGTATGGATTCTGCCTGCTTCCTCTAGAAACAAGGACAAACCTGGATTGCTGTGTATCTACTACTCATTGTTTCGTTTGTTGGGCATTGTTATCTTAGCTTTATGACAGAGTAATAAAATGCATTCCAAGGTGTATATGCATTCATCCAGGGAAAGAAACTACAGTGAGAATGAAATCTGATGGATGAGAATAATGACAAGTAATGACGGTAATCATCGAGGAACATATATGGTTTTTCACTATAAACATGCACAGGAGTGTAAAAAAAAATTAAAAATAAAAGCAATAAACCCCCACATAACATAGGTTTTGATTTTAAAAGAAGTTATTTAGAGTTAGAAAATTTAATACAGTTGTGGGAAATCCAATATTTTAACAGTAGAATCAGTTTAGATAAAGGTGGTTATTATTACTGTGAACTTTTGGGTCAGACACAGGATTTATATTAGTGGGAAGTGATGATGGAGGTTAAGGTAGTTTAACCTCTTTGTTTAAGACCAGTCAGTGCATTGCATTCTTCCATCATATGATTCTGTCAAGCAACTGCACAAGCCCCTCTTTTAGATCAGAGCAATATCCATGCCTCTGGGCAGCAATACAAAGCACTTGGACTTAAATCTTTCTTGCTTCACACCAAAGCTTGTACAATCTCTGATTTCAAAAGTCATAAATGGGGCCAAAGTCTTAATCTGAATTTTCTAAGCATTTCATGTATTCAGGTTTGTGCCATTTTAAGTAATTTCAATATACAAACTGACCAAATTTCCAGATACAGTTTTGGGTTCAATCCATCACTTATTCTAATACATTTATAGGAAAATTTATGGCTGGCAAGTAGAACAATTCTTCATGTTTTTCAATAGGAACAAACCAATTAATCAACAAAGTATGATATGTACTTGACATCAAATGCTTCAGATTTTTGTATGAATGTGTTAACCTATAAGTTCATTTAATGTGATTTTTCCTGTTGATCCCTTAGGAGATTGGCTAATACAACAGTTCCAATATTCTACTGAGATTCAGAAAATCACAAGAATTCCATGATATGGGAATCAAAAAAGGCTATGAATATTACTTTTTAAAGGATAAAATGTATCTTGCAAACTGCATTGCCCAGAGTTGAAGGCTGTGAACACAGACAATTTTCCATTTTTTTGACGTGTCTAGAACTCTCCTCAGTTGGTTTTCTTGCAGTCCTTGCAATCAAATCTGTGCAGATCTACAGATGCACTTCAGCAAGGGACACGAGGATGAAAGCTCCTTCTCATTTCTCCCCTATCTGCAAGTGCATGCATTCACTTTGTCACTTTGTGATACTGTCTTTTTACTAGGTCAAATCCTATAGCAATGGATTCTTACAAGAATTCAAGTAAAGAGATGGCATCCTTCGAAGTGAAGTGGCCATCCTGATTACACCACTAAGGGCCTGATTCTCTGAGTTGGAAAAGTGCATTCCTATAGTTAACTTAACCACCTCTAAATTTCTGCTTCATACGTATTACCTGCCCTATTGTTTCTGGAAAAAAAAATCTGTCTCTACTGTGCTGTGGTTCTGAATGTGAAATTACACAGGACTGGGGGCAGTTCTGCAGGTAGAGCAGTGTGCAAAGGCAATCCCTAGAATGGCAGTATATTATGACAGTGTTTATGTCAATAGTTTTTGGCCAAAGCTTCCTTAGTCTGGGCAATTTCTGGTTGCAGGCTGATATTTTTTTGTCAGCTCTGAAGAAGGCTAACAAATATACTCATTAACCTATTTCATACAAAATCATAGGGCAAAGGAATTCTGCCTGAGGAACTTGTGGCATGTTTGTTTTAACTTCATTCTTAAAATTATGCAAAAATGATCACCCAGTTAAGGAGCCAAGTTAGATGTGTGTTAAAATATTGAGGACATATTTTTGAACCTTTTCACCTTTTTAAAGGTAAAAAGATCCCTTGTGCGATTTTGTGAGACATAACAGGTGGAGCAGTGTAGTTCTAATGACAAACAAAATGGTTAACCCCTCTTTAAAAGGTCTGTTTTTAAAGATACCACATCTTTATATCATTGGACTTGTCCCTTTTAATTTGTCTATTTTATACACTAACTAGTTTTGATCAGACTACAACATGATTTAACTTAAACTTTACTAGTGTTAGGGCTCTTCGAAATAACTTCCAACTTTTTAAATTGCTGTGAATGTAATTAATGCTGTCTCTGTTAAATTTAAATGTATTTGGGGACTTACTGAGAAGGGCATAATTTAGGATAAATGTGGTCTTTGTCTTCAGCTAGGAGTCTTCCTGTGGATGTGCTCTCTCTCTCTTACTCCTGTGTATCTTTATTGCACTGATAATGTGGGCCACAATAGCCACAAAACATCTTTGTTTTCAGTGATTAGATCTATGTAGAAAGGCTCTGGAATCCTGTATAGACAATAAATATGGTAATTGTAACAAGTGCTAACTGAGGGATGGATGTCAGCCATCGAAGCCCTGTATTCCTCAGTGACCTAATACCAGGAGAATCTAAAGGGTTTGTTTCAAATTGTAAAGGTCCAAAAACTCTGATGCTGTTGCTATTTGACAGAGTCTAATAAATCAGAATTTAATTTAAAACAAACAGAAACATAGTTATTTAACGTACTCAAACATTCTTCCCCCTGTGTTTGAAATCTAAGCACACCAGTGTTTTATTACTGCTTCAACACTGAGTAAATGTCTTATTTTCTTCTTTTCTATTGCTTTGTACATCTGCTAGTTACAGCTGTCTTTTTTGCAAAATGAGGAAAACGAGAATTGTCATATTCCTGAATTCTTCATTGCCAAGCCTCTGTGATAATAAATAGTAAAGATGGACTTGTCACTGCCATCCTAGGGAGAAATTCTGATTTATGCTACTAACCTGATCCCTGACTGTATGTTTGAAAATGAGTTGGACTTTGAGAATATGAAGAAGAGAAAATACTTACGTGAAATATATTATGGCAGCATCTTTATTTCAGTTGAGTTCCTAGCTGCAGTCAGACTCATGATGTTTTATAAAGATATTCTGGAATATCCTCTTCCAAGATATTCCTGGAAGAAAGTGTTTTTCTCTGAGTTTTCAATGTTCATTTTCATATTCATGAAACCTTTAGAAAACAAGAATTTTACTTAGGGGATTAAGTAAGTTTTAAAAAAAAAATTGAAATAAATAAAACATTCCTCTATGCTTCATCATGTCATCATCATGTCATGTCATATCATGACATGCCATCATGACATGTGGAATGGCAAACTCTGTATGTGCCAGATAAAAAGCATATTGTAAACCTTTCTTTGGTAAGGATTTAGACCTCAGTTGTGCAGTGGAATCTTCTGCATGGACCCTGTACTGTGATGGAGTCTCACCAATGTCAAAAAACTATATAAGAGAATCTTCACACAGAATATTGTGTAGCTTTTCATTAATTTTAACCTTAAGTTTACAAATTACTATCTATTCAGAAAAGTCAGATACCTTCACTAGTTGGCCCAGCACATATTCTGCAAAACAGCGTGACTTCATGAGCAGCGCAGTTCCTGTAACGATTGTAGCTATCCGAATCTAAGAATCAACCAAGAATCTCCAAGAGAAAATTGTGTTAAACATTATTTTTTGATCTAACCATTTTAACAAATAGGAGTAAAAATGGCAGGGGGATCCATTATGGCAATAACTGAATTTTGGACAAAGTAGTAATACTGGTAAAAAATAAGGTAGTTGTAATTAGATATATGTTCAGAATATACAGCAGGGCAGTGGGGGACAAATATGCATTAATTTCTCCTTCAGCAGTCTGTGACCATTGAAATGGATGATGGCTAAGAAACAGTTTTCTTCTCTTTTATTTTAGTTCCTTTATGCAACTTACATTGCCCCATCTGCCAGTATGGACATTGGACTTCATCAGAATAAGAGAAACATGATTTATCAGAAAATGGACCCAGCTTTTGAGGACCTTTTTGACCCAGCAGAAGAATATATTCTCACTATTCTCCTAGAACCATGGATGAAGATGGTGGAAGCAGATAAATATACTTATGGAAAGGTAACAGATCTGGATGACACCATGAAAAAGTCTTATGTCAGGGAATAAAATCACAAGAACCTTCATATGCAATCCTGTTATATTTATAGTTAGGAAGTGAGAAGTATTACAAGATGTTTTGCTTAGCCACTCCTTTCTATGTTGATATGTGATGTAGGCTGAGCTTCTTGTGGAGAACAGACAGCTCATCTGAAAGGAAGGTGTGGACTTCATAGGCTCCTTGCCTGTGAATTAGAGAGGAATGCATCTTGCTATGGAAAAATTTCTCTTTGCGCTCAGCAAACATCATGTTTCTGTAATCTTACCATTGATCAGAAGTAATTTTGTTATGATGACTGCCCACAGACACTCTATGTTTTAATCATAAGCACTCAATAAGCTGTGTTTCTAGAGCGTCAGTGCAGTGATACTAGGTCCATATTAATTGTATCAAGAATGGCATCCAGTATTTCTTGGTGTTTAGAATGTAAGTGCAGCTACAGCTTAGCATAAGAAGACGTGATATGGTGATCCAGCTGTATTTGCCCCAAACATTTTTTAGATCACTGCTCTGCTGTGTAAGGGCTAACTGTGCTTTGCAGGCCTCCTGAAGTAGGTGGCTCAGAAGTGTACTCAGTTCTAATTCCAGAAAGCTCTGAAGGCTTGAATTGGGCAAGCTTATGCAGGTCAGAAGAGGTGGCTGCAATCCTGACTGCCTTTGACAGATAAAACCAAGAAATGGTCGTGACAGTGGTTGATGCTGTGGCTTTCTGTTCTTTGTAAACTTACCTACAAGTTGCCAGCTGTAGGTCAAACTTCTTTTGGGCGCCACAATATAGGAAAGATATAAAGCTATTAGAAAGTATCCAAAGGAGGGCTAAGAAAATGGCGAACGGCCTAGAGGGGAAACCTTATGAGGAGCAGCTGAGGTCACTTGTTCAGCTTGGAGAAGAACAGACTGGGGGAAGACCTCATCATGGTCTACAGATTCCTCAAAAGGGGAGGCAGAGGGGCAGGCACTGATACCATCTCTCTGGTGACTAGTGACAGGATCTGAGGGAACGGCATGGAAGGGAGTGTCAGGGGAGATTTAGGTTAGATATTAGGAGAAGGTTCTTCACCCAGAAGGTCATTGGCACTGGAACAGGCTCTCCAGGGAAGTGGTCATGACCCCAAGCCTGCCAGAGTTCAAGAAGCATTTGGACAACACTCTTAGGAATGTGGTGTGATCATTGGGGTGGACCTGTGCAGGACCAGGAGTTGGGCTTCGATGATCCTTTTCAGTCCCTTCCAGCTCAGGATATTCTGTGATTCTGTGATTCTAATTTCAAGTCTTTAACATCTCTCTTGGATATGGAAGGAGAAACTTATAATGAAGAATCAGGAATTGGAGGGCAGGAAGTTAGTTCTTGTTCCTGTTTTTCTCCACTATGACTTTAGATATAGCATCTCCAATTTATAGGAAATATCATCATTTATTACTGATACTTCTGTCAACTTGTAATGAGAACATGCCGGCATTGCCTTGTGCAAAACACTTTGAAATTCTATTTTTGGTGCTGTATCATGCATGCATGTAAGAACAACTAGGCGAACAGATACCTAAAATCAAGGTTGAGAATGGTCTTCTAAGCCTATTAGGTGATGGCTAGTATTAAACACTTAAGAATGGAGTGTAAGAAAAGAAAAAAAACCCACATAGCAGTATGCCAGCTTCATCACTTTGCAACCAAGGAAGCTCATGGAGCAGAGATCTTATCCACATATTTGTGTCTAATAATCTTTAATAAGGTTTTTTTTCCACATGGGTTTATGTAAATGTGTCTTGAGTGATATATCTTTAGCCTCACTGTAGAAGTAGGTTCCATGTTTTAGTCATGCAATGGGAGAAAAAAGTCCTTATCTTGATTTGTTTGCAAACCCCTCCCTGGTAATTTCCCCTGGTGCCCTAGTTTTATATGTCGTGAGGAACAAGTGAACAATTGTTGTCTTATCATATTCTCAATGTTGTTATGCTTTTACAAGTTTCTGTTGTACCCCACTTCAGTTACACCTCCTTGAAACTCAAGAATCCTAGACTGTTAGACTTCTTCTCTTACAGAAGTTCCATACCTTTGTTACAGTTATCGCCCCATCTTCATGTGTTATTTTACATTCTTTTGATGAGATGTAAGCAGTACTCAAGGTCTGGATGCACTAAGGATTATCCAGTGGCAGAATCATGTTTTCTGTTTTTCTCTTTGTTCTGTTCCTAATTGTTCCTATCATTCTAATTGCATTTTGACTCCTGGTGAACTTTGAGTGGCTGTGCAAAATGTAAGCTAATAGCCATCTGTGGTGATTCCAAGATCTCCTTCCCAAGTAATAACAACTAATGGAAAGCCCTCATTTGGAGCTTATTGGAATGACTTAATGTTTATTATCATTGAATTCAGCTGCCCCTTTTATCATGCAGATGCTAAAGTGTCCTGAAATCCTGCAGCTTTTCACAGTCCATTTAATTTTTTTGCTCTGTGGAATCATTTTGCAAACTTTGTTGTCTCCTCACTCACCTCCTTTTCCAGATAGTTTCTGAATGTTTAAAAAAACAACCTCGGTGCAGATCCCTGTGAGATTCCAATAAGAACCCCACCCTACAGTGAAAGTTATTTATTTCTTTGGTTTTGATTTTCTACCTTCTAATTAATTCACAAGGGGACTTTACTTCTCATCCTGTGATAACATAATTTCCTTTAGAAACTTTGAAAGTTTGAACACTGATAAAGTTTACTAAAATGAAATATACTAATCCAATCTGCAAAATATTTTCTTCACTTTTCAGCATATTTTCTAACCTTTCAGATAGATTTTTTTTTCTAATCTATTTCAGCTGTTATTCTTTATGACCTGCAAAGCACTGTGTAATTGATTGATACTTCTGTGAATCTGAAATTTTATTTACTTTCTATCAGACTAGTTTTAGTCTTTTGTAACTGTATATTTTCCATGTGTATTATCAATACTAGTTGTCTAGTATCTACTGCTGGTTCTCACTGAGTCAAATCATCAGTTCAGCCAAGTATTGTTATACATAATTTTTGTATAAAAGAAGTCTGCTTTTGAGCTCTCTGAATACAGAATTGTCACTGCTTCTAGGGGTGGAAGGATTCCTCCGAAGTAAGAATTGAAAATATATACTTTTCCTTTAAAGTTAATATCTGTGTCAGTTTATGTATCCTGGAGTTAACCGAGGATGCGTTGCTTTGCAAATATAGTTACGTGCAGACTTCTTAGTGCTCTAATAACACAAACATCTTAATCAGGGCACAAAAAACCAGAACTAAGTACTTTTGACTGTACAGTACATGCATTTGTGAAGAGTTATAATACACAGACGTAAAACGACCTGTTCTAGGAGGCACTAGAGTCTCTTTGTACTAGGCGCAGGCTGATACTTAGGCACACTCCTTCCTAGACAAGATCTGCTTTGTATTTTGTTCAGTCCCTGGCTCTACTCTTCCCCTTTGTTCTACCCTATAGCAGGATATATTTGGCCCATAATGAAACAAGATACTTTGTCAAGAAGTAGGTGAGTCCAAGTTTGCTTATTTGGGACATGGTCAGTATATACATATCTACATTTTTTCTTTAAATGTTCTGAATTATTTTACTATTTACTTTTAAACTATGTTTTCTTTTAAGGGAATGAATACCCCAGAGTACTTTATAAGCAGTGGAACAGAATTACACTGAGCCTGAAGACATTTAGATAACACGGTGATTAGTGTGGTATTCACATTTAGATGAAAATGTAATGCATATAATCTAAACTCTTCTCTCTCGCACATAAACTCTTGTATAAGACAACAACAGCTTTCTAATCTTTGTAAGGGGCATGCTAATCAGTAAGGCATTGGCTCAATTTTGCTAAATATTCTAAAATCTGAATTTGAATGATTTAGTCAGCTGAGAGGTCACCAAACTATCCCTTGTGCAATTACTGATTGTTTGCACATAACATGGAGAACTGCTGTAGTTATATACATAAGGCTTGTAATTAAGTTAAAAAATGCCAATACTTCATGAGTTCAAATCATGCACAATTTATTACTTAAGGCATTACCTGGTATAAAACTAAGGAAGGAGACAAGACTGAAAGTCTGAAAGCTTTCACCTTTCTTGTTTAGATATTAGAACATCTTTCTCATCTTAAATTTCTTTTTCTGGAAATCTGTGGCACTCTGTCTCTTTGACATTTTCCATTGACAGTCATAGTTTTAAGAACTGTTTTTCTGCTTCTCAGTGGCACTTTGACATACGATTTGCTGGTATAGACAATCAAGTAAGTCTGACACAATATACACAATATAATATATATATATACACAATATACAGAATGTATTATATAGACAATATAATTTAGCAATTTTTTTAATACAAAGTTCTTTTCTTAAATATATAGTTAGGTTATTTAGTGGTTTTCTGCAGAAATCTACATCTGATCCTACAAAGATAGGAAAATTTTGTTCTACCAGAGCTTTTAATAGAATTGTTTGTCAGAAAAATGTGACTTCTAGTGTCTTCTAAACATCAGTCTCATTACTGGCAAACATATTCTTTTCTATCTACTGTCACTGGCAAAGTGCCCACGCAGTTCTCCATCTTTCTATAATGTGTACTGCAGGGATGATATAAGATATTATTTTTATTAGGTGGAGTTGGTGGAAGAAACTCAACAGCTGGACTCTGTGTGCTTTAGAAAGCTCCAGGCTTTGCATCAAGTGAGTGGTTCCAAGAAGGATGAGGTAAGACAAGTACCTACTAAGAGAAACAACCCCTTTTTCTATCAGGGAGGGTTAACACTTTGAGTATTAGCAATGAAAGCATGACCATATGCCAGTTTGGAGAAGCAAATAGTCCGATTTCTACCATTCATTTTGGGGACTGATTGACAGCCACTGTGTTAATTAGATATAGGGGTCTTCTGTCAGTTATATCAACATCAGACCACTGTATGATTGGAGTCAATGAGACAGTTTCCACTAAAGTCTGTGGAATACATTTTGGGCCCTTAATCTTGAGTAAATACCTCAATTTCAAGTAAATTACAGGTATATATTGGTTTATTTGATTATGGAACTGGCAAACACTGGTATGTTTAAAGCAAATGTAAAAGTAAAGCTGACTAGGAGCTGGAGCCTTAACTCAATTTATTTCCTCAGCAACCAAAAAGCTGTTTTACAGAGACGGGTTATCTAATGCAAGGATTATTAGACTGAGCAAAATATAGAGATGAAAAAAGCAGTTATGCAAGCAGAAAAATTTTTTCCCTCAGAGTACTGTTGCTGACACTGGTCTGCCATCCTTCCCGGATGATCAATACTTGCGTCAAATTCCCAAAGGATTGGCAGGTCCTAATCTGTCTGACCTGATCCATGACAAAGAGAAGTTAAAACAGTTCTGGGCTTTTCTTAATGAGCATTCTGCTGGGTATGTTCCTTCATTATTATTATTATTATTTTTTTTTTTTTTTTTTTTTTTTATTATTTCTAAGTTCAGAAGAAATCTTTGCGGGGGATCTTGGCTATCTAAATGTTCACAGATTTTAGTGTTTTTTAAAAATGCATTTGCATATTTAGGAATACACATGCACATTGTTCAGACAACTGAATTTTCTTAACATTTTGGGGTAAAAATTATCTTCTCATAGCTTGTTTGTATTAGACTTTTGCTTTCTGTTTCTGCTTTGATTAGTGGCAAACCCCTGAGTAGAGCAATTAGCCTTTAATGAGTAAAAATTTATAGTTTTTAGTGCAGATTCAATTTATTACATTTTTAAAATTAAAGCTGGGTATTATAAAAATGTACAAATAGTAGAAGACAGACACATTATTCTCACAGCGCAAGAGTAACCACAGTTTTGTGTTTGCTGAACAGATTTAAGTACCTGCCTGTAGCAGATACAGTTTGGGCAGGTTTTTTTGAAAAAGTGAGCCCATTTGTTTTTGTTTTTTCTTTTTTTGTCCTTAAATTATCATTTCCTTCCTTTAACCCAAGTTCCCATGAGCTGATGCTTTGCATATTGTCTAGTGCTTCTAGTCAAGCACTGCTATAATTTTAGATTGGATATTGGTCAGCTTTTTCAAAAGTGTCCAGAGATGGGCATCTGGCACAGAAGTCCCCTGGCCAAGACTCAATCTCATCACTTCTGCTTATCATCAGAAGATTCCCTTTGTAGTCAGAGAGAGAAATACACACTTCTGGACACATTTCTTCTAATTCTGAAGGTAACATCTAAAACCAGTTTGGACGGATCATTCCTAAGATGGCTATTTCTTCTCACTGACTACAAAAGGACTGCAGGTAATTGATATTCTCATCCTGTGGGTGCCTGCAGTCAAGTCACTTCTGAGTTAGTTGTCTAGAGCAGTCATCTCAAAACTTTTTTGATCATGCAACTCATCAGTAAAAAATTTTTGAGCATGGGCCCTCAATATATGTACATTTAATTCTTTTATACATTATACGCATGTGCTACTGTAGTTATAATCTTTTCTTCCTGCCCCTTAACAAATGATCTTTAACACCTCCTGGCTGCACACACCCCACTGTGGAAACTACTGGTCTTGAGATACTCTCTAACATGGGAAATGGTAGGAATCACCAGATAACAGGTCACTGGCTAGGATGAGGTCCTGGACAGGGACACTGAATTGCCTCTGGGATTTCCTGCCTCTCTGTTAATCACAGACAAGTCCCTTCTGAAGTGGTAGAGCCAGGCAGAGAAATATTTAATTTATGGAGAAATTTTCTTTTGTAAAAATTCATAATGAAGAAAAACATTTGAAAAAGTCTCACAAAAGTGTTTTAGAGCTGGATCCAGATGTAGTAACTCTGTAGTCCAGCAGGCATACCATAGTAAAGATGCTTAATGGTACTATAAGCTGAAGGGATCCTAGAACTAATGCAGTCTGGAAATTTTCAGAAAAAAACAAAAAATGTGCCATTTACCTTTTCATCAAAATTTATGGTTCTGATTTTTCCAACTATAAGTGATCCAAGTTTCAGGAAGGACAGGCTTCTAAGTAGCTGTGCACAAATTCTGGTAAGAAACTAAAAGAAGTTTCATTAATTAATATTTAATTAAATATATAGAATATATTCACACAATTGCAGGACAGTTTGTGTTACTTCGACTTAGTGGGTTCCATTTGTTAGTCTCGCCAGACTAATTGATTATGCCTGTGCTCCTGATCTGTTGAAAGAGAAAAGTGCAGTAAGCCAGGATAAGCCACCACTGTATATGGTTTAACTAACACACTTCAAAATTATATATTGTACTTTTAAAATAAGATGCACATATTTGATCAATTGTCATAGGTAGATGCCAAGGAGTTACTCCATAAACCACAGTAACTTGGAGCACTTGAATTTGAGTGAACTTATTCATGTTGTGATGAACTAGCAAATGAAGGAATTTCAATAGAACTTAGGGCTGTAAGGATCTCAAAAGATTTCTGAAAGGAGAACATCTGTTCTTAAATCAGTCAAATGCTTTTGAAAGTTTTACTCATAGATTAATACTTTGAAAAAACCAGCTATTAGCTGAATGGAAAAGTGAAACAGATTTGCCTGAATTTAATGTTTCATATTTCCTGTTTCAAATACAGTGAATGTCCTAATTAAAATGCTCACAAAACTTCAGCTAATAAGACACCATCAGAAAACAGTTATATAAATTAAACTGAAATTGTAGGTATGTCAATTATTCTGTCCTCTGATTTAAAGAACAAAACCATTCTATGAAAACAAACTTAAATTTATAGTGTACACTCAAATGTTATGAGAAATATATAGACTGAGGATTGCAGATAGAGATTGTCACTGACTATGAATAATTAAATAAGTAGTAGAATCAGTAATTTATGAAAAAGTATCCCACAAAAAGCTCTAGAAACAAATTTTATCATAAATTGTTTTGTCTGCTTGACTGCAGACTGACTTAAACTCTAGCATTTCACACAGGGTAGGAAGGGGGTGATTTTTGGGGCTGATGTTCCCAGGTGTCATCCATGCTCCTTTCTCAGGCAATATGACAAGGGGGCAGAACAGGAGGCATCAACTTGTCTTTCAGTGGCTCACAGCCTCAGTAGTGATTCAAATTCTCATCTGTTTAATTTTTCGTTCTCTCTGTGAGCTCTACACTATGGCTCTAGTTCACAGTTCCTGCTGGATTTAGCAGTGGCATATTGAGGAGGGTACTCCTTTTGGGGTACCCCAAAAGTGACCCTAAATGAGATCCCCAAGATGTGTGTTTGATCTGCCTGTTCAGCAAGTGCCATGGTCTCACCAGATGGTACTTAGCAAAGAAAAAAATGACATAAAATTTCAGCCCAATCTGACCTGGTATTTAGGTCTTGATTACTTTGGTGGCTTGTGGTTAAACAAATAACTCCCTAGAATGTTGATGATATGTACTCAATACTGAAATAACATTCTGTTTAAATTTGTAGCATGGATCTCATGTGTTGGCTTGATATTGAAGAGTTCAGAAAGATGCTCCACAAGGATAAAGAAAGAAGTGAAGAAAAGTCTAAGGACATTGAAAGCAAGTACTTTAATGATGAGTACTTCTTTGGACCCAACAGCCCAGCTACCAGAGAGCAACAAGAAAAGGTACCAGTTACAAAACCATTTATAAAGAACAATCACACTGAATGTCTCTGAGATAAAAGTCCACAAGAGGGTTTAATTCGGCTTTTCCCCAAGCTATATCCTCAAATCTTACCTATATTTTTGACCAGAAGTCTAATTCTGTTCTGGTTCTGGGGGTCCCTTCCTTCCTGTTTGAGTTCTTCCTCCCTGCTCCTTATAGAACATCTCTCTTAAACCCTGATCTGAGGCCACAGCCAGAGCATGCACAACACAGCTCAGAAAAAGTGTAAAAATGGCTTTCAGGCACAGTGACTTGTTCCAGCTTTCTATTTAGTATGTCAGTAAAGCCACAGACAGTAAGTCTGAGCTGTGGTACTCTGATATATCTTGATACTTAGGCAATTTACTTGGTCAAGCTGGGGTATTATTTCCCAGAGTCTGTGTCCTATTATAGGTAGGGACAAATGTAATCTGTTCTCTCTTATGAAAAGTACATATGAGCCTTGGGTAAGCATGCATTAAATGCTTTGCTTACAATTAAGCTCATGCTTTGCTAAATCAAGGATGTAGAGAGATAAAGGACTTTTGGTATACACAAAAGTTTATGTCATGTGTTATTGTGTTTGGATTGCTTAGCTAATGCAGTCAGGTGGAGGAAGGAGACAAATCCTTCATGATCAACTTTCGGCAGCAGTTCTGCTAGAAGTTCAGCAGTGCGTCCAGAAGAGATTAGAAAAACAATGGCTGCCATTGTTCCTGGCAGATGAACACCGTGGGGTGGAGGGACAAGCAAAGGTAATTTTTTAACAACAGCAACACTTTCAGGCATTGTTTTGTGTTTGGCTCATAATTAACCATTGGGATACAAAGATTCAGAGGAAAAGCAGCCCACAACTCTCTTTCAGTTTACACTGAAAGAGGTGCTGTAGCATGTACAGGTTGAAACATTCAGCCTGATAATTGTGAAGGCAGTTGCTCTGAAGGCTTAGTTTAGCTGACAGTATTATTGTTAGATCCTAAATCTGAAGGAGCAGGTATTAGCTCTGCTGCCAGGCAGGCTGCCAGGAGAGTCAACTAATCTTTGCTGTAGTGCTACACTCTCCATATGCCATTTTGCCCTAGCCATACACTTGTGCACTGAAGAAATGCTGCTTTGTGTAAAGGATTTGCCCAAGGGCACCAGAACACAAGCAAATGAGTGGGCTTCCCGTGCTGTAATTCTTTCTCTCTCTTATGCTGTCTGCATTCTCCCATCTGGAGCTGCAATGCTTGTAGAAATTACTTCAGGACTTGTGAAATTCTGCTGAGTGGGGAGGTTAACTGCTATAAGCCTTGTTCCAATTGGTTACTTCAGAAAGTTGCCAGAAAACTGGGAGTGAGGAGCCTTTCACTCCTGCTGGCTCATTAGAAAGTCTGAAAATCTGCCTTTTATGAATGCCTCTGTGGCTGTGATCTGTGTAAGGAGATCATCCTGCTGCTGACAGATGCAAAGAGACTTAGTTTTTTGCACTTCCACAACAGCTCTGACATGCGAATGTCATGGCAGAAGGCAACTTCACAGTTCCACCAAGCAGACACATATGCAACTGCATTGATTAATAAAATTTGCTTTCTGTCATCTCTATAACATCAAGAAGGTTGTCAGAGGTGCTATGAACTGGATCCTTTCCATTGGTTCAGAAGACTAAGGAATGTGAAAAGTATAGGTTCTGATAAGACAAATAGTAATTTTAATAATGATTATTTAATTAAATTAAAATTTTTTCTGTCCATTTTAGCTGAACTCTGCCTCCTTTACAAGTCCTGGTACAAGACTATGCAATAAGGCTAAGCTGCTTCCAGGTCTGGAAGCTAACTCAGACCTCCTTGCACCTGCTGCACTGTGCTGGCAGGCAGATTAGCCCAAGTAGCTTAGAAAATGTTGTATTCAACTCAAATAAACAGTTTACAGGAAATACATACTTCTAATGAGCTTTTAGTCTTTTCCTAACTCCATTTATGTTTTACTGCTCTTTTCTCTTTCTTATTGCAAATTCAGAGGATGAAAAGGTCCTTTGAAGAAAGTATTTTAGAAGAAATGAAACCAGATGACATTCTCTACTTGGCTTCATATTTCACAGTGACCAAATACTGTGGGCATGCTATGTAGTCCTTATTCAGAAAACCTGCCCTTGATTTGAGGTGTATTTTTGCTACAAAGAAGTTGCAGGATCAAGTCTGTATTTCTGATACAGCTGTCCAAAGGAACTAAAAACATTTCATACTGGGGAAAAAAAAAAACCCACCAAAATTTGTTACTAAAATAAGTGGTCCCTCATGGGTAAAGTAAACCAGTGGAAGTGCATAATTTGACTGCTATTGCTTCTTTTCTTCTCTAACTTCCCAGTCTCATTTATAGCTGAAGAAGGGCTGGCATTCAGTGTGGGTCCACAAGTAGTTTCAGACATAAAATCCAAACAAAGACATATAAATTATTCTACCACTGTGGTCTCTATCATTAGAGGGCTGAACAAGAAGCAAGAAGAGTTTAAAAATACAATTATAATCTACTTTTCAACTGTAGATAATGGACATAACCGAAGATCTTTTACGCAAAGACCAGCAGAAGACAACCAGGATCTGGAAGGCAAGTGAAATGTACCATATCTCTTGTGTCTGCAGTTTCACTGTCTTTTTCATTTGGACTTTGCACATTCTTCATAATTTCTCTGTTGACAGTGTGAGGCCCAAATGTAATGCTGTCAAAAGCAGACATGATTGTATTGGCTGAAGTGGACTGATTACTCATATTACTCCTGAATTTAGCTCCCTGCTGATGTTCATGGTAAATTTCACTCCCTTCCTGGCTGGAGAGGTCATACTTGATAAAAACATGTCTCTTGTCTTGGGCTTTGGAGCACTCTTAACCCTCCTCAAACTGATGTTGTACCTTTAGTTCACATTTATCTGTATTTTGCATGCAGTGGACTTATTGGGACAAGCTGTTCATTCCAGCATCTGGTAGTTTATTTATTATTGCAAGTGGATTACGTGCAGACACAAAAGGGAATGTGAAGTATGCAGTGGAGTGGGCAGGTTTAATCATATCTCACAGTATCTGTTTCATTTAGAATTGTATTTTAATCTCATAGCACTGAGATAATATCAAATTTAAACTTCTTAAACCTTTGTAATAATACATTTCATCAGATGTTTGCCAGTTTTTTCCTCTTGAAGAGCAGTGAACTTTTTGTGATTGCCAACATACAAGTTGTGTACATTTGTTCAGTTGAACTTTTATTGTCTGTTGAAATCAAACTGGAGACCCGGTCACCAATTATCCATGCAAACCATCAGCACAAAAGGGATCCAAAGTGCATATGGGTTCTGTTAACTGAGTTTTCCCTTTGTCTGTTTGTCAGGAAGATGGTTATTTTCCATGTTCTGCTTCAAGGTTGTTGACCCATAAAATAAGCAGTTTGTATATTGGTATAGGGATGGGAGCAATGTTTTGTTCTTCCTTTCATGAATATGACCCAGAAATAATTTTTCCCAAAAGTTGCCTAACTCCTGGTCACAGGGGATAGAACGTAGTAGGAGAATCAGACAAGGGCTGAGAAGATCCCACCCTACTGCCTAAGTTGATCTGACTTTATTTTAACCAAGGACCCTCTGGACAGCCACCACCCTCCCTCTCACAAGGGTAAGCTCTCAGCCCAGCAGGCTCTGCGGCAGGACATAAAGCATAACCCCTGTTTAAGAGCAGCTGCAGAAACTCTTTCAGCTTAGGATCAGGTTAGATTTCCAGGACCGTTGGCAACAATTAAAAATGTTTTTGTCCCATGCTGACCATTGAAGAGTACTCCATCCCTCCAGGACTTCAAGAGGTTTAAACCACTGTTAAAAGATGGTTTTCATTCATCCATCTGATAACAAAAGGGGGTTGTTTGGCTTGCTCCTCAGCAACAGTACAAGAACTGTTTGTTCAGGAAGACAGGCCAGCATGAACTTCATTTCAAACAAACTGTCTCTGCATAAGCCATCTTTCTTTCTCCACCCTTTCCTGGCTGCCTACTGTTTTGTGCTTGGCAGCATGAGGATTTCCAAAATGTCTTGATGACTCTAAATTCTGTTTTACTGTTGGTAGCTTTATTCCACAGAGAGCAAACTCTCTGGCTTCTGCTGGTGATCATGGCAACACATTTCAAAGCTCATTTTGTTGGTGAGATCCCTGTCAGAAGCATTTTACAACTTTAAGCTATGTGGTTTGTCTGTTCCTTTTTCTTTGTTGTTTGTTTGCACAAAACTCAAACTGTTCTCTAGAAAAGTAGCCTCTTGCCATAATCAATAACAATAGCTGTTTCCATATTTTATAGTATGTAGTCATATGGTCTAAATCATTGTCAGTCATTTCCTCTCCCATCATGTCTTCCAAAAAATGTTC
Organism: Corapipo altera; assembly: GCF_003945725.1. NCBI lineage: Eukaryota > Metazoa > Chordata > Aves > Passeriformes > Pipridae > Corapipo > Corapipo altera. The sequence continues at coordinate 2,101,345 of NW_020884922.1, read as the reverse complement.
CCTAAACCAAACTGAAAAAAAAAAAAAAGAAAAAAGAAGGAAAGAAAGAAATGAAACCTTGCCACATTTTATTGTATCCATGTCATAAAGTCATAAACTACTGAAAGTTAGGATCAGTGGAAAGATAAGAATCAGACAGTTTATGCTAACTAATGGCTTTGTTATTGCTTTTTGAAACAAAGTTTATTTGGTGCATTTATTTCTTTTTTTGACAGCATATGGACAATAAGTGTGTTTCTTCATCTAGTGAAATAATTGCTTTCCGCAAAGCACTGTTGGATCCGGTGACAGCAAATCTGTTTCAACGCTTTGTGTCACTGCAAGGAGACCTGCTGGGGAATGGAGTGCTCTTTTGGCAAGAAGTGCAAAAGTATAAGGTATGGTGGTAGAATGGAGCCGGGGGAATAGCATTCAGTTTGTAAGCAAATGCATCCATTCCTGCATATTAGGAGAATTTTAACAAGAATGTCTACAGGCATTCATTCTGTTGTTCATAGTAAAACCTCTTTCACGGTTTAAACCAGGATTTTTTTTGAAGAAAACCCTCGCTTCTTAAGGGTAGCTATGTTTGACTCAAATGTATAATCCCTATATTTCATTGTGCTTCTTCAAACTCTAACATTCTTCTGAGTCCCTAAAGGGACACTACCAACTAGCTAATGCCCAGAGTTTGGTATACATCTGTTGAGCAATAGAAAATATGCAAGTGTTAAAATGTTCATTCTGTCTTTATAGCTGCATACAGTTAAATAATGGGATTATTGCTAAATTTGGTAATTCCTCAAAAATCAGAGATAACGTTTAAATTCAATCAAATCTATAGATGTAAAGATACTAACTACCCAAAATGCTTATATGTGCAATGCAGACCCAAAGTCCCTTGCCCTTTGTAGTGTCACATTTGACTTCAGCTGAGGATGGGACCAAAGTCAAATGTGATGGGGAAGGTCAGCAGGGATTATCTCTCTCCCAAATACATGCACTTTTGTGAAATTGCTGCTGTGTGGGTTGAAAAACAGTGGGAAAGCTCTGGAGTGAGCCTTTAAATCACACTGCAGCTTCCTAGTAGCTCCCTGGATTGAATTCAGGGACACCACAGATCTTTCACTTTTTCCTCTTTCCTTTTGCCTCTGGAATATTCCTGATGCAAAAGTGCTACCAGAGTGCAGAATCTTTCCTGGGCTCCTAAGCACAGCTTGTGTGCACATGGCAGGCAGGGAGCTAACATGCTCAGAAGTTAGGAGGTAAACACAACTGATGCTGCAGTGGTACTTAGAGATCTTTTGCAGGCATTTGGGTGTATTTTCACAGTTTAATTTTAAGAATTTGAATTTTGGAGTATGCTTTAGAAATTGAAGCTCCTCTGTTTCCAGGGTTCAATCTCTCTTCCTCACAAAGGCTCTGATCCCCAAGTAAGGAATCACTAGCTGAAATGCTCTCTGGGGGCGCTGCTTTCTTTCTCTTGGTTATAAAGTGACTACCTTACATTAAAAACCTGATATGAAGGCACCTGGTATTCCATGACATAAATCCTTTCCAAAATATTTGAATTTTTTTCAGATTTGTGACTCTTTTTTGCTACATTATGGAGGACATGAAAACTTTCTGCAAATTAATGTGCAGTGTCGTTTAGACTCTTTTCCCTGTAGATCTGCTCTCTGAAGAAAGCCTTCATTGTTTTTTGTCCCAACCCCTCTCCTGCATTTATGTTAATTTTATTTGTCTTCTTATCAAGAAAAAGTACAATCTGACCGTATTTCTCCGTGCATGTGATTTGTCATGGTTGGCAGTTGATGCTCTTTATAGAAGCAAAGAGCTGGAGTAGTAGGAGTGTTGTGGGTCAGGCTGAACTGGAGGAATATTGCCAAAGGCGTGGGCAGCACTTTGCACAGTGTATACTTGTATTGTCTGAGCCCTATCGTGCCATCAGTTTAGACAGAATTCCCTTTAGGAGTCAATGCTCCCCGTAACCCATCAGGCTGGCAGCACATCTTGGGGCAATCCAAAACCAAGATTTCTTTTTAAACAAATATGAAGAAACATAAATCTGTGGATCACTTCCATCTGTTCCTCTATGCTCAGTCTCATCTCTCTTCATATCATATGGCTTGTTTGTCTTCCCTCTTACTACAGCTCTCTGCCTTCTCTTCTATGCTAGATGAACAAAGGAATCCATAGTATATACTTAGGATATATTGAATATGTTTTTGTATTGCCTTACTTTCTTTATTATAGCTGTTATCATTCTTTTTTTCCTTTTCAAAACTGAAAAGTATTCATAATAAAACAAGCCAGCTCTTTCACATACCACATTTCTGGTTAAAAGCCCTGTTTTTAATTTCTTTGCAAAGTAAATATGTAGACTCCTATACCAAAACTAAATGCAGATTCTTCATTTAGAGGGCTCTCTTCCTGAACATTCTCTAGAGCACTCATTGTGACTCTATTAGATATAAGTGATAGTCTCCTAGTATTATAGAAATTTCTTGATGTTTATGGATTGAGGGAAAGTTCGTGTTTCAAAGTGTTGGGAGGAAGTTCTTTGAATTATTTTTCCTTCATGTCAAAATCCAATGGTAGCATTGTCAGGGCATCAAAACACAGTAAGAACAGGTGTTCCATCAGAACAATAGGATCACATTAAGAAAAGTAGAAAACTCCCAGTATTCCTTTGTGATCTCACTCCTGTAAGTTCAGATCTGTTTTGTATTCTGTTCTGCAAACAATTATTTCCAACCCCAGGGTTTTGGGAAACTAGAAAATCCTAATGAATGGTGAAACTAGAAGATTTCAATAAATGGAAGATTTTACTGTTAGCTAAAACTGTCCCCCTTGTACCAACATTCCTTGTACCCTCGAAATATTTCCCCTCTTTTGCTGGAGCATTTAGAGCATTTCTTTGTATTTTGGTTACCACGGCTAAGCTACTCATAGCAGGCTTATTGTGAAAACTAGTGCATTTCACACCTGTAGGTGTGTTTCTCTTTTCAGAAATGCCTCCTATTTGCCAGTAATGCACTTAAAAACTATCCTGTTCCGTCTGACCATGCAGGCAGAGGTTATTACTTAAAAGCCATGACTGCTATACATCTGCATTTGCAAATTAGAACTCCCCCTCAAGTCTTAACTATGGCTTTGACCATTAACATTTGCTATAAGAATTTTGTTCTACATACTGAAGGAATCTATTGTATAATTTTTTTTTTATATTTTTGACTATTATTCTTTGATCACTGGGCCTCTCTAAAGGGTCTTGTGTCTCTCTCTCCATTGACTGAAAATGCTATTTTTCATCTTTCAGGACTTGTGCCATTCTCATTGTGCTGATGCCATAGTCCAGAAAAAGATCACAGCTATTATCAACTGCTTTATTAATTCTGCCATACCCCCAGCTTTGCAGATAGACATCCCACCTGAACAAGCAAAGAAGATTTTGGAGCGCAGGAAAGAACTAGGACCTTACATTTTCAGAGAAGCACAGGTAAGAAGCTGGGCGAATCTCTGTAATAGGTCTGGCCAGAGCCTGCATGCCTGATTTTAGGAACAGTCTTTGTTGCTTATGTGACAATTAGGATTCAGATATATACTGCTCAATAAAAATGATCTCTGGCAGCTAGCTGATACTGGAAAGGTGTTATCTAGGTCTGTGTTAGGAATTCTGGCAGTAGAAATTAAACCTGTGTTCTTCATTGCTTGTTCTTTACCACTTGGTTAATGTGAGAGAACTAATTTTTAGTTAGAAAGTTTGTAGTTTTCATGGTTTATGAAAAATGCAGATGTGAGTAGAGCACAGAGACAGCTTAACTTGCTGAATGTCTTTCCCTTCATTACAAAAAGTGTGTTTTAAATGGCTGTAGACAATTTTCTCTCTCATCTTTGTACTGTTCAGACTGAATAGCAATTTTTGAACTTTTACTTCAGACTTACTCTTTTCTTGTCCCTTGATACTGCCTTGTCTGTCTTATCTTCTAAGCCCAAGAAAGCTAGTTTTTCTTCTTTTCTGTAAAATTGACACCAACACCTTTAAACATCAACTGTGAGCCCATAAAGTGTTTGGATGACAAAAGATGAATGTTTTGTCAGAGAAGAGGGTTCACATAGGTTCTGAGGGAAACAGAAGTTTCATTTCAGCCTGTGTAAAACCCCAGTGAACTCCAGAAATGTGGCACAAAACCAAAGGAAGAACTTGGCCAAAAAGCTGTGACTGGAACCTGACAGTGACTCACTTGTCACTTTCAAGTCCATTGAGCCAGAAGCAGCGAGGTGCTGAGCATGCTCGGCAATTTGGAAGCCAAGTTTCTCAATGAGAATTAAACATCTAAATTAATTGAAAAATGTGAGCCTTGGTACGTGCAGCAACAGATTTTACTGAGCCCCTCTGTTTGCTTTTCTAAAATTGTTTTCCTTATTCTAGTTCAAAAACGACCCTATGAGAGATTATATCATTTAAAAATTATCCAAGATTTGCTCATAGATCTGTAATGTGGTTTAAGAGTCTTTCCAGAGGCAAAAAAGTATTTCCTTTCTCTTAAGAAGGGAAAAAAAAAAGCCCTCTCCCTAATGAACTGAATATTTGAAATATTTGAGGAGAACAGTGGTGCAAAAGCAATTCTACTGGTGTATATTTTATCAAGAATACTTGTAAAAAATGATGGATGTTCTCATTAATGCAAACAATTGTTTAGGGAAATATAAAAAAAAAGAAAGTGCCTTTTAACTGTGTTTTAGGAAGATTTCTCACCAGTAATAAACACACTGATGAAAAGCATGTGCCGAGCAAATCTGGGCTGAAATGTCAGGACAGAGTACGTGGGAGGAACAAGGCTGTGTGTTCAAAAAGAAATAGTTATTTCATTCGCATGGTAAACTACATTTTATTTTACAGTAAATTGTTTTCTTAATACGGTCAAGATTGACTTTCTTTTCTTCTTGTGCAGATGAGTGTTTTTGCTCTTCTGTTTAAATTTTGGCCAGAATTTTGTAAGTTGCAAAGCAATGTGGATAGTGAAAAAATTCTACGTGCCTTGGAGAAAGAAAAGGAAAAAAAGATGCGAAAGAAGGAAAGGATAACAGCAAAGGTAAGGCTCACAAGGTTTCAGGTGACATCTGACAAACTGCATAAAAACTTCTTCATGAGCAAACGTACATGAATTAAAATATCCCTTTCTCAGCCTGTTCCAAAGCTACCAAATATTTTTTGTTAGATTTCAAACTTCACATGTGACCCAGTCCTAGGATGATTAATTCCCAATCCTGCCGATGCATATACTTAGGTTTAACTTGAAGCAGATGAGTTAATGGAATACTCCTTTCATTAAGAAGAGGGAAAAATGTATTTTAGTCATCTTTTATGCCAAGAGAAGAGCAAAAAAGAAGGCTGAATTAAAAAAAAATAAATCTGTGTACAGTGGGTAACTGCAGACCTGTTTGCACTTTCGTGATGTATTGTCCTATATTAGAATTTATAGTTCTGGATTACTATTGAAAGCAAACCAAACCAACCCCAAAATTAATTTCATATCTATTTTTCAGAAGGACCATTTGAAAAGTCTGCACATTATTTTTAAAAATATTTATGCACTGATTACTTTGCATAGGTTTTGCCTTTTCTTGAATATTTCTCATATTTGACAGTGAAATTGTTAGACTGTTCACAGTGAGTTTCCAGACAGTTTCAGCACATTAACAGAACTGTGACCTCTACAGTGGAATGCTTGTTTGTAAAATTGTTTTTCTTGGACTTTTTTATTAAAATGTAATGTATTTCTTTTTCTATTGATTATAGGCTTTGAAACAGTTTATTTTTTATGAAATACAATTGTTTGGCCAGCTTTTGGAGGAGAACATTCTTTTAAGGGCAGAGAAATTACTGGACTTGCAAACTATCATAAGTAGCATTTAAAGAGCTTTACATATGTTAAATACCACATACGCGCGTGTTGTGATGTTACTTATGATGAGAACCACATGAGTACCTGGACAGATAAAGACATGCCCATAAGAACATGTATACATTGTTATCCTCCTTTAGACACATGAAAGCTGAGGACCAGTGAAACATTACTCAAGGCCACACACCAACGTCAAGGGAAGCCTAAAATCTAAGAACTCGTGTTCCTTTCTCCAAAGCATATTGTCTCCATACAGATATGTCTGGCAAGGCCATTGGCAATACTTATACTGCAAGAATGCAATATTTCAAAGTAATGCACTTTTGCGTTTTCACAGACTTATTTTTTCCATCTGTTTGTGGCCTGTCTATAAGTTTTCTGATTAAGATCAAGGAAGTAAAGAGAAAATCTTGGCCAGGAGGGCAAAAGCCTAGCTTTTATGGAGAACAAATGGGAAAGGTGAACTACGCTTCTAGGCTGGGAAACAGAGTAAGAAATTTTAGAAAGTGACAGGCAGAGAATGCAGTTCAGTAAACAGTTTGCAGACTATTCTTCTCATGAAAAAAATGACCAGTAAACCGGTTACCTTTTAAAATTTTTTGAATGAATAGGTGGAACAGATAAATTTTTGAAATGTTTTTGAAACCCTTCCCCCTTTCTGCTATTGTTTAAAGAAATTGCCATTTCCTGTTCTCTTGTTTGAGATTTCTGTCCTCTCAATGACAATGTAACTATTCAAATAATTCACTATCCCTGAAGGATACTGATAAGGTTCATCTAACATAAGCAATAGCAGTTTCACCAGCAGCTTGTGGAAGGTGATGATGTCTTGGCATTGAAAATAAGGTCTATGCTCTTCTGCCCCACCAGGCTCACGCTGAGTGAGAGGAAAGCTCTGGCAAGGGTTAGAAACAACTTTTCGTATATATATTTCCCCTCCACTCCACAAATCAGTTGCTATTTTGGGTTTATGTCAAAAATGAACAATCATAGTCCTGGGGGAGGAATTTGCTTTCTTTTTCCTCACAAATGTGTCCCTGGGGTGCTCAGTCTACTTGGGCTCACCTCAGTTTTAGAGCTGAACAGGTAAGTTGGACTTTTATGTAGTATAATGGAAAAAATGGTCAGAAAAGGAGCTTTTCAGTGAACAATTATGCATAACTTGGTATTATTTGACTATCTCAATATTTTTTCTGTGTGCCTATTTGTTATTTAGGGGGCAAATTCTATCGAAGGCTTCCTGGCAATGGACTTGTTCCTTTGTTAACTGCTAGAGGCACATGCTACACACTTTAAAATATATATTCATCACTTTTTGCAGACTGCCTTGATGCCAGTGCTAGCAATTTGTTATATACAGAATTGCATTTTACCTCCAAAGTAGATTTTGGATTTTTTTGCTTTCAAGTGCACAAAGCAGTTTTACCTTACATTATAAATCTGTATTTAGTCTTTCCATACCCTTAGCAAAGAAAGCCATAAACATTATTTTCCTTTTCCATGTTTCTGTCATCTCTCTTTACGCTTCTTAGCAATAAGCTTATTTGTTAGTTAGTGGTGTAATGTCATGGGATATGACATTGCCATAACATTGCCTAATTTATTATGAGAAGACATTATTAAAGACCTCACTTAATTCACCATTTTCATTGAGAAAGCCAACAAACATAAACTGTAGTGCATTAGTGTACATGCTACCTCTGTATTTGCTTTGGCATCCCTGTTTCATCAACTGAGTGTGCCACAGAATTACTGAGCCTGTTCCTGGAGAGAAGGTGAACATCACACTGCCTGGCCAGTTCTGTATCCAAAAGTCACTCTTAGAGCTGATGGGTTCATAGGACAATGGGGATGATGAGGAAGGAAAAGGCACTTTATGAGCAAGGAAACAGGATAGTTGATCCTTTTCCAGATCTTTCAGGGACTTGCTAAGTGACTCTGGGAACAATTTGACCTCCTTCCCCCCCCCTCCCCCTTACTTTCTCATTTAACATGGGAGGCTTATATTACTCAGCTCTTGGAGGTGTTGTGGAGTTAACTGTGTGAGGTCAAATATGAACACTGATTAACGTTTATAAAGAATTTTGGGATCATCAGACAGAATGTGCAAAGGTGCAGCCTTCATAAAACACAAAAGCAACGTGAAAATGATGAATAGTTAATCACCAGAGCATTTTACGAAGTGCAACGATGCCTTGTTCTTCATTGTAAATGTTTTAAATCAGATTGCCTGTTTTCCTAACTTGTATACTGTAGTTCATTTGCAGCTACTGGACCAAGCTGGAATTAATCACCACAAATCCTACATTCTACATTTATACATGAGGCCAAATTAAAGGCTCACAATGTCCTCTCTGTCCTTAAAATATGTTCTGTTGCAGATCTGCCCTGTCCCTTAGCTATATTTTTGAGCAGGTATTGAATCTGAAAGGAAGATGGTCTGCAGGACTGTAGAGGCCAGGAATCATTGACTAGAACAAAGAAATGCTTTTAAAAAGCATTATCTTCTGCTATTTTTTAATATGCCCAACGTGATGTATTATGAAACTGAGCATTACAAAACATTACTGCAAGTGAACCTACCTCGTTTCCAATGACAGTTTTTGGTTCCTCAGGCCTTGCTTTTAACTTTAGCACCGTAATTATTGTTCACATCTAATTATGAGTTTTTATTATTAGCAGGGTAAAGAAGCGGGGAGAAAACTCATCAACTTGACTCAACTGTCAAAGAGGGCCTTCACTCAACTGCAAAAGAGTGCCTTGACTCAGCTGCAAAAGAGTGACTTGACTCAGCTGCAAAAGAGTGACTTGACTCAAATGCCAAGGAGTGCCTTGACTCAAATGCCAAAGAGTTCCTTGACTCAACTGCCAAAGGGTGCTTTGGTAGATACGACTGACATGAAGAGAGGATCAGCCCCATCTTTAGATGGATTTGGATGGGAGGTGAATAATACACGTTTCTACAGATATCATTCAAGAGAGATAAAATGACTTTGGGAAAACTAGAAGGGGGAGTTAGGTTTTGAATACTGTTGTCACATAGTTCTTCAATAACTGTACATTCTTCCACAATTAGCTTTGCTGTTGTAAGTTTACCTACCTGACAGATGATATTTTTTCCTTCTTTCTTGATTTTTTTTAAGATTTAGGTACTGAGTACTATTAATGGCTGACTGCATGTTAAGCTCTTACGGTGTATAGATTAAAAAAGAATCTGTTTGTAAAGATAAATTGAAGAAAAGATAGTTCAGTTCTGGAATAAGCTTTTCATTACTTGTGAAATTCCTGTCCTGAAAGAATTCAGTTTGGGCTAGAGTTCTGTTCTGTTCATATGTCAAAAACTGAAGCAGAACTCCTTCAGGAAATCTAGGTATTTGAAAATCTGACAGCAAATACTACTTTAGGACTTCTTCCATAACAACTCTCACTATGCATCTAACCTATAGTGAAAAGTTAACAGACATTTGATTGGAGAAATGGGAAGAACAGACATGCTACCTGGGGCATATGAAGGGATTATTCATGGCTGAGTTGGCACTGCCATAATATAATGGGGAATCTGTGCAACCACATAATGCCATGTGATGCAGGAGTAAATCCCACTTTAGCCACTGCTTCTCGTGGCATTACATTAGTGATGAGCAGAATATAGAAATGGGCAGTCTGAAATACCCCCAAAATCTGAAGCAAATTGCATAGTTAAGCTTACACCCTTGTCCCTTAAATGGACCTTTTTACTTTTGCTCATACCTATTTTTTTAATTTTTTTTTGTTTTTAAATTGAGTTGAGCTCACCAGTATATCCATGGCATAGACTTAAGCCCTCAAGAAGAGGCAAGTAACTACAGAACAAACAATAATCTTTTAAAGGGCAGTTTAATTTTTCTTCTCCAAGCCCCTTTCTGCTATAGGATAGTGCTAGAAGTTCTACTGAGTTGTGATATGACAAATTGGCCCTAAACTTCTCATGGTGTAAGGAAAAAAATTGGCCTGAATAAAAATGCAGTTCCCAGCTGTTTTGGGAAAGTGACTTAATATTTACATGTAACCTGAACTGTGGTTGTTGCAATGCAAAGAGCAACATTTGATCCTTAGAAAAAGAAAGGATGATGTCTCCAGTTGATTAGCCTCTAGTGGTAGTAGCATTCTGCTAGAGAAGGCAGGCAGAAAGAACTGTGAGGCTTCAATGATTTAAGAAAGGACATGCTCGAAGGATGTGACAGGGAGATAAAATCAAGTCCTCAATAGCACAAATGACAGATATTTTGGGAGGGGAAAGATCTGCTGTACTTAGGTTTAGAAGATGAAAGGAGAGCAAATAAGACAGACCAGGGATGGAGAATAAATGTAAACATTGCATCTGTCAAACTTGCTTAAATCATGGTGTTTTGAGATTTGCTTATTTGCAGCAATACTATTTTTCATATGATTCCAATATTGTAATGAAAAGAATCTTCTTAATAATTGTGGTTATCCAATAACAGGGTTTTAACATAAACAAGTTTTTTATCTCACTGTTGATATGGGCCAGGAACTACAGTGACTTGTTCTGAAGGCTGATGGTGTTTAATGGTTCTTGCAGGCTTCCTGGTCCTATTCCAAGTACATAGAAGCCTTGGAGCAGGAGAGAATACTCATTAAAAGGGAAGAAGATCTGGAGGAAACCTCATCATCATTCCTTTCAGGTTATTAACGTAGTTTATTAGGACAAGCTTATAGCTTAGGTGAAATTCTCTCGGTATAAGGACTTTGCTTACTCTTCTTTTGAGTTCGTACGTAAACCTCTGCCTCTCTTTTGCTGTCCACAGGGGAGTTTCTCTCTGCACCATACTTGTAAGTGATAAGTTTTCTAAGAAAGGGACAGTAAAAGTTGCAAGGTATAAGCATTGCCTTTACTGCAGAGGTCCTACTGAAGAGGGGGATTCAGCCATCCTTCATTTTGCAGAGTGACGTGGCAATCACACACACATTTCACCTCCCTGGCTTTTTGTGCTTCATCAACTTACATACAAGCAGATACTGAAAGTTCTTTCTACCAGTTTGTCAGCATGTTTTTAGGGGATGTGAGAGGCATTGCTTCATCCTGGTTTCTGCCATGAACATCCTCTTAGGTCTTCCCCAAGGATATTATGACCTGTTTGATTATTAAATTCCTGCATTTATCAGTAGGGCTAGCAATAGGACTATGTAATATTAAACTCCTTCAGTTTCACATAATTTTAATTATTTTTTTCCATGTGCAGATTCCTTGTCTGTGTCCTCCCTGAAGCCTGAAAGTTCTATGAAAGCCACCATTTCTACAAAGCGTAAACTCTCAAATGTTCCCAAGACACAGGAAGTGAGCACCAGACTGCCAACAAGTGTACTTTGAAATGTGGATTCTTAAAAGCTAGTTTTCCTGCTGTCAGTGCTGATGCTCATTAGTAGCAAGTTATTTCACCCCAAGTCATGTTTAAGTGAAGCTCTACAGCCTCAATGTGAAGACAAGATTATTTTTCATTTCAGCCATGGTTAGCGGACCTGACGTTGACCTGATGGAATTTTTTTGCAAAATGGTAGTATCTAAAATGAGGCTATCTAAGCTTTCCAGTTCAGGTATTTTAACTAGGAGCATGAGATGACTAGAGAAATCTCAGACCCCATGGAGTTACTGGCAAGAATCTGACACAGAACTAGCAATAGATCATCTCTACCAAAGCCAATTAAATATTAGAATAAGAGAAAGAAGTAGGACAGCAAAGAGATCTGATAAAGACAGAAAAACATATTTTGCTTCAAAGCTTGAATTCCTAGAAGGAATAATATCCTGGAGGTTTTGTTTTGTTTTGTTTTTTAAGCCTATGCTGAAATTATGTCGACTTAAGAAAATTAATAGAACTTGGACTATTGCTTCCCTTCCTTCTCTGCTCCTCCTTTCTCTTCTAATTATGTACTAAGCACTGCTATTTTAGGCAAATTGGTGTCCTGCCTTCACTAGTCCTCCTGAATTTCCAAATGTCTGAACATAATCTTCCTGTGGCAGCATTTTCTGTATGTGACTTCAGAGAAAACTGCAGCATTCCTTGGTCTTCCCTCACATTCTCTTTCTTCCCTCTTATCATGTCCTCTGGTTGCAGTTAAAGTAATCCAGCTTCACAAGTGTAATTATATTTTGTATATCTCTACCTTCTGTACCACTGTTCTGCCCCCCATGTCATTGTGGGGAGTCCTGGCACAGGGGCTTTGCTCCTGCTCTGTGGATGAGAAACCTCCAGGTGGGCCCTGTGACCAGAGGGCCCACAAGGCAGCTTCAGTCCTTGCTGCAGACCAGCCCAGATATCCTGTTGTTCCAGACCTGAGAGCTGCATTCTTGCCAGGCATCAGGCTGTGGTACAGTCTAATGCAATGAGAAATTCAAGGTCCTGAGTGATTTGAGAGGTCTCCCCCACCAGCTTCAGTTGTAGCCCGTTCTCTAATGCTGCTGGAAATTTGCCTGCCCTGCTCAGTCCCTCATAATAGCTCAAGTGTTCCTACTGCCTTTGAGTGGTTTCCTCTTCTTCCATCATGACCCTTTGGGCATTTGCCTCAGCTGCGCTACACGAGACCACTGTTGCTCTTGAGGGGCAGCTTCCCTCCAGTTTGTTACAGAGAAGGTCACACCTTTTCTCTTGGGGATAAATGGCAAAGTGCTGGCAGGAGGAGGGCTGTGAGCAGAGGCCAGGGCTGCCCTGTTTCAGGCACAGCCAGTTCCAGTTGGCCCCAGTGGACTTATCATAGAATATGGCTGCTCCCCTCAGCCAAGATGGTGGCAGCTTGGGGAAATACATTTTAGAAAGAGCAAAGAAATCCAGAGAGGGGAGGATGCAATAAAAAGAGTGATAAACAACAGAGGGAATACCAAGGCCAGAGGAGGAGGTGGAAGAGGAGAAGGTTGGGGAGGAGGTTGAGGAGGAGAAGGTACTCTGTGTTGGAGCAGATATTCCCTCAGTCTGTGGAGGACCCATGCTGCAGCAGATGAAAAGAGTGAGAAGGAGCTTCACAGTGTCTCACCAAAGGGACTGAGGGCAACCTGTGGTGATACCAAGGAGGGGAGAAGTGCTTGGAGTGAGCTTGAACCTGGGAAAGGTGGAGACAAAGTGTTTTCTCTAAGTGTGTAAATGCTAGTTTCTTCTTTCCCCCCCACCTGAATCAGAAATGATTTATTCTAATTGGCAATACATTAATTTCCCCAGTTTAAGATTTTGGTTTGCCTGTAACAGTAATTGGTAATCTATCTTCCTGTCTTCATCTTGACCCAAAACCTTTCTCTTTTCTGTTTTTCCTGTTTTTCTCCTTTGTCTGGTTGTGTGGTGGTGGAGGGTGGAAATGAGTGAATGAGCAGCTGGGTAGGAGACTGGCTGCTGGTGAGGGCACGTCCCACCACACCTTGTCTCTCTCTTTTTGATGCATTTATTGAAGAACTGTTCTGATTATTTCAACTGGCTACAACACAGCAATGACATTCTGTTACCTTTTCAGGCACTTTAAATCTCTCTGAGGAAGGGAATGCAGAGACATTCAATGGAGGTGGCCAGGAGACATAAATATAACGTTCATGCAAGGTTTGTTCTTACATTTCCAGAGCAAAGATGATGACTTGGAATATTATTAAGAACCATGGGATAATTATCAAGTGTAGAAAATAAACATCTTCCAATGTGTTCCATACCAATCTGACTGTGATACTGACACCTTGAGGCTCAGAGTAAGATTCCACTGACGTATGCAAGGCACACACTACTAGGTAGTCTCAGTCTTAAAGATCCTATAATCAAACCCAGTTCTTCAGTACTTGATCTAATGAATAAGTAAAACACTGTATTGAACCGACAACCCTGAAGCAGTGTGTCTTGGCACACTACGCTCTCACTGTGCAATTCATGCAACTTCTGTTCATCAAGGATAACTCCTGAGGTCTGTGAGTTATTATAAAGTCAAACACTGTTGTGGTTTGCTCCCAGTTCAGTCTGATTCCTGGTCCAAAGTACACCTTCTGCCTCATTTCTGAGTTTTGATCCACAAGAAAGGCTTAAAATCTATCAGGACACAGATGGGATTGAGAACTTTTCTAAAATGTCATTCCACCCAAGGCATTACTCACCAGAGAGTTGCAGGAGCTCATAGCTCTTGTGTAGCTCTCTCTATTTTTAAAAAGTTTTAAAAAGACTTGGGGCACAGTTGATGTTGGGACTGAGGACAACGGATTAATTGGGGATTAATTAAAAGAGGGCAAGGGCAGAATTAACTGCTAGGCAAGGGGCGGGATGATGATAGACCTCTCCACATTTTTCATACCACTTTAAGCACCAGTCGCCAGCCACAAAGTTGTTGGCTCCACTTTTTCCTGCATATAAAAGAAAGGCAGGTTGCTGAGTTGCTGAGGACTAGCCCTGAGTTAGGGATGGGACTGTGTTCTGCTGCTTGTTCCAACCTCTTGGACAAGAAGAACAAGCCATGCAGCCCTGTCTCCTTTGTCAGAAGTAAAGGTTCTTCACTTGGAGCTCTTAGATCATGCTGCTAAGGACCGTTCAAGAGTGCTTTCTCCCTCAATGAGGAGTGGCAACTAACGTCAACTGTCTTTTGCTCTTGTCACAATGACCAAAACTTGTAAGGGATTTCTGTTGGGTGTTGCTTCAGAGAGGCTGGCAGGGAAGGAAGACACTTTATTTTATGGACATAGCTGCCCTGCTCATATATTCTCACAGAAGGAGCAAGGGAGATCACTGGTTCAGTTCCTGCTTCCCCACAGTTCAGAGTTCATGCATGCCATGTTTGGGTTGTTTGCTCATCTGACATTACCTGAGGAAGATACCCTGGTTGGAAGCCACAAGAGAGTAAAACATTAAACACTTGTCTCTGTTTTTTATGTTTTCCCAAATTTCACAAATGCAGCAAACTTTAATGCTCAGTACATCTGAGGAGGGTGGAACACAGCATCTTGTAATGAGCACAGCACATGTGGTACTGTGTGGCCTACCACTCATTAATGTGAAAGGCAAAGAAGATTCATGAAATGCCATAAATGCACTGATGTATGTCAGTCTAAAAAGCATGTGGAAGGCAACTTTCTATTGCTGTGGTCAGTACAGTACACGCAACCAAAAGCTGAAATGTGGCAGGCAGTTTCTGTTTTGCTGTATTCTTGCCTTTAAGGCATTTTGAGGCAGTTAAATAATGTGTAGATTTTACTTATCTGATGCTGGTAGTTCCGATTGAATAACACTTCGATTACTTAAAATGCTTTAGTGTCATTCAAAATACACAACCCAATCATACTCATTCAGCCTTGCTTTTGTGGTTTACTCCCAAATAATGCAACATATGAGGACTATTTTGGAATTTTTTTAAGCCATCTTTTAGATTTGTAAGTACTTATATTATGTACTGTGTACTTCACTTTTCTCCCATCAGATATGGCATATTTATTAAAACATTTAATAATCTTTGAGAGTGCAGTTCTGAAGTTGCTCATTCAAATACTTTTGATATCAACACAAACTGTGATTATGCACTTCAAAAGGGGCTTTATACATTTTGTTTTGACATCTCTCCTGCTACTGCATGACACAAAATGTTAGACTGTGAGACAAATTCCTGAAAATACCTAGTGCTGCATTATGTTATTAAGATGCACACTTACAACAGTTTGCAAGAATGGTGGTGGTCATTACCAGGCCATTTAAAAAGGGCAAAATGCTTTTTCATTTTTGTCTGTACTGCCATTGTGTCTGTACTCCTCATGATCCCTTTTGATTGGCTGTTTCTTAAGTACTATTAACGGGGAATGGTCTTAGATGATGAGCTGTGGGTTCATTTGTCTCCTTCAAGGTGTGGAAATCTAGTTTTTAATCATCAGACATTGGGATCAGCAATGGAGAGAGTGGTGCTGTGCAGATACAGTAGTAGACCTGATTCAGCAGACCCGATTTCTGTTACTGATTCTCTTATTATACAGTAACTGGTGGCCAAGGCCAGACTGGTTTGGGCCACACCTTCTACATCTTTTACACGAGAGGAATCATTGTGACTCACTTGCAAATATGTTTGACTTCAAAAAAAAGAGAAACATGCATAATTGATTTACAGATAAAAGCATCAATGAACTGAGTATTTGCGTAGATTTGGGACCCTCAGTTTCCTGCTGTTGAGAGCACTGAAAAATGGCAGGTGTCATTGCTCCTTCGGTGCATTATCCAGTGTTATGGGGGACATTTTCTATCACTTGCATGCTTGTGAAATGGCCCACCTCAGTCCCACCCAACACTATTGATCCAGTCAAAAATGTTGACTTTGGCCAGTGTGTGTAAAAGGTACTGAAAAGAGACCAGATGTTTCAAAGTTCTGTCCCAAACTTGGAAAAGAAAATCCTTAAATTATTTATGTTTCTAATGTTAAATACTGGGCCAAAGTGATCACTGTAAATCTGTATTTGGCCAAGGGAGCTGTAATCCAGCTTGAATTTGACCTATTTAAACTGTCTCACTACATTCAACTGATTATTTTTGTTACTGCCTTTCTATAGAAATGTTTTTTAACCAGCCATTGAGAATCATGTCTGAATACAGCTAAGATGGGGTTAACTGGTATTTTTTCTTAAGCTTATGGAACACTGTTGGTTTTAATATATTCAGTAGTTGCTGTAAAAAATGTTATGGAAAGACAGGTTTGAACAAAAATTTTAGATCTGAATGTGTAGTTACAGTTCAAACCTACCTCTAATGCCCTGATTTGGAGCAGTCCCAGGATTTCAGAGAGTTATAATTCACATCTGTGTTTCTAACTCCTTCATGCATGATTGTTTGAATGTGCACTTTTGGAACAGGTCCATGTCTAATAGGCTAAATTGTAGTTCCCAAATCAGAAGCCACATGGTATAGCTATATAGTTTTTTATTTTTCCTCTTATAACATAGTCTTCAAATAAGGTTTTGTTAGTCCAGCACATTGGATTAATACAAAACACCAAAGTCTACACTTTCTGCCTACCTGCTAATGAACTCGCACATTTTGATTTCTACCAGTGATTTAGTAAAGCATTTGTGCAATGGCCACAATGGAGACTTTTCTGCCAAGTAATAATTTATCAGAGCACTGAAGCAGATTTGAATCATGCAGAACCGACTAAGCTGTCCTAGTATGGTAAAGGGTAGTCAAGGTAGACATGAGATTCTCTTGTTTTTGATACTCATTGAGCCAAGCTAATTTATATGTCAAACACAAGCTGCATTTACTCGGATTTTCCTGTATTTCTCTACTAATTAAAATATTTTAGTTTCGTGGTAACATATGTAAAAGCGTTGACAACAGCATTGCTTATTCCACATGTTAATTATGTATTTGCTCATAGCATGCTGATGAACTGTGTGCATTTCTCACGTTAAGATTTGATTTTATATCAAAGGAAAAATGGAAATGTAGTAAGTGGATTTGTGCTTTTGATTTTGGATATTTCATTTTGCTCTAAACAATCTTGTATGATTCCTCTGTACCACATGTGTTTGAAAATCTTTTGTTGGCAAGAAGTTAAAGAAGAAAGCAATACTTGCTTCTCAGAATAGGATTTTTGAACAAAGCAAGGCAATTGTGCTATTAATGAGAAAGCTAAATGAAACAAATGACAAGGCAAGCAAAAAAACCACACAGCATCACACTCAAGGAATTCACAGGCACACAATAGCTTATGCAATACTGCTCATCTGACAAAGTCAGTTAATACAGAGATTTCCTTGGAAATATTCATTGCAAAAGGCCGTGGTGCCTATGGTTCAGTAAATGCAGTCAACAAGCTTATAGCATTCTTAGTAGTTTTCACCTGTAGGCAATTCAATGAATTTTATCCCAGCTGCGAGCCCCAAATGATCAGCACTGGGTTTGTAAACCCCAGACCCTGACTGGCTTGGATACCACTCATTCCTGAAAACAGTACTTTGGGAATTGAATCTGTCACATCTCTAGAATAATTTACACCTTTACAGTTTTTTACGTGCATAAGTGTGTACAGGCATGTAGACGTATACATACACACACAGTACAACACATGCGTAAAATTACCTTGTTTGGTAAACTGCTTTATTGTCATAATCACAAAGGGCTTAAGTTTGATGTGTATCATCTTTTTCCTTATACAATATTCCAACCATTTTCTTCTGTGTATTTTTTTTTAAATGAAGGTCTTTGTTTCATTAAAGTGTTTGGGTTTGTACTCACTTGCATTTGAGAAGACAGAGCCATTACACTTGCTTTGTTGAGGAGTATGACTCTTTCCAGAGGGCTACACAGATGCTGGAAAGAGAAATAAGTGTGTTTTGGGGGAGTTCTTTTTCTTCTAGAAAGCATATTCAAGGAAAAAAATTAACTTTCCCTGTGTTTTTTCTCACAAATGAGAAAGTAATTTACAGCATGTGTTGGGCCATTCACTAAAGACTACAATAAATGATTTACTATTTTCAAGCTAATGAAGTGAATACTTGATCTAAAAAAGGAGAGTGTGTATGATTAAGTTCATTTTCCAGTTATGACCTTCCAGTTCAAAGATCATTTTAACTTCTGGCTGCCTGATCTCTGTAATTTGCTGAATGTATTGAAACTCGTTCTCTTAATTCATGTCTCCAGAGGTGCTCAGCACCTGGCAGTAGTAGGCCTCCAGAAAGCTGTCCAAAGGACAAAAGCAGTAATTTTTTGTTTGTTTGTTTTTGAGTGAAACACCAGGAAAGGATGGCTTTGTCACTGCAGTTACACACAAAAGTATATTAAAAAATAACATAACAAAACAAAATCAAACCATAGAAATACTTAGTTTTGGTTGGGCTTGTCAGGCTAATGTAGTACTAATGGAAGATTGTATTACAAGACAATAGTTCTGTTTGGAAACAAACTGCCCAGAGAGCTTTCGGTGTCTTTACTGTCATCAGAGGGGCTCTAAAAACAGATAAGTTATGCACATCTGCCAGGAATGACTAAGTATTTTCGGACCCATATTGGGGCAGGGGAGTCAGTAGATCAACTCTTGAGGGACTTATTTTCTCTGAATCCTTATTCAGGTTGTTCTGAGCGCAAAAGCTTAGCCTCTGCTAAGGAATCTTACGAGAGTCAAGGGCCGTGACACTTCATTTGCTCTGCACCCGAAACTCCCACTGAAGCCAATTATTCAATCTAATTTAACAAAGACCACAGCTTCTCTGGCTGTGCAATTGTTGGTAACCATCAACAAACTGATTCATCTACAATTGGGCCAAATGTTACAAAATCTGTTTCTGAGTTCTTGTTTGTACCTCCATCATAAGATTACACCAAAATTAAAGCATGCAGTACTTGAACTAACTTCAAAGGCTTAGCTTGCACTTCTAGCTAGTTCAGCCTTTTTATTGGTTCATGTTTTCCATTTGGCTTCAACATTCTGTTCCTTACTGATGCCCTTCTAGAGTTTCATTTGCAAATATTACATCCCTGGTTAGTGAGCCATGCTAATTAATACTGTGGTGGAGGCTATGGATTATAGTAATCTCAGGCCTCCTGCTTGGAAAAACACTGCAATTTTTCCAGACGTTTACATGTAATGCCATATTGAATATGGCCAAATTTGTCTCAGAAAAATGTATCCTGAACTCATTTAACCAAAATATATTTAAGTAAGGTTGCTTATGCTGTTATCTATTGCCAGTTTTGTTAATCATGAAGCTCAAAAATTTCAATGCAGTAGAAACCTGAGACCCACAATTTTCTAATTAGATTATTTCAAACAAAACATTAAAGTTAAAATAGGCTCGTTTAAGTATACATATTTTTAAAAGTTTATGCCAATAACAAGTTTGTTAAAAAAAAACATGAACAGATGATTTGTCTACTTCTGGAAGCCTCACACCTTTGACTGTGCCTCACCTTTCAAACCTGGGACCACAATCTGACATGGATTTTAGCTCCACTGGGGATTTTGTAGTCAGAGACTGCCTGAATTCTGGGACTTAAAGTGTTGCCAAGGTTATGATTGTAAAGAAAATCTATTATATTTGCAGTACCATCAAATATCAAATAAAAGCTATGGAGCCCTTACAAAACATAGCAATCCTAAATCGATAGATTATTCCAATAAAGAAATAAACAAAAGAAATGGCATTTTTTTTTTAGGAAGAATCTTTTATTAGACCAGGTAATGTAATTGGAAACAATGAACGAACTTTCAGGCTCACAATTTTTTCACCAGATCATAAAGAGGTCGAGAAATACATCATCTCTGGGTTACTTGTTTTATTTTGGGTTTTAATGTGTTCATTAATTCCCTTTTCATAAATGGACATGATTTGGTCGACGTGACTGAACTATGATGAGACAAGGTACAACAAATCTGAGACACCCCTCACTCCTTCTAGACTCTAATTTCAGACACAGCAATGAAAACTTGCCAGCATCTCGTAAGGCTTACAGTGTCATCACCTCAACGTGAATTAAAACAGACTAAAATGAGATGTTCAGAAATCTATGAGAAAAAGTCTAAAAACTTGTCACAGAAACCAATTGCAAAGTGATACTTTATACATAACCTGAGCCAATCTTTTTTTGTCAGAATGAGCTCTGTATTGTACTAGGTAAATCAAATAAATGGCAAAGATATCTCTAGGTTAAATCCTACAGTTGTAAATTTTTAGGTATCACTCTCTCAGGGTGCAGTCCCCAACCGGAGCAAGACCCTTCTCCTCTCTCTGCAGCTGTCTCCTCCGAGAGAAGCACACTGAGCCAAGAGCTGCCCAGAGCAAGTATGTTGAACCTAACTAAGGATGGGGCTAATGTAGTGCCCTGTGGGGAATGAGTCCAATCTTCTATTTGAAAGAGATTTTCCCACTTTACAGCCACTGTCTTACACCCATGGGGTGCAGAAAAATACTCCAGAAAAAGTGGAGGGGAAAGTGTCACATCAATGTTAATGTCTCATCTGTGGAACCTGGTGTGTTTTCTGGTTCTTGGGCCTGAATACAGCCATGCTGGGAACTTGGGAAATAGCTATTTTTTTAACAGTATAACTCATGATGGTACCAAACACAGGATAATTCACATAATTATATCACTATTTCATGTGTATTGAATATACCAAAATCTATCTATTTACAAGTGGAGCAAAACTTAAGAAATCACTTTTTTGAGATTTTTCTATTTGAGAAACATGCATACAATCAACAAAGGCTTGTGAAATCCCTGTCTGCTCCATTTATTGTAATTTGAACGTTTTTTTTCCCTCTCCTTTGTTTATAATGCTCTTTTGGAAGTACAAAAATATTTTCCTTCCCCCTACTAATTTTGACTTTTTCCATTTTGGAATTATTGATTCACCCTCATTTTTTTGTGCAGCTGCCATTCCAATTGTGTCAAAAAACTTCTTGTGCCACAATATCTTTGTTTTTTCCACAGCGCCATTGGTTTAGGTAGACACAGCTGTAGCAAGAGAGTATTTGATTAGTTAATTTCTGGCACACAATGGGGAGGAGGAGCCCAGATATATGCATTTTCATATGTGGCACATAGCATTGTTTAATTTCTTTTTCTTTTGTGATAGAGAGGTGTATTTTATATTAAACTAAACTATTTGGGAATGCAGCTGGCTCAGGGGATTGCTGATGTCCCATGTGATCTTTCTCCAGTAGATTTTTTGTTCTAATTTGATCCAGATTATGACTATCTGAAGACTTTTTGTGGCATATGCAAAATCACTTGACTGTCACAGTCCTGTTCCTAGCTGGCGTCAGTCCACACCACAGAAAGTACAGTCCTAAGTATCAGAGCTGGCACTCTTTGTGGAAGAGACAAGGATTCACTGCCTAAATTTGCTCTCACTAAAGTCAGAGGTAAATTTTATTTCAAATTTCAGTGGAGCACAAGCAAGAAATTATTTAGCATTAATGCCTTCCTTCACTCCTCAAAAGATGATCCCTTTCAAGGACCCCATGGAGAAGTGTAAACTGTTGCTGGCACTTTGGTATTTCAGAGAGGAAAAGAGGACTGAAGATTCTACTTTGTTAACTGTGGGTCCTTTTGAGCAAACAGTCCAAAATTTTCCCAATTTTGTCCCAAAAATTGTCCCAAAGACAGCTGGACTAGAGACCTCAGAGACTGGGTGGACTGGGAAGGAAACAACTACTGTTGTCTCTGTATTATATGCCTTCGTGTTTTCAGAAGGTTTATTTGCTTTCATGCATTTGGATGCACAGGGTCCAGTCAGGTCCAAAACCATGTTCAGCCTTATAATCCATTCAGAAACTGAGTCACAGGAAGCAACTCTGTGCACTGACTTAATGGAGCTGATTATCTCTGCCTTCCTTCCATTGCTCTTCCTCCAGTGTATCCTCAATCCCTTTTTTATCTCCTACTTGCACAGTCCCTTTACACAGAACAATAAGGAGTTGGCTGTATATTCCACAGTAATGACATCAAAGAATGATAACAATTAGCACTTCATTTAGCATCTTAACTATAACACAAAGATGCCTGGCCAGCAGTATCTCAGGCACATGGGAAAACTGGTCACACAGAAAAGAATTCAAGGACCTGGCCAGCCATGAAGTAAGCTATTGAAAACAGCAATCAAATTTTTTTTATTTGCAGACCTAGTTCCATCCACCAAACTACCCTGCCTCCACAAGACTGATGTTCATAGGAAAGTTATATATAATCTGTGATAGAGTAGCCACAAAACCTGCTATGCTTTTATTCCAATTAATTTTGTATCCTCTTTTTCTTGAGGTCAAGTTCAGTAAAGAATTTCTTTCTCATATCTAATCTAAACCTGCCCTCTTTCAGTTTAATTCCATTCTCCCTTTGTCCATGTTGCTACCAAAGATGTTAGACAGTGCTGGTCCCAGTACTGACCCCTGAGGAAGGCCTCTCCTCACTTGAATGTAGACCATTCAAGTAGTCTACACTTGAATATCAAGCCATTGACCACAACTCTTTGAGTGCAACCATCCAGCCAATTGCTTTAGTCCTTATCCACTGAGTGGTCCATCAATCAAATCCATGTCTCTCTAGTTTAGAGACAAGGATGTTGTGCAGGACAATGTCAAATGCTTTGCACAAGTCCAGGTAGATGATGTCAGTTACTCTTCCCTCATCCACCAACACTGTCACCCTGTTGTAGAAGGCCACCAAATTTGTCAGCACGATTTGCCCTTGGTGACATATCTTGCTATTCTTTCTGCATGACATCATTAACATTTGGGTTTTTGTGTTAATCCACATGGGGGGAAACTCTTGGACAGACATTTTTCATTTTGGCCTCAACTATTGTAACAAACTTTTCTTCAGTTTGAGGAATGCTGTCCAAATTGCATCTATCCAAACCACTCTTGCAAAGACCATTCTCCCAGCTTGTAGCCACAGCTGTACGAGTTCCCTCTGCAATTTTCTACTGACACTTTCCTCTTAATTCCATCATAGGTAAAGCAACTTCTCTTCAGTTTTAAGGGCCCATCTCTTCTGTCATTTTATGTCAGGATCTGCTGGCTTTGGCAAAGGAGTGAAAAGCTTGAATAAATACCTCATTGCACAAGAGGGACTTGTTTTTTCAAGGCAAGATTTCATAGCATTTAGTGTAAATCCCACAGAGATTCCCCAAGAATAAAAATGACAATTCCACATGCAGGTGGTGATTATGTGGAAATCATGGGTAAAGCACATGTGCCTCATTTCCAAGAAAGGTACAAAAACTGGCTAAGGGATATCTAGAAAGGATTACAAATGGCTTAATTTGTTTCTAGGCTTGGCCAATAAGTCCTGGCAAACTCTATATTAAAGACTTGAGCCCCTTGGCATCTCAGTGTCACCCTGGGCATCCTTCAAGGGGACCAGCACAGTCTTCTCCCATGGCTCTTAATGGAATCACAGAATCACAGAAGGGTTTGGGTTGGAAGGGACCTTCAAGACATAAAAAGGGACCTGAACAGGAGACAGCAGTGTGTCCAGGTGGCCAAGAAGGCCAATGACATCCTGGCCTGTATCAGGAACAGTGTGGCCAGCAGGACCAGGGCAGTGGTTGTCCCTCTGTACTTGGCACTGGTGAGGCCACGCCTTGAGTGCCATGTCCAGTTTTGGGCTCCTCACTACAGGAAGGACATTGACATGCTGGAATGAGTCTAGAGAAAGGCAACAGAGCTGGTGAAGGGTCTGGAGCACAAGTTTGATGAGAAGTGGCTGAGGGAGCTGGGGTTCCTCAGCCTGGAGAGGAGGAGGCTTAGGGCAGACCATATCGCTCTCTACAACTCCCTCAAAGGAGGTTGTTTCCGCGTGGAGGTCGAGCTTTTCTCCCAGGCAACAAGTGACAGAACAAGAGGGCACAATATTAAGCTGCACCAGGGGCGGTTTAGGTTGGACATTAGGAAGAATTTCTTTACAAAAGAGTGATTAGACATTGGAATGGACTGTCCAGGGAGCTAGTGGAGCCACCGTCCCTGGCGGTGTTTATGGAAAGACTGGATGTGGCACTCAGTGCCATGGTGTGGTTGACACGGTGGTGTTCGGTTACAAGTTGGACTCCACGATCCCCGAGCTCTTTCCCAACCCATGTGATTCCGCGACCCTGACTTGTCCCTGCGCGAGGCCAGGCGCTCCTCACGGCCGTGTTTGGCCCGCGCCGCCCGCCGTAGGCCGGCGCCCCGCGCATGCGGAGTGGCGCGGGCGCAGTGGGAGCGCGGGCGGCGGCGTCAGGACTTCGGTGGGAGCGGAGGTGAGACCGCGCCGCCCGCCCGCCGGGACCCCGGGCTCCCTCCGCCCCCCCCGGCCTCCCTCTGCCTTCCCTCGGCCCCCTCACCCCGAGAGTGCCAGCCGCCGCTCCCCTCTTGGTCGCGGCCCCGCGGTAGCGCCGTGACCTCTGCGCGTCCCTGAGGGCGGCGGGGCTGGGCCCTGCGGCGGCGGCAGAGCGGGGCCGGTGTGCTCCCGGAGCGGGGAGCGGCGCGGGGCTGGGCCCAGCCCTGCTCCAGGACCGCTTAGAGTGTCTTCTGACCTGAATTGCGGGACAGCAGGCCTAGAATGGAAGACCTTGCAGGGAGGGGGGATTTAGTGTGAGCAGCGAAGGCCAGTCTTGGTTCCACAAATAGTGGGTGCAAGAAGTGTAAAAACTGATTTAGATTCATTTAGATTCATGTCATAAATAGATTGCCTTGAATGTTGTCCCTTAAGTATTGTCATTGGAAGGTCAAATACACGGGAGCACTGTTGCTTATCTTGTGAAGATGATGATTACGCTATACAAAAAGCACGATCTAGATCTAGAAAATTGTTTCAGTAGAGCTGCTTCTCCTGCAACTCTCTTTATCTCCTTTTTTCTTTTGCTTTTCATTTTTTAGGAAATAAAGTCACCATGTCGTCTGCACTGTTGCCCAAGCCACAGATGCGGCGCCTGTTGGCCAGAAGGATGAAGTTTCACCTTTTTGGGGCATTTTTTGTGTCAATAGGATGTGCAGCTTTATACAAGGTGGGCTCTGTAGTCATTCAATTACAAACTGTGCTCATTGGAGTGTTTTAAGAATTCATAATATTTTTCTGTTGAGATTCAGTTGAGCTGTTCATCAGAAAGGTTTAGTAATGTATTTTTGTAAGTATGTTTCCAAAACATAAATAAATCCTGCTAATCTTCATTTGAAGAAATAATATGAATAACCTGTTGCTTTAAGCTGTGTGGTCAATTTGTGACAACTTAACCTGGAGTCTCTCAGTCCCATACTGCTCTTGATCATTCACACATGAACTCTGGATAGTTTGTGTGTCTCTCTGTCACATTATCCTAGACTCAGAGTTGTCAAAGCCTTATTTTATCTCTTGACTGATTTCAGAAAACTAGCTCTTAAGCAATTTGGAAAACCCATCCTACACACTAAAGAGATCAGTGTGGGAAGGGGTGGTGTGGTCCTTCTGTCCTTTCTTTTGAAGTATCATGTGGAAATGGACCATTACATTTCCAGAAAAACACACTTAGAGGTTGGTCTTCTGATAAAGATAAGAGCAGTAGTTGTTCTTGAGTGCCTTTAACTAAATAATTCTGGGATCTCATGCACGAAGCAAACAACACACTGTGAATTCCTGGGGAAGAACAGGATCTTGGTTTGCCCACTGAACTCACGCATATACTATTTGCAGCAGAAAGCTGTACAAAGTGACTAGAAATGAGGGTAACTTCAGGTAATTCACAAAACTTTAAACTTCTCAGAGCAACAGATGTCTATCAGAAGCAATAAGCTCACACAGTTAAAGCTCAACATGTACTCAGTACATCTGTTAAGAGGTAGACAAGCTTGTTTGTGGTCAGAGTTAACAATATAAATTTTTTAATGTTCTCTGGGTGTATCCCTTATTTGTCACCCCCACTTTAATACCCTGGTGAGGTGGCAGACCATACTTAGAACAAGTAACTTGGATCTCAGTAGGGATTTACCTTGTTACTCGTTAGATGCTGTTGTACAAACCCACCTTGGACTTCTCTTCACATTTTTGGGGGATTTTTGAGCATACTCCTGTGCTTCAGGTGAATGAGTATCCAAGGAGTCAGGATTGTGTCTCTTTATGTTGGTGAGCTGTCAGAGTGGCTTGGCAGTCTTGTAAAATTTTACCAGGCTTCACGATGTAAGTCAAATGTAGTCAGATTTCAGTTTAGGATGCCATTTTATCTGGAGTTACAGTTTTGCAGCTGCCCACAGGCATAAAATTTGCAATAATGACATGGTTTATGTATAAAACTGTTAGCAGGGATGGTGTTGAACACGAGTATCAATATAAATGGAGCAGGTTTGGATCTTAAATATGTGGTGTGCTGCTTTGTAACATACCTTCTTTTTAAGGTTTTACTTCAGACATTTGTTTTCCTGACCAATGGTCAGGTAGCCCGAACTGTGGATTTTAACAGGAAAAAAGTAATACTTAGTAATTTCAGCTAAAGGCCTTTTAGACTAATATCCACTGATAGAAATCATAGCACTAACCAAAAAAAAAATTCTGTTAATAAAGCTTTGCAAGCTTTAATTTTCTGTGTGTTACTTTCCAGTTTGGAATCGCTGAACCCAGAAAACGAGCTTATGCAGAGTTCTATAAAAACTATGATGCTATGAAGGACTTTGAAGCCATGAAGGCAGCTGGTGTGTTTGAGTGTGCACCACCCAAATGATGGTAAGCTGCATTTGTAGGTAGTAAGCTACTCTGTGTTAGTGCAGGAGTAAGTGAGATTGTTTCAGTGAGATGTTGTGCTTCTGTTGGAAGGTTCTTCCTTTTTTTTCAAATCGAAAGGGATTTCTGAAGAAAAAGGATACAAATTGCACTCAAGAGAACTCTGGGTATAAAAATGTGAAGAAGTAGGGGAATTGAGGGCTGGGGGTAAGGGCAGGATAGGAGCTCCTGAGTACCTTCTGGGTAATTTATTTAACTTGTATGATATAGGAGACAGAGTGGTGATGCCAGGCCTTTGCCCTCCTCATGAAACCATGGAGAGGAGACAAAGTTCT
The DNA here is from genome assembly GCF_003945725.1 of Corapipo altera. Classification (NCBI taxonomy): domain Eukaryota; kingdom Metazoa; phylum Chordata; class Aves; order Passeriformes; family Pipridae; genus Corapipo; species Corapipo altera. The sequence continues at coordinate 2,073,967 of NW_020884922.1, read as the reverse complement.
TGTATTAAACTCCAGGTCTTCCCTGATTCCACTGTTATGTTGATGCTGTCACATCTTGAACTGCTTAACTTGGGGCTGTCTCTGTCTACTGCTTACATACTTGTGGTGGTACAGTGAGTGAGAAAATGGAGAGGCTGTTTCTCTCTCATAGCTTGCATCTTAATGTAAGAAACAGAGACAGCTTCTGCACATCCTTTTGTATTTTGAAGTTGGTGAGAGGGGGAAGATAACTAGTCATGGGGGAAAATACATTTATATGCACACACACACACACACACACACACATATATAAATCGCAGTGACGTACAGCTCTGTGTTCTCTCTTACTTGCAACACCAGGAAAAAAGTCTTGATTTCAACCGTGCTGTAGTTACTAATAACTGCACTCACTAAACTGCACAAGCTCATGTGACAACTCAATAAAGAGTTTCTCCACCTTTCTTGATGCAAATTTTTTACATTGAGTTCTCTGCTTCTTCTAAAATTACTTCAGACTAATCTAGAATGATAGCTTTTTCATTCTTTTGGAATGTTTTCATATTGTGATCGTTACGTGATAATCTGTGGCTCTAATTATCCTGGCCAGCTGGGTTTTCTCAGCCTGTTTGTGTGAAGCAGCAACATTGAATAAAAGACTTGCACTTAACACTGTTAATACTATATTCTGTTTTGTGACAATCTGCAACTCTGTGGTTTCTGCATAATACAATTACATAAAAAGCCCAGAACTCCATCTCTTCTATAAAATTAGAGAAAAAGGGAAAAAAAAACTTTGTCAGTCCCAAACTACCAACTCCCAATTGGTTTTTTTTGGTTTTTTTTTTTTTTTTTTTTGGACAGTGGGATACTGCTGCTCTTTAGCTATGAATGCAACAAAGATAAATAATGAAATTATAAATTCACCTGGTTTAAACCAACCAAGGTTTAAATCTTGGTAATTCTGCCTCTGGTTCAGTCCTATTGCTAATATATAGTCACTTTTAAACTTCCTTAGACACTGGATTGCATTCTTTAGTCAGGTGGCCTTCATCAGTGTATTCTGAAGGGCCATCTGGTGGTAAAATCATTTGAAACAAACACTGTCAACAAGGATGCATGTTGAATATTTAATTGGAATCATGAGCAGGATTTTTTTCAATGCAAATAGAGCTCAGTTAGCTTGTGTTCCCATTTGCAGATTAAAAATAAAAAGTTGCACATTGTGTGCACCTGTTAAAATTAAATGTTTCCTAAACATTTCTTCCATTTCTTAATTGTACTGGCTAAAAAGAAAATGCGAGAGAAATCTTTTTATGTGATTTTGTTTGAATTGCTGATGCTTCTTATTCCTTAGCCTATTTATATAAGAACATGTTTTTCACTCTGTAGTAGAAAGAGATTGTTTTTTGTTGTGCCTGCACATTAATGCAAAAGTAGAAGGGGAAAACAATGCCAGTGTTCCAAATGCTCTGTAAAGGACAAGTATACAAAACAGATGGAAGACATTTTTGGTTGCCTCAGTAGTTTAAATCTTAGATATGGAGGTTGAATTTGATGTCTTCTTTTTTGGTAGAGTTACCTAAAGGGTACAGTGGTCATGCACACTCTACATCTCTTACTTTGTTGGACTGTATTCTGTATGTGACAGTAAATACAGTGGCTTAACCTCACTGAATACTCACTCTGGAATCAATACTTAGCCCCAAAATTGAGGAAAGGGTAGGGTAGGCAGGGAGGAGAATTCATTAGTTAAGGTGGTAGGAGGTCACTCTGTACCATTTGTTCCTTTCGGGCATGGAGGCACCTTGGCACCTCAGTGTTTCATCAACTCTGTCTCTTTGTGGTGATCCTGACAATGGAAACTAAGTGCACATATAAATCTGAGGAGTGTCCTACCTCTGCTGTGTGCTCAGTCATAGAAAAATGGGGCAAGCTTGGAGTTTGGTGCTAACCACTTGCATGACTCTTGTCATGGAGCACAGCTGGTCTTGGATGGTGTTCAGTATAATAGGGAGAAGCAATTTGAATTTGGTTTTCTTCCTTCCTTGGTAGGCTGCCTGCACCACTTGTTTCCTCTCTGGCTCCTATCCGAAGGCTGCATTCCTTTCTCCTGCAGTCCCTCAGCAAGATTGATTCAGTTACCAGTGTAGCATGTATAGAGAACCTGATGTGCTGTGCAGTGTTGTTCCAGCTCTTGATTTGTTCCATGTTTCACTTCTGTTTGCCACATGAAGGGTGTATGAATCTTAAACCATCAGGAAATAACAGGGGGAATTCCTCTAGACTAAACTACCACATAAACATTTCTCTCTGTTGCTTTGCATTCATACATACTAATATGTTTACTTAGAGCATGAAGTTTGTCCATCATAACGTAATTTTTCTTTTTATCTTGCAGATCCCATTTAGTCCAAGGAGACCTGATGACCGAACCTTATTTGTTCACTGAATTGAGAAGTGTAATGCACTTCAGTGCATGGCACACTCTAATGTAACTAAAATAAAATACATATGTCAGTGGCATTTAGTTGTCTTCATTAATGTAGAAATGCTTAAAGGCTCAGATGCTGGGAAGAGTGGTGGAAACTATTCAGGTTTGCTCAAGGTGGTCAGAAACTGCACAAGATGACTAAGTCTAATTTTCTTTCCTCCAGGAATTATTTGCATCTCTGTTGTGGCTAAATTCCACATTTGATAACGCAACATATCCCTAAGCACAGACAGCTAGGTTGTCCCAGCTGCTGATGGGGATATGCAAGAGGACAGATGTTACAGGAAGGGAGAGGATAGATTTCTGGAAAGGTCTGTGTTACCTCAGACTGCACAAGGTGAGCTGATCTTGAGAGGAAAGAATTTGGAGAGCCATTCTGGAAATATACTAGCCAACCTTCCTGACTTTTTCTGTTGTCATCACTGTATTGCCTTCCTTACAGCAGCAAACTGCTATAGCAAGACTTACAGACTGCAAATGCCTATTCTTACACATGGTATGTTAGTTACTCTAATTGGGAAATGACTGTAAACTGCAGGCATGTTCATGTGTGTTTGATGTACGAGGGGAAAAGGGGTATGGGCAGACAAAATAAGAAATACTTTAGGATATTATGGTAATGAAAATCTTGGCATGCTGCTTTTAGACATGTATCATCACCTTTTCAATATCTGGAAGTAGTCAGCTAAGCATAGTTGGGATCTCTGCTACATTCTCTAGTCTGAGACCTGATGCTCTTATGCCACGGTACCTGTCTGTGAGGACAGGGCTTGTCATTGCCTGTTGCTCAGGAGAAAGGAGGTACTAGGACTGCAGTTTTTGTTTGCTGCATGTGGGTACTAGGAGAGCAGTCAAAAGCTGACTGCGTGAAAGGGGAGGTTTGGTATGAAGCAGCATGACAAATTAGGCCATCTGTGTTGTATTTGAAGGTCTTCGGTTCAAATCCTGTTTGGAGTAACTCTTATTATTTTACATGGATCATTAACTACTTAACACTTAATAGGTATCCTTAAACAACATTTGGACTAATGAAAGCACGTAAGTAATGTTATGTGATCCAGAACACTTTTTAGACCAATGTGGGATTTTCTTTGAACTTCCCATACAGGCAGGCAGTGCTTCCTTTAAGCAGAGAAAGAATTTGACATTAGTGGTGCAGGGGAAACCATCTAGTAATCAAAATACCCGTTCTCCTATAAATGTAAACCAGAACTTAACAATAGCAAATGATACCCATTTATCTTCCCAATGTACAGTATAAACATTGTATGCCGTTAAGTACTGACTAACATTTTCTCAGGCCTGTGCACGCTTAAATAGCCAGTGGTCTTCAGTCATACTGACAGCTTCAGAGGCAAAGAAACTTGCTACTGCCAGGTGTGCAGGCTAATAGACATGACTTCCCTTGCAGTTCTAGTCCCTCTGTTCTTCCCAGTTGCTATGAATTAATTTACTTTTAAATTCTAAGTTTCTTCTAAACTGTTGTAGCAAGCAGCAGTTATTGTAGTCTGTTCGTTCACTTACCAGCACATGTTGATTTAAAGGAATGAGTTTTGTGATTGAAAGCAGTTTTTGACAATACAGCAGAGCTCAGAGGTGTCTCTGGCTAAATGTATTCACCAAAGAAAGGTGAGCTCTAATTTTCATGGCTGTGCTCTGAGAATCTGCAGGCTGTAATCATTGTTTTCTGTATACATTCTGGTTTCACACTGGATGCAAGGCAAGTACTTCCCTTCAGCAGGCAATGCCAACCAGCCCACAGCTCGCATTCCTGTGGAGTAGGGACAGCAAAGCTGGGTACCTAACCTGCTGTTCTGAAATCAGCACCAACCTGCCAGTTTTTCTTTTTTTTTTTTTGCCTTTGTCAGCAAGAGTTCAGCTAATTCTATCTTACAAAGAACTGGAGTGGGACTTAGCATAGTACAAGACCTGTGAATAAGACCCTAATCAGTTGCTTGTTACAGGGTCTGGCATGCTGTTTCTAGGAGATGCAGGGCTGAAAAAACATGCTTGTCCGCTCTGAGACCATCCCAACTGTCTAAAGGTTTTTGCTGTATTTATGTATGAAATAATATATAAAAAGGAGTTATTTGACCTAAACTACTTTGGGAAAGGTCTTTTTGTGTATAAGCCTGACCATGCCTTCAAATTTTTTGGCTGGCTTGCTTTATTCTCGAGTGTTTGAGGAGTGATTGATTGTTCTGGAAGCAAACTAAAAAGATAGATCTGAAGTTGTGAGCTCTCCAGGTCTAAAGAGCATTATGAGAGTAGGCATGTTTTAAGAGTACACATTGCAGTGCTTTAGCAGCTAAGTACAGGCAGCTGCTCTTTGGACAACTTTGTTTTCACAGTTCATGCAGCTCATATGTAGGAGAGGCTGATTTATGTGCCGTCTCCACTCGTTTCCATACATGTGGTTAGAAGGGGGAGAAAGAACCTGTCTAATGCAGTAAAGATGCAGCTCAATTCACTGAAGAAAAGTGTAATTTAAGCAAGTGTTTATTCCAGGAGACTGTAATTCAGGAAAAACAAATGTATGTTAAATAATGGCTGAAATCTACAAACTTTTAGAAATGAAACTGCTGTCCCTCATTTTTTACAGGTGTGTTTGCATCCTCTTGGCTTGCCTGTGTATTGCATAAATAAGGAACAGATTGGTTTAACTCAAATGGTGACTACAGAACTGTTTTGATTCTGTCACAAAAGCATAAAACTTTTCAGTACACGTTTTTTGGCAATCTAATCACCAGTGTTTGCTTCCAAAGCATTGTCATGATCTATTGCATTTTCTGGTACACTACAAAGTCCAGTGACCAACCAGAATCTAACGGGGTCCACATGAAGTTTGAACATCAGTATTGTCATTGTTCTGCATCTTGTAACTGAATGACCAAACACCTCACAAACCCAAGTATTATAGGAATAGCTTTATTATCTTTAAACAATTCCATTATATTACAATTTATCCATCAAAATGCAAAATTAGAAATATTAAACAATTTCCATAAAATATTCAGGAACAAAGCATGGGTGTGTATATACATATAGATTTTTTAAATAGTGTTATTTAAACAATGACTAAGTTATTAAACCACTTTATGAAATGTTGATAATGGATGGGCTTATTTCACAGTCAGAAAAGGATAATGCAGACCCCAGGCCCCAGTATTCCCAGTACATGAGAGACACGGCTTTTAGAAATACCTTTTAGCAAAACAACTCACATGAAAAACATTGCAGTTACTACATTCTTATTTACTGTGCATTTGGTCATATCAAGTATGCATAGAAGTTATTAACTCTAAAGCATATGCTCCCAATGGTGATCAGATTTTATTCCAGTTCTTGTCTCTGACTCCAGCCATATTCAGGAATCTCCGGACAAATTCATGTCCATAAGCACACAGAAAAGGGGAGAAAAGTTAACAAGCATAGCTGAAAACCAAGTAAGCTTTTGAGTTTTAAAATAAAACTGCCGTAGCCAGATTTGGTTTATAAAGTCATCTAACTGTGCCCAGAGACAGTGATTTCTTGTCTACAACAAGAAATACAGGTATTTAACATATATTTGTAAGTGTATTGTGATGGTATCATTAACTATTAATGTGCCTGTGGGTCCATAGTTTTCAATCAATTTGGAAAAAAAGAAATCTCACTTTGCTTAGTACATATTTGAAAGGTCATGTTTCTAAATATTCCTGGTTTTATCTGTTTCAAGATCATAAGCATAAAATGAATTAGGGCTGAAGGGAGCACATACAACGTAGATCAGAAATAAGCAAGACCCCACAAGGCTGTACTTAGCACCTGCACATCTGGGTTACATTGAGCTTATGGATTTTAAGGAGACAGCTCTGTTTCTTAAATTTTCGAACTGCATGTTACTTCCAGCTAACGACCAGACAATGCACAGTCATACACACATCGAAAGTACTTCTGAAAATTTGATGGTGGATAAAATAAAGTTTCTGTATACAGACGGTTTTAAAAATAAATTCATGTTGTAGTTCATGTTTTGTCCTCCAAACCACACAAAGGCACTAGTTTACATTACGGACTAATGTCCTGCAAAACTTCAGTCAAATAAAGGAAGCTATTTTAAGGTTAAAGTGGTGCTAAAACCCAGCTGTCACTAGTAACTTAAAACAGCCACACTGGGTTTTTCAGATTTAGTGGGGGAAAATGTTTTGCCTCAGGATGCACATGTTGGGGGAGTGTGGGTGTGAGGGGAAAGGCTCAGCCTTGAGCAAGTTTTTACAGCTGAGTTATAAACCTGGTTTATAACAGAAACTGGCAGACCCTAAAAGATGATATAGAGGTATTGATAGACATTTGTGTGTGTGGCACAAATGTCTGTATGCACGCAGTTTTTCCCTATTCTCTAATTTTTGGTTATTGAAAAGGGATTTTGATTGAGCTATAGGCTGTTCCTTCTTACTTTATTCATTTGCCAGAACACTTTCCTTCCAGCACTAGTATTTTGGCTAGAGAGCAGGAATGTTGTTAAGATTAGAAAAGCTATTGGGCTTTGTTATGAATTTCTACCTCCTCAAAAATTATATGCATCTCTACTTGATGTAGGTTACTGCAGAGAAAGCATTACTTTCACACTGGTATGGCATTACTATACTCGACACAAATAACTATTAATTAAATCCTTTCCTCAAGGCCTTATTTTTCACCATGGTGAATTTGCTAATGAATACTTGTGCAAAATTTGGATCAACTACATACTGATAGGTTTTAGTTATAGTTGGGGGCTGTTCAGCAGCCACAGTTTGCAGTGCTGGCACTGTGGAGGTGCTGGGAGCGAGGTGGCAGGATGTCTTTGTGATGTACTCCACCAGGCGGTTGTACTGCTGTTCTGACAGTCTCTCTCTACCTCCATCGGCCTGAAATCAGATACGATAAAATAATTACTGAGTATTTGACAGCAACTGAACTGAGTAGTAAGGACAACGACTTCCATATTACTCTCTTAAAAGTCTTCTTCCCTAAAGTATTTCTTACGATAGTTCAAAAGATTTTTTAAATCAACAGTGTTCTCCCATAGTTTAGTCCTCGGTGAATTAGTCCTCCCCTCCGCTGTTTTGGACACTTCTGAGAAGCTCTAACTCTGCCACAGAAAATTTAAGCAGTATCTTTTGAGAATTTCATGGATGGACACCTTGGCCACGAGTAGAGCTTTACAACAGATCAACTCTTTGTATACAGCAAAAGCATCCAGATCCCTTTTAGAAAAATGCCAGTAGCTCATGGAAGTGCTTATCAGATAGAAATTCTAATTAGCAAAAACATTTTCTCAAAAAGTACAATTAAAGACAGGCCATAGCTAATATCTGGGCAGTTAGTTTTAGGTCTCTAACTTACTTGATTTAAAATAAAGACTAGAAGCTACCTTCCAGATGAATGTTCTGTGGCAGGATATATCAATCTGCTTCTGGTAACAAAAAAACCCCCATTCTGGGTCAGAGGACTCACACACGGACATTTTTTTAAACAAAAGGGTTTTACTAAAGATGATTTGGGTATTTTGTTTCTGGAGAAGACATTAAGGTGTCTGTGCAAACTGGCTTTCCCACCACTAGGAGCTGGAAGGACTCCTCTGAAGAAATCTCTTTTCTGCAGGCTGAAATATGTAGAGGTTCAAGGCCCTAGCAAGAGGGATTCAAGCAACCTACCTAGTGGAAAAAAATACAGTAAATCATATACTGTCAACAGAAAGGTGGCATCTACCTATGGTTCCAACCAGATAAAGTATTAGATGAAAAGCTGTGGAAAAACCTGACTTTGGAAGGTCAATCTGCTGTGCCCTCTTTTTTTAAGAAGTTGAAGATGACTATGGCTAGCTTGAGAAGGGAAGGCAAGCAGGCAGGCATCAAGCTAATAGCATGGTTTCAAAAAAACTTTATTTCAAAAATACCACCATGGATGCTACAGTAGTATGACTATCTAAGTCATTCAGAACAGAAGATATTTCCAGAATATGATAATGAACAAAAAGACAGGAGTTATCTTAGGGCTAAGGTTTGATGCTTCCTTACTTACAGCTGCAGAACTGCTGACCAGTTTAATTTCTGTAGGGTTAAAAATGTCTTTGTGGGACATCACAGCAAGGATTTATAGACTGCTATCTTCTGCATGTCTTTCAAGGAGTTTTACATGTCTTTCTAGATATGATGATGTTTTCAAACTGCCATTGGATTCCATGATCAGTATCTGTTCACATGTCTGGACTGCAAGACTCATTTTAAATACACTGATGCTTATTTGAAGAAAGAGTTAATATGATTGATAGATAGTGACAGATGTCACATTTACATCAAAACAGTCCCTTCTGTTTTTTTTTTACTATGCCTTTGGAGATGGATTTGCTGCTCAGCAAGTAGAAACACTCCTGTTTTCAATCATCCTCACAAAAATGCAAAAGGAAGCAGGCTCACGAACAAGCTCAGAAGCTTAAGGTTGAAGCCTATGCCTAGAAACAGCAGAAATGATGAAATGGGCAGAGGAGAGTGTTGTTTTCATGAACGACCTTAAGGGAGTGAAAAATCAGAAGGCAGACTGCAGCAGACTCACGGCTAACAGTGGAGAATGGTGTCTGAACCACGTCTTCAGTGTGGTGGCTCAGTAGAAGTATCTCAGGAGTCAGTCTGTTTCACAGGTTGAAAGGAGAGAAACATGCTGAAGCACCACCCCACCTAAGTTATGGGGTAAATCTTGCATGTAGGTGGCTTCACACTTTTTCCTGATTTCTCCTTCTAGAGAGGTAAGCCCAGGGGCAGCTGGGTTCTGCCTTCCCACTGACCAGAAGACCCAGCTTATCAAAGGAGATGGAAGTGGCGCTGGCATCCCATTCACCTACTCTTGTGAACCCATTCTTCATTCAGCCTCAGGCTATATTCCACAGATACAGCATAATTATCCAGGAGGAAATATTAACTGTGCTTGGATGGTCTTCCAAAGTAACTGGGACCCTGCCTGCTTCTAGAGGGCTTCATCTGTAACTAACTAACTGCTTCTGCAGCCACTTTCAGTTTGGCTTATATTGTCAAGATAAGAACAGAAGCTTGGAATTGCATTTTTTTCCCAAAAGGCACCTAACATTGTCCACTAAGTGCTCTCACCCATGGCTTTGCACAACTATCATGTTAATATCCAGACCATTCAATGGTTCAAAACTTAGTCAAGGGTTGCTTAATGCACCTGCTAGAGGAACAGTACAGATATCATGCCCTTACATGCTGGAAGGGTTAAGAACTTTTGGCTTTATATATTGTGGAGGCAAACAAGCCATCAGGCAAACCAATTGCTTAGCGAGTCAAAATATACTTTTGGGTTAAGAACTCCACAATGCTTCTAAAATTCCTCCCATTACAGCATATAAAGAATAAGCCTTCAGCAATTCTGACTCCACAGTAGACAGACACAGCTCCTGTGTTGGGCAGTCCAGATGTGTTGGGCTCCTCTGTGCACACCGACTAAGATCTGGTTCTTAAAGGGGTTTTTTTTCCACTGCTTTAAAAAATCCAGAGACTGGTTTTCTGCTCTAAAGATGGTAACATGTAGCATTGTCATGAAAACCCTGTTGCATATTACCACAAAAAAATTCTGGAGTATTTGAAGGGCCCTTTGATTTGTTGTTGTCTTCTTGATATTATGAGCTATACCAAGAGCAGCTGGAAGAGCAGGCCTTTAGAGTATGACATCTGTCTGGAAGCAAGCAGTGTGTCAATTACTTTGGAAGATAATCCAAGTACAATTAATGCTTCCCTTTCAATAAAAATGTTGTCAGTGCCAGAGTTTTCAAGAATCCATCCAGGCTATTCCTAGCCAGATGGATTAAGTTATATATTGTGAAGGCGAACAAGCCATCAGGCAAACCAATTGCTGAAGGAGTCAAAATATGCTCTATAATATCTCTGGTGATTACAGCTGTAGAAACTCATGTTTTGTTTCCTAACTGTTCCAAGAAGCTGAGGAGAGGGAATGGGAGAAACTGTTTTCGGCAGAGCTGAAACAAAACTTTTGGCAATTATTTTTGTGAGCAGTAATACAAAAAAGTGGATTTTTTTAACATTGAAATGAATTGTTTCAATTTGCTGCATTATTTCTAGCATTTTTGACTAATTAGTCAGAAAAATAGAGACAATTTACATTTGGTAACATTACCTCTGTTTTGCTAAACTTATCATAAAATTTTGGTTGACTTGACTAGGCATTTTCCAGCTAAAAATTCTGTCCATCTTTACATGCACAGACATGTCTGCACTTCAGCTGAGGACATCTCCAGTGCAACAAGGTGGCCTAGTTTTAATACTGAGGAGTTGTGCCTATTTAGGTGTAGGTCTGCAGCTCAGCTGCAAGTCACAACTTGTTCCTCCTAAGGTTCCTTTTCTTAATCACATCACATCCAGTTTTTAGAAGCTCTTGACAGGGAGCTGAAGGGGAGGCTCTGGCTCCCATCAGCACTGGTGCTGCACATGACACCCCAGAGGACCACAGAACTGACATGTTCAGCTGCAGAAAGGAAATCATTAAGTAGGAGGTCTCCCAATCCACTAAGGCAAAAAAAAGCATAGTAAACATTAATTACAAAAGAATTTTACTTAACTCTAGGTAATCACTAAAACTATATGAAGTTTTTTGGAATCTTTTGTTGTGTAGCTGCCTTAACAAAAAAATTCAAATTCCTTTTATTCTGGTCTTCCTTCCTTTCAACTGATCCTTCTTATAGCACATTTCTTTAATTTTTTACACAAATTTAAGCATAAGCATCTGCATTCTGAAGGAATATTTTGCCAGGTCTGTTTTATATGGCATCCCTCAACTTTTGCTGTCTTGCCATCACTGACTGTGCTGCACCAGGGCACAGGCACTCTTTACAGCTTTTGCCATGCCACACATTTTCACTGCAATCTCAAGAGCCTGTGTCAGCAAAGGAGATGCTGTACTGATGCTGTACTACTGGCTCAAGGCTTACAGCTCCTGGTGGTGCACTGCTGCACCACTTGAGTAGGACTCACGTATTTCCATCCATAACTTCATAAAAACCTCATGTATTTGGTCCAGTACCTGCAAAAGAGGTCACACCTACCATGTGTAACTAGTGTGTGTATGTGGGAAAGCTGGACTCTGCACATGCCAGGTATGGTTGCTCTGTGAGTTCAGAGGAGCCATTTGCCCATAAATCCTACACATTCCCAGCTGCAGCAGCTGTGGGGACTAGAATTAGGCTCCCTGTCCCTTGCCTTCCCTTCTCCCAGACAGGCACCCCCTCTGCACCCTTCATCACCCTCTTGCAGCAACCTTTGGAAAGCTGCCCTTTTCCCACAGCAGCATTCTACTCCTCACCCCTTGGATAACCAGACACAAAGACAAAAGTTATCACAGTCCAGTCTAATAAAAAAAGATCTAGGTTGGTGCTAAATTTAGAGTTGGAATAGGTTGAGTGCATCAAATGCCTTAGGGAGAACAATTTTTCTTTTTCTTCTTCCCTCCAGGACAGTAGCTCTGGACTGAGTAGGATAGTCTGGATTCAGTCTGAGGTGTGCCATTCCCAACCACTCAGCACTCAGGGACAAAAAACCCTGAGCTTTGTCCACTTGCATCAAAATTTAAGTAATTCCTCATGTAGCTTTTTGATGAGAGAAAGCAATTTTAGTCAACAGTGCTCTGTGAAACTGAGGTTAGTGGAAAGACAACAAATGTAAATAGAGAATTCAGCACTAAAAAAAGCTTTTACAAAAATATTCAAGTGCTGTCATGACACAGATGAAGTCCTTGCTGTGCTGGAATCGATGGCAAAACTCTTCAGCCACTTCAGCAAAGTTAGGATTTGACTGAAGGTGCACCTACTTTTTGTCACACCTCATACTTCATGTGGTTTTACATGTTCTTTTCTCATATTTGAAACAGATATTTCTGGTATAGCAGTCTATGAACTACCTGACACACTTCTATAAAAACAACTGGGACATGCTTGTTTGTTTTTGAAATGCTCTCTCATATGATTCCACTTGAGAATTTAACACAATAAACAGTTTCCCAAAAGTGCAAAAATATAACATCCTTCTACCATTAAAGAAGATAATTCATCCAAAACCCAAAGTATTCAAATGGCTTAGAGATCCTTCAATATGAAGATGAATGTTTTATGCTCTTACTGGCAAACACTGGCAATCTCAGAAAAGAACTGACACAGTTTAAAGTTAGCACTTGCAGAAGAAGGAAGATCTAAAGAAGCAAATACAACTGGCAGCCAAGCAAAGCAACTGCACTGGAAGTGGCAAGATAAGAAACATGCTGAAAGGAGCATCAGCATCACTGATTTGTCATCAGAATTCACAGAAGAATGAAAGGAACTGCTCTTGCTGGCACCTTGTAGGCACAGGCAGCAACACTGACTTGCCAAACAATAAACACCTTGTGCACATCTAGGCATGAAAACCTTTTTGGAAAAGAGGTGATGCTTACCAAGAACCCAGACTTCCTCTACATTTTCCCTCAGAAAATTTCTGTCATAGATATGGTATATCATGATCAATAAGAGGACAGAAGGGAGGAGACACCTCCCTCTCATCCAAAGGGCAACACAGTGAAGTATGAGGCACGAGAAAACAGCAGGTCTCCTGGTTTGGCACTTATACCTTTGGCCTCCTGACCCAGTATCACCAACTGGTGCGGTGACTATCCCCATTGCCAAAAACATCATCATCAGTTGTAACTTTATCTTTGAATGAAAAACAAGTCTTTACCTCCAAATCAGAAGGCACTCTCTGCTGCTTTAGCTGCACCTTCAGCAGATCTTTTTGCTGATCATCTTCCAGACAATCGATTTCAGTCACAGGGAATGCCTGCTGCTGTGTGTCTTCACTGATGCTGACAACAAAGAGCACCTCTGAGGTGAGCAGCAAGCAGCCTTCATGCTGCTGGCCTGATCCACTCACAATCATGACATCTAAGGCCATATGGACCTCTGGCCTTCCTAGAGATTGCAGCATTTTCCTGCATTATCAAGGGGAAAAAAAAAAGATGAAAAAAAGAAGTAGTCAGTGTTGTGCATGCGGTCCTCCGGGGTTTATTTTAATCACTAATGTTTTTACTTAAGCCTGTAGCTATCACCTGCAGATGTAAAATAAGCCAGGGAGTGTATCCAAAACACCATTACTGAAAGATTTTAGACTTCAGATTTAAAGAATGAATGTGAAATTGTTTCTTATAAAAACCCCTTAATCATTCACTGCAAAATTGGCCTAGTATCTGTGCTAGGTCAGCCTATTTCCCATCCTATTTCCTTGATAATAGAAAAATTACCCTGAGAAGTGGCTTAGAGATTCAGGGCAGAAAATAAAGCTATCTTCACTAACAGCTGTTTCTGGAGATGTGCAGTATTTTTCTTGGGCTTGGTGCAATGATAAATAAGTAAGAACTCACTGAATGCCATTAAATAAAGATCAGCTCTGTAGTTTCAGAGCTGGATGTAGATCAGCAGCCCATCATTTGCAGATTGGGTTTCTATGCACTACCTTTGTGTTTAATGTTCCTAAACAAACTGCCATAACTCAGCCTTTCCTAGGGAAGCAGCCTGTTAACTTGACCACAGGCCAGAACCTATTAATAAACAATGTGGATGTAAAAATGAGCAATTGTCTAAATAATTTTACCAGACATATTTGACGTGGCTGTTTGGAGCCTGCTCAACATGTTGATCATTTGGATGAGAGCGCTGCTTGGGAAGCTGAGAAAGTCCAGCTCCATGCAAAATACCTGTGGGTAAGAGAGTTCAGGTTTTTCAGTAGTTGTTTTCTACAAAACAGTTACGTGTTGCAGTGATGTCATCTGTTTAAAGCAGTTCATAAAATAGTGCAGATCCAAAATGATGTCATATCTTTGGAAGCTGTAGTCAAGATAGTTCATTAAATATTACAATGCAAGAGTTGTGCACTTAACCCCAGTGATCTTGCATTAGCAAGAAACAAAAAAAGCTCCACTGTGTGTTCTCTGAATTAGCCATACACTTGCAATCAAGAGAAACATAATGCTCCTGAGAGCCATCACTTCAGAGTAGGATCAGACACATCACTTAGGATTCATGTAGAAAAAATCAAGACCGTTGTTAACTTTCTTGCTTAATATTAAAATACTTTCATATACGTGTCATGATTGGTACAAATTAGAAGGCAAGTTTGCCTAGATACTGTATTTAAATGTTCAGTTGCTTAATCCAGCTGTTAAACACAGATCCATATACATTTATGAGATCTCCTGGGGCATCTGGTTTATTGTGAATTCTTCTTAGTGCCAGCACAGAATGGAGACTACAAGCAGCAGTTAAACAAGTTTCTAAAAAGACTCTCCCAAGCTGAAGATGATACAGTATGTATGCTTTCAGATGGCCTGTAAACTTTTAATGATGAGGTATGGTCACCAGAAAGAATGAGTGGGTTGCAAAAAAATTCACAAATTAAGTAGTTTTAAAATTTTTTACATGAGAGACACAAAGTAGGTTATGCAGCAAGCACTACTGTTATATGGTTTGGTGCAAAGTTGCTCTCCAAATAAGTGGAAGAAATTTTCTTTTTTCTAATTAAGCATTCCAAAGGCATTTTTGCACAAGGGTGTCAATAACTTAGATTCCTTTTTACACAATGGACAATAATTTAAACAAAACATCAGTGATGAAAAAAACCCTTTAATTTTTAACACACATGTTGATGGTAATACTTAAAAGGAGCATCCCAGTTGTAACAGTTGGCTTACCGAGGTTCTCAGCATTATGTGAGTGAAAATGTTATTTACAGATGGAGAAAGAGAGAACATGTGTTTATTTCTGTGTGGTCCCCCACACCCCTTGGTCCCCCCCAAGGGGCACAGTCCCACTTCCAATCCAGTTGTGGGTAAGAGTTAGTTGAACTTTTGTGTGTTTTCCTCTCACGCACAGTCAGTTACTATTGATACAGTTTTTATGTTTTTTCCTGGCTAACTCCTTTTCCATGTTTTCTCATGGAAAACATGACGTCTTATATACCATATCTGCAATGAAAAGTGTCCCTCTACTATTACAAGTTTCTTGATAAAGATGGGAGCAGAATTAAGTCTAGAAAAAATAATGCAACAACACACAGGCAGCTGACAACAGAAAAATGTTTCTCATTTTACTGATATGGGTTTTATACCTATGGAATGTATAATTCAGGAGAACAGTTATTATTTAGACTCATACAAACAAGCTAAAGTTGATTTGAAAGAATTCTAATAATCATTTCATTATGTCTTTAAATAGATGGAATGAGTTGTGAATGTTGTCGATCATCCTAAACTTAAGCCTTAAAAGAACTACTCATATTCTAATCAACACATCACAAATATAAATATTGCTAGTGATTAAAGTCTTAAACATGCAAGATTTGTCTGGTATGATTAGTGAAGCAAAGTTATTGACACATTGTCCTTTTATCAACAGGTCTCCCTGCTTCTCTTCCCTGACTGCCTCCGCTCACCATTTTCTCTTCAATATCCAAACCAACAGCTTTGATGTATTGATACTGGAAGCAAAGGAATTAGTGTATTTTGGTATTTTATTTTTATCTTTCACACTTCTTGGTTGTTCACATCAATTTGAAACGATTTGCCAGCACTGCCACTAAGTGCTAAGTCTAGCTGGAAAACCCACTTCTGGTTGCTAAAAGGTTACCTATGTATCCAAAAACAGGACTGTCTCCTCATGACTCTCCAACGTCCAGTTTAAAAAGGGGATGCTCCCACTCCATGACTCACTTCTTTCTCTCAGGAACATAACTCCCTCTTCGTGCAGAGATAGCACAACTCTTTCCTTGCCATAACAAAGCAATCTCAAAATAACACTCTAATTGGATATAGTGTTGCTCTAATCCTTTTATGTCAAAAATCTTTTGTAAGCACATATGTTTCTGTAACTAATTCTACTGTATTCCAAGAATTACTTCATGCTTTCTGCATTCTGTGTTTCTGTGGTTGTACATTGCTGATCGGTAACACAAGAGAGAAGCACACCATGATGGCTTTTAAGAAAAGCAGCACAACATTTTGTAAGTATTCTAAATCTTTCTCTAAGTCACACAGCTACTGAGCAGAGGAAGCAAGACACAGCAGGTTGTATCTGAAAAGCATTTTAAAATTTAAATGGAGATGTGGGAAATAGCCAAACTCACCGTAACCTGTCTGGGAGACCAGCTCAGCTGCCCCTCCAATGGGCTTTGTGAAGACGCCCATGATTCCTTTCCCCACACCCGAGATGACTCCCCTGGCTTTGTGCCCGGCTGAAGCCTGGGCCTCAGATATTCGTTGAAAATTCTGCATCGGCTGATCCACAATTCCAGCAATTGCACCTGAAAAAAACAAGGGTCCCCAGTAAGTAGTGAAGATTAATATCTCAGAATAAGAGGAAATCTTACTACTGGAATAGTTCTTGGAATAGAGACTGTACCCTACTCTTCTTATACAGCTATTTAGCATGTGACCAATTAGCTAAACACTACCTTAGCTTCAGTGTAAGTTAAATCTTGACTTTTTGTTTTAAACATTCAGATCATCTAACCTTACAGTATATTCTCCTCTTTCAACTACTTTTGTTAAATGCTCTTGCTGAGTTAGTTTAATTTGTCTCATTCTGTGTAGCAATTCTCAAAATTCTGGGCTAAGAATAAAATCCTCCAGTTTTAGACAACTTGAACTCCTATGGAAATGAGATTTTCACGTAAGTGTGAGATTGACTTCATGAGAATAAAAACTGCTTGTATTCAATAGATCATTTTTATATCCTCTTCCACTGCCAGAAATGTTCATAAGCTAATGCAACTTTTGATATATTACTAAGATTAGCAGAATTAGACTTTGAGACTTTTTGTTACTTTTTTGTGAAAATGATCATATTTTACTTTAATGTGCATGGGTCAAACTTTTACAAGTAACACAAGTGACCTTCCCAGCTTTTAGTATCAACAAAGAACTCCAACTTAAATCTTCCTAAATGTAAACAGGTATGTGAGGTGGTACATTCCTTTGATCTTGAGTTTACGCTACCCACTTAACCACAGACATGTCTCTAGTTGTTGTAATTTTGATAGATAAGCTATTTGGACATCGCTAAGAGTACAGGGATTGGACAAAGCACACCAGTCTGCCTGATCCAAGGTGCTTAGTGAAAAGCAAGTTTGCAGGCTCCTTGGCCAGCTCTCAGTTTGCACCTGCAACTGCAAATATCAAGATAAAACAATTATTTAATGAGTAGGACCGAGTGTCACCCTGGTAACCAGGCATTTTCACTGCAACCTAGACATCTTTGAAGACTCTGCTTTGTATGCAGAAGCAAATCCAGGCATAATTCCACAGATTTGGGCAATTGCAACCGAGGTATTTGGCCCCATGTGTTTACCAGCGTGACATGCACTAGGGAGCAAGCTGCTAAGTGGTTTTCAGATGGTTTTAGTTTACTGTCACTGGATAAATGAAGAAGTTGCTGACTTTGAACAAGAAGAACTAATATTGTACTTATATACTGGTTTTCTATCCAAAGAAGAGACGGGGATGAGAAGCAGCACACATCTCCCCAGATCCTTGTCCCTGGGATACCATCCATCGGCAATTCAAGAAACTTGCATCTCCCATAAATGCCTTCCTCTCCTCTTAGAGAGATTTCTTCCAACTTCTGTATATGTATCCTTTACTGATAAATGTATAGTATTTTCCCAGAAAATGCTAGTCTATCTTTAATGCGATGCCTGCTTTTAATTGAGCTCACTCACTGAAGCTGAGTGTGCAGCTGAACGTTCACCCTTTGTACCACAAAGGCCATGAAGCTTCTTCCTTAATGCCATGCCATGGAAATGATACAATTTTCAGTTCATTAGTACTTACCAGCTGCTCCTGCTGTTTGACTAAAATAATACCACAACACCACATTACACAATTGGGATTGTTTGTGCAGTCTTTTTTTGCAATTGTGATGCATTTGAAAGCATAAAACAATACTTGGTGTCCTGCTAAGTTATGATATTACACCCTACAACACCTCACCCTATCTCTTGAGGTCATCCACAGCAACTGCACTTTTAGAACAGAAGTTATTGCCTTATTAAATGTAATCCACCTAAGTCCTAGCACTAGTAAATTATTTACTGCAATACACTTGAGCAATGTTATAAGGTAATAATAAATAAGAGCCTACTCCAAAGGACCTGTGGTACGCTCCAGGCACTTCTCAGCTGGAATTAGGCCCAGAGGACAAGGAAACAGAATGGAAACTGCTGTGACTGTGTTATATAAGATTATTTATATACTGCCTCGAATAATATATAGCTTAATTAGCCAGTTTAGTACTTCCACACTTTCTGTTACTCTGGCATTTTATGCATGCTCTGAACTTGTTTGTGAAGATATTGTGCTTTTGTCCCTCAAATCCTTTTGCAAGTCCTGTTATTCTACCTGCAAAAATATAACCAATGATCTTCTCTCCCTCTTTGTAATTCCTTATCTCAAATTGTGACTCATTGATATAACTCATTCATGTTCTGTGGCCATGCCCACAAATCACATTATAACGTTACTCCTTTCATTGAGGAGTGGCTGGTCCTACCACCCTTGCATGGGGAATCTAGATCTGTGCAGCTTCTTTCCTGTGTGTATGAGTGATATGTGGGCAAAGGAAAAAAAAATAGGCCAAAGGCTGAGCCACCTTAAACCCCAAGAGCAGTGAGATAGTGGTGATACACATGTGAGGTTGAGGGCATCTCCTCACACTTGGAATGGTGCAAAGCACATGTTACAGGTGCCCGTGTGGCTTCTTGCGTTCTAACATAAAGTTTGTGGCAGGAGCATCATGCTGGATGGACTTACCACAGAAGGTCTCTCCGTGTCAGATTTCAGCAGGGTATCAGGGGAGCAGAGCATGGAACCACATGTAGTGGTTCCTCCCTTCCCACTCTTATCTCACACTCTCACATGGTGTCCTACTGTTGTCCTCATCTTTTCCCTGTAATGTCCCTTGCCCATTATTTTTTTTTTATTAAATGAAACCATTCTCCATTTTTCCTTTCTTCCTTACCCTAGGCATTTGATTTTATATGCATGTCCACATATGTACACACAGATTATATATGTATAAAGAAAACCTCAATAAAATTAAACACCAAAGCAACAAAACAAAAACATATTCTTCCATTACTGGACCAAAGAGGTTCCAGCAACAACATAACATCTGCTAAACATCAGATGGGGTGCATTCTAGTTAATACATGTTGCTCAGTAACAATAAAAAAGTTACTTTGATAACTACAAAATTCAGATATTTCAAAGTATATCACTGGATTACTTCAAGAATTTGATTACAGGCAGCAACTGGTTCGTGCACAGACTGACAAAGTTTGGTGCCTGTAGTACAGCTCACAGAACTTAGCAAAGCTTGGGTTGCTTGTGACAAACTCTTTCAGACAAAGACATGATTGGAAAAAATCCTCCCCCTCTCCCCAAGAGAAATGGGCCATGCTTTTCCATGAGGCTGGAAGCTAGCCAAACTGAAACCCTTTTGCTTCCTTTTCTCTTCTCTGTTGTCCTTCACACAAGTCCTTTGGTATTTCACACTAAAATACAGCTAAAGCTTAGTCTCATCACAGCAAACATCACATGAAAATGCAGCTCAAAGAAAAGAGCACCTGCTGCCGTGCATTAATGTATTTGCAGTATTAGTGTGTGGAATAGCACACAACTTCAGGATCAGCAGCAGCTTGTAGTATCTGCAGATAGGCAAAAGTAGAGTGGCCCTGATTCAGTGAGAGCTACACAGCCACTACCACCCGTAATAACAAAAATTTGAGCTTCTGAAACCTGGGCTTTACCTTTGCTGGCAGGGCAGTTACACTGTCCATCAGCACGACGCAATTCACTTTCCCTAAAAGCAGGAAGGAGTAACTGAAATGTTGAACACTTCTGCCATTGTAAAAAATGGCTTTTTGAGTAGTTGTCAGCTTTTTGGTTAATAAGAAATTCTCAACTTCCTAAGGGGAGCTACTTCAATATGATATTTTTCACTAGGACCCGCAGTTGAAAACTAAGCCCATAATTTCAATAGTCTCTTTTACATGGTTATAAAGTATTATTTTAAGTTTGACCTTGTCATGCAAAATGTAAGAGCTAGTTCCTCTGCGGGAATTCAATCATCTGAATATTTTACATACAATTATCACTGCATTTTTGTCTAATCATATGAAAAAAACCCCACACCTATCATAAGCTTTTGTTTCTTTTCACAGACAAATGTTCATAAAATGACCCAGAAGTCTCCCCCAAACTAGAAGACAACAGCTGGCCAAAGATAACAATCAAATCAAACAACACCCTGACAGTGCTTGAGTCATTTAAAATGAGACAGGACAAAGCACTTAAGAATGTACCACAGGGAACAACTTGCACTGAGGACGAGACAAGAGTACATGATTTTGGCCCTGATTCAGCAAAGCTCTTAAGCACATGCTTAAGTGCTCTGCTGAATCAGGGCCACCATAAGCCAGATTTTCAGAAAAATCAGAAAGGCAACTCTTCTTTCTGGGTAGATACCACAATGTATCAGTGAACTGAGGCCTCTCACATGAATGTGCCTCGGCATGAAATCTGCATTTGTAATTTTTTTAGCTGCTTGCATAGGTCAGATGGCTTTTACCAACATGAGAGTACTGTGACTACCCCAGAAATCTCTTTCACACTTCTCAACTTTACAATTAGACAGCCACAGAAATTATAGCTTCAAATGGTCTTGTTCTCTGCATTTCTGTACTCATCAAACTCTTCATCCTTGTGAAGGAAAATAACTGCAGCTTCACTTTGCTTTGTTATGTATGAAGAACCTGTAACTGTTTTTAGAGTAAGCATGTTCATGTTTATTCTGAATATGCTGGTGAAAAAAAAGCAGCACAGTGATACCTTCGGTTTAACTATGACTGGTTTTTTTTTTTTGGAAGCCACAATATTCTTTAAACTAAATAGTCAGGACAGAAACAGCTTTCTGATGTGTTTGTAAAAACTGAACATTCTTAATTTAGGTCTTCACACAATTTATACAAATGCTGCTGTGTATACAGAGAAAACATGCTTTTTAAAAATTAGGTTTATATTAAAAAAATTATGCCTAATACAAATTCAGTGGAATATTTCTGATTTCTCCCTTAGTGAAAGGTTCCATACTTGTCAAGTCCAGTTATACAGTATCTGTAGCTATTTATCTGCGTGCTTCATTGCCTCCACTGCTAAGAACAGAGGAATTTAGCAGGGAGGAATCTCTAAATAATAACAGCGGCAATAAGAACAAGAACTCTAGCTTGTGGAATAGCACTATTTAAATGCTAGTAATGAAGTTCTAAGTTTCTAACATGAAATCTGATTTCTCAGGAAATCAGGGACACTGAAATTCTAACTCCTTTTTTTTTTGGTTTTGTTTTTAACTTGAGTGTACCCCCATGAACGATGGAAGCCTTGAGCGCAGAGAGGTGCAAGAACAGCATATATGTGTGTGCATGTTACGAGTTCTCAGCTTTCCTGAACAGCAGAAACTTTGCCTTATTACAGCCAAAGCTACAAAGTTTTGCTCTTTACTGCACGCTGTACAGCTCATGCTTTTAGTTCTGAAGGGCTCTGGTGTGTCAGTGAAGGGGATATAGACACCATGTACCTCGCTGTCTTATTAATAACTGAACCAAGATCACCAACCCATTTCACCAGCACTGCAGGCAGACACAGTGCTTCTAAAAGTATAATCTTTCATCCAAATACTCAACCTGACTGCCCTTAGCTCAATAAAACAAGAAGGAAAAAGAAAACCTCCTCCAAACTGCCTTTGATTTGCAACATCAGTTGCAGTTTTCTATTGGGACAGTGGCTACTAGTATATGAAATTTCTCCTTTATGCACATTTCTCCCAAGACACTTGCTTGTTGGTTTACAGGCATTATCAAATGACAGTGCTTCACATCATCTAACGTTATTGCTTAAAATAATTCCCAGTAACTTAACCCAAACTTGTAACATTTTTACCACTTCCTCTTCAGGGCTTTCAGGGTTGCGGTTGCAAATTTAGGAGTTGTGTACACTACTGAAGATTAGGAAAGAGGACAAATCCTTTCAAGCTTCAGCTCTTCTAACCTTTTGCTCTGGACTGGTTTTGGTCACTTTGATCTCCGAGAGATTCATACTGTTTAATACATACTCAGGAACTCTGCCAAACAATACAGTTCTGCATTCCTTTGCTGTGTGACAAGTCGAAGTAACCTAGAAAATCCAGCCCCTTACTGCAAAACTTCTCGCAGAGGTTTTTTCCACTGCGGGTTAGTGTTCAAATTTTTAGGTACTATTTTGAAATGGACAGAGTAATCTTCACTTCATTTGGCTGCTTGATGAATACAAATACACTGAATCAAGATGATCTGGGTCTCTTTGTAATAGCAGAATTCCTCATCAAAGCTTACTTAACATCTGCACCAAGTTCAAGTGGTTTTCAAACAAACCCAAGAATTCCCGATATCTACAGTGCAGCAAAAACAAGCAGGTTCAGAAGGCATTCCTGTACCTCATCGGAAAATAAACACGAACATGGTGAAGTCTTTGTGCTGACTTAGTTACAAGCCACCTTGTCCAATGCAGAATTATTCTTCTTTTGACTCAGGTATACATCACGTACCAGTGAAAATATTATTTCACAAGGAAAGCGCAAACTCATTCTATATGTGCAATTATTTTATCAGCAAAAAACATATACAAAAGTTACTAAATCTTGATAAAAAGAAACTATCTCATATATATATTGTGAGGCTATTTCACAAGAAAACACCAAAACCCCCAGAATTTGGAATTATAATTCACATGTAGAAAAGGCTGGTGAGCAGATTAGAAAATAGTATTATCACTCAACTTGACATTTAATAGTACATTACCTAGAAGGCTAATGCCTAAACGAGAGAGCCCCTGTCTCAGTCCTTCTCCCAGGCTCTCTGGAAGCTGCCTTCTCCATTCTTCTTGTCTGTTGTAATGCTCCTCATCCAGTGACAGCCTATCCATATTCCGAGCAAGACTCGTTGCCAGATTGGTAATTGACGTCAGTGTACCTAAATACATGGAGATATACATTTGGGTCTGGATCAAAATGCTTTAATTTAAAACATGGAGTATGCCTCACTGCAACACTGAGCTTACGAGCAGAACAGCAAGTCAACTGAACAGGCACCCATGTGGAACATGCTTTACTATTTGTTAAGCATCACCACGCTGCTGCTACGGTCCACGTCACGCCTTTTACATTAGCCTGCTCCAGGTTTGCCTGGCTGGTGGGGACAGCAACTCATCTGAACATCCTTCCCCAGTTCCCTGACTTCTGTAAGGCTAACCTAAATGGAGGGAGGGGTGATGGAAAAGTAAACAAATATTTACAGAAGGAGCAGGGAGGCCGTGTCCTGCGGGAGGCTGGAGAGGGAGGCTTGGAGCAGCAGCCAGCGGCGGGGCAGCCGCCACAGTCTCTCCTGCAGCTGGAGCCACGCGATGGCACTGTTTGTACAGGTTTCTCAAAGGAAAAGCTACTCCTGGGCCAGGACAGCTCCACTGTCAAATCCTATCCTATAACTTACATAGTTATGACAACTGTATCTACTTCTTTCTTCTTTTTCTAAAGAAATAATAAATATGATGAGGCGACTGAGTGTAGAATTTCTGATGACCAGCAGAAGTGCAGAACACCCTTAATACTTCTGCAGTTATCGCATCAAGTACTTGCTGAGTGAATCTCTATTTCCCACTGGGAGGTTTAAAATTCTGAAGTTTCTGAAACATTCTCATGCACTGCAGTTAAGTGGTGATCTGTTTAATACATGAGAGTTTACATGTGAGCTTTGTTACCCTCCCAGCACTTCACTGCAGCCTAGCAAGTCAAACAAAGCTACAAGCAATACAGTTTAAAACTTTAACACATCCTTTAACAATGCATGACAACAAAGCAGTAGTTGGAGTAACAAAGTGAAAGCTCTACCTTTGGAAATGTGTTTTACAAATGATGTCGTTCCTCTGGAAACTCCACTGACAAATGCTCCTGGGCCTCTGGTCAGCCCTTCATAGGGGAGCCTAAAGAAATCAGCTATGCCATTCCCTATGCTTCTCACCAGACTAGCCGGGCTTCCCAGAATTTCCAACGAACCAACAACCCAGCCTGCGTAGAGAAACAAGACACATGTTACGGCTGCAAAAACTGCAGAAGCAGCAGTTGTGAAAAGCTTATTTCTTAATTATCTTTTTCACACTAGAATTCATCACATTGTGAACTTCCTTTGAGCAAAACACAGGAAATAACTCATCCACTATGAATTCAGAAATGGCAATCTTTCATACTTCGTAAATCAAAGAAATCCTTTTGGCAAACTCACAAATAGCTTTAGAATTACTTCCTTCCAGGAGCTTCCCGTATTTCTGCTAAAAGTGTGCAAGGGAGGTGGATGCAAGAGCCACACAGCTACAGAGGAATGGGACTGCGAGCTCAGATGGTTGGGTTGGTTTTAGATGCTATAAGGCAGCGTTGTGATTTCACATCCTTATGTGATAGAATTGTGACAGGGAGTTTACACTGATACAATGTACTGCTTTACGGGAGTGTGCAGGTCAATTGCTTGATGGAGTGTTAGGAAAAGGGATGCAGATTTTTGACAAGTGCTTAAGAAGTTATTTTAAATCCACTCCAACACTTCTAAGCTGATCATTTTCTTTCTGAGTGCAGTGAAAGCCAGACAAATGTCTTCTGCTCAGTACAGTTGTGTAAACAGCAATGACATCTACATGCTGATTAGGTTACTCATAGGGGAGTATTCCTTATGCATATCCCAGGAGATGTATCTGCAGATCTGGTTTCCTATATAAACGCAGGGTTGCCAGCAGCTTGCTGGATGGCCGAGCGCACAGCAATCTGTTGCTGGAAAGCTGTTCGCAGGTCTTGTCTTTCTCAGGCTGGTTGGCAGCAGATTTATTAGGGAAATAGTGGTGCATAACTCTTTTTTTGGCAGCCCAGAGAGAGCAATTCAGAAAGGGCAATAAACGTTAAACAGGAACTGCTTGGTCTTTGAGCCCTGGTACCATGAATTTCAACTGGCACTGTCAGAGTGGCACAAGGTGTGACAGGGCCAGGAGACTGAAGGATGGACAGAGTGGCCTCCTGCTCCCCCACAAGGGCCCTTGATCTGCACTCTGCCCTCCTCATTCCCATCTCATCACTGAAAACTCCTGCTATCCAGATGCTTTTCTTGTTTTCTGTTAACCCCTCCCAGTCACTCCTGTGGAAGGTTGAATCATGAAACTGAACAGAAGAGAAAATGTTACTCATATGAAATGGATTAATCTCATACTAGCATTCTAAGCTCCTGGAAAATCTATTATTCTTGTTGAATCTGTCCCACATTTCAGTTCTGGCAGGTTGAGAACTCCAGTACATGTAACATA
This sequence comes from Corapipo altera, assembly GCF_003945725.1. Taxonomy (NCBI): domain Eukaryota; kingdom Metazoa; phylum Chordata; class Aves; order Passeriformes; family Pipridae; genus Corapipo; species Corapipo altera. The sequence continues at coordinate 2,048,001 of NW_020884922.1, read as the reverse complement.
AAAAGCGGGAACCAGAATGGACACAAGGAAGGGGGTGAGATGGACTACAAAACCAAAATGCAAGTGCTACTGGCAATGCAGCGAACAGAGCAGCAACACACACTGTGGCCCTGTGGTGCCTGCCCTGAAAAGGAGTGTCCCCTGGCAGTCCCTCCCTGCTGGGACTAAGGGAAACCAGTGCTCCAGGCTGGGCCTGCAACTCCCTCGCTGTAGTACTTTTAATAAATTATCTTTGCCACTGTGTGAAGTGATGAAAAGCTGGACGGGTGGGGAGGCACGCACAGATGTAAGAGATGCTCTTTCTACTTTTTCTGATCAATACTATTGCAATAACCTCTCACAGACTTTTTTCCCCCTAAATATTCTTTGCATTCCTTCTCTCAAGTGGTGGTGTGACAGAAAGAGGCTGCAGCACACCACAGCTTAGTGCCTTGATGTGCTGGAACATCCCCAGCAGGCACCACCAGGCCCGGACACAGGGGACTTCAACTCCCCTCACCTGCTGGGCTAGCCAGCATGTTCCGGAATGAAAAACAGATAAACCCCAGGAATTAAAACAGTTAAACACAAAAATGATAACCCAGGGATGGTCTGTTGCAGTCTATCCCTGCCCTGTGGGTTTGGGAAGCTCTGGATGGAGCATGCTCACCCTTGGAGAGCTCATGGGAAGAATGTGCAACCTGCAGCACAAGTGACCCTCCTTGGCCAATGCTCAGAGCAAAACAAACAGCTCCTCAGTGCTGGGATGGACCACCCAACCCAAGGAGGAAGGTGTGGGAGTAAATCAGGAATAGGAAAATGAAGAACCAGGAATAATCCCTCAATTCACAAGCCCTGTGTGGCATTTACTTTGCAGAAATATAGTATCATCCCAGGTTACCATCTCCTACAGTATGCTTAGAAATTATATCTACTGACATGAAATAATTATGACTATATTAGCAAAGAGTTACTGCATTTTCTTTATAGGCAACTTAGGGCTTCAGGTACATCATGTACCCAGAGCAACTGATGGCCTTTGCACTGCTGCACACTGCAAGGCTAGCACAGGAGGAAAGAGCAAGAGCAGGCTCAGGAATCCCTATCCAGCATCTGTGCCTCACCTGGGATGTGGTGGATAAAAAGCCAGTATAGCCCTAATTTCCTGCTGCAGTCTGGAACTACTTGTAGCACCACTCCTAGCCAGTCATGGGGAGAAGCATTCACATTGTGGGCCATATCTGGCCACAAATTCACTGTTAATTAGCAAGACACTAGATTTCCCCTTTTGTACTATGAGATTTAACTGCAAAACCAGTACAAAGAAGCAGGAAAAAGAAAGACCTGCAAATTTTGCAAGCATAATAATGCAAGAAAATAATGAATTGGTACACAACGTTCTGGTGCACAATTGTGTACACAGTTGCCACAATTAACAATACAAGTCAGGTATGCACACTGTGAAAGACCAAGTCAGCATTTCACCATTTCTGTTTATAAGTAGTTGAAATGCCTGTGTACAATTTTGGAAACTATGCACAGAAATCAAGTTGCAGCTATGATGGCAGCACAAGTGCAAGCATCAGGATCTCAGAAAATCTGACCATTAGTATTGAAGGAAAATAAATCCCACTTTTCATTATGGAGTACGTTACTTGTGTGTGACCATGGAGGACTTTCCTCCTTCCTCAGGTTCACATTCTGTGCCACACTAAGACACATCAGAGACCAAATTTCATGATTTCTAAATTAGTATTTAGGGGAAACAGAATGTACCTGATAACCTGAAAAGACTAATTGCTCGCTATTGATCCTATGTGGGAGAAAGTTAATAACAGCAAACTTCATAGTTCTTGGATCAAAGGACAAAAAACATCTGTGTACCAGTTTAGACTGAAGGTTGTATGAAGAAAGATGGAATCCTAATCATAAACTGCAGCCAAAAGGAGTTTTAACAACAAAACATTGTACAGGGCTATAATTTGCTTCTGAATGCAGAGCAACATGCTCAATAATTTGATTAAATGTAGTTTTGGGGAGTTTATTTGAGGAATGTACCATCTATAACGCTGCTGATGCTTTTGAGAAAGCACGCAGGATCACCCTTGAGGAGAAAAGGCAACACAGAAAGAATTGTGCCTTGCAGAATTTACCACCTAAGGAGTCTTTCTGCTGTGCCTTTTGCAACTGGACGTGTCTGTCTCGTATTGGCCTTTTCAGCCGCCAACGCGCTTGCAACAAATGTGGGTAGAGCCCTTCCCAAATCTTCGTTTGCGAAGCCCAGCCATGATTTGAGGAATGTGGGTTGATTCTGACTAGTGCAATAATATAAAATGACAAAACCTAAGCCAGTTAGAATACATTTTTATACTGTGTTCAGGGTTTCCTAAAGCGTTTAGGTAGCTGGCTAATATTTAGTACAACTTTGGAAATCTTCACTGGTGTATGCTTGGCCATTTTATTTCCCTTATGTTGTACGGCAGGACCTGAAAGGTGTCTGAAAATATCATGAAGCAATAATTGTATGGCTAACATCCAGGTTATTCAGTTTGAGAGACAATCACAGAATCCTCGTGCCTAATAAAAATGTTACATGTTAAGAAAAAGTACTGACCTGCTCTGAAAAGTGCTCCAGCAGCGTAATGCATGGCCAAGGCATGGACAAGTTGCCTGGCAGTGGTGAAGATGGGTCCTCGCTCAAACACAGAGAAGGAGAGAGGGGTGTGATCTGAGGCTATATACAGTTTCAATGAAGCATGAATACTGACAAGTAAATTTACAGGTTGTATTGTTAGTTTTCTTAGCTTCACAGGCTTAACTAAAGCTCTGGCATGCTCTCTCACTTGTTCAGGCACTATCAGGGTAGTATCTGAAGCATTTATGGATTTACAAGCAGTTTTGTTTTCTGGAAGATACGTATCAAACAAAGTCTTAATGTAGTAAACAAAGGTGTCTTCCACATACAGCCTAGCTGGTTTGAGTTCAAAGCTGAGGTCATTCACATGAAACATGAGATTCTCTTCCTCAGAAAAAGCAATGCAGAGTTTTATAAAGCAGTTTTCCTTATAGCTTTCCAAATCTTTGTTACAAACAATGAGGTTGTTCACTCTTGACCATTGCACAGTCTCATTTTTCTCTCCTTGGCACAGCAGGACTGCAAAATGGAAATTAGATTTGCTGTACAACTGATTGTCCAGTTGCAAGTCTTCACAATACACTTGGAGACTATGAAATTGTGGGAGGCCTTCCATGGAGTCCCGCTGGAACTCCTGTGACAGGGAACTGGTGGCTGGGGCCATGTGGACGAAAACATTGTCTGCTGTGAGACGCAGAAGTTCAGATGATACTTTGTGGTTTGTAATATCATCAAATGCAGCAAGACTTAACTGATTGATGAACATTTTCAGTGACAGAGTCTGCTCTTGACTTCTAGACAGGAGGGAGAAGAAATCTTGTTACTTCATGTATTTTGAGTCTATCTGGCATCTTGCTTTCTCAAAAAGCTATCAGGAGAGATGTTCTCTATAACACACGGGAAACTCATTGTGCAAATCCCGTTAACATTAATGGGATTTGGCAGTCTTAATCACCACAGTGGGTACCACCAAGGAGGCTTCTAAGAAATGGGATAGTATATATCTATGCCACATTTTTCTTTCTTTTTTATCAATCAGCAGAACAGTTTGGACAGGAATGTCTCTATCTACACATTCCCTATTATATTTGCTACAGAGCCAGATATTAAAGCAGACAACAAATACAATTTTCTGATAATTCATATACAGCCTCAGATGTTCCAATATCTTCCGAGAGCCACTACTGAAGGGTATTATCATGGATAATTCATTTCACATCACATGCAGTGAGTGCTCTCCAATGAAGTCACTATGGCATTTTTATACTGATGGCATTGAGGGCCTCCCTCCTCCAGTGTTAACTGCCCATTGCCAAATTTAACTAGCAAGTGGGCTATTCTGTACTGCTGATGACCAGTTTTTTGTGTGATTATTAGTAAATTATAGGGAAAATAAAAACAGTACAACAAATTTCATTCTAATTGTAACAGCATTGCTGAAGGTCAGGCATTCTGCCTTTTAGAAATACGTAGTATTATAATGGCACTTAATGAAGCTGAGGACCAGGTTGTGGTATATTATGGAAGTGGGAAAATCTTCTAAAGAGTGTTATAATCAAGTACAATTGATTACTGATTGTAAGACTATTTCTACAGCCCTTGCACATCAAGTTTCCTTGGGAACTTGTTAGATTACAGATGGCAGGACCTGGCTAAACTGATGAACACACTCAAAATTAATTATGGTGAAATTTTTTTTGTTATGAACATCTCAGGTCCTCTTTTTTGTATCAGTCATCTAGTGTTTACTCTAAAGTGACATGACTTTTGATCTTAGATTGTCCTTTTTAACTGTGATATACAAAGCCATATGGTCTAAACATATGCCACAGAGCATGCAGCAGTATTAAACCAAACAAACAGTTAGGCCAAAGTTCCTAAGTTCAATTAACACATAGGAAGCTGACTGACCTCTCAGCATTGTTTGGCAATGCTCTTTATCATCTTTTATGTACTTTATATACCTGTTGAGGTTGATCTCGATGGGTCCTGCTCTTCCTTCTGGGGCCAAGGTTATGACTATTGTTCCACAGTGATGGGCAATGTCCACATAAACACAGCCAAAGCCAGTTAAGAACACAATCTAGTGGAGAGAGGTAGAAACACATGGAATGTTACTGAAATTACTATTAATGCCTTCTGGTTGAGATCTTTTACTCAAATCATGACACTATTCAGGAAAAAAGTCAGAATTCAATAATTCAGAAAATAACAGCTCTGATACTTTAAGTATTTCAGTTGTACAGTTGAAATTTTCACCTTCAACTGCATAACTGAATACATTTTAATAAAAAAATTCTCCAGAAATAAGCACGATGTGCTGTGGAGGGGGGAGCTTATATGAGAAGAATAAACAGGAAATTTTAATTTGTGATTTTGCATTAAAAGGAAAGGCATATTTCTTGAGCTCTACAAAATTTCACCTTCTCCTTTAGAAAACAAACCCTTAACTAACACTGTGTTGCTATGGCCTAGCTCAGAGCTGGTTAGATGAATGCCTGACAGAATGATGTAAAACACATGAAGACAAAAATAAGTAACCTTTTGGATCCATGAAGACTTGCGTAACAACTAACCACTGAACATCTTTTTAGCCATCTAAACTGGTTTTGTGAGAACACCTTCACAAACAAGTTGCTGCCCCAAAGAAATGGCAAAAGTCTGTTGGAAAGCATAAAACTTCTAAAAAGGCAGGAAAACTGGGAACTTGACAACACATTTGTGTCTTGCTTCCAGATGTACAAACTTCCATTCTGAAGAAGTTGCTTTTAGGAACAAATATTCTACTTAAAGAAATGATGTATTGTTTTTGGAGCTTAATTCTGCAGTATTTCCATGCAAGTTTTGTGTTTTTCCAGAATATAAAAGATTAAGGTATTTTACAATTTGGAAAACTCACAGAAGTCCTTCTTAGAGGAAGCTGGCTTCTCTCTTCTTGTAGGGCTAAAATCAGCGCAATTGTTTACTAGATTGCAATAAGAGAAGCTATAATTTAAAGGCATGCAAACTCCAGGAATAAAACAAAGATAATGGGCTAGCACAGGTAAAATAAACAGCTGTTTGTCTTGAAGAATCTTTACTGCTGTTAACAAGTCACCAGAAACAAAAACAATTGGAAGTTTAGTAGGATCAGCACTTGAACTGATTCTTGTTAGACTATTTACAATAACCTTGTACAGATAATTAAATTTCATTCATCAAATTTCTTTCATATTCTTCCGAGAATTACATATAAGAGAATTTCTAATTTTGACATGGCAGTTTCAATCCTTTGCTTGTCTGGAAAGGATCTGTAATCCTGCATGGTGGAATTGGAGAAAAAATGACATTTACTGAATTTTCAAAACACCCTTATTATCTAAAAAACTCTCACTGATCTCAAAGATTGGTCATTTTAACTCCAATTTCAGAAGACTTTGATGATAAACACCTCGATTTTTAGTAAGGTATTAGTTTTAAGTAATTTTAATTTACTTTCTAACAGAAAGAGAAGTACCTATCTGTGACTGCGTAGAAAGAGTACAAATTACTTAAGATCCTTTAAATCCCAGTTATTTCACAATCTGAACTGAACTGTATGTGATGCTAGTAGCATATTCCTTATTCACATATATTTATAGTTTTCTAAGAGAAAGACAGACTGAGAAATCCTGGGGAAATTTTCTTCATGTAAACCCTAAAACTTCAATAACAGAAGGCTACCCTTTTTATTTGGAGAGTTCTTCAAGTAGACAATGATCCCCAAATGTTGTCTTAGCATCTAATTCCTTCTAGGAGCCAGATACTTATAAAGAACCCTGGTCTGGCATAACATTAATGACTGAAATTTGAAACCTCGCATTGCTTGACTGGCTTGGTGAATGGAACTGAACCACTTGCTATATAACATAACACTCAATAATCAAGAGCATTTTGTGATTGCTGCCCAGGGAAAACATCTGAAACTAGTATTTCTTTCAAAGAGTCAAGCAGTTTATGTTGATTCCATGTAAACTAATGACTTCAAAGATGGAAAAAATTCCCATCAAAAAGAATTACTCCAGTCAAGGAAGCTTTCATTTACCTCGAGACTGGGGGAAAATAGCAGAAGGAAATAAAAGGGGATTTTGTTTTGTTTTAGAAAGACATGAGCAGCTTCTGTGAAGACACAGAGGGAGAATGGCAGTGATGATTCCTACAAGATGTACAGATAAAAATCTGTGATAATTAGGTTACCAAATAGAGGGATTTTCCTGCACCCTGTGGCATTCTTTGCTTACAGTGGCCAGAAAGTTTCTGGACTAATTTTTCTAGGAAACACCAGGTTAATTAAAAAGAAGTGAAAAAATTCAGTGTTAGAAAGCCTGTATTTCCAATTTAGCTATTTTTAAAAAGACCCAGTGAAGAAGACAGTCTGTATTCTAAAACTTCCACAGGAAGGAGCTGAGGAAGGAGAGTTCCAAAGACTTAAATAAAAACACTAAAACCAACAGAAAGGAAATGCTTATTGCAGAGGAACAATATACTGTGCAGGTCAGGAAGACAACCATTTATGCTGTGAACTAGGAAATAGTTTATAATGATTTACTTGTGTTCCTGGATTGTTGATGTCCACAACATCACTCCATTCATTTACTGATTCGTCAGATGACATCACTTTCAGAAGAATACTGGGCAATAAATCTCTTGTTTTGCAATCTGGATAGCTGGAGACTTGATGGTAAAGTTCATGATGAACCGAACACTCAGCTGGAATCTTTCTACAATAAACTTCAAATTTTGGCGTATCTGAAATTTTATAAAATATGCAAGATTAGCACTTTCTAAAACCTGTATGAAATCAAAACTCACTGATGCTTACAGAAATGAAAAAGTTTCTGTCTGAAATATTACTAAGAAATAAAAGTATTGCTTTTCTATTGGTTGGAATACTGTATGTTTGGGTTTTTTCCTTTTTTTTTTAAATTTCATTAAGTTTTACATAAATAATGTTCCACTGATCATTACTTTAACATACTGTAACTGGAATTTTGACAGTGTGTTTTTTGTTACATTTGTAAATCTGAGGAAATATAATTGTTCCATGGGATTGAATTGATGTCAACAAAACTCTACTGCCTATGAGCTTCCTACAGCTGAGTCACCTTGACAGCTGGAACCAGAGAGACCCAAAAGCCTGGAGACATTTCAGTTCATATTCCTGACCTCACAATTAGCTCCAATAGCTTCCAGAGTCTCTCACTTTGAGACAGACCTTTATGAGGGCATCAAGTTCTTGTTATAACCAAAACACATACTGAACTCAATTTTGTACTGGAGATACAGTAAAATAATTTATACTACAACAGTGCACTGTTTCTAATTATTGCACAGTACCTACCTTTGAAATTCTCTTTTACAAGCAGTGTAATGGAGCACCTGTTGTGTATAATTATACGAGGACTGGGATCTTCTGTAAGTGTTAGGTACGTCACGCCAAGATGCTCTTGATAAGTCAGTGCTATAGCTCTAAAACAGATATATTGGATTATGCATGTTTTGGATGAAATGTTTACATATTATTACTCTGAACAATTAAAAACATTCAAAACTAGCATCTGTAAGATTCTTTATAATCACGTTCCAATTCCATAGATATTTATCTATATTTAGGCAAGTACATATCTCCACTTCAACGGAACAACACATGGAAATAGCCTAAAACACGTTAGAGCAGAAATCTCTAACTAGAGACTACTCATGAGTTAAATTGAACACGTATGTCTGCAAGATGAGAGTCCTAGCCAGCAGAGATTTATATTAAATTAAAACCAGGAGATTGTAGGCCCAAATTTTCAACATAAATCTTTAAAATTTTCCAGAAGAATTTGCATGGATACTTCTCTGATACACATTGAAGATATTTGAACAAATACATAAATCTGTAACTGACTGTTCCCCTGGAATGATCCACAATGCTATCGCTGTTTTAAATGTCGATGTTATGGATCATTAGTACATCAATTTCCAAAATGAAAATAAATTAATTTAGTTCTACTCATTAGCTACATAAAACATCTTCATGCATAAAGATAAATTCTTTTTTTTTCTTATGCAAATTCATTGGCTATTTCTAAAAAGCTTCACTTCATAGTGATTTTAAAAATCACTGAATAGCCTGAAAATTTAATTAGGAATATGAGATTCTCTATGCCTGTTATTATAAGGAATCCTTTCCTTGTTCTTTCTATTAAATTTTTTTAAAATCTGAAGTCCTTTTGAGAATCTTTGGTATCCACAATGACACATCTTAGACTCTACAGAGGAACTGTATGAGAGTTGGAATAATATCAAGCACTTCAGGTGAGAGAAAGATCACAACACTGCTAATATATACTAACATAGCTTCTCTAATTTCAGTAGATTGTTTCTTGTTTGTGCCAGTATAAGAATGAATAGATTCAGATATCAGGTCTGAGAACTGAAGCTGGGCACATGACAAGTCATTGGACTGTTATTTTTAACTAGCTGGATGCATTTGTTTGTAAGTAGAATGCACATTTGGACAGTTCAAGGTTTAAAATTTGGAAATCTTTCTTTGCTGCAATCTCAAAATAGTTTCATCCCTTTTCTGCTTTATCCACTTATAATGCTTACAAAAATATATGTTTACCTTTTATAAACAAAATCTAAATTTTTGTATCGTCACAAGTCCTCAAACTCATAAATTGTTACCCACAAATTAAAAAAGACCACAATCCTCAATAAAAACTTTTCATGCTCTTATTTGGCATGCACATAAAAAAATAGCAGACCATATATTATAAAAATTGTACAACTTGTACACAGTCATAACATTAAACCATTTACAATAAAAGCATCAAAACCATCAGAAGATAACAATTTTTAAATTAAAGTAAGACTTGCCTTTACATATGGGGGGCATGTGTTACTCTGACTTTTGCATTAATCTCTTACGGTTTCTTACTAGCTGAGGGTTTATAGCAACAAGGGAAGTTCATTATTCATGACTGTTCAGTGTACAGTACCTGGTACAAAATCCACTTTCACTGCAAACCCCCAGGGGCACCGCCACGCTCTGTCTGGCAAACTCTGGTTTGATGACAGCGGGAAGGCTCCACAGGTCCCAGCTCCCAGCACAGCCCCCTGGGCTGAAACTCAGCAGCACACGCTTTTCGGTAAGAGGCTCCCCTCCCATTAGGGGACTGGTGTCCGACATCAGGTCCCAGCAGGGAACAGCACTCAGTGCCTCACTGGGAGGTGCCCCAGCCGGACTGATGCTGAACACTGTACTGTCAGGTGAGTGGAAGTCCTGGAAAGAAAAAAAATGATGGTAGCATGGCACGCTGGCTCCTAACAGGAATTTTCTTCATGTTGATTTTGCACAGAACGCTCAGTGACCACAACTAACTAAAGGTTGCACGAAGTCCACTGCATTAGGGGTTATTTGGCTGAACACAGATATCTGGGGGGCCTAAGTAACCTCATCTAGTGGCAGATGTCCCTGTCTGTGGCAGGGGGATTGGATCTAGATGGTCTTTAAGGTCCCTTCCAACCCAAGCCTTTTTATGATTCTCTAATCTATGATCTACAGTCTGCTCTCAGTTGCACAACATAGTTCTACCAAAAGCAAATTACCTTGCTGTAACATAACTGTGAGAAGAAAATCCATTTATAGTTATAAAACTAAGAACGGATTTTAGCCTCAAGGTTCTTCCAACTCCCAATCCCATAAGACTGCCACAAATTGCGTGATGCACAACTGTAGACACTGACGTGAAGAAAATTAATGCAGAAGGAAAACAACACAGAAATAGTGAACTTTAAAAATTTCATCTGCCAACTCCTCTAGTAATTTTGACCCTGAGAATTCTTTCCACATATTTTACTATAAATGTAACCTTCAATAAAGATGTATAAATGGTTGATTAAAATATATTGACCATGCATAAATTTTGATTCGTGCAAGCTAGTCCTTAAATATACTGTGAGATTATTAGAAAACTGATATTCACGATTTGATGCAGTTTGCTGAAATACATAAACTTTGGGCACGTCTCTAGTTCTGCAGCTTTGTTCAGATAACTGGAATCTTCCCAAAAGGATAACAAAAAGTTTTCAGCCTGCCAGGCCAATATACCTCTTTTACATGCAAACTCAGTAAAAATTCTGAGAACAATTTCAGCAGCTACTATGGATTATGCTATTTTACAGAAATGGCCATTAGTGCCTGAACAGATGGAGAACAGGCAGAACTAATTCTGTAATGTGCAAGAATCTGCTGCTTTCCACAGATTTCTGATCCCAGTTAATTACTGGAGTTGAATTTACCCAGTATTCCGTATTTTAAACGATATAAATTACTTTATCATTATTATGTCTGAAGATTTCTGTTCAAGTCCTGCTTTATGCAGCTGATTTAAATACAGATTCAGATCTAAACAACCATGTTCAGCAGATGAGAAACAAAAACAGCATCTGCAGTGCTTTACCTCTTCTCCTGAGTGGGGTTTGGAAATAGAAAGCTGTGGCCTATAATAGATTTGATATGATGTATCATTGATTATTGTTGTCTTATCTTCTATCTGTAGAATTTGTATACCTTGTCGAACCATGGAAGAAATGCAGAACTGACACAACTGTAAGATAATAAAAATCATGATGAGGTCACACAAACCCACAAAAGGTACTGAAATGTAGCAATAGAACTGCTATTTTCTTTTTAACTGTGGAAATGCTGCCTATATTCATGCACTTCATAACTGAAGCCACACCATGTACTTTTGAAGTTGCATCTGTCAGTATTTTTCAAACAAAATTGAGAATGAATTCTTTTTGCAGAAAATTATTACTTTGTATTATCTTGATGAGTTGCACAGTATGTTTTTGGTGATCTAATTCTTTAAATTATATTCCATACATTGTTTATGTTCTCATTATGTTGGACATATATCAACATAATTAGGGAGGAGCTTTCCCACTGCATACATTTGATTGTTTTCATTTTCTACCTGACTTTGGTTTTAAATGATAAAGTTACAAACCATGAAAATTTTCTTCTAACCTTTTGATGACCTGGAAAAGCACCAAGTTTTATTTCAGCTTCAACTAAACCTTCTTCATCCAATGTTACTACTTCCCCATTATCAGCATCCTTCCATTTTGGGGAGGTCACATTATGAACCAGTTTAATTGCCACTGATTTGTGCACAGTATTAGTGTTTGCCCAGTATATTCCAACCTGAAAAGCTTCCTGCAAGTGAAAAATGAGAAATTATTAGTTGTTGACAATTTGAATCACGAGAGTTAAACATAGTCTTCAGTATGCAGTCAATCTAAATCCCTACCTTTCCCCTCTGATTCTTTCTATGTGGTACAAGGGTAGATGAAACCTCCATGCAAATAAGGGACTGATCTTCACAGGGGAATTAAGCACATAGTCTACACTGAGATGTGTTACTAGGCAGACCTTTTGTTTATTAATGAGGAGAAAAAAGATGACAAAATAAACAGGAAGTATCGGATTGTTCAATTGGAATTGACAAGCTGCCGTGTCAATTCTTTTAAGTATTTCAAAATTAAAGAATATGGGAGTTCTAATAAAAAAGAACGTGCATGGCCAAGCTAAGGTATGTAAGAAGATCCATTACATAAAACTCTGAAATCAGGAAGGCAGGCATCCTAAAGAATCTTCCTTGATAGTAGTTCATCCTATGTCATTAAAAAACTTTTCTTGGTAACATAAGAGCTATGAAATAACTTGACATAAAATGCTCTCAAACCAAACATTCCTTCTGGGCTGTCAGGTTTGCTACTGTGGTCAACACACTTCCCAAGTGACAGGCCGGCACAGAAGCCAAAGTCTTTATTTGGCCTTTATAGCAATTTTCTTGGGCTAATACACTGTGGACTTTTTGCCCGAATTGCAAGTAAGGAAAGAAGGCTGCTATAATGGCATGAAGGTCTTCTGCCTACAGTGTCTTACAGACAATTTTTAACTATGCATCTTTAAGACATATTGTTTTTCAAACATTGCTATCAAGTATGGTGTGTCACTCTCTCGGTGACTCAGTCAGCATGGCAAACTCCTATTGTTACTGCTATTCCTCAACACATGACTAACAAACAAACAGACGCAGTGATGAAAGTGGGGATCATCTGGAGTTACAACCATTCTTCAGAATCAGCATATTCAGCAGAACCGTGCCTGTTAATGTGAACGACAAAGTTACCTCAAAGTTGGGAGGTATAATTACTTTCCCACTAGGTACTTGAAGAACAATCTTCTCTCCTTCAAACAGCCAGAGGTCCCACCTGGACTGATTGATAAGCAAAGCCCAGGGCAGGAGTTCTATCAGCAGAGTTTTAACACACGGTTTCCACACTGACAGCTTTACCCGCATCGGGCTATCCCACTGGGAGAGTTGCTCATTGCTGTTCAAAAGCAAATAAACAAAAACATAAAGTCAAAAGAATAATGAATTCAAGATCACAAATGATAAGCTCTTATTTTCAGAAATTTGTCAGGCTTTTCTGGTTTTGAAATAGAAAAACTAATAGAGGACAAGGTCCTCTTACCTTGTCATCCTGGAACTGAGATGATCTAACTACATGTAGGCTATAAAGGCGTATTTTTAACTGCATAAGCTAAACCTAAATTTAGTCAATTAATAAATGTCTTAACAGAATCACCATTATCCTTCAGAACTAACCCTGTGACTTCTGTAGTCATAAAATCACATTTCCTTTTTTCCCTAACAACTGCTTCTACAGCAACTCCCTGTTTCTGTACTGAAACACACAGCAGCTGAATAAACAACAACCTCTAGAGCTGCAGTAAAGAAAGTGCATTCATAAAAAAAAGTCCAGTTTTTTAAATATCCTTACTGATGCAATCTTCTCAGTGTAAACAAGGGCAGCCCATAGGCTGACCTAATTTTTTTCCCACCTGCCACAGATTCTGCAGCTTTCATACAGGAATTATGTAATTACTGAAAATATATTTAATGTTGATGACATATAGTCTTCTTTAATGTGATTTTAGTTTATTTGGAAAGGCAATGCAAGAACCATGAAGAAGGTTAAGCAAGGAATTACCTGTCTGAATCCTTCCTATTATAGGGCCATGCAGGCTGGGGAGGATTAGCAGTGCCATAGAACTCGGACAGTACTTGGCTGACATTGCCACCTGGATGGGATTTAGTTGCTATCTGTTTAATTAGTGAGGTTGAGATTGGGACTGCACATTCTGATGGATCATCTTCTTCCCTGTTGTTGAAAACAGATTCAGTCACTTACACAACAAGATCAAACATTAGCAGCACTAACATTTTCTCTAATGAAGCTTCCCAAATGTACTCTGAGCAGGAACACTCTCAAGGTAATCATGGATGAATCAAGTTACAACGTCTAACAAGTTCCTGTGCAGTTCCTGACATGCATGGATTTGTTATGACAACGTAATGACCTCTGTGTCTGAGACCCTAGAAACTCTTCAGTATTCTTAAAAACATTTCAAGATCATTCAGGAATTTATATTTTAAAACAGAAGTACATGGACTGCTTAACCAAACAAATGCCAGTGTGCTTAGCATAGTTATACCAATTTGATATTTCATTTCAGGCCACATATGCTTGTTCTTTTTATCTCCTCTGCAATTGCCATACTATTGGAAAAAATGCAGCAGAAGTTAAAGTGTAAATTATTCCTTCTTTTCCATACAAATGAACTGTTTCAAGGAAAGCAAGTGTTTTACCTGGCTTGAAATGTCAGGTGGTGCGTAAGATCAGGTTCTATATTTTGCAGCACTTTCTCCTGTCCTTTCCCTGGAATCACTTGTGTTTCATTCAGTCCCAGACTTCTTTTCTCTAAATGTATAATAATTGGGTCTGGAAGATGGCTCCTTACAATGAAAAGAGGGCTGAAAACAATCTACAAAAAGAACAGAATACACCAATTTAAGTCTAATTTTATTTCATTATTACAACTGTTCAAACAAACTATTAATAAATATTTACAGTGGGTCATTCTGCCCTTAATTTATTATATGACATGTGAGGCATAAATGTTTAGATTTCAGAGACATTAAATGTACTTACTAATCGTTGTTGCACATGTGAGTTGGGCTCTAAAGTCAAAATTGTGCACCACACATATGTAATTGAATTCTTCGAAGATGGTACCTGTACGCAGAGAGATCGGCATTACACATTATTTCATGATGATAATGTTCAATATTTATTATATCAAATAGAAGTCTAAATGCAAAGTCCCCAGTTCTCTCAGACATTTTTAATGCTATATTCCATATACCCATTTCTAGTCGTACCTGAATGACAGTGTTGTGTTCTGTATGTTTAGAACTTAGACATACATCTCGGGACCAGTCTTCATCTCCTGTAGATTTCACACTCAGCTCAGTGAGCTCATTGTTTTCTAGGATATACGAAGGCAATTTCTGCTTGGCTGCAAGGCAGTTGATGTGTTCTTTAACAACGGCCTGTCCATCTTGACTAATGTAATGCTGAACCACTTTCAGTTCAATACTTTCAGAGAGGTAACTACAGACTGTCTGTCTGCCACAGATTAGGATCTAAAACACACAAAAAATACAGCACATATATAAACAATTGCGAAAAAAAAAAGGTAAAAATTGAATTAGAGTGTGAAAACCTGTAGAAGAGTAATCTCTCTGCTTTAGGTTTTCCCAAGCACTGCTGAAGGCAGTGAATGGTAAAACATTATTTTTATTGGCCAAATGTACATGCAATTTCATAGAAACCTAGGCAGTAAAATGCTTGAAATATTGTTAAGGTCATATCTGGGCTTCAAAGAAACATGTTAACATATCCACTTTCCTTCCCACTGAATGCAGCAGTACTGCCCATGGCTAACATAATTCTGCTTTGGATTTTAAGAGTTCTGTGACGGTCTCTGATTGCTGAGACCTCTCTGAGCAGTCACAGTGATGTAATTCAGAAGAAAGGTTTCTACTGACACCTCACATTCCCATCACAAGCCAATGATCTAGACCTTTCACAGTATGTCTGCTGTTTTAAAGCTTATAATTTCATTAAATGGCAATAACATATTTCTATATTTAAGTGCATCTACCTAGAAAATGACCAAATTAAACTTGGCGTTGTTGCTGTCCATCATGCATGAATTCTTCGTCATAGAACACACATCTGACTTTTTCTAAGCTATACCAGGGAACATCATTCCACGTGTATCTCTGCTACAGCCATCACCATTTGTTTTTCATTAATGAGGGCACACACCATAGCTACAACCTACCAAATAAAATTTAAGCAGGGCTTTCAGTGACGCCAGGCACGGTTCTTGTCTGATCAGCTGTATTGCTGTTGTGTAACGTAAGGCGCTCTGCCACATCCATGAGTTGAACGTGTTATGTTCACCACATGCTCTGGCTTCTGCCAATGCAGGCAGAGCAACTGCAGTGTTATTACAGATCTCTTTACAAAGATAGTATGTGAAAAGTTATTGCACAGCAGCTCATTTTCAAATGTTAATTTGGTCATTACTTCTTTCTCTTTAAAAAATATGAAGGCCTGAATTACAACCCAGAATGTATTTTAAAACATAAGAACAGTTTCTTTAAAAAAAATAATCTGTTTCTCAAGAGCTTAAAGCATGCAAGAGATTGTGTAATTTAGCACTGTCAGAATTTACAAACCACGCAAAGGGATGTTTACTGGAACATATAAAATATGTGTTGGCAATTGAGCTTTTAAATGCTAAGATCCACACCAAAGTGAAGAAAAGAGTTGTAAAAACTTCCAAAAATGGCCCCAGAAGACTGCTATACTTGTTTTTTTGCAGATCCCAGTAGGAGAGAATAAATAACAAAGTGACTGATTCGTGAATAGGTAACAGTTTAAATTACTCATGTTATTTTTTCCAAACTGAATCAAATCCTTACTTGCTTCTGCACTCCACTGAGCTGCTGAACCTTGATAATAAGGGATGCTGTCCGGCCCTTGTACTGAATGGTACGAATGAAGGTCCCTGTATTGTCCACACTGAATGGTTCAGACCACCGCCAGTTTCCCCAGCCTTCAATACAGATGTGTAACAGCTGAAAAGAAAGAAATTATTACTTCAATACATAACTGGGAAAAAAAAGTGCCTTGCAGTAGGATATGGATTCCCATGACAGAGAAATATTCGTGGTTTTAAAACTAAGCAAAACTAAGCCCACTACTTGTCTGAATGATCCACTCAGTCTGTAATTCTGTGATTTCAGATACAATCAGAAGAAACAACAATACCCTAAAATGGCTCTGAATCCTGCATTTCTATAAATTACCTGATTTAACAGTGTATTCAGGACTGAGGCACACAACTGTTCAGAAAAAAAGGGTAAGTAGAGAGCATAAAACAGGAAATAAGAGATTTTCTTTACTGCCCTTGAAGTTGTTCTAGAAATCCACTCTATTACCGGCGAGGTGATACGGAACACAGGTCCAGGCCAGATTTTTGGCCTCCAGAATAAGACAGAAAATTACAAATACCCTTCCCTTCAAAATAAAGAAGGACTTACATAGCTTGCATATATGTGTGTTAAATGGAGAACATGGCATATTGCTGAGAGATGGGAAACATTTCATTTCTTACTCAAATGTGGTGGTAAGTTCAAGCTTGACTGCATAAGAAGAAATTTAACTGCATAATTATACTCCCTGTGTGATTTATTCCGGAAAAGGAGTGGCTTTTTTCCAGTTTAACTTAAATCACTTCCAGAGCAATATAGTCTTTCATCATCTGAAGAGCCTTTCATCCATTTACCCACCATACGCACTTACCTCTGTCCCATGGAGATTCTTTAAGCCAGAGTAGTGAAAATTGGTACTGTTCCATGTAGGTCAATGAAGTTATATAAATTTACACCAGCTGAAGATCTGGCTATTTAGCTCTGCATAGATCTTTTGTGGCTGTGCAAACTTAAGGATATGAGTTATATATAAGGGATCAAAGCAATAAGGATTCTGGGTAAAATTTATTCTTTGCAGAGGGCCAGCATAGAGCCTAAGCATCACTTAAGTTGTTTAAAACAGTCATACAAAGGACTTGTGGGAATTCTTTCCTGGGGGTTGAATTTCACTCTGATTTTGGACATCTGTCATTAATTAATTTAAGTAATTGAGAACAGGATCAGGCCCAAAGTTTGATTATTTACACTAGCAAAAATTGAAACTTGTAAATAGTGTGTTCTTCCCTGATTTGTTTCCAGAAGAAGAGCACTGGCCATGGGTCTGGCCAGTCGGACTTTGTGAAGGGCTGGATGTTGGGGTTTTTTTCATTGTTTTAAGAAACAACCGCAGCAACAACTTTCAAAGACATTACAACTCAGTAGCCTGTTTGCAATTTGTGGTATCCTCAGCACAAGTTACACACAGAACAATAACATCCATTCAGTGGGTGGCTTTTGAATTTGCAAGAGTGATGACTTTTGTATTCAGATTCAAATGAGTTTTATGCTGGAAGCACAAACGCTAATATGTGCCTGTGTGCAAGGGCAGGCATCTGGATATGCTCATGCGTGGGCACAGCTTTATATTCAAGGTTATGTTGAAGGAAGTTGCACACTAGGACAGTCAAACTCATAAACAAACACCTCACTTTGATTCTTCAGTATTAGTTACAGAAAAGGAAAAAGAAAACAAAAGGAAAAAATCCAACTGCAGTGGCTGGAATCCATTCAGTTTCTTACAGAGGCAGCTGGGAATAAATCTCATCACATATGAAAATTAAGAGAAACAAGAAAACTGTTTACTTTGGAGAGACCAGTAGCTGGAAATGACAGCCAAATAACGAGAAAAGGTACTTAAGTGGTCAGTCTCAGCTAGAAGGCACACAAAATACGGTATGCTCCAAAGACAGATGTCATGTAAATGCTATAATTTACGATCAGTAACTGTATGTAGCTCCAACATTAGGATGTCTCCCACCCTGTATAAACAGCTTTGCTCATGAGCTGAATGTTCCCAAGAAACACACTGTCAGCTTTCCCTGAGAAGTCATTAGCTCCCAAATGCTGCCTTTCTAATTTTCTTTGTAGCACAACGATTAGTCTGCATTTAACTTCACAGTTCAGAAAGAAAAATAAAAAAGAGCTATTATCACATATTGGCAATTTCTTATTTTATAAACATACTATTTGTATACTGGCAAATGCAAAGGAAACAGCCTTTATAATTTATTTTAAAGATATCTAATATATTTGTATTAATGATATAACAGTATAAGAATTGGGTAATGTGTAAGCTTACTTTTGAGCCAAGAAACTGCATTTCATGAAAATGCAAAGGGATCTCTGGATGATTAAGTTATTTAAATGTGAGACTTCTGGAAAATGTGGCTAGAAATAATCAGCAAATGACACTAAGCGATACAGAGATATACGGTACAAAATAAAAATGGAGGTGATTTTAGAGAATTAAGTAATCAGGCGTTAACATTATTTTAACAGAAGATGTCGTAATAGGTGGTGTCAGATACTCAACAAGGCAGAGCTCTAATGTTATAAAACTGACCTAGTACTACAGATTCACAGTAATTGCCATGTAATTCCCTTTCATTTATCAAGCTTTATGCTAATTCTAAGAATTTATTAGACACTGTTTAAAAAAAGTTCAACAAGTATAGCTAGGTATGGGACATAATATTAGGAGAAAAGAGAAGTCATTGCATAAAGGTACAAAAAAATTTCAGTGGACTTCAAAAGCATTCTAACAAATACAGTGAAACGTGGAAATTTGTAGTTGAGAGAGAACTTAAGACTATCTATTGTATATGTGAAGATAGGCACTCATTCATGCAAATATTTGATTTCTGCATTTTCTGTCAGGGAAATATACCAGCAGATAACCCAGAGAGTTTTGTTTTGACTAGACTTAGTTGGAGTTTGGATTTGTAATTCTGAGCCATTATGGATTTCTGTTTTGAGAGAAAAAGAAATTGTTCCAGGGGAGCAGACTAAGATGAAACTGCTCCTACTGGAGAAAATGGCTAGAAAAGCTGTATTTTTTACGACATCTCTTCACAGATTATTTCTATGTGCTCCTCAAAATTTACTTAACTTTTCCACTAGATGTGTGAGTCAAGGATACAATCTGAGTAAATAAACCTGAGTGTCATATGACAAGGCATGAAGACTAAAATGGGGATTAAAAATGAGACTAAGAATGGAGCCTGTTCAGAAAAGGCAGCAATTTCCATCTGTGTAAGTAATCTAAAGCTCAAACCCTCAAAATGCTTAGTGATGCAAATTTGACTTCCACTTCGCTCGTAGACCCACCAAAGTTAACTTGGTTTCACCAAGGTTCTTTACTTAGATTGTATCTGTCTTGTTTTGCTTGTATTGCTCTGAACTCTGAGAGACCGGGAGGAATCAAATCAGGACCTGATTAATGGTGTGAAGGTAGTTCTTATTTTAAAAGATAGAAGATAGTAAAATAAACGCTGTGATAACACAGAAGCATGGAGGAAATGTTGCCCTGGAAATGCGAGCTGAATTCTAAGACTTGAAGCTAAAGCACTTTTTAATTGAAAAATTAAAGGAGAAGCTTGACTGGTATTTTTCTGCTATGTTTTCAGGATACAAGGTGGCTCTTGACTAGGGTTGGGATTTACAACAATAAAACCAACTGGTATTTGGGTAAACAGTGAATGAAATGTTCATTCTGCACATTATCAGCTGCAGTGGCCACCAAAACAGCTTAAATTTCACTTTGGCTTCATTTTCTCGTGGGACCAGTCCTATACTATCAGTCCTTGTAAGACAGAAGGCCAGTACAGAGCATGGGAGAAGGCAGTTTCCATCACCCCCATGCTGGCTGGTAGAAAAAAGGTCACACTTGTCAGATAAACTCTGACCCTGGGGGCTCCTGGAGGTGTTGTGAGCCTCAAATAACCTGCAAAGGAGACCTGAAACTCACAGGTACAAACTCTCTCTACACACTGCAGAAGAGGAGGTTAAGGAACAGTAACCAAATTATGAAGGTTCATGGATAATATCAATCCTTATTTGCTTCAGATATTATCTAGAAAGTCAATGACATGTAATATAGTATAAGCATTGATTTAGAATGCAGGACTCCAAAGAAAAGCAACAGTACTTGAACAGTATAAATTAACTGAAAACTGGTTTTTGCCTGTTGTTTTGTAAATGACATGAGGAGGATTATGTAAAGTACAAGAGATTGTGCAGAGATCCTGTAATATTCTAAACAGTAAACCAGGAAAATATCCTAATAATAACTGACATATAAGCTACAGTTTCTAAGTTTGAACCCACAGAGTACTGCATAGAATTTTACACATTATATAATCCAATATCTGAAAGAATGGCAACATGGAAATAAATAACAATAAATTGTGGTCCTGCTGGAGATGCCACATAAATTAAAATTTGGTTTCACTATTTTTTTGTAGGAGAACAAGAAAGAGGCTCTTAAATAGCAAATTTGCTATTCGCAAAATTACAGTAGCCCTTAAAAATATGTTCATAAAATTCTATCAGAATTTGTGCTTTGCAGGCATACTGTTTAAAATAAGAGAATAAGAACTCTAAATGTGTTCCAGTGAAGGTATTAATAATGTACTAACCAGTACCAGTACTAATATCTAACTAAAGGATTTTTAAGTGCATAATCAGAAGAAAAGTAAGTGATAGAGATATTTTCCCTCAAATTCTATGTAAGTAGCAATAAAGTGGCACAGAGTTATTTCAGGCATATTTACCTACTGTGTTAAGAAACAAATCGATTTTGTTTATAAACTGTAACTTGGTCACATTCTCATTGAAATAACTGCCCAAATCAACAGAGGAACTGATTTTCACCCACTACATCTGCTGCTTCAAGTTAAAGACGGTGAAAAGTGAAAATGGACTGTTACTGTAACACTGTGAGGAAACTGCAGAAAGGTTTGAGAGCTGCTACTTCTAAAAACTTCTCCTATGCGACATTATGTTTTTCATAGAAAACAAAAGAATGAACTTAAATCCATCACTCTTTGCTTCTTCAGAAGACTCTGCTGAAGTTTGTGCGGGGAAAACAACTAGTAATAACTAGCATGTTATAGACAATTAGTGCTGTCTATTCACAAGCAATCAATCTGCAGAATACAGTCAGGGGACTCTCACATGAATAGCTGGTTTTTACATTTGCTGTGATCCCTAGTGGGACCCTCCAACTGCCTACTGTCTTGCAAGACAGAATTCCTTAACTCTGAGTAAATTGCTAGGAAGATCTGATCTCTTCTAACTTCAGAGTTTCACCCTATGTATCATATGCTCCAGTTCTTCTCCTAAAAAACACAGCTGTGTTGGAGACAAACATGACTTTTGACATAACTGGGGCCCATCCCACAAAGAAATGTGAAGATCAAGATAAGGAGTGCAGACTCGATCCAATAATGACGTAGGAGCCAGTGTTGTCAGTACAGCACAGGAGTGATGTAGCTTGTCTTCCTTTTTAATGACATCTAACAGACCTCTATCTTTCATTAAAATCTGCAAAAGGAACTCACGAAGTCTGGCAGCTTTAGCTAGAGTTGCTTAAAGCCTCAAATGCCATCAGGTTTGGACCTACCTCAACTCTGAAAGGAACTATACAGTTGGGGGTGTCTTATCCCTAAGGAAGGTCAAAACCTCATGAAATCTGAGGAAAATGTGGGGGGATGGAGAGGAATAGAAGAGTGAGCATTGGACCTCAGACTTATTACTGAAATATTAGCCAAACTAGCGAGACCTGCAGTATTCAGAATGAAAGTTAAAAGGGAAAGGTTAGGTTCCTGAAATGTAGAGGATCTGGGCAGGAAAAAAAACAGAGGAAGCAAGAAGCTTTAAGTTAAGCAAAACAGCTGGACGGACACCATCAAGAGCTGAAAAATCCAAATCTTTGGTGTGATCTCGCTGTTTTTGTAACATGAAAAAGTTGAACAATTTTTAATTATAGACTGTAGTAGCTTCATTAATATTAAAATTAATTCTAAATGTAAATAAAACATTATATAACTATCTTCTAATATAAAAAATAACTTATTTTAGGTATATATATTTGTGTTAAATAGTTTAAATGGGCAATTACTGCATCTCTATGTTTAATTAGCAAAAGAAAAATGGACAATTTTATTGATGTGAATGTAAAAGAAACACAATCCTTTTAAAACTATTTATTTTCATTTAACTGAACTGCCTTGCCATACTAAAAAAACATTTTGCAGAGGTTAAATAAAGTATTTCATGGCAACCACTGCTTCTTAGTGCCTGTGTAACAAGAAACATGAGCCAGCCGAAGTTGTGCAAGTTGGTTTTCTTTCCCAGTAAGAGAATGTGGTATCTAAGACCTTGTCCTAACTCATTTTATCCCCAAGAGTAAGTCAAGTAAGTCAAGTATGAACTAATGCCTGGAGGGAAGTCCCTGACTCCAGAAGTATGGATTATTTCACATTTATCTTACAATCGGCTCTCAGAGTTCTTAAAATTCACTAACTTGGCAAGTCAGGAATTATCATGAGAAATGAAATAATTTCATAACTATGAAGTCATCTAGCATTCCATGAATATGACACTGGGAGGGTTTGTCCATGCTTGGGCATTATTCTGACCTTTGGATAATAAGCTGTTAGATAGTTTTGCATGGAAACAATTAGAAAAGTGCCACAGCATAACAGGGACAACCTGATGTCTTGATTATTTTCATTTCAAGGATTTGTATTAATCACTGAAAAAATGTACATGACAACATTTGTAATAATATTTAAACAAACTTGTTTTGTATGATTTGAAACAAAAAAGGATTGTACTGTTCAGATGAGCTGCCATTCTGAAGCACGTTATTTTTACAATGATTTGTATTTGGCATTAACCAAATGAATAAGCCTATAGGGGAATGCCAAGGTTCTCTGACCTTTGTGAAGAAAATTTGGTTCCATCTCAACAGTGTGTAGAAAGCCTGTGCTTCCATATATTTTCAGTGAAATTACCTCAGCTATTTTTTAGTCCCTAATTTTACCAGCAAGAGAAGACTGTTGAAAAATGTTAAGAGAGCAGAAATCATCTTGAAATTATTCCAAGGGTTGGGACAAGGGAGGTATAACCCCCCTACTAGAAGAGCCTGCTGGCCAGCAATATGGTTGAGTCAGAAGTGAGCTTCTGGGACTTGGGAATCCATCATGACACTCCTGACTGTTTATCAGCCCAGTTCTTCAGTGAATCTAAATCTGATCAGAGCAAAACAGCATGGGGAAACC
The DNA here is from genome assembly GCF_003945725.1 of Corapipo altera. Taxonomy (NCBI): domain Eukaryota; kingdom Metazoa; phylum Chordata; class Aves; order Passeriformes; family Pipridae; genus Corapipo; species Corapipo altera. The sequence continues at coordinate 2,024,128 of NW_020884922.1, read as the reverse complement.
CTTTGACATCACCAACTCTCAGCTGAAGAATGAATATCTGAAAAATGAATCTGAAGTTCCTACTGTCACCTCACCCACTCCCTTATGTGTGATTTGGTTTTCTGATGGATTCACAACTAAGTAATTTTATATAATAATATGGATGCAACAATGGATATAACAAATTTTTAGGAATAAAGCCTTACTTGGTTGTGGGTTTATTTACAATTGCTTTAAATATTTCCTTCTTCTTCCACGTGTTTATGAAAAGGTTTAAATGTTTTTTGGGTGGTTGCTACAAAAACAAATGGTAATTGGTTATGAAATATATGCCATGTTTAGCTAGCTTTCTTTCTCCCTCACACAACTGAAGGGAATTACATCTATCATAACCCAAGTGTCACTTGACAAGTGGGGATCCTGTCTCACACTGACACATGCCCAATTGCGCAGAGCACAGTCACCCATTTGGTTTGCTCGCCTGTGGGCTGGGACATCACAGGCCTTTTGCTCATATGAGAAAACATATGTCTTTTTTGAAAACATGAAAAGGGATGTACAGTACTCCAGAGTCTCTACGTCTCCAAAGGCCTCCCTCTGTGCACACACTGTTTATAACAGCTCCTCTGTCGCTGGGGTAAGACAGCCCTTTATTAGTCTGGTTTCCTCTTAACTTATGTCTTGACTTCAGTGTCAACTACAACTGTTTACTCTGGCTGAATTTTCTCTGCACAGATGACCACATTCATGTAAAATTCAGTAGTTTTGCACATTTACCAGCTGACATATGAATGAAAAGCACAGTAAATTTGCCATATCTGCTTCCCAATGTAAGTTGAAACTTGCCAGTGGTGAAAATGGGCACAGCTTCTGTTTAGAATTATAATACCTTCTTTCTCACATGCTAATACTGGTATCTTCTAGGGCTCTAGAGGACTGAGGAACCCTGTTCACTACACATCTTCTAGGACCTGCAAAAATTTTAGTAACCCTTCAGAGCAGGAGTACAGCTCAACAAGCAGAGTGGCACAGGTACCTAGTCTCCCACTCAGCAGGAGTTGGGTATATATTAAGAAAAGAGAAGAAATAGGTTTGCTGTCTCATTAACATTTTCCTTTTCAAAAATTTAAATTCCTATCTTGTTTTGAATTAAGATGAAAAGTCCATTTCTCACCACCATCCAAGTGTTGGTTTCCTCTCCCAAGTAACAAGTGATAGGACAAGAGGAAATGGCTTCAAGTTGTGACAGGGAGGTTTAGATTGGATATTAGGAAAAATTCACAGTAAGGGTTGTCAAGCAATGGAACAGGTTGGACAGGGAACTGGTCAAGTCACCACCCCTGAAAGTATTTAAAAGATGTGTGGATGTGGCACTTAGGGAGATGGTTTAGCAGTGGACTTGGCAGTGCTGAGCTGGACTCAATGATTTTAAAGGTCTTTTCAATTTATTTGATTCTATGGTTTCATTGAAATACTTCCTGCTGATAGTTTAAAAATATTTTATTTCAGTTTCAGTGTTTATTCTTCAAATAAAATCAAAGCAACAGAACCTGAGTTATTTGAGCTATATAAGTGGGGTGTTTCTCACAACTTCAAATCTTTTCTAATGCGAGCACATGCTAATTTGAGCGCTTTGTCCAGTTTGACCCTGTTCTGCAAACAATTTCAGTGAACAGATGCTTCTGGCAAAAACAATTCATTAAAAAAATTCCCCAAACCTCTAATGTACATCTCAGAAAACAGACACTGATCACTTAGTTATAAAAACCTGGCAAGCTGTCTTTCTCTTTTTTTCAGAAGCTTCAGTTTCCACAAGCGCTCGGTTTTACAAAAAGCGGTCATGCACATCCAGTTCCACCCTTGAGTAACTTCTAAACACTTCTGGCTTTCCTCACTCTATGTTTACCTTTTCTCTCTGTTGCAGCCCCAGCATGTGACTCCTGAAGAAACTGGAGCTTGAGAGATAGTCAAGGCAACAGAGAAAACCAAAGAATCAGCATGTAAAGCCAAGAGTCAGCTTTAGCAAATGCTGCACTGGGAGGACTGTTTCTGACATACCTGCGGGGACTTGTGCGAGCGCCAGCTGTACTGGTGACTGTGGAGACTGGCCAGCAAAATATTTTCATCAGTATCCACCTGGCCAAACCGCAGTGTCTCTTGTGTGTCATTACACATCACGAAATGGCTGAAGACTAACTCCTCTGCCTCAGGGCATTGGTTCTGGAAGGAAAGGGATATGAAAGCCAGTAAGAATCAGTAAGAATTTGGCAGCTGCCTGCCCAGTGGCGACTGTTACAACACAGAAATGCAAGATCTCTCCAATTAGTTTTGGTCTCATAGCACTCTACTCTCTGCAAAATATAGTGTTTAGGTTGACAAAATATATTCTAAGACTTATCATATTTTACTTTATGTTTCTGTACAGCAAATCTTAGATTTAAAACTACAATAAAGACTAAACTTCCTAATTTGGGTAAAAAACTTCAACGAAATTCAATTCTGTGGGAATTACATGTCACACAGGGCAGACAGGGCACTACAAACTGAGCAGGGAGGCATGAAGAGCTTTTGCCATGCTTGACAACTGATCTCTAAGGCCAACAGGTTGCATTTCCTTTTCCCCAGCTGCTGCTTCTACTTTGAAATGTTGCTGTGGGTCAGCAGAAGAAGACTCTCCCTTTCTTGATACCACAACACTTGAAAAGTCAACTAAAGAAAAAGCAGGAGACATGGGGAGTGTATTTTCATAGGTCAATGAGGCTAGTCTGAAAATGCACCATGCAATTTAAAAGGAAAAAAAAAATTATCAAGAGTTTTAAAAGTATTTCAGATTTTACAATATTATTTCTCCAGCCTGCAGCATTCTTCCATCCCCTGTTTCTGCTTTTCATCTGGCTGCTTGTCACTCTGTTGACACAGTGAGACTATATGATAGTCATAAAAATTACCAGAGCTACAGCTCCTGAAGGCACGAACTATAATCCCCTATATGGGAGAGGTCAAAGTGTGACTGATAATTTGGTTTGGAGATCATCTCTCATATACTTCTGCCCTAGTCACTACTGGGCTGGCACCTTCCACTATCTAGCAACCATAACAATGACTCAAAGAAAGTAACATTTGGATAGTCTTCATGCAATTTAATGAGTATAACACTCATTAAATTCCTGCACACAGACAGGAATTCATCTTCTTGTGGGTTTTTTTACCTCTTTTTGACCCATCTTTCCTAGTACACACTTTTGACAACATTTTACTGTTGGTTGGTTTCCTTCTTCATAACATAGCCCAGCTGGTCTCTTCTCATCCTTTCTTCCCATGACGTTTTCTCTAACTTATGGAACCTCCATGGTTTCTGAGAGCTGTTTCCCCTCCTTGCTCTCTCAGTGGACCTTTTAAATGGACCAACAAAGCTAGCACCTTCCCTGTCTCTAATCATACGAGTCTCTTAGTTCTTTGATAACAATGTGCCTGGATGCCTGCAGAAACTCAGAGATCAAACAAGAGGGAGAGAAATCTTTCCTCACAGATCCCTATGGATCCTCAGTTATTCATGAAAAACTGTCTGGTACACTACTTGTAGCCCATTGCTGGTGATGCACATGGAAGAGTTTTTCTGAAAAGTGAAGTGTGCAAGGTATGTCCAATTGAGCATCTTTGAATGCATGTCCACTATTGTTATCAACTTCAGAACGATCAAAGATGAATCACAGAGTGGTTGGGGCTGGAAGGCACCCCTGGACATCACCTACTCCAACCCCTCTGCTGAAGCAGGTTCACCTAGAGCAGGTTGCACAGGATTGCACACAGACAGTTTTCGAATATCTCCAAAGGAGACTCCACAGCTTTTCCAGACAACCTGTGCTCTGTCACCCTCACAGAAAAGATGTTTTTCATGATGTTCAGATGGAACACCCTGTCTTTGAGTTTGTGCCCCTTGCCCTTTGTCCTTAATTAAGGCAGGTTGCAATTCCCTTCGTAAAGGAATATCAGAATGATTGGCTGGGAGTGTTTGTGCAAAAACTATTCACCCAAGGAGTATTTAAGCATTAGAATATTTAGATTAAAGGTTTCTTCCCAAATTTCATTAATTGTTCTGCATAAGATCAGGTATCTTCTGTGAAACAAGAGTTAGGTAAGCACAACTAAAACTGCACTTCTTCTAAGCATCAAAATTCATTACAGAGAAATATGTCTGTATGACATTCAGTAGCAGATCTGAGTGTACTAAAGGCTGACATTTACAGTGCCACTTCAGAGTGCAGAGTTTATTTTGGCATTTTATAGTGGAGGATCTATGACTTTTTACTGTCAAGCTGCCATACCCACATACCCATAAGTCTACCACAAATATATATATTTTCCCGTAACAGCTTTGCAAAATGTTCTTTCTAAAAGGGAGGATTTACTATCCACAGAGCTAAGTATGTTGCTATAGTCAAACCTAGATCTAACCCCAGGGGAATGTAAGAAAAGGTTTTTTTACTCCAATACATTTTCTTGCTGATTACGCAGAGACTGGAAGAACAACACCAGAAGGTGACGAACTTCCTTCTTTTTACCTTACTAACTAACTTAGTTTCAAGTAAGTAAACACAAACTGTAGGTTCTTGCATTATCCAGAGGGAAAAGAGAGTCCAGCAAGTTTTTGGCATGAATAGAGCTCCTAAATTGTGCTGGAAGAATGTTATCCCATCAGGAATTATTAATAGACTTCGACACATTTTGCTGCTGATGAATGATTGTCATTACTCACTAGTCTTAAATGCTAGGTTTGCTACTAGAATCCAAAGCTTTTAACAGCAACACTTCGGAAAGTTAAATGAAAGAGGTATTTTATAATAATTCCAAAGTTTTAACCCAGGAAATACCAAGTTTTGCATAATAAGGCATTGGTCCATGCTGCCAGGCTTAAGAGAAAGCTACAGATGCCTCAGGTCTTGGTAATAAGAGATGACTAAAGGAACGTCAAGGAAGCTTGGGGATGCTTTAGCTCAGTATGGCAACTATTCACTGCAGAGGCAGGGTTCTAGGGAACTTTATTCTCCTTGCAGTAAAGACAGCAGATTTTTCCCAGATAGAATAGAACCCATGCTTCTTGATCCCTGAGGATCTGCAGCAAGTTCTTGTACCCATCACAGGGAGATGGATTTCCACATTGCTACTGAAGTCTCACAGTAGAAGCTTCTATGGGGTAAGCAGAAAGGGAGAAAATAAAAAGTCACCAAAAAGATGCAGTGAGGAAATCTTGATTGATAAAAGAGAGTCTAGAGAAAACAGGCATAAAAAACCCAAATAGAACTGGGCCATTTGTGTGGCAATGATGCTGAAGGGCTGAATGATGACTCCAGGAGCAGAAAACACCTAAGTATGGATTAAGAAAAGAATTCCCTCTCTGAATAAAAACAGCAAATCAAAAGAATCAGCAAAAGATCAACAGCCTGAATCAGATACAGACTAGGGTCAGTTCCTGGGGGACGATTTCTTGCCACTCTTTAGATCATTCTTCAGCTGTTCTTTTCTCTCAGAGAAGCCTGGAAAGTGTCTCTCTTTTATTGGACTTCCAAATATTTTGTGAATTCTGTTTAGAGAGGGGGGAAAACATCCTACATAATACTAGTCACCAGACTTTCCCTAGTCATTCAGATCTTTCTGCTCATGTCTCAGCTCATAGCTATTTCAAAGCATTTCTGGATCTGGGGAAAAAAAAAAATCATAAAAGCCTAGGCCTCTTTATATGCACAAAGTTATTTTCTTTGAGCTTCACAAGCTACCTAAGACTTCTGCAAGCTGTTTCTCTCCCTCTCATGTACATACACACACTCTCACCTAGTAATGTTTTTTGGACAGAAAATCTTTAGCAATTTCTTATCTCCCTTGAAGTTCCTCTAAGAGAAAAGAAAATTTTCCATAGGATTCTTTAAACTTCATTCTCACAGCGATGTCCTGACATTATCAGCTACAAACTTTCTGTATCCTTTTCCTTTGTTCTTTGTGCTTATGGTAGAAAGATGGGGAAACTACTATGATCACAAGACGTCATTTCGACTGATCCTAGCTCATTAAGAAAACTTACGCAACTGCCAACAGAAAGGTTAAGCACCATGCAGACCTTGAGGAAAAGAAGTTCTAGTGGTTTAAAACAGGTTTAAAACAGGAGTTTTTGTAATTTCCGAGGAGTTCAGGAAAACATTTGCAACACGAAACCACAAAGGAAAAGCTTTTTCCCAGGAATAACATTCAGTACCATACCTGGGGAGCTGCTTTCTCAGTTGACCCTCTGTCTCTAGATATCATAAAGTGCTAATGCTGTAAAACAATTTGTGAAGGCTTAAATGCCCAAATAAAGGAAAAAATCACCACATCCTTCACTCCACTTATATTCACAGGAGACATGCATTTTCTATCTCACTTGATAGTCTATGTGTTATTACTAAATAATAAAACTAAATTAATAACAACCTTGAAGTTCCCTGCCCCGTTCTTGAATTATGAAACCCATTACTCTAGCTTTGCATTTAGATGTTCATTAGCCAGTTACTGTTTGTATTTAAATAGAGATTTCAGATCAGACAATGAAATATGTCAAAAGGGGAAACTGTTTTCTAAAAGTGCTAATCCTCTCAGATTTTCAGCATGTGACTTAGAAGTATAAAGCAAGTTGTATGCCTTGTGTTTTTTAGGTTCAATCTACTTTCAAGATGTTCACCATTACTTAAACAAAAAAAACCCCACCGAACTCCCTCAAAAAAAAGGAAAAAATAAAATTAAAAAAAAATCAGTCTATATTTAGGAAACAAAGACACTGACAGAGGCTTCTGGTAATCCTGAACTCCTGACCTAAAGGTTCAGGGCCAAATTGTTTCATGCTTCATCTGTCTGTCTACTGACTACGACATCACTTGTTTCAGATATTAACCCCGTAAAAAGTATGTGGAGAATTCAAATAACCTTTTCTGGTTATTAAATTAATGCTTCTAGTTGCAGCATTTATATTGCATTTTGTGTGAACAGCAAACAACAAACAATGCCTATTATTGTGAAATTTATTCCCTCCCCATGCAGTGCATGCCAACCTCCCAATCTAGAGGTAAAGTCACATAAAAACCATCTTGGCAACAATTAATTTAATAATCCATTTTGAACCCACTTGTGTGTTAACTGTTCCCTAATTTCAAAGCAATGCAAGTTTTTAATCTCAAATACTCAGGGCTAGATACCCACCACATCAGAACATGGTGGCAAGAACCCTTGACATGAGAGGAAACGAGAAAATTACAGCAACAATTACAGAAGTATATCCTCCTGTGGCTCATGTTAACATTGCCAAATCCATGTATAAATCAGTACCAACTATTCATAGAATGTACCTGTCAGCAATATACTATGCGACATATGGCTCTACTTAATCAAATATACAATTCCATTTTTTTCAACTCAGAATATTCCTTCAAGGCAAAGAATAGTCAGTCAGTCACTCACACTGTGATGTGGTTTAAAACATTTAAATATTTATGCACCATATTTTATTTATATGTATAGCTATGTCTGAGAGATCTTTTTTTTCCCATCCTAAGAGGAAACTGACCTTTCTGAAGGCCATTTTGCAGTAGTTGCCACACATGTCTTAGATGAGAGAGTAGTATTAAGTCAGAAATATTTTGGGCTTAAACAGCCTATCAAGGACTCTCTTATACTTTCTATGTTTGTTTTTTATTAAAAGTATTGTTCAAAATATGACAAAAACCAGAAATTGGAGCTACAAAGATTTTTGTTCACATTGATATTTGAGCCAGTTGTAAAGATTTAAATCACACTAGATCTTGTTTTATGAATGTCCTTTTGCAACAAGAAAACCATGGAATGCCCTTAAAAAAGAATTTTTTGATATAAAACAGATGTTTTATCCTTTTTGGGGGCTTTGTTATTGTAGTGCCATGATAGGTAATTAATTCCCAGGCTCCACATAGGTCTTCAGGCAGATGAAGAGAATGATTTGATTTCAAGGCTGTAGTAGAGTAAGGGAATTACAGGCCTTTGAGGGGTCATTGCAGAAGCAAGGTTCCTTATACTGGGACTGGCTTCAGCCATTAATGCTGCTTGCAGAGAATGTAATGTGAAACTAGTGCTGAACTTCAATAAGGATGGAAGTAGTAGCTGGAAACAATATGCTCTGGTGCTCAGACTTAGCTGTGCTTACATATCGTGTCTCACTCACCTTTTCATAAATTAATGGAATATTATGCATTTCAAGACCAAGATTTTGATTATTCTGATATAAATTCACGTAGTTTCACTGAAGTTTAAGCAGTTTTGGCTACATTTACCTTTACAGATAGCAAACACTGTCTCCTAATTTTAATTGCTATCACAGAATTAATGTTTATTAGCAAAAACCACTTTCAGTATACGGTACAGCTTTTACATCTTGGAATATTTTTAATGAATGCAGTTGTTATTCTAATTTGCTATTAAATTAATCACAATAGCTACATTCTCACTATTGCATTTGCATACCTGCTGCCAAGCTTGAATTGCTGTATTTAATGAATGAACTGCATATTGGCCAAAGTTGATGAAAATGGGGTCAACCATCACTGTGCAGTCCAATAGCCTTCTTGTTGTGCTGCTGGAAATAGCAATCTGTCCCCAGATTTTTAAAGGTTTCACAACACTCTGCAGAGTCACATTTCGACACTCCAAAAGTTTACAGTCGGCTTGAGTTGAAAACTGGATCTCCTGGAACACTGATTCATCATTCCACTGACGAAGATATACATGAGGCTCATCAAAGGAAACTATCATGTATTCTAGTTCAGATGGCATGTTCTTATCAGATAAAAATGGCTGAAGAAACTTTGGTGGTGCTGAAAAGTGAAAGAAAAAACAAGACTGGAACATCACAATCACCACATTCTGTATGTTTTTGTAAATTGTGTGTTAACTGCCTGTACATAAGATAAAACAAATAAAATTCATTAAAGAGTTGACATTTCTGAAATCCGAAATGAATGCTGTTCACACTGTTTGTTAGATGTAAAATAGAATTGTAATTAATAACAGCTGCAAACAAAAAGTATCTGCAAACCAAAATCTTTTCATGGTAAATAGACCAGCCACCAAACTGCTTTATCTACACACTGCTCAATACTTCAGATTGCTGCCTATTTGGAGCAAAGACCATATTTCTGTGAGAATTTTGGTTGTAGTAGATGTCTATGATATTCCACACACAGCACATTACGAACACAATAACAATTAGCATTATACTATTTGCTGACATGTGACAGTGCAGGCTAACAGGCTCCACAATGGAAGTTGTCTTTGATGCAATTATGGACAGTTCAAGATCACAAACCCACTGAGATGCGACATATTACCCCATAACACCAGAAATGAAACAAAACAGTATCCTGAGACTAAAGTATGAGAAATACATCATAAAAAAGATTTTATTGCCTTCACTGAAGTCTCAGGCCTGCAATATGCTGCGCACTGAGGCAGCAGACACTGCAAGGCATGTATACCACTTGTGTAACATGAAGCATGCGAATATTTCCACTGATGTTATTATTTACATTGCTGGAACTTCTCACATGCTGAAAATTAGCATATGCTCTAGTGCTCTACAGATTTGGAACCAAAACACTCATCTCTATCCAGGATCAAGCCCTATTATTCTACAAAAGTGTAATAGATACAGTAAGTTTTGTGCTCCCTTGGTGTATAACAGCACAAAGGAGCCCCAAAACTTAAGGCCTTTAGATGCTATAACAACAGCAACAACAGCATAAACTCAGTCGCTGTTAAAAAACGAAACAGCTGGGTTTGATTTTAATCTGATTTTTGCCTTTTCCAGTATATGTACTTTTAAAGACTGAGCATCTGGAATTGGAGTGCAATAGTGAGGAAAATTATGTACTGATAAAAGTAGCTGATAGACAAGAAATTATTTGCTAGTCATTGAATGTCATTTTTGGTATGATTTCATAATGAATGTATTATAATACTTGCAGAAACACAAAAACTACTCACAAAGAAAGCTGTCCCTGTCAAAACCATCCAAGAAGTTTGCCCATCTTCCACAGAAAGCATTCCTGGCATTTGAAAATCAGACAATAATCTAAAGATCTCTTGGAATGTATTTGCCATTAATGCAATGACAGAGAGCACTGAACCAAACCATATGTAGCTCCAAAAGTGATCATAACTGAAACAACAGTTAAATCTGTAGTTCTCAGAACTCTTCCAAGGAATTCTTACTAAGGGGGTTGCAAAATCTTCAAATATTTTAGCAGTACTGTTAATATGCTGGAAAATGTAAAAGATCAAATTCATTCACTAAGATGGCTCAAAAGTGAAGTGGCACCTGCTGTCACTAATCAGACTATGGCAAACAGACGGCTTCTACGGTTACCCATTCCGGAGGCAGGAAGGGGGCTGATCAGCCTCACTGCCTACCGTATGTACTTTCTCAGTGCACAGAAGTCATCAGTTTTACCCTGGAGCCTGTACCACTGGTGGCTGTTTGTGATAGTTTATTTCAAGAATGTCTGTTTGAATGAGGAAATGAGGACTGCAGACAGCAAAAGAGTGGTTAAGCAGCACGTATGAACTACATGCTTTTACTATGCTACACAAAGGAGTACATACCTGTGCCAAGTTGATCAAGATGATGGCATAGGTGGACTTCCAAACAGGTAAACTGGATCATCACACTTAGTGATGGCACAAACCAAGGAGTAAAACAGGAGTCAACCCTGGTACAGGCTGCTAATGCCGTGGGGGTTACAAGCTGATCACATGCACTTTGGGAGCCAGATTCACTTTCCGAGCTGCAGAAGGTAGATAACAAAGTAGTACTTTCAGGACTTCCAGGATTTTACCACTTTACAGTAGGACTTGATCATGTTCCATGCTCATTTTCTGACACAGACAATGTCATTGGTTTATTTTAACTGCTAATGTCAGCGTCTGTACTTTTTCCAAAGCAGAACAGAACAGACAAGATTGCAATCCAACCACGCTTTTATCACACTACACTTTCAATTTACAAACATTTGAGTCACAACAACAATGCATATTTAGAGAAAATAAAACCCTTATACATCAGGTATTTTTAATTGTTGAAATAGCTAAACAGCTGCTTTATCATTCCTTAAGCTATATGAATGAGCTGCAAGTTAATCTGGTCAAGAGAATGATTTTTTATAAATTTATAAAACTACTTCTATACTTCTATGTCCCTGTAAGCTTTATTTCCTTTGTTCTTCTCACTCTACAATCATAATTTAAAAAGAATCTCTAAGTGTTATAAGCTCAGCCTGGAGCCCTTTACTAGCATCTATTACAACATATTAACTACACATTTATAATGCCATGCCACTGATTTTTTTTCATAGCTGTGCTCCTGACACCATGAATTTCCAAGAATTATCTTTCAGCCTTTTGAGAGAAACTAACACTACATCAGAATTCTATAGGTTGCTAAGACACCACTGAAGTACAAATAAACTTTCTAATTTAAGCTAAATCTATCCTTAATGTTCCTTATTCTCACTACTTTCGAAGTTTGGTACTAAAGAGTTGTAGTTTAAAAGTTTAGACTTGATTCAAGAGAATTATGTCCATGTCCTCAGTCAAATACTGTCTTTACTTTTCAAATAAAATTAAATGAAGGATAAACTAAGGTCAACTTAATATTTCTGTCAGAAAGTCATTAGCTTTTATAAAGCACCACAAATACATTTTCATTGACATTTTCAAGATATTTTAAATTCAAACAGAAGTTTAAATTTGACAATTGGTTTTTAAAACAAAACATCTTATGCTTTCAGGACCAAATTTTTCATCATGCAATGTGTTTTCCCTCAAAATTATGCACAAATATAGTAGGTACTAAAAATGTTCAGCTATGAGTGAATGGAGTTCCACGGATAGGTAAATTTATCAGTATTTTTTTGTGGTACAGTAACTATCTAGCACAGTATTTATTTATAGAGTTTAAATCCAACTTTAGATTTGTGGCCATAAAATACTTATACAGCAGTAAAACCTAACTAAAATTAGCCAATTATCAAAGAATCATGACAAGAATGGACTAGGTTGGTAAAGGATGAAACATAAATTACTTAATTGAAATTTTAGCTGCTTTCCTGTGCTTCTTTACTTCTTCAAATTGTCAATTTACATTCAAAAAATGGTGTTATAGGCCTTTTGAGATAGGTATCTTTGGAAATAAAATTATTCTTTGTGTTCACATGATTAAATATTTATGGGACTGGACCACAGTCAGAGAAGTGGGATGCTTTTCTATGTTTTGCCATGGATATTTCTTAGATTGTTGGAACAAAGCATGGAAGCAAATCTGAAAGGACTAAAATTCATATGCTGATTTAGACAACTAAGTACTGGTTAATTCTCTCAGAATAATGATTAATATTTAAAGGTTTTTAGCTCATTGCATTTTGATTAGAAACAGAAGTTCAGGAAAATATAAAATGAAAATGGAAAAATGGTAGACGGGTGCAGACAAATGCTAACCAAACTGTGAGGAACTTTAAAAAAAAGTAATTGCACTTTCACATTCTGAATTAAGACTTAATTTGCATGAACAGCTGTAACACTAATGGTTGTAAAAAGGAAGGACATTTATTTCTGAAATTTGAGGTTTATTCTGAAAAAATATATATCTTTTCCTCAGAAACCTATTCCTTCAGTCACCTATCAGTGACTCAGCATTTTTATTTCTTTTAATATGCTTCGGAGATGCATATTTTCATAGAATAAAAAAAAAAACAATCCCATCCAATTTTGCATTTAGTCAAATTTTATGTACCTGCATTTTATTTATTGAGCATTTTACTGTGGTGGGATCTTTGTAATTTCTCAGTCATAACCACAATAATCACACAGCAACATGACGTGCTTGATGTAGAGGGAAATGTGGCAGGAACTTCACACTAGGGAGATAATGTAAAGTATTTAGTCATATTTTGCACTAGTTTTGCTGCCCCACAAGCAGCAGACCAAGTGGAGATAATATTCTGGAATTTAAAGTGTTGGGAACAAAAAGATTCAAAGCTGCTTTTTGTTTCCTCATGGAGAGTCATCTTAGAAACCAAAAAGGCTCACAAATGAAACAATTCCTACAAAATTCAGAGTCCAGCCACATGCTTAAAAACCTAACCAGAGAGAAACAGCAAATGAGTGGGACAATGTTGCTCCATGGGACAGAATTGGCCTCTCACCCTGTCTCCTGCTAGGGAGGGACAAGCGCCAGCAGTGACAGATTGAGAGGAGCAGGACAATGCTTGCTAAACCACTGTTTAGAAGGAAAAGGCACTCTAAAGAGAGAAAACAACTTTCTAGAAAGCATTTGAAAAGAAACGCAATGAGGATTCATTCATCACTCTTTTCCCATCTACTCAGATTTCGTTGAAGTGTAATTGTTATATCTGTGAGGAGGTCAATTTGATTTTTACTCAACCAGAATCCATATTCAGAATTATAGCCCCCATGTCATTATGAAAATAAAAATACAGTAACAGTATAAATCAGTTACAGTATATATACTAAAAGCAGCAACCAAACCACGATTGTATTTTCTTAAAAAAACTCAACTGTAATAAAAAATCGTAATATCAAATGAACAGGTTTTAAAGAGGGACTGTAGCCACTACCATGACTCTCTGATTTTAAATTAAATCCCATTTAAATGTTTTGCCTAGGTAGACTTCTGTCAGACCTGTAGCACTGCCACTTTGACCTTGCACAGAGCACAGAAATCAGACACAGTCCTTCATCACATGCTGTGCACAAACAAAAGAGAAAGTAGAGTTAACTGAAAACACAGGGAAATTTCTATTAAGTCTTGGTAAACAACAGTAGGAGCATTAATATCAGAAGTAGGTGTGATTTTGAAATCAAAATTTTTGCATGAAGTGAATACATTACAAAAACACCCTCACATTTCTCAGCTGCCTTGGAGCTGTGTGGGTCGTCCATGATTTTTCACCTGCAGAGAAAAGGAACAACCAGCTTCTACTGCTTTGTGTTTGGCACAACATGCTGAGGGATGGGTGTAGCAAAACCAGAAGAAATTTTAAATAAAACTGACCTGACCAGAATTTTTTTTTTTTTCAAAATCCTGGGAAATATCAGAATTTTTAAAATGGAAAATACCCATGTTTGAACTAATTATATAAGTTATGATATTCACATCATGCAAAGCAGTTCAAATTCAATATATGGCAACTGGGAGCAATGACTTAGCAGTGACCTGCATTATTCTTGTTATTTTAAGAGTGGAATATTTAAACCAAAACTGCCATTTGTGATGAAACTACAACATGGGAAAATATCCACTGGGAAGAAGAAAGAGACCACTTAACTCATTTAATTTATGACTCAAATGCTGGTCTGAACCCAAATTTTTAGAGGTCAAAATCCAGTAAATCATTTATTTTGAATAAAAGCTAAAACAATGAGCAAGAAATATGATCATGATTCTTCACTTGAATTTTTAAAAAGTAGCAATTTAAGCTTATTTAAAAGTTTTGGTACTTGTTTCATGGTTTGTATCTTAAGGCATTTTCAATTACTATTTTACATTAGTATGTCAGTAATTATAGAAATAATGTTTAAATTACACAGCAGATGCACAAATATATAAAATATCTTCTAACATAACCCATTTAAACAAAAAATTATAAACCCCTCCCAACCAAAACAGGGAGGGGCTTTAATGTCTCACCAACCAAACAAAGCTTTAGAAGTAATTTTGAATATGATTTGTTAGTCCTGTAACATGAAAAACCTCTAAAAATAATTTATTTTGTGACGATTTCTGTGATCATTTTCCCGTGATAAAACCCCCTACTTTAAGGTCTTGCATAAACGGTCATTTATGCCATATATGATTTATTTCCTAAACACTGTCTTACACCCCCAAAGAGACGCTAAATTATTTCACTTAGGACTTCAGATTTGTTCATTCATTGATTAAACATTCATAAATGTTCATTCAAACCTTATGCATACGTGAAATAATGAACAGGCTACAAAATTCTTAAAAACAAACAACATACACATATATACTATGTCCTTCACCAGAGAGCTTTTTGATTTTTATACTTCCAATTCGTTCCTGATCGATCTCAGAAAGAGCTTGCATACCACAAGATTTGGATCATGACATCTTTGCACATTCCCATATTCATTACTAGTTGATATACTTCAGCCTGCCAGCTCCTGGCTCAACATATCAGCTGAATCCACATCTTCTCACAAACCCTGTTGTTTTCTTGTTACATGAACCACATAAGTTTCATACTTTATAACTGATGTTAGGAATCAATAATAAAGTACTTAAAACACAAGGGATCAGCTCTCTGTTATTAATAATTAGCATATCATAGAGGTTACCACCAAAAAAAACCCTTGCAGAATTTTAAGGAAATGCTATTATTATTACGCAGCAGCTGCATGCATATGGCAACTGTTAAGAGTCTGATCCAAAATACAACATCAAACTAAGAAAATAAACTTCAACAAGACTAAGCATTTTTATGCTTTTACATAATTAATAGTGAATTAAATTTTCTAATCAATCATACAGTTGCTGCATGTAATTAATGTCAAATTATCAGGAGCCTCCAGGAAAATTGAGATTCAACTTTTATACAGCCTTTGTTTCTGGTTCTTGCAGATCCCTCAGCATTAGAATTTGGTCGTCTAACACTCAGCACTAGCTTTAAGCAAAGTGCCTTGTGGGTCTTCTCACAAGACTGTAAGATCTCATGTCAAACATTTGTTTTAGGAACAAGCCTAACACTGAAATTTACCATGGGCATTACATGGGCAGTGTCTCTCTCAAAACCAAAAAAGTTTGTGATATTTTTGGTCAAGTTAGAATCTAGAACACATTTTAGAGGGCTTGGTGACAAGAAACTACCCATACTGGCAGCAGTATGTTTGTTTGATAAAGCCAGAGTTTCAGCAAAGTTACTGCCAACATGGACTTCCTACATGCTACTAGGGGTCTAGAAAGGCTAGCCTTCTCTGCAGGTCCACAGTATCTGTCACCACCTCCTAATCAAGGCTTCCCTTTAACAGAACATGATCCTTTGGGGCTTAACCATTACCTTAAATTTGTTCCGTAGTAGTAACTTATATGTATTTCAGTGTTGTGTACTGTCTCAAGACCTCCAGGTCAGTGACATGTGACTGCCATGTTTGCTCTGTCTCCAAGAAAAAGCCAGTGCGCTTCAAAAACCCTAGGTCAAAGCCTCATCTCTGAGGAACAGCTCCTCTTATTCTGATCCACTCAGGAGCACTCCTGACTGGTCAGGATTAATTCTTCCTCACAGGTCCTTCCTGCAGTTGTCCTCAAGAAAGTTTGCAGTGCAGCCTTGTTTCAAGTTAGTGCAGAGAGATCAGCTTGAATTTCTATCATAGAACCATAGAACAGGTTGGGTTGGAAGAGACCTTAAAGACCACAGTTCCAACTGCCCTCTCATGGGCAGGACACCTTCACTAGACCAGGTTGCTTGAAGGCCCATCCAGCCTGGACTTGAACACCTCCAGGGATGGGACATACATAACTTCTCTGGGCAACCTTCTTCCAGTGCCTCACTACCCTCTGAGTAAAGAATTTCTTCCTAATATCTAATCTAAACCTGCCATCTTTAAGTTCAAATCTATTCCCCCTTCTCCTATCACTACATGTCTCTGTAAGAAGTCCCTTTCCAGCTTTGTATAGGTTCTGGAAGGCTAGTCACAGAGCCTTCTCTTCCTCAGGCTGAACAACCCCAGGTCTCAGCCTGTCTTTATAGAAGAGGTGCTCCAGCCCTCTGATCATCTTTGTGGCCAGCCCACCAGGAGGTCCACATCCTTCTTACATTTGGGGCCCCAAGAGCTAGAGCAGTACTCCACCATGCCTCCAAACTGAAAACACTGCTGAGGCAGGGAATAGAACTTTTTCTCTTATCTAATTGAAATCAGAGGTTTACCTTGTGTATCCTATAGGTTTCTGGAGTTTACCCTGACTTACACAAATCTTTAAATTTCCAGTCTACTGTTAGTTCATGTAGGTGTAAACTACACTTTTAAAAACTACTATAAATTCCCCAGGCCACTGAAGGTATCAAGACTAGGAAGAAATTCTTTACAGAGAGGGTTATCAGGCATTGGAACGGCCTACCCAGAGAGGTGGTGGATTCACCATCCCTGGAGGTTTTTAAAAAGAGATTGGACGTGGCCCTTAGTGCCATGATATAGTAATTGGAGTTGGATCAGGGGTTGGACTTGATGATCTTGGAGGTCTTTTCCAACCCAATCTATTCTATGATTCTATGACTATTGATTCTTCAGTCCCTGTACAGGTAGGTGGCAGTTCAAGGCACATTCCCTTGACTTCCCTCTTTCTCTTCTGTTTATTTACCTTCAAATGCTTCAGTAGTGCAGCGTATATTTTTTGCTACCTTATTCCCTCTCCTGCTATCTCTCTGCAGTGAACTGCAAATGCTTCAGTTTAATTTTTGTTCTTTCTGAACAGTTACAGCTTATTAGCTTATCAGAGCTCCCCGAATGAAACATTGCATACAGTGATAAACCCTATTCGAGCAGAAAATAATAAACACGATTACAGTGCTAAATGCCTTAATGAAAAAAAATCTACTAAATTTCACTACATCATTTCCAGTTCCCACCGAGTTCACATTTCTGTGGTGTTAAGCTGACCAGGAAGGCAATTCTGTCAGGGTCCCACATTCAGAGGAATTAACCTTGTCTAAAACACTTAACTTCTCAATGATGAAAATGCATTCTTTCACAATTAACATCAAGAAATCATTTCCAACCTGATACTATTAATGGAAACCAGATGTTAAATTTTCTTCATTAATTTTGTAAGCCATGTTCTTATTCCCTGATTTCTCTGAATTCTGTAACTTTGTGCAACATGTATGTGGATGCTACAAACTCATTCAAGCACGTGTTCATACACAAGCAGCAAGAATCAGCAAATACCAATAATCCAAGAGAGTAATTTTGGTTTTTCTGCTCTAAATATAAAATATTAAAAAGGTCTTTGAAAGCAATTCCACTTCTATTTCTGGAGAGAATTTGTACTCATTTTTTCTTACTCTACATATTAACCAAAATGGAATGAATGCAAATAGAGTGAATATCTGTCACTGCACACTGATTCCAGCAGTTGTGTAAACACAACGTAAAATGGATCTCCAGTGTTTGAAACGCTGATTTATTTTTTTTACTGTTAACATAGTAAGCAAACTGTGTGAATAATAATAATGTAATGCTCTTGAAATACTAAAGTTTTGTTCAATATATTTAAAATACATATTCAGATTATTTTAGTCATTGACTTGCACTGAGGAGAGAATAAGGCGATGTATGAGCATTGCATGGAAGAAGAATGTTTACTGCTACATTATAGAATGGATTGTGCCTCAGCCTTCTTTTGTTAATTAGCTAATTTTACTGCCTTGTGCAGTTAAGAGGTTTCAGGATATGACCTGTTTGTCTCCACTTTTCAGCAATCCTTGTATTCAGAAAATGGATGGTTATGATGACGCCAGGCTGCCTATGAACCTAAAGGAAGCTCTTTTTTGTGAACACTCCGTGCCCTTGCATGAAGGTGAACGACAGTCTGAAGCTCACGTAAGACTAACTGTCCTTATCACATATGAAAGCAGTATCTTATTTCCTAAGTCTCTTGAAAGGGATCTCTTAGGAGGGTAGCATTAGATGCCTCTTTTTCCCTCCTCCTTTAAAATTACCTTTGGTCATCGGCCACATTCTGGCTGTTATTCAGGACAATCCTCCAAAGGTCGGAGGCGATGAGCTCTTTCTGATCATTCACAAGGTTGATACTGGGCAGCTGCAGTTCACAGACTTTGCTTTCTGATAGACTGAATTCCCGGAATGCAACAAATGATTTCTGAAGCTCATCCCAGTACTCCAAACTGCAAGGAATCTGTAATAAAAGGGAGAAGGCATAATTAATTTATACTCAGGGGCAAATATAATAGTTTTCCTGTAAACACTAAAAGAGTAAAACTAACTAAACTAAACAAAAGTAAATTGCCGTATAGAAAATCAGAACTGTAGCCATTACTGAGATCCTGTGCTGTCTGGACTTGAATTAAAATGCTTTTAGAACATCATTGGAGACTAACTTTTCTAACTAATTTCCAACTAATTCCAACTTCCTCTGTACAAAAACAGCTACTTGTTCCACAGTACCCATGCATAACAAAGACAATTCAACTAATTATTATTTGTATTATGCAGTCAAAAAATCCATCAGATGTCTTCACATCATGGTATCAAAGACATTCAAGTCATCATTAATTTTTTCTGGAACTTGTTGTTTTAGTTTTATTATATAACAAAACATAAATTTATTAAAGTAATCAATGACGTAGAGAAAAAAATGTGATAGACAACACAATACCTTGTTGTGGGTCAACACATTACTGAAAATCCTGGGTGAAACAATGAAGTACTTGTAATCACATGATCTTTTTTTCCAAGGAATATTTGTTATTTAGACTAACAAATGCAAATCAAACCCAGTAAATACATAGTGGCTTCTGTTTAGTCACATCCCTAATTTTAAGTCTGTAAATAATCTACTTGGATTATTTCTGGATGCACCAATGAACTGAAGAGAATGTTATTAGAAAGATTTTTAAAGACAAAAGAAAACCAGCTTTAATAAAAGTATAGCCTTTAAAGGATTGTGTCCTAGGCTTTTTTTTTGGTAATAGCATGAAAATGAATGAGACTATGAATTTAAAACAAATTCAAACTCAGTCAGCTATGAAGATTTTTGAATTAAGATACTGAAATCCACAGTTATGACAGTTGTACAGACTCAAGAATTACTAAAAGTCAAGATGACATAAAACAATTAGTAAGAAAAAATTGACACATATGTACTATTACCTTTTTCATCCCTGTGTGTCTGTGTATAGACATTCATACATAAATAACCAGGAAAAAAAATAAGAATGTGGTAGAGATGCAAGCAAATCTAGAAAAAGCTCTGTAAGTAATCTTCCTTGTTATTCAGTAAAGATTATAATGCATATGGAGGTGACAGCAGGTTGATTAATTAACAGGAATGAAGGTTAAGAAGAAAAATTCAGGGAGCTCAATGGTTCAAGCTGGGGAGGGCAAAGGAACATAAATAATCACCAAAGAATTCTGGAGGAATTAACATGTGGAACCACAGAGCCTGAAAGGTGGATTTTTACTATATCTGTCAAGTCACAATGATTGAAAAAATCCACCACAGTTACTAAAATTTTTTTTAGTTTAAAAGGTAGGGAAAAAAAATTATCTAATAACTACCAACAAAACTCTGACACCAGTAATGTATATATCACAGAGCACCACAGCAATATGAATCAGGAGAGTTGCTTTAATTTTAAATACTAGAGTCTGAGAGAAAGGGATTGATTTAACATCAAAACCCACGTCATATGCATAAAGACAACACATTTGTTTATAATCTGCATATTGAATTGGAAATGGTGAAGATAAGTAAATGTCAGCCAGAAAATTATGAGGTGGTATGAAGATGCTTGGAAAAAGCGAATGCCATCCTGAGAGACACCAGGTGAGATATTTCCAAAAGCAAAGGACAATTATTAATTGACTTGTATAATATACCATTGGGGACTCATCTGGAATATGGCATACATTTCCATTTTTTCACCTTTAAACTGTATTAATTCCTACTGTGGAGAGTTGATGACTAAATGAAATAAAACAATAGGAACATAATTGCTCCACCCAGACACCTCACAAGAGAAACAGTTAATAGAGGAAAGGTCTTTAGAAACTATGGGTCAAAACTGAGGTTGCTCTATGAATAAAATGTAAGGCTAGAAACCACATAGAAAAAGATGGGAAGGTTCAAGGACAGACTTGGTGCTCATGACAGCTGCTTTTAAAAGCTTGGTTTGTTAATAAGATGGAGAAATAACAAGCATTGCCCAATGGGAGAAGACTGGGCTTGATCTTTGCTGCCTCTGTGTTGCCAACCGTACAACAGTGCTGTGCACAACAGCAGCAATGAGAAACATCACATTATTGCATTTGTGGTCATATTTCAAAGTCACACTAAATTGATTCTTTTTGCTCTCAGTGTCACTACAGAATTTTAGATATTTTCAGAACCTTCCAATGTTGAATTATTTGAAAGTTTAATGGATGTGGACAAACACTCAAGATTGCTACACTACTACATCCATGGTCCTACCCTTCAATTATGGATACCTCCAAGAAGCTCCCCTATGTTAATGATGAACACATAAAGATCAACTTCCGTCATCTGCTATCTTTCGTACAACATTGTGGAGCCATTCACAATCCCATATTTCTTTTTTTAAACCTCCACAGTCTCTACTGGCAATAAAAAATTTGATTTTTAAAAAAATATTACAATACTTGGCATATTTTCTATATCATAAAGTCTTGGAATGATATAACTACAAAAGGATCTGTATAATTTCTGACAAAAGGTTGTGGTCTTTCATGGTTGCATAGATAATTCTACATACTGCAGCATTTATTTCTGCATACTTTTAAATAGTCCTTAAAATACTTTGAGATTCTTTCAGGAACCTCATTCAATCTTTTCAATCTTTTTTTATCTTTTCTTATCCATGTTGTTGAGTAACATGTGTGCAACAAAAGTCTCACAAAGCTATCATGTTTTTTGGGATATTTATTTCTCTAACATTACCTCTCAAAATAAAACTCTCTTTAAATATGCAAGTCTCCCTTATGAAAATCTCACAAAATTGGATTAGAATGGCAAGTAATGGGCATCTTAAGAAAGGTTAAGCAAGACGATGAATTCTATTCCCACTAAGATTAATGTGTTGGAAGAACAAGTTACAGAGCACACTAATGGAATTTCTTAAGTGTCACTACAATACGAAAGCCATAAAACTACCAGTAAGGCAAGAGGAAAGTAATATAAAGAGATTGAAAATAAAGATTTAAAAAAAGGCAGAGCAAAAACTTGAAAAAATCCAAACCCGATTTCAAATATACTGTTAAAAAAGAAAGTAAAAGTAGGTATGTCAATATTTCCACCCACTCAGTAGGTAGTGAATATATTGAAATTTATTGTGAGGAAAAGATTGCAAAGTAAAATGATCAAAGCAATTATTATGCCATAAAAAGTAATAACTCTTCTTCAGGCTCTGGTATAAACTTAACGCAGTGGAAATTCCATCTGAACATGAGGAAGAATTTTACTGTGCAGGTGATGGTGCACTGAACAGGTTGCCCAGAGAGGTTGTGGAGTCTCCCTCATTGGAGATATTCAAGAACCATCTGGATGCAATCCTGTGCCATGTGCTCTAGGATGGCCCTGCTTGAGCAGCGAGGTTGGACCAGTCAATCCACTGTGGTCCCTTCCAGCGTGACATATTCTGTATGCTACATGCCAAACACTTTAAAGTGAATTATGAAAAATTTGGAAAGGCAAAGGAATGATTGCTGAACTCAGCAGTATGAGTAGCCAAAACAAGAAAAAAATTGCCTAACAATTAAAGCAGACTTTTAAGCAAGTTGAAAAGATTATTCCTCTTTATTTTTGTTCACAAATTTTTTCTAAATACCTTGTAATATGTCAAGAAAGGCCAAGAGACAGTATGTTTCAAGTGTCATCTGCATATTAGAAGTAAAAGGTCAATGACACACTTTATGTGACTGTCTGTATAAAATACAGCTCAAGCTTTGGGACTACACAAACTGTAAGCTTTCTAGTTGAAGCTTGCAAAAGACTTAGTTGACTTAGAATCTTTGATTCCTACATATCTAGCTTTATTTGTTCTAGGGGATTTATTACTAATGGCTGATCTGGATAAGTTTAAGGAAAGATGGTAGCTCTGGGCAATATTAGCTGCCAAAAATAATAGTTGTGAAACTCTGGAAATGAGTTATAATGCCAGAACTGAGTCATAAGCAGTGGGAATAAGTGAATTAGCTGCAACAAAAAATCCCCCACATGTTGAATTAAATACAGTACTTTTACCTTAAAATATTTGAATAAAACCTAAGCTATAATTCAGATGATTGTTACCTCTCAGAAAATGTGACTACCAAGACTGCCTCTGTAAAAACAAACACTAACAAAGCATATTTAAATTTTTTGCTAAACAAGCATGCATCTCCAACAGACACTTCCCTGCAACTTTTTTCTTCTTCCCGAGCTCTCAAAGATAGTTTTAAACGCAATATTTTATTCACCTGTCACCTATGTGTGCATAAAATTATTATTTAATTTTAAACTCAGATTGAACCAGAAATCTCCAAGCTCTGTTTTGCAAGAAAACCACATACTATGGTGCAAACACTTATTCAGAAGGATGATTATAGCAATAGAGAGCAAAACAGCTGTCAAATACTTTTTTTCCAGCAGCATTAACAACAGAGATTAGAAGTAGAAATGAAAAGCTGCATGAAAACAGTCTAAACTCTAAGTAGAGAAATTAAAGGTTCATTCTTTTTCTTTTTACTGCTGCAGACTATAGACATTTAGGGTCTGAAAATAGCATGGCACTGTTTGGAAGAAGAAGGAAAATGGTGTATTGGCAAATTCTGACTGGAAGAAAATCAGCTGTCTCCGAGTGACAATTCCAGTCTTGCTCCCTGCAATTACAGGACACAAACAACTAGTGGAAATAGGTGCCTTGGAGCAGAAATCTTTGGAGTGGATTCCTGTTTTCTCTGAATCTCTCATTTCACTCTGTATTATGCTAACACATACGAGAAACACATACAAGCTAAAACCTCTATCACACACATTTCACAAACACCCCTCTGAAAAAAAACAAGAAACTTGAAAACCCTCTTAAAAACCTGCATCCCTCAAGTAATTTCCTTTACATTTGTTAACCTATCAGCAAGACAGTATTAATGTTAGTAACCAACATGAAGTACTCCCACAAAGGCACTACAATGTGATAGCTTGCGGTTTTCGTTATTCATCATACCTGTGTCACACATTATCTGTATTAGAATAATTTAATTCCTATTTGGAAACCAGGGGTTAAGAAATGCTACAGAATCTGTTCATGTTATGTTACATATTAATATTTTTATCCCTGTGTTGAAGAGATGGATACTTATTCCCACTTGCAGTTATGTCTAATAATAAGACACAATAGGAGAGAAATTACTGTTGACCTGTACATGCTTTTTAAAGGATTTTATGAATACAACATGCTTCTAGATTTTCCTGTGAGCTGATGTTAATCTCCCAGCTTCAGGCTACTTGGTTAATTTGAACTTGAAAAGCTCTGGGTGCACACCACTTTATCTGTGTACAGGTATGTTTCTCTAGCTGAGCTCTCTAGCTGAGCAGAGAAACAACACGAGTGCACTTCCATAACCTGTCATGTTGCCATAAATGATCATACCTATGTTGTCAGAATGCGATCAGGTCTCAGACACAGACATGATTTCCAAGTAGGACAGAAGTGATTGAAGTATCTCCATTTCTTAGCTAATCTCATCTTTTTCAGACATCTTTTTTTGTCTCTAGGAAAAAGCTACAGCCACCAGTCTACTTTTTTGAGGTTGCTGAATGAAGGCTATATAGAAGTATTATTGCTTTACTGCTTAAACAATAAAAAATGAACTTTTAATTGTACACATGCAGACTTCTTAGGCTTCAAAATATATAATGTCCAGCTGAGAAAGAAAGATGATATCAGCTGGGTTACAGGAGGTAGCTAATGTTGCTTTCTGTGATGCTTCCTTTTGATCCATGTATTTTCTAGAAAAAAAACTTTTACAGAAGAAATATTCATTTCTTGAATCTCAGTCCCTCAGATCGTGGGCGCTTCCTCTTGGAAATCAATCTATTCTTGTTCCAGAAACAGCTAAGAAACAACAAGAAAATGCACACAGAAGACAGGAAGTGCGCGTGTGTTTCATCTTCTCCAAGGAAGGCCACCTCAGTGAATGAGGCAGAATACAACATAAACTAGCACTTTGACTCAGACACCAACCCATGCTGAGATTTTAACTTCAGCTTCCTGAGTATGAATAAACTGATTGCTATTCTGTTATTAGGATATTTTACTGTTTTAGGGCCAATTGCCTTAAAAACACAATTCTCTCATTAAGTGAACAGAAGTTGTAGTAGCAGGAAATAAAAAGCTTTATCCAGAGTTTTACTAGGGAAAAATTCTTGGCAATAACTATCAGCAACATTAGTACTAAATTTGATTTTGAAGTATTGTTTATAGCAAAAGAATCCTGTATAAAAATACACTATGTAGAAAATATGCTCAAAAGAAAAATAATATTAAATAGAACAAAACCTTTGTAATATGCCTATTCACATGACATACACAAGTCAATCTGACTGTTGGAACACCATTTTGGACAACTGTAAGATACTTCATCATCCACATTCCTGTTTATCTTGTGTGATTAATTTTGCTACAAACCACTGGATAACATTTTTTAACCTTCCTTAGGGCTAAGATGCTATCATATCAGTGTGATAAACACTCACCAGGCACAGCTACAGAGCACCAATTTTCCCATTTTGTGGAGGAAAAAAACCCCACAGACCCCCAAACAAATAAAAAAAAAAGTGGTGGTTTACAGTGAGGTAAAAGTATAGCCTAGTATTAGTAGTGTTAGGATTACTAGTAGTGTTAGTACTACTAGGATTAAAAACATTCTAGTTGTATAAAGTATTTGTTGTCCCCCCCAGCTCAATCTCCTTTGTATATTCTCTATGGTTTTCTGTATTTGGACACCAGTTTAAATGTTACATACTTGCATATTTCAGGAAGTAAAAGTTATTTCACTACGGCACACTCTCAATTTCCAAGTCTCAGGAATAATCAGAAACCCCAACTGGAGATGTTTTCCAAAATTATGTCATATAATTTCTTCAAAGAATTGCTTTGCTTCTCTTTGAATTTGGTTTAACAAATTTGGTCCTAAAGCTAGGACATTTAAATTACAACTACTCACTTTAAAATTGAATAAGCAATATCTGCTTAATTTAATTTTTTCCCCTATCTACACTGAGGTCTTTGGCTGAATAGCAAAAATAACTACTATTTTGGTTTCTGAGTAATAATATATACTTCAGCTCTTTCAACTCCATTTCACATATATATTTATGGTCCTATTA
This sequence comes from Corapipo altera, assembly GCF_003945725.1. Classification (NCBI taxonomy): domain Eukaryota; kingdom Metazoa; phylum Chordata; class Aves; order Passeriformes; family Pipridae; genus Corapipo; species Corapipo altera. The sequence goes on along the minus strand of NW_020884922.1, from coordinate 1,997,940 downwards.
GCATATTTATTTAATTTGATTTAATTTTACATCTGTCCTGCAGTTTCTAAAATAAGTACCAAGTAGAGTTATAATAAAGAGATGTGGAAGAAAACTCTTGTCTTCTGAGATAAATTGTTCTTTAAAAATACATAACTGCCTTTTAGCTGACTTTGGAAAAAAGTTTCTATACATCTTCAACTAATAGAAGCTATAAAAAACCTTTTGTAATATTGGAACCAGTTGAGAAACCACAAGTATTCAAATGCAGGAAATCATGATTTTATAACATTTTAATGTGATCTACTCTTGGGAAACAAAGTTAACCAAGCCCTATTTCTGTACAGGAAATATTCCACTGTACAGTTGTAATACATTGTGGTGAGGGGTACAGCTGCAATTTTTTCACCTGTAATGCCCCACTGGTATTGTGGCTTACTGAATTGCATCAAGATTGCCTTCCTGTCCGGAAAGCCCTCTAAGTACAAACAAGACTCTAAGCCCAGGTTTTATTTTCCCTTGGTATCAGAATATGGTAATTTAAGAGCCCTGAGAAATGCTTTTTAACCTTTTAGAAGAAATATGTAGCATTCTTTTATTAGGAACTATGTTCTTTGCCTTTTTAAAACAACATGTGACTAACTTATCAATTTATCAGGCTAGCAGGTTCAGAGCAAATGCAGGTGTGTGGAGTAAAGTAATCTGTCACAGATACTGGCTTTCTTCATCATGGAAAAATTACTCTAAAGACACTAACGGCTTTTGTTAAAACACAGAATAGTGCTATGCTATAACTGAGATTTCTGCAGGACTCTAAACAGGAAAATTATGTACTGCTAAGTTCAAACTTTTCTACTAACTGTCATTCATCTTGAGACTGAGTTTATGTGATGATCACTTGCTTTTTGAATAGCAAAATCAACAATTCACTTAATTTACTTAAATTAATTAGGTCTTAATTTATTGTTGCGAGTTTTGAGAAACAAAAGTATACAGATAGGAGATCATACATTAGAGACTTATCTACTTCTTGCAAAACCCCTTATTCTCTCTTTCTGATACAGGAACTATCTTGTGCATTTAATTTAAGGTTTTTAATTTTCTAGGCTTTAGTATTTATTAATAATATAAACATTATGCCGTTGAAATGTAGTCCCCTCTGGGATTGAGAGTAGCAGCCTATTAATACATAAAGTAGTTTGTAATTTTCAGTATATGGGCTAGTTTGACCACATATTCTCACCACAGACTCCTACAAGAAGTACAAGATCAGTGTTCAGCCGGAAGGACCTGGGTTTGCAAAATTTCATAGATCAGTTACAAAATCTGAAAAGTACAGAACACGAGGAGAGTGTAAATCTGTCATTAAGATAATCTGATGGTTTCGTCAGTCCTCTGGCACCCGGTAGAATTTTCACTGGCTCAGTAACCCCAAAGGGTAAATTTCAGTGTGATGCACAGGCAAATTACGCACAACTTCCATTAACATTCCCAACAAGTTACGCTTAACTCCCTGCAGACTGCACAGAAACTCTAGGCCAAACGATACAGTCTCATCTCAATGCAGTGAACACTAAGATCACACGGCAAAATAATTAAGATTATACACACACAAAACAGTAACAAAATAGTAAAGTCTGACATAATCCTACTCTCAGGCAAGGAAGTTCACAAATAATGTTTAAAGTTGGAATTCCTAGAGAGAATGGGCTCTGTTTCAACATCTGCTTAAGACTCACAGTGTAACTCTCCAACTTCTTTAGCTCCTACTTCCTTCCTTGCAAGAAAATGAAGATGATACTTACAATTAACAGTCAGAGTCTTAACTTTGGAAAACATGTGCAAAACTCTTCCCAGCATCAGAAAACTCACTTGCACCTGGATCATCTGAAGTGTAAGTGGCTCAAGCAAACCTACAGCCCTCTCACACAGACCAGCTGTTTATGTGATGAACTGCATTCATTTTTGTCCTCATGCATGAATGGAAACACTGCTTCTACTGCTGGGAAAGCAGTTTCCTACATTAGAATAAATGGCAGTTGTTACAGTTATAGTTTATGATCAGATATGCTCAATAATTGGACTCTACTGTTTCATTTCAACCTTGTTGCCACTCTTCACACAGTAGAGAGATCATAAAAACACTGTACAGAGTCTGTGTATAGTAGTAGTATGACTATCACAGTCATACTGAATAACATCAAAAGGTAGAATTAACAACAAATGTAAGTTTTTTTAAAAAGCAGAATCCCAGGCAAAGCACCAAATTTGCATTCTGCGCAATTCACAACAGCTAGACAAATTATTTCCCCATCCATCTAAAAAGTCTCATTATTTGAAGACAGTACTGAAATGTGTGGCAGAAGATTCAATAATTTGCAAACCAACAGGTTTATCAAGAAGCATGGTTGAACTTTACAGCTTATTATCTAGTAACACCATGACCTTAAATCACTAATCTGTCACGCACAAATCATCTGGATTTCCAAAATAGTTGTTGCTTTGGGAATATAAGAAATAAATCAAGCATGGATAGAAGTTGTGGTTTCCCAAAAAGCACTTTTCCCAGACTCTTAAATGCCCAGCTGAACACTGTAGTCCCAACAGGGAGTGAAAAGTAAAAAGGAAGCAGAGTCAGCCAAAAATGAGGTATTCTCCATTAAAAGGAAAAATGAATGTCTTTGACATTGATCATAATTCTTTTCCTGTTGACTGTCATGTCAAATCCTTCCTGGAATAATGACTTACAGTAGGTCTAATGTCAGTCACTCTTAAGCTCATGCTTCCTTAAGCCACTGTTTAAACAGCCACAAGGTGTTAGAAAATGACTGTTTATTGGCTGACAGCGTTGAAAGAATCAGATTCCAGACTACAGAGTTTGCAAATGCTTTATTTAAACAGAATAACCATGTAAAGCAATGCAACAGACAATTTTTTGAAACCCTGTCTTTTGAAATTGGAAATATTTTATGTTCCTCTAAAAGAGATTTCACCATCTTAGGAAATGCTCTGTGTAAATTTTACCACAGTAGTTTTATTTACCTAGCCTTTCCTTACTAAATCCCAGTTAAGCCCTTGCAACCTCAGAACTATACTTTCTGCCCTAAAATTTCCTCCAGTAGACCTTGATATTTGGTTAATTTCATCACCACTTTTCTAAACCGTGCTCTGTTTCTTAGGACACTACATAAAGAAGAAAGGCCAAAAAAGGAGGTCTTAGCACACATTCATCTTTTCTTCAGCTGTTATAATGCTGACTACACTTGCATGCCATAGGAATCCCGTCAGGTACACAAGGGAAACATCCTCAAATACAAAAACCTGTCAGTTACAGTTCAGCAGATATTTTAACTTCATATGGAGAAACGAGCAAATGCCATAGAATCATAGAATCATAGAATCATAGAATAGATTGGGTTGGAAAAGACCTCCAAGATCATCAAGTCCAACCCCTGATCCAACTCCAATTACTATATCATGGCACTAAGGACCACGTCCAATCTCTTTTTAAAAACCTCCAGGGATGGTGAATCCACCACCTCTCTGGGTAGGCCGTTCCAATGCCTGATAACCCTCTCTGTAAAGAATTTCTTCCTAACATCTAACCTAAACCTCCCCTGGCAGAGCTTGAGCCCATGTCCCCTTGTCCTATTGTTGGTTGCCTGGGAGAAGAGACCAACCCCCACCTGGCTATAACCTCCCTTCAGGTAGTTGAAGAGAGTGATGAGGTCGCCTCTAAGCCTTCTCTTCTCCAGACTGAACAACCCCAGCTCTCTCAGCCTCTCCTCATAGGACTTGTGCTCCAGTCCCTTCACCAGCCTCGTTGCTCTTCTTTTGGACCCGCTCCAGCACCTCAATATCCCTCCTGAACTGAGGGGCCCAGAGCTGAACACAATACTCCAGGTGTGGCCTCACCAATGCAGAGTACAGGGGAAGGATCACTTCCCTGCTCCTGCTGGCCACACTGTTCTTGATGCAGGCCAGGATGCCATTGGCCTTCTTGGCCACCTGAGCACACTGCTGGCTCATGTTCAGATTATCTTCCTTTTGTTTTGTAAGCTTTAACAGCTTGCATTTCTCACTGGATGACAATCCAGGAGAAAGAATTTTAAGTCTGTGTTGGTGATGCAGCTTAAATAAATCAGAGAACTCAGATTTCGGAGCATTGTACATCATATGATTACTTTGATTAGACAAATCTGTTTTTCTCCTGCATTTAAATCCATGGCCACTTATGTAAATGGTCTTGTGACAGTGCATAGCTTTTTGTTTGAGATAGGGGGCAATGCCAGCAATATCCCTTATTGGAAAGATAACTCTGCGATGCAACAGTAAACACTGAGAATCTCTGTAAAAAGTTCACTAGTTAAAACAGACCTCCAGCTGTACAGGAAATCATTTGCATATTCTGTTCACCTGCTTGCACAGAACAGCAGAATATTTCCTTGATGGCACATGCACTGTTTTCCTATCTTGGCGAGCCCCTCCTAATTTTTGTTCTCTCCCCTGCCAACCCAAACCTGTCAACCTTGTTCTTGGTAAAGATAAATGATATAAAAATATGACCCAGATTAAATCAGAAAAGTAAAACAACAACAGACTAATCACAGGCAAAGATAAATACATATCTGAGATTCTCAAGACTGCAAGAAGACATAGGAAGACTTTGGGAAACTAGATGCATAGTGCAAGTACAGTTCTAAGCGCCACAACACTTTCTTTGAGGTTAAATGTCTAAATGTAGCTAACTCCATATTGTATCTGCACAATGTGAAAGTCTGAATCACTAACTGAATTTTTTCCCCTGCAACTCCCTCCTTTGAATTTTAAAAATATCACAGTAATGAAGAACACTTGTCCTTTCTCAAATGCTGAACCTGACAGATCCAAGGAACTGTACAAGCACGGTTGAATTTAGCATCACGTGACAGCTCTGAAATACCATCCTTTGTTATGATGTGGAATATATTCTTCTTCAATTATTCTTTATGTTCTGGGACAGTGTCATTATCTGCATAATCATAAACTATTGTTTAAAATTCAAAACTCTCCTACTCCTTTCTTCCTAATGCCTTACTTCCAAGGCAACCAGAACAATCAGAATGGAGGATATGGCTACAAACTCTCTTTCATCTGTCTTAGTAGCCAGTTCAAGCCAATGTCCAATTTGGGAGATGAAGAGAGAGACTATTAAGTCCTTACTCTGCAGTTCAGACTGCCTAGCACATTCTTGTTCCTGAGATGCTCATTTATCTCCTACAGCTCTGACATCTCTGCAAGAGACATTTCTATATACATTATAAACTCAATTCTGCTTGAAGGCTATCACCGTGCTTCCACATCTCCACAGAAAACATTTTATGGTCAGATTTCATAAGAACGAGAATGATCACTGCCCCCCCACTCCAACTTTAACTGTTACATACCAAGACCATTACAGAGCAAATAGAAGACCTGTTGTCCTGTAATGATGAGCTGGTTGCCTTTTAGCATACAGTTTACTGTTAAACTGGGAAACTGAGGCATGACTTAAGTCTTTGCAATGAATACTTGCTGAGACAAATTTATAAACACCTGCACAATTTTTATTATAGAAATTATCTACACAAGAGATTGTCCTAAATGTAGCATTAACTAAACTTTGGGAGCAAAAACAGTAGGCTTTGTCTCCCTGGTTTTGTGGACATATTTTCTTTAAGTACTTAATAAAATAAGCTTTCGAAGTTGCTCATCCACATATCTTTAACCACAACACTTCTCTTACCAGCAATCTACGTGAAGGATTTAAGTTTCATTCATTATAACAAAGAACATCTCAGAGAGCATCCCTTTTTGATTTATGAATCTTCAATATTTTTAAAGTAAAGTCATTGCTACCTCATCTTGCATTTTAGCTTTTGAATGAATTTTGTGAAATTTTTCCAAATTTGGACTTTCTTCTGCTCCTCAGGTGGCAATATAATTCTAATGTCAACACCATTCTACTCTTTGCCCTTGCTGCTTTGGGCAGTAATAGACTATCCTGATTTACATGACATTGGATGGACTCAGTGCTGGAATTAACTTCACTCTTATGAAATACGCACCGTGTTAAGTGAAGTTATAAGTGGAATATGCTTTTTCTTCTCCAAATATTTTAAAAATAATCTTAGCAACATTCAAGATTAAAATGGTATGCCTCTACCAACATTTGAGTAGCTGCCTGAAGGTCTTTTGTGCAGATCTCCTTCATACAAGGGGTACATTAGTGGTGGCTCAAAGCAGTATTTATCACATTACTTGGATAAGACACAGCCTATTTACTTTTTCTTCTTACAAGAACGTGAAACTATGCTCTTGTGTGTATATTCCTTCACTCCACATTGACCTTTACTGAGATATTTTGGCTAGACCTTTCTAAACATCAATCAAAAAATTTTCACAACTTGAAAAACAGGCAACCATCACTGGAAATGATGCAGAAGCTGACAGAGCAGTCAAGAGAACAGTTTTGATCAAGGAATTAGAAAGATTTTCAGTTTAAAAGACTCAGGAATATTCTACATCCATAGCATATTTCTTTCTTGATACAGAACCCAGTATTAACTCTTTTTTCCAGTTAGGTTTCACCCAAACCACTTGTAAGCACATTCATAAATTGGTTTTTGCTTCACTTAATTGATCTTGCATTTCAAAAACAAAACCTATGTTCTTGCTTCATTAGCAAGAGCTTGCAAGTACTACCACAGAAACTTTGAAACAATCTTGAGAAGTTATATTCAGAAAAGGTCTTGGAGTGATGTAGACATAAGAGGATCAAAATAAGAAAAGGTCTCCAGATAAGAAAGGGCCAGAAAAAGACGTCAGAGAGTGGCTTTAGTACCTGAGGATAAGAAACACCTTATGTCACTGAACAGGAATTCCTTAAAAGTTAAGAAGAGATATCAGAGAAGTCTAAAGGTGTTTCACCAAATACTAGTTATCTGAAAGAATGGTAAATCACAGAGCCAAGAACATTTGTAGCATGTGAAAATGAGACAATGGGGGATTAAAAATTAAAAAGAAAGTGTTTGCAATGTCTGTTAGACAGGAAGAATAAGTTCAAATACTCTCAACCTCCCCCAAAAAATACAATCCTGATGCAATTTCTTGCAAGTGCATCTAAGATTCTCACTTCCTTCAAACAATAGATCAAACTTCTATTTAACATTGGTAAAGAAAATGCAACATGCTATGCCATGGCAGAAACATCAGTTCTTCCTGTTCCCTTCACAAATAAAACAACAATGTTTGGACTGTAAAAAGCAAAGTATTAGAAACTTGACCAGTGAAACTTCTTAGCTTTGCAAAAAAACAAGTAAAAGCATAAGAAAATAAGCTTTTGGGACAATCTACAAACAGCGGCAAGGTAAGGTTTTACCGAAAAAAACATAGTTCAATTCAACTCTTACAATCTGAAGCTGTTCTCTATCTTTTGGCCATAGCAGATGACACACACCTTCAATATTTAGAAAAATTCTTTTTATGGTGAAGCTTTCCCAAGTTCCAGGAATTTGAAGAATAGCTGTAAAACCAGAGACTTCTAAAACCTACCCATGACTAAAACGATATGCTAGAAGTTTAACAAAGATAGAAAGCTAGAAGAAATGTCACAGCAACTTAGAAAGAAAGAAAGAACATGCAACTGGCAGACTTTTAATTCATGACAAACTACAGAAGTGCACCTTTGACCGGATTCAGGTGAAGTAGAGGCTTAAGCGAGACTGGTAACACAGTGGGTGACATTATGAGTCCTCCTTGCATTTGAACATATATGCAATCCTGGAAAAGTTTTTAAAATGTATTTTAATATATTTTTATCATTATTATCTTCAAATTCAGATCCCTTGATGAAGTCTTTGGCTTGCAGATGTTTCTCTAATGTTTCATTTCAAGAATTGAAGACAATAAATGTTGTTTTGTCTTTTTTATCTTTATATTTAATGAATTTTCCATATCCACTAAATACACAGTATGTTAATAAACAAACATATATCTACATAGGAGAAAAAGTGGAGCTGATGAAAGGCCTCATGACTGATCTAAATTAGAACCTGAAGTTTAGAATAAGTATTTGGTAAATGCAGTTTACCTAAAAAAACCTGAAAATCAACTCTGTATTACTTATTCCACCTACACATCTCTGTTAGATTAATAAAAATATGCACACTGTCCATGTTCATAATGGCTGTTTATCCACACTGTGTAGAGCTTCTCTGTGTAGGGATATGGCCATTTCTGGAAAATATGAAAAATCACCACCTCAAGCCAGGCAACAGTTACTGCCATAATTAATGACCCACAAGCAAAATGTGGATCCTCTTGGCACTTCTGCACTCTATGTGCCCAAGATCAAAGATCTGAATACGTGTCCTCTAATTTGGCTGACAGCTTTCATCTCTTCCCTTGTAGTAGAAATCTGAAGAATTACAGTAACAGCAGTGGACGCTGACAGAACCTGACTGCTGGGGGCTGATCGCTTCCTGGTTTCTATCTTACTCTCTGAGGCAATCGCAGCAGACAGGAAAAAGGATTGCAACTTCCTTTCTTTCTCTAGACCGCAGTATGGAAGTACAAAGCAGCAGAACGTGTGTGCTACTAGCAGCCCAGCTTTGCATGCCCACTTGAAGAAGAAGTCCCCCTGGACAGGGTCACATTATTACACAAGCACATACATTATAGCTCATGATGTCTGTTATCTATAATGGCAGCGTAATGTAATTACATCAAAAACTTGGTGTGCTGTGCTGCAAAAATACCATCGTGAAAGAGGGCAAAATGTTGGCTTTCATAGCAACCTAATAGGGTCATCAAGACAGCCTAGAATAACACAATTTTGATCTTTGATTCAAACCTCATGCCAAGTGCAGCTGATTTTTTTCCATTTAATTTTAATTTTCATATAACTGAAAGGAGTTGACATTTGGCTGTCTAGAGGGCAAAGAAATTGGCAGGACACTTACATGATCTCACTAACAGTATGTGCATGGTAATAACATTATACCATTTATCTGAGGAAGATTATCCTACTTCCTCATAACTCAAAGCATATTGGTGCATAATTCAATTTTAAAAGCAATTTTTAACATTATAGCAATAATTAAATACAATTCAACATTTTTTAATAAATAGGAAGATTGAGGAGATATTTATTTCCCTTGACTCACAACACTGTTCTAATTAAAAAACAGATTGAAATTTAAAAAAATAATGACATGCCCAATTTATAATACAAAAGGGAAACTGAGATTAACAGAATTAAAACTGAGCTAAAATCAAAATAGGTATGCAAGGAATAAGTGAATTTATAAAGAATTATACTAGACAGGAGAAAATGTGACTGCCTGACTGTGCACATTAGAAAGCAAAAATTCCGGATTTAAGGATCAGTGTAATTGTGAGATATGGTCTACCTGTGGGGCACAGAGTCATACAGCTGCAGCACTCAGCCCTCCTTCAAAGAGCAGTTCCATGATCTCACACAGTCAAACTGGACTGCCCACTTCAACCCTCTTCAAGCAAAACAAGAGAAAACAGACCCTTTCTTTCTACCCTGTGGATCTTACTAGAAGCAGCACAGTCATCTGCAAACACAGACACAGAAGAGAACGGCTGGAGTGGAGATTTTAGTTCAGCGATTCCACTGAATCTTGGAAATTTAGGACCAGGTCTTCCTCACATACTTCAGTTTCAAAACAAATGAAGTTTTACGCAAGGACTGATAAATGAAAGGAAGTCAGAATAAAAACTCTGTATGCTCGCAAACCAGAAGTGACAAATTCTAGCTAGCTTATTATGCAATCGTAAAACTTGAGAGATAAGCGGTTAAAAAGTCTGCACAAATACTTTTAAAACTAAAGATGTGCTCAAGCTGTGGAATTTACCTCCTATTGATTTTATAGAGCTCCTGACATTGGTTTTGTATTTTATTTTTAATAAACTGAGTTTGAAAATGCTCACTTTATAACAGTAATATTTTCATTTGTTACTAAATGTAGAAAACTCTCATTACTCACCTGAAGAACATCTCCAAGGTCAGCAGTGCTAATATCTGGGTCTTCAGTCGTATTAAAAGGAACAGGGTTGATTCTTACAAGAGTGAGCACTCTGGGTTCTGGATATCTCCACAACATCATTCCTGGACTGTCCTCAGTTTCATTGTAAAACACAACTTCATAGGCACCAGGCAGCTTTTGTGCTTCTGTCAAATGAAAGAAAGCTATAATCTATTATACAATTTCTAGAATGAAACATGCTGGTTTATGAAACCAAAGTGGTTAAAAGTAAATTCCTTAGGATCAAAAGGAGAGAAAATAAAAAAGCAATTTCCCCGACTTTTAAAAGATTACAGCTTAATGGAAAGAAATCAAAAAAGTCTTTTAAAGTATTTTTTTTTTTTTAATTCTAGCAGATGTCATTTCAAGTGCTTTTCAAAAAAATGTAGTTATTCATTGTAAGAGGCAAGTAATCTCTAATAGGTTACTACTGTTTTTACTTTATAATCTAGAAAAAAACCTGAGAGTCATAATATTCTTCTTACCTGCATCTTGTATATACTGGAACAGGCCTGTTCTCAGATCATCTGAGGTATGCTCAGTTTTGGAGGCCTGATTCCTTTCCATAGAAAAACAAGTTGGATGTGTACGTTCAGGTGCCAATGTCTCTACGCTGCCCTTTTTAGTAAGGTACTGCCACAGAAGCTCCTGGAGAAGAACTAAACAGTTCAAATGCTCTTGACCCCAGAAAACCTTAAAAAAAAAAAAAAAAGGAAAGATGAAACAATTACATTCAGATATTCAGTCATTTTCGAAGGGAAAATCCTTCCCTAAAACAACAGAAACTTTATATGGCTTTCAGCCTGCTCTACTCATACCATAATTGCTTGCAAGTATCCTTAATGTGAAAATAAAGAACAGAAACAACAAAAAAATCTTTACAAAAGCATTTGGCAAATTTCTTCTTTTCATCATTTGAGGAAAGTATTAATTCCTACCACTTAACAATCCATAGTGATGCTGCCTGGATGACCACAGATCTTAAAAGTCACATTCAAGAACAGTTCGTAATGTTAGGATTGGTCACAGGTTTTGCAGTTTAAGATATGACAAAAAAGCCTTAAAGATACAAAGTTTAAACTGTTCAAGGAGCTTGTTGCTCCAAAAGTGGAATTCTGGAACACATTAAACACTGACATAGCAAAGGTGACTTGAAAGACATACTAAAGATCATCTTAAACATAAACTGAAGCATAGGAATTGGATGTTCTGCAAGTCCTCAGAGTGCGGTTAAAGAGTTTAAAGTTTTTGGAAGTTTAAAACAGAAATACAGAAAAATATCTAATAAAACCTGGCATTCAAAGTCCAGAAGGTTCACAAACTTTATAGCAAAATAAAAGGCAAGTAGACATTCCTCTCTCCTGGTTTTGACAAGCATTGCTGCTTTTCTCAAATCAAGCTGCTATTTAAGAGAATCATATTAATGGGGACAAGTCTTTTAGTCTCTATGTGCAGAAGCAGGTCTAGAACCAACATGGAAGACAAGGAAGCAAGTAGAAATCAATAAAGAAATTAGACTTGGAAATCGGTGTGGGATGAAATCAAAATCTCCAAACAGTAACTTAAAAGTCCATAGTAAGGGTGTGAGTAAAATAAACAAGGCAAGTGTGCACATAAAGAGTAGCGCAAAGTTTTTCACTGGGGAATATCCATTTTCAAACATGAAAAAAAATCAGACGATGCCTAAAGGGAGTGTAGTTTAGCTGTCAAGAAGGAAGGTTTTCCTTCCACTCCGTCTGCATGTAAGCCCATAGAATAAACCACGACCCTTTTGAAACTCGGCCACAGCCAGCCCTGAGCTAAACATTCCCAGGCTACCCAGCTACCCCCCTAATGTAGTACATCTCTACTGCAGTTTCTAGAGTACCTCTGGGCTCAGAGTCCCACTCCTGGTCTACCACCATCTCAGAGAAGCTCTCTGTCACCTAAACCAATCTCAGAGGCCTCAGTTCCCCACTGATGGAGGAGGGATGAATGCTCTTATGCCCCCCTCTCCACCCAACTTTTATTAATTTTATTTTCAGGTATCTGGGAACTCCAGGGCTTGGAACTCCTACTACAATATTACAGATGAAGCACCAGTTTCATATAAGCTCTCAAGGCTCTGCTGCAATACAAATTAACAGTGGTAGAAGATGAGGTCTGTTTAGAGCTGGTAAAATCATTAGCCATAAATAAATTAATTTGAAACAGAACTGCTAATGCTTTTGTCAGCATTCTCAAATCTATTCTGCCAGACCAAATACTTAACTGTTTTCTGCAAAAGCTAATTATCCCAGTGTATTCTCTAATAATAAATGGCTTTCTTGGATTTATAGATATTTTTCTGGTCTTCGTCAAAACCCCAAAATTTTTGGAAAAAAACCCAAAAAACTTTCATTAACAACACACAGAGGTAGTCAGCCAAGTACCTATGAAAAACAAATTAAAAAGAAGCAGAGAAACAAACTGACTTTATTTATGCATTAAGATATATTTTTTTAAAATTTGCATTATTCGAGTAGCCCTATCCCCAGTGCTGTGGTTTGAATAACTTCTACTGCCAACTCTGGGAAAATACCTAATGACACGATTAAATGACAAAATTTCCTTTTCGTGTTTTATATGCTTGATTTATGTATTTATTTTAAAACATTTGTTGTGTATAGATAGTACAATAAAAATAATTAAAACAAGACATATCTTAAAGCCCACTTGTTCAGGCCCCAGAGAATCTATTTTTCATTTCAAGAACTCCCATGCTTCCTGGACTGGTTTCAAGTTGTGGGCACTTCCAAAATGGAGAAGATAGCACAGCAAACTGAATATTAATTGCTACAAACAAAAGTTTGCAATTACTCCCATGAGAAATCCATGTAAGTTTGAAAAGAAAGGATATGTACTTCTTAAAGCTACCCCTACGCACTACACTCACATAGCTCATGAACAGACAAATACACACCCATCAGAACAGCATCCTAGATATTAAGTGCTAGTAATTTGATCCAGTAGTTTTAGGGAACACACACATATAGCTACAATACAGGGCTTGAGTAGTATTAAAAAAAAAATCAAAACCAAAACCCTGTACATGACTTTTCAATCAATAGCTTTACATGAAAGAATAGATACTTATTTTATAAAGTAAAATAAAACCCACTCAAATCAAACATGCAAAAACCCCCAACCCTGTGACCTACTGTAGGAAGCAAAGCTTTACAGGCTTTCATAGAATTTATTTATGAAATCTCAATCGTCCAAGGGCAGTCCAATTCAACAGCAGAACCATAAGGATCTTATACAGACCTGCAGCAGTCCTCCTTTCAAATCGATGTATATTTTTGGAATAGATTGCTCTGGGCCCGGATCACCACTGTGCTTACACCACTTGGCTTCCACATTAACAGAGCAGCAAAAAGGGCCCATCAGAGATCTGGCTCTTTCCTTGAGACTTGTTTTAAGTAAGAAATTTTTTATGTCAAGGACAAAAGATGATCCGTGGATTCCTAAAAGAGAGAGAAAGAAAATTAATCCCGCTGGTGATCATTCTCCCAACATTTATGTGCTTATTTCCTGAATTCACTTTACCATGAGCCTGGGAATCCCCGTCTGCAAGCAATTACTCACACAAGTAGTCCTACTACTATTCCACTATTTCGTGGAAATACTTGTGTGGACAATCCCTCTCCTCTCCAAGCAAGGGCATCACAGTTGGGCCACAAGTTTGGCAATTTTGTGATTATACTCTTTTTTAATTTAGCTTGGTCTTCCCACACTATCAAGCATGTCTTATATGGTGTTGCAGTTAGGGAGCAGGTATGTATCATCCACATTCCTTGCAAAGAACTATTTGCCAAAACATGACTTTCTACATGTGAGTATTTTCAGGTTTATGAGAAGAGACATTTTTCAATAAACTATGAAATTTTTTTTCAAAAGAGAATATTAAGAACAAGGACAGCTGCTTCACTTGATTATATTTTAAACTAATAGGCAATAGGCATTTTAAACAATGCTCTGCTTTTGTTCAGGTTAGTTACTATAACATAGCACCTTGCCAGACTTTAGAGTGCTTAGCAGAAGAGTACGGTTTGAATTTAAATAATTCAAAACAAATGCTTATCTCAAAATATGTAATGTGCATTTTCTGAAAAAATAGTTTAATCTACACTTTTCACATCATAACCATTTGCACTTTACATAGATTTATAAAACCTAAAAATGATGACAGCAGATTACATTTCTGACAGAACTTACACATTCTCATTAAAGATAAAAACATTTTGAGGAAAGAAACACCTTCTAGAAATGTCTCAGCTCTTGTGAATCACTGTTTAATAAACAAACTATACTTAATATCTCTGTTTCTTTTGTATACTTATATGGAAAGTACTACATCTGAGGTTGGCTTAACATTTATCTCTTCTAGTGCTCGTACTTAGACTCAACACTCCGAATATTGGATGTCACTATACTTTATAATGCCCACAGCTTATTTTTCTAATGAAACTGGATATTTACAAAAGGCAAAAGATTAAAAAAACACCTAAGGCTTACACACAGATGTTTCAAGGTACAGTTTCATTTTATATTTTCATACCTTTGCTAGTAGAAAAATCCCACAAAAACACAACTCGCTGTTTTGAATACATGCAGTAAAACCTCTCCTATGAATCTCTTCTGGAATCCAGGAAGAAGCATATCTGTATCCTGGGTTTTATGATTTCATGATACTAAGAAATATTTTATATAATGGAAGGAAATATATTGGATTTTTTTTCAAACAAGCATCCGCTAGGAAGGTGGTCCGAGAGTCCCCCACTGCAATAAAGGCATCAAATTGTGTCCAGCCTGGGTAGGAACCACAAACTTGAACTATCTCTGCCTTGAGCAGCTTGGAGTTTAGTAAGAATGATCAAAGGTTCGAAGGAACCATCGCCCCATGCCAATCAACAGGACTGTTGTCACTGATTGGGAAAGATGTTCTAGCTTTGGGTTTTTTTTATTTAGGATGGCTTCTGAACCCCTGCATCCAGTCTCATGTGTAACAGGCTTATAGGACAAAATCTGTTCCAAGTGGTTTTTTGACTGAACTTCAGTGATAATCAAGACATTAACACACCCTGACACCTCTCCTTTTGGTCCTGGTTCAGGCTTGATTCTGTAAACCATGGAATGAAGCAGCTTCACGTCTTAAACTAAGAAAAAAGGTGTTTCTACGGGATGGGTTCACCCTGCTATCGCTAGTTATTTTAAGAGGGACTACAATATTTGGAAATTCAATTTTTTCATATTCTACACAGAATTTTGATTTTAAAGTAGAGAAATTCTTGGTAACTATTGCACAGTTCTGCAATACAGAAATGTTCTATAGGTTTATTGGAGTATGTGCCAAGTTGCAGAAATAACAAAAGGGAAAAAGGAATGCCAGAATACAAGCGATTTTATTTATGTTTTCTTTCATTGGGATTACATTTGGAAGGATTATGATTTCCAGTCTCTTTCTGTTGTCATCTCAGCTCTACAAAGCACAAAGAAAACACAATATCCAACAGCTTAGAAACAGAATGGAGCATTCAGCACATAATACTGCTGGTTCAAAATCAGCAGTGCCTTTCTCAAATGCTAAGTAAACAATGAAAAATGAAAAAACAATTAAGAATAAGAAAGTGTCAGTTAATTTTAAATACATGAAATATTACAAGACACATCCATGGATTGTGTTTAATAAATACCAGGAAAAGCTCAGGAACTCAATAAGAGATTTTTCTTTTTCTTGCTGGGACCCAGATTGCTCCCGTGTAGGCAAGAATCATACCCCCCTCCTTTCTAGCAGTTATATCTACGTGTCCTTTTGGGGATGAAGTGATTCAGTATAAAACCCACTGTTCTCTTAATAAAAAAATACAACACAGAGAGCATTCTGACAAACTTGCACAAAGTGACGTCTTGAGGACGGTTAAAGAAAACAAATGAAGAACAAGTATGCACAAACCTTAAAAAGCAATTGTAAATAAAGCAATTGTAAATTCCCTCTTTGGGCCTGAGGGAAGCTTCAATAGGCTACTGTTACTATGGAAATCCTAAAACTATATGTTCACTTAGTGAGGGGTGTTCCCATGACTAAAGCAATTGTCTCAAAAAGGTAAAGATGCAAAATCATTTTCCTCTGTTTTTTTCCCTCCTACAAGGTATTTTCAGTAGGTCCTTCAATACCTCTCTCACAAATCTCTCTTGTAGAAGTCTAACTTAAATCAAAGTCTCCATTTATGAACTTGAGATGGCACCACACAGAAGCAATATATCTTAATAAATGATTGTTGTGATATGTAGAAGTTAACTTATGCTGTTTGGATTATTGCTCATGAACACCAATGTGCTTTTCAGTACATGCAGTAATTTACTTCTAAGAACAAATAGTTTCATGACTTTTAAAATACTCCTCCAGGAGACTAATAAATATGAAGCACTTGCTTTGGGCAGTGTTTAAAAAACGCTGCCAGCCCTCCCCTATCAGACTTCATCCAGATCCACAATAGCACCACAAAATGCACCTATGCTAATGGAGCAAAACAGATCTGACACGAGGCTTCTGCATGCCACCGGAAGGATTACCTTTATGATGACATATGCTCAAAAGGAAAATCCAGGTATTTTTATATGGTTAGAAATAATGTAGGAGAGCTTGAAAAAAAGCTAGCACTTGCTTATTAAGTTCAGGAAATTAACCTGCTCCAAAATTAAAGACAGAGATCATTTCAAAAGAATAGTGAAAAAAATTTACTAAAAGACATTTGCTTTGATATTCTAACATCTTTTTCTAGTCAGTAGAGACTTGATTTATGCTAACATTTAGAAAGACATCTCAAAGAATCTGCATATCCTGATATAGTTATACATATAGTTAGATTAGGGTATATATATATACATAGAGCTGTATTAGCATTTACTGATAGTAGGAAGCTCCATGCTTGTTAAACTGTCCTGTGTGCATAAATTCATTTGCATGTACAGAAAAAGAAAGAGCTGGCCCATTTCAATAGATGGAGCAAATAGGTTAAAACAATCCTTGCCTTATAGTAACGATCACTTAGTGTTTAGGCAATATAGGTGTTAAGAAAGAGTTCTGTTATTTTTCCTGCTTCATAAAGAGAAAGACAAAGTTTTGATACTAACTGTGGACTTTCTGTTTTCAAAAGCAGTACAACACTGATATTTGAATCAACTTGAAATGAGTAGAGACGTAGTAGGAATTTTTTTCCTTCTATTATTCTCTGTACATTTTGCTCTTCCTTAGCTGAAAATCCTGTTTGGTTCACTGCACTGTCACCTAATACAACACAGAGCATTATTTTAATTGGCAAACTTCAGTATGGGACAGGAGTTTTAAAGAAAATGTAAACACATGTATTATAATAAAGATAGCAAATGGCACTCTATAGTCAAGCTTTGTTTTTAAAAGCCTCTTTCAAAATCTACTAGCTTTGCTACAAACCATAGCGCTAAGAAGAAAACTGCTATTCTGAGTGTGGGGCAGCTCAGAAGAAGGAATGTGTCCCAGAGCACAGAGCCTGCTGTGCTGGTTCAGATGCACGTGACAGATGTGGTCTGCTCCGACAGCAGCAGCTGGACGACTGTATTCCACCCTAGGGTTTGTGGTGCCCTCTGAAAGAAGAAGTCCAGGTTCTCCCATGGGTCCTCCATGCCTGGGCAGCAGAGATACAATCTGGTTGCTGAAGGTTAATTAGCAAGTGGTTTTCTTTAGTACCTTCTACTGAAGTGATAATCTGTGATATTTGCTCCTAAGCATTCACTCTTTGTAACATTTGTAAGGTCAGGAGCTAGTTTCAGATTGCTGATGTCATTGAGATAGCTTTGAATATGTAAATACGCCATTATATCTAATATAATACTATTATCTATATGATTTTTTCCTCTTAAGAAAACTTCAGATACATTATGTAATGAGTAGTTATACTACAGTTACAATGCTCTGTGCTATGTTGACAGGTGTCCTCAACAAACAAAGCTTCTAAGAAGAAAGGGTAACAAAACTATGAAAATAATTGTGGGGGCAATACTGCAGTTAATTTAAGCACCAGCCCATTTATCCAAGTCTGGAAACAGCAGCATCAAATAAATGGTGAGGCATAGTAAAGGACAATTTTCCAGGAGAGATTTAGTTAACAATCCAATGACTGAGCTGGATTTCTCATTAGTTTCGAGCTGAATTGTACGATGGTTCATTCTCCCCACGAGAACAATATTTACACATTACCAATTAGCTATTCTTTAGTGAAAGAGAATTTCTCAGCATTACATGGGGACACATGTGGGCTGTGCGAAAACATGAGATGTGTAACACACAGGAAACAGAAAGTAATGATCTAAAACAGGCCAAACCCTTGAATTCATCACTAATAAATGTCCCCATGCATTCAGCAGCACTGGCTGCTGCGAGCCTGTTTTCTTCAAGTACTTCAAACACTAAAATCCAGGAACATTTATTATTTTAATCCATTACAGGCAGTGCTTGATTTAACTTTATTGGTTGTGGTGGTGGTAGTAGTTATAGTGGGGGTAAAGCTATGTTCTTTTACACATCATTTCAAAAGGGCTTAATTATATTTTATAGCTCAGGCCAGGAATCCTGCTTGTTTTGTGTCTAACAAGGTTCAAATGGAGTTCAGGTCAGTGATGAATCAGAAGGGAAGTCAAAGATGGTTATCTATTTGAAATGAGCTCATCTCCCTTAAAGAATAACTGGGCAGGTACATCATGTTCACTACACTACTGCATACTAAATAACTGAAAAATCTCAATTCACTTGGTGATTTGGTAATTTTGGATTTCGTGATGCCTGATCAGAGAGGGCTTATTAAAGTTTAGATTTAAAAGGATTTCAAGTATTGGTGAAGGCTGTCTTTGGAGTACAATAATATTTGCAAAGCTCTATATTACCCTATGTTATTCCAATTAAGTGGAAAAAAATGCATAATATAAAGCAACAAAAATAGCGTTCATTTTACATCTGTGAGTCCAGATTTCAAACTTGAGTGCTATACAGACATGAGCAGTACTTGGTTCTCGTATCATAAACATTTTAGATATCAGTAGGTTTCAGAAAAGCAACATTATTACTCCAGCTTTACAGATGGGCATGGAAAGGTTCTTCAAAAAAAGATCTTTGTATTTTCACATCTTAATTTTAGCTGGTTGGTTGAAAACTTTGGTTTATTTTCAGGAGACAGCTGGTACCTACAACTGTCACCATTATAAAGTTGTAGGTACTTAGCACTACTGAAAAATCAGACACTGAATGGTTGCACATTAAATGAAGCATTACAAAATAGTGGATGCCACTCAAACTGTAGCCCAGTATAATTCACAAAGTGGAATTAGAATTACAGTTTGGGTGTCTTGCTTCTCTGCTCTACACTTCATTCTATAGATTTTGACTCCTTTAGTAAACTAAATAGTCCATGAAGTAGAGGGTAACTTTTCTCTATAAATAAACCATGTTGAAGATACTGCCTGGCAGCAGCAGAGGTGTTAGAGCCTCTATAACCCAGTGAATTATGCTTGTGGAAGTTCAAAGCTTGACAGATATACCCAGGCCACACAAACTTAAAAGGCTTTACTCCACTCTTGGGATGTCGTTCCCGAGGATTAAAGATAGTCCAGGTCCAGGCTCCTATATTCTAATCTTCTCCTCCTTTCAATCCTTCCTCCCCCTTCCTCCTCTATATACTTCTCTGAATTCTCTTTCGTACCAGCATGGCCATTAAAGCGTACCTGTCTAGTGAGCCAGCTGAAGGAGACAATCTTGCTGGAAACTTATCTTTCCTGTTGCTTTTGTTTTCACACAGATTAGTGCCCTGACTCAAGCTAATGAAGAGCTACCTGAGTAACTGAGCTAGCACAACGCAGAGTGCAGAAACGTGCAGCCACAGTAACCTAAATTTCATATGGAATTGCACCTTTTGTTTCGGCAGCAAGCTGGTGATCTCATCCTATAAAAAATATTCTTGGTATAGAGAAAGAAAGAAACATGTTGTCAGTATGTCAGCAACTTAAACAGCTTAAGGAACTGGTCCCTAAGACTGCGCAACAATGCCTTACCTCTGTGTTCTGTACCTCACACTGAAAAATGAAGATTGAACTGGAGGAACAGCATAGAAAGCATGAAATGTATAAAGAAAACTTCCAGTTTTCACTGCTATATATATCTTCTCATGAATGTAAACATTCTATAAAGTTGACTTCCATGAAAATACTGTATCACCTACTACTGCCACAAACAGCACTGCGACCCACCCAACAAAAGAAATTCCAGTCTCAAAAAATACGTAATTGGTTTCACAATAAAAACTGAAGAGATTACCAACCCAACCATATTTGTTCTGAATCAAATTTCATTTGAAATAGTTTTAAAGCCGAGTTACTCAAACTGTAAATGCAGTTCTACAAAATCATTGCACACTGTCTTGAACAAACAACCTTCAAGTAACTTCTTTTTTAGCTTTTTTTCTCCCCTGAGTTAATATGCTAGTTCATCAGTAGCAATTCTGAACCCTATTACAAAGTATCAGTAGGGAATCTGACCAGGATTAATAGCAGTACTCAGTCCTGGGATTAGGTGGTGTCTTGTTTCATGGATTTTAGGCCATCTGTTCTTCCCTCCTACGTTATACTCCTGCAGAACTATAAACGCACCTCCACCTCAGGGACTATAGAAGGGAATTAGAATTCTTCTGCTTTTCATTATCACAAGATTCAGTAACTCATTTCATTGTCAGGATAATCCCCTTTTACTCTTTCTTTTGCGCTTGCAGGATATGCCAAAATGACAAATAAAATCCCAGATGTTAGAGACCTGATGAGGTCTCCACCTTTTCTTGAGTGTTGGGTTTAAGCTACTTGGGACACAGTGTCAAATCTGACAGGACCCTGATGCCCACACCCAATATTCATTAAGGTTTGTTAGTGATTTGTATAGCTGTCTACAAGCTGCACTTCCACCTCAATCCTCAGTGGCCATTTAAATATTTGGTTTGTCCTCTGGCTTTTACTGACAGAGAATTAATTTCCTATTGTTTGAGTATTGGAAAGAGTTTATATTTCTTTCTAAAAGTAACAAACGTCTTCTGGGTGTTGTAAATGGCTTGTTACTGCTGCATATTATTTTAGGTAGTCATATCTAATTTAAAGTTTTATTTCCCCATGGGCTAACTTGCATATCTGCTGCATGCAAAGGCTATGACAACGCCTTAGCAGAGTCTTCTCGAGAGAGTTAGTTCACTCCAAAATGAAGTTTGGTCTTTGCTTTATACCAATTAATATCTGCATTTAATTTCTAATAGTTCTGTAAAGTATCTGAAGCATGTAATTATTTTCAGGTTTAGTAAAAATACTTGCAATTATCATATGCTCAACTAGTGTTTATTTTTTTCACCCTTATTTATAAGCTAAAGTAATTATCTTTACATATGGGAGGAAGGGCTGGGGAATCCTGTGTATGATTCTTGAAATATTTTATGTCCATAACTCTCAGTTCAGACACTGAACAGCAAGACTTCCCTCCTGCCTCCAGCCAGAGCAAAATAAGGCTCCACTGTGAGGCTACAGGTTTTTTGCTGTCTTTCACTTTGGGGAGAATATGGTCCTCAACTCCTCTAATGTATCTGCTCTTTTGGGAGGTAGGTAGTGCTAATTTCAACACCAAACCTAAATTACCTGAAAGTCATATGTTTAGAATTGAATTCTATTTTCTAGTATTTATTGCTAAAAATTATTTCAGTTTTAATGGCATGTGACAGTTCTGGAGTGAGCAACACACCTCAAGCACGATACCAAGCAACCTCAGATCTGACTGGGTACGTGGCACTCAAGCTCTTTGTAGAAGATGCCACATACTTCAGAGGACAAAAACCACTGAACCAGGTCTAACAATAGTTCTTGGACTTGGGGTTTTCTTCAACAGTGTAAATAAACTGCCAAAAATAATCTAAGCATTTGTTATTTACTTGTATAAAATATAAAATTACTACAGATAACTATTTTAATGAACACCAGTATGACTTAAACCCCTGGCCTTAAGGGTTTCAGAAAAACTACACCAGTAGTCTCTTTTCAAGTAAAATAAATATCTTTCTTTTTGGGAAATGGATTTTGGGTTGATTTGGTGGTTTTTTGTTTTGCTTTTTTCCTCCTTTTTTGGTGCCAATACACTGCATCACAGTATAGTACTACTTTATTAAAACCAAAATAGGATTTCATCCATGAGTACAAAGGAGAACATAAGTACTCTAGCAGAAATAGTAACCATGCTGTTATAAGTAACTGTTGTATTAAAACATAAAAAATGTCCAAAAAGTGAAGTCCCTTGACACACTAAAGGTTTGGGGTTGTACAACAGTGCAGCAGGACATGTAGAAACAGAGGTGTTTTAATTTTATCCAAGTGCAATGTGAGTGTTCAACTCCTACAATTTGTTTTTTAGAAATCATTCAACTAATTAGCCCCTCTGCTTTTCAGAAGCTACAACTTTTTACTTTCCTAAGAATTTAAGAATAAAAATGAAAACAGAATGCTTTTAGTTTCCATGATTAAACCAGGAAAGTCTAGAGGGAAAATTGATAATTAAAAAAAAATCTGGATAGCAAGCTTCTTTCTTAATTTCAGCTAAAAAAAAAATCAAAGCATTACACAAGGTCATGTACTTTTGTTTTCCCCCTATAAGGGAGGAAAAATACAGACAATACATTCTTGCGAGGTTTTTTCACTAAATAATTCCTAGCAAATAGGATTCCTTACAAACCAACTTCACCTCCTGCACTAAAGCTCATCTGGAAAAGGGGTCATTTACACTGTTTATAAAACACTGCCACATAAAATGTGTAAAAAACTGTATTTCACTAAAAATAGCTTGCGTAAGTAAGGGATTAGAGTAGTTTCTACTGCTATAATTGTTCCTTTGTAGTTTTTTCCATGATGTTTTTGAACAGTGTTTTTAACTATGTTTATTAAAGTCAGGACATCAAAAAGGATCAAAGAGTAAGCTAGTGAGAACCAAAGAAACCC
Organism: Corapipo altera; assembly: GCF_003945725.1. Classification (NCBI taxonomy): domain Eukaryota; kingdom Metazoa; phylum Chordata; class Aves; order Passeriformes; family Pipridae; genus Corapipo; species Corapipo altera. The sequence goes on along the minus strand of NW_020884922.1, from coordinate 1,974,826 downwards.
CAAATGTATTGTGTTGTCTCACTGGGGAGTTATGCAGATTCAAGTAAACAAGTGCAAATTGTTGAGGTTTTAATGAAAATTTTCTACAATTATTGTATCTGAAGTCATTCTATATAATAACATCTGTAGAGCAGATGGCCATACTGTACAAAAGGCAAGCAATGATCCTTTTTCTTCCTCTGTTTTAACAGTACATCTGAGATGACTACTTTTGTCATTGCGCTTAGCTTGGTTCAGCAAATAATTCGTAAAATGCAGCTGCTGCAGATGGTCACAATAGTTATTTGACTGTAAAATCAAAGACACAGTGAAGTATTTGTGTATTAGTTTCATTCTATTAAAAAATAAATCTGACATTAACCCTGTTCAGCTCAAAAGGTGTATCTATAAAACCTTTCGTAAAAAGAAAAGTAGTGAAGAATGGAGATATTTAAATAATCCTTTCTCTCAGGACATGGCTACCACAATTTTTAAAATTGAGTTAGCTTGCATAATGTCTTTGTAATAATAAAACAAGTTTAGTTAGTAACCGTGGTATTCTTCTAAAGTATTTTTAACACAAGATTTTAATACCGTTTCCCCCACACTGAGTATTTTATCTTCTTTCCTCAAGTTCTAATCTCCACTTTGATTTCTGTAAGCACTTTAAATTCAGATTAATAATTGTAAATAAAAATCCAAGCAATTTCTTAAAAGATTTTTTGACAATTTCAATCAGTTTTATGGAAGTGTGCCTTTTGCTCTTACTAAAACTTAACTCATTGCACCATCAGAACAGCATGCAAAACCTCATGCACATGTATTTTTCTTTTTATAAAGTAGAGATAAGGCAATTTTAACTGGAAAAAAATGTGCAAAAAGTCTGTTGATGTCTATTAATTGTCTGTTTAAGAACGTTCTTTATATAGAATAACTAATGTCCATTTTCATTAGATTCAGCATCAGTACTGCTTCACTTAACAACGCCTGCCAGATATGAACATATGAAAGATTCACGTATAGCTTGTAATGTGGAAAATAAAGATTGGTTTTCTCAGACTGCCAGAAGAATTAAGCAACAGAACTTCATAGCAGAATGTTTCTGAGGCTTAATGTGCAAGGCAAGGTATGTCCTTCTTCTGGGAGGATGAAAAACTCCAGGGTAAGTGATATACAGTGCTGAGTCTGCCAAATTGTTTTATAGTACAGTGACAGAGCGGCTCGGCTTTGATATATTGAAGCATGATGTGGACACCATAATGTACCATGGGACAGATAATGTATAAATGATACAGGGGAAGTGATGGAAGGAAAGAGGATTATTACACAGAAAGAAAACTAAAACTATTTAAAGCACATTAGAAATATCTTTTACTCAGTTGCAGTGCCTTCAATGCTAGGGTTGTTATATGATTGGAAAAGCGTGGGAACACAGGCACTGTTCCTGCCTGTGCTGCTGTTTATTTATGGATAAATCAAAAGTTTCAGGCCCCAGAACTTTCACAGGCTTTCATGTCCTATGAACCTTAAATTTTTCATTTTTAACTTTTGAAACAATAAAGAAGCACTGAAACTTGCTGGCCTGAGGTGAAATATTTCTGATGGAAAAGAAATAAATCACCACCTCACTTGGCCAACAACTTGCTCCTTTCAGCTACAGACCATTTTACTTTGCAAGCTACTCTGCCAACTACCTACATCTGGGTTATCTCCACATCATGGAAATGTACCATCTTATTAATTTTATGACACGACTAATAAAAGAATTTACAAAGACACTCAAAATATCTTCATTTTATATGAGTCTCTGGAATCTGGTTAATTGTACCCGAGGTGTAAACTTTCCTTGCAGTTCTGCAGTAATGGGGTCAGAGTGCCTGTTTTCCCTGAGTGACTTTCAGGTATGCAGAGGAAACACGTAAAAATTGAAAACTTCATAACCCTGTAGGAGTGTAACTGTATGACCCCATATTTACATAATAACACATGTAAGGGTTCTGAACAATTATTTGTATATTTGTTTTAGACAGAAACATAGGGTCCTATCAAAAAATGTAGTTACAGAGTGAAAACTGTCAAAATTTTACTCCTTGAAGTATGTGCTAAATTACTGGAATACCAGAAGAGTAGTTCCCATAACAACCATTCCAGCCAGAATTCCATCAATAATTTAGTAATTTCAAACTAGGGGATATATACTACAAAATAAGCTACTCCTGGGTGCTGCCTCAGTGAAAGGAAGACTAAGGTAATAGAATCTCTCAGGCATTTGTTGTTTTCTGTTGTGGATTTATGATGTTAACTACAGTAGTTCCCCACAATGCCCCACACTTTGAAATGGTTACTGGACCACCACTTGGACAAACCAGTAGCACTTCGAACTTTAAAAAAACTCTTACCTGCAGTTTTATGTCCACTTTTAATATTCAGGCTCCCACTGAGGCTTGACAAAGAGACTAACAAACAAGGTTTACTGGGATGTGGGATGGTTTCCATCAAAACGACCATTTGAACGGTGTGAACGGAAATTTTCTGGAAGCAGGAAAGGGCTTGCCACAAGTTTTCTTGTACTGAAGACTTCTGCGCAGCACTGGTGTGCGCTGCAGGTAGAAAATCCTTTGTACTGGGTTGTCTGGATATCAAAGTGACATCCTTATCTGGAATAATGCCAGCTAAAGGAGCAGCCTCTTTTCTAGGCTCACCATCATTTGTGGTTACGATTTTCTTCAAAAACTGGTTTATTTGGTCAAGTCTGGCAAAACTGAGATTTGCTTTCAAAGGTTTTGATATGTCCACATTTATGTCAGCTGGAAGGGAAAATTGGAGAAAGAAATTTGAGAAGCTATTATGTAATTATTCAAGCAATTTACAAGTACTAGGCATTGAGTGGAGATAACTTTTTCACCATATTTCCATGGTGGAAAAGAACTGAATCAATGTTAAAACATATTGAAACAACATTTTTAGGAATAAATCTTAATTAAAATATTATAAAAACTACTATAAGCAACCTTCACTATATACAGTTCTAAAGTAAGAAACAGCACAATGTGGATCCTATTTCCTTGTTTCCTCCCGGGGATCACTGCAGCTATCTAAAAGACACACTTTATTTGAGTGTGTAGAAGGGTAGTTCTTTTAGTTCTTTTGTGTCAGAATGAAAATATACTTCACATTCTCTTGAGTTTTACAAGGAGTAGAACTATTTGACTAAACTCCAAAGCCAATAGTGAACATTTTCAACACATTTAAATGAGTGAATAACGTGTCTATTCTGTAGTTTCCTACACAGCTCATATGCAGTTTTCTTCAATGCATTTTCAAGATGAAATGAGAAATAAAAAGTAAATATAAAACCTGAGGTCTGTTTAGATTTCTTTTTTTTTCCAGGGAGATTGGAATAACTTATTATTTTTAAAATGTTTTTTGTCTCCTTAGTAAAGGATTTAGGTACTTCTGTTAAAAGTTAGACTGTTAAAAGTTTCACACAATTTTTAGAACTCACAATTAATATGAACAACATTGTCAATAGTGATATCTTACTGCGTGAGATGGAACAATTACCAAGATTATTTCACAGATGGGAAGCAGGATTTTATGAAGGCTTAAACTTATTTCTGTGCTGCAATGCGCCTTCATATCAGTACATAACACTTCCTTACAGAAATCAGCTTTAACTTAGTTTTTAGGATTTTTCATTTCAAATTCAGCTTTCACCCAGCAATGAGACAGTTACTTTGGTCTGGGGGAAAAGTTTGTTTTTCCCCTTGCTTTTTGATTCCCACTGCCCCACCCCCAAGAACCAAAACTGATTAAAATTCTGTGGATATACCTAAACTAGATTAAATATTCAAAGAGCACTACTTTGTTTCAAGTTTCATCATAAGTATATACAGGAAATACTGTTTGTTGAAGGTTTTACACAGATTAATGAATATTTCATCAAAATTTGTTTCAACTTGTCCAGGATCACATTCTATTCTTAATGTTGATGCAAACTGATGAGCTAGGTAAATTTTTACTCCAGTGGTAAAGGGTTGCAGGGGCAGAGTCAGAGTACTGACTTCAGAGTCCCAGGCACATGACAACGTACATTTCTGATCCTCTCCCCCCAGAAATATCTGGCACTTTTTCTACAAAGGTAAGAGAAATTCATTAATGGCCATGTAAGATGTGTCATAGCTGAATCAAAAAAACCCACAACAATCTTAGAAAAAAATCTGTAGTACTCCACAAGCCACAGCTAACTGAAATTTCAGACTGAAATGCTATTTTAGTGGTAACTTACAATTTTAATTAATGGTTTTCTGAAAATGTTTTTGCTTGCATTTAAAGCCTTCCATAGTGAACTAGAAACTGGCAAAACTCTAGCTAACATGTGAGCCTAGTAGAAAGGCAAGTATCAAAGCTAGGAAGCTGGACATTAGAAGAAAACAAGATTGGAAAGGGTTCTAAAGCACTGGAATGGGCTGCCCAGGGAGGTGGTGGAGTCATCACCCTTGGAGGTGTTTAAGAGACAACTGGACATGGCACTTAGTGCCATGGTCTAGTTGTGGTGACCAGTCAAAGGTTGCACTTGATGATCTCAGAGGCCTTTTTCAACCTAAATGATTCTGCAAAGACTTTTTGGCATCCAAAACCACACGAGATCAACTAGGACGATTTTCAAAATACTTATGTACTGGTATTTTTAATTAAAACCATAGGAGGAAAAATGTCATAACACTTTGGAAAATCTCCCTACCCTTCTTGGCACTAGGAATACCTCAAGATTGGCCTGCCTTTTCTGCAGACATCATTGGGCTTTTCCTCCCTTTGAATGGAGAAAGGAGACTTACGAAGAAAGTAGAGACCCAAGTGATATTATGATAATAATTTATCTACAATACTCAAATGGAAAGGAGTGTTATTCTAATGAAATGTTAAAAAAACCAACCAAACACGTGTCTTATGAACCTAAATTTCTCCCTGATGTAGTGATGTAGTAACAAAGGAGTAAAATAGATGTTATTTACTGGCTTTGCTAAACAATTAGGTTTTTAAGTTAGTAAATGAGGAAATGACCCTTACTGCTTGGTGTGACAGCTTTCACATCTAACTGCTTTACCTAATGCAAATCTAATTGCCAACACTTTCCTATGGCAGTATAGCCCAGAAGAGGAAAAAAAACCAAAACCCTCTGCAAACCAAAAACTGCTTAGACATAAGTTGACAGAACAGGTGTCAAGGGTTGAACTCAGAGAGTAAACTGATAGGGAAAGACCAAAAAGGAGATAAACACAAAGGCAGTAGTTCTTTCTGGAGCTTCCTTGGGCCAGGGTAGAGAAGACACAAGGTGCTGGTGCAGCTCACGGTGGAACTTGCATGGCCCCTGGGCCTGTGCTTCATCACCACTTTCATGAACAATGTGCTCATCCAAGAAGGCAATAAAAAAAGGGACAGCAGAACACCAGAGAAATGCAAATGACTTCCCTCTTTTCTGTTTGGAAGCTGCACGTCTGTCACACAGAATAATGTTGTCATGACTGATAACTTGACAAAGTTTTGTATGAAGTTATTATTATCCAGTAAATCAGCCCTGACAGAATGTGGTAGTAGCCAGAAGCATAGTTGCAGAAAATGTAACTTTGGAACCTTCACTGCAAATATTTTAACTATCTCATAATGATATAGGTTATTTTTACAACTGGTGAAAGATTATGTAAAGAGATTCTCTGGCATCTTAAGTAAAACATTAAAAAAAAAACCAAACCAAAGAAACCCCACAATTGAGCAATCTTTAGCCTTTGACCTCTTTTACACTTTATACTTAGCACTGCAAAAGAAACTTTAAAATCCCTTCTAAGAAAAACATATCCAAGTGATGGACAGAACGGTGAAAACTGATGAAATATGAAGAGCTATTTATAGGAGTTGATTAAGATAGATGTTCGGCAGCTTCTCCAGTCACTTAAAATGGGCTAAAAAAAAAGATGTCAAAATGTAAGGGTCATCCAGAGTCAGCTGGAATAAAATTTCCAGGGTGCAAAATCCAAGCGTAACCGTCTTTTCAGATGATTTTAAACAGCTTGGGAAGCATAGCACACAACACTGTGCAGATTCTGTACCCATAGGAAAACGCAGGTTCCTGTAACTCAAGTAACTCTTTTAATTGTCCAAAACTACACCAAAATCAGGACAGGGCAAAAAGTAGCTCAAAGCCACCTTTAACTTCCCAATTACAGAATCACAGACTATGCCAAGTTGGAAGGGACTGACAAGGATCAGTGAGTCCAACCGTTAGCCCTGCACAGGAGCATCCTCAAGAGTCACACCATGTGCCTGAGAGTATCATCCAAACGCTTCTTGAGCTTTGTTAAGCTTGGTGCTGTGACCACTGCCCTGGGGAGCCTGTTCCAGTGCCCAACCACCCTCTGGGGGAAGAACCTTTTTCTAATATGCAACCTAAACCTCCCCTGACACAATTTCAGGCCATTCCCTCAGGTCCTGTCACTGGTCACCACAGAGAAGAGATCAGTGCCTGCCCCTGCTCTTCCCCCCACTAGGAAGTTGTAACTGCAATGAGGTCTCCCCTCAGTCTCCTCAAGGAGAAAAGACCAAGTGACCTCACCCACTCCTCATACGGCTTCCCCTCAAGGACCTTCCCCGTATTTGTTGCCTTCCTTTGGATGCTCTCTAATGGCTTAATATCTTTCCTATATTGTGGTGCCCAAAACTGCACTCAATATTCAAGGTGAGGTCACAGCAGTGCAGAGCAGAGTAGGACGGTTCCCTCCCTCAACAGGATGGCAATGCTTTGCTTGATACCCCCAGGACACGGTTGGTCCTCCTGGCTGCCAGGGCACTGCTGACTCATACGCCAACCAGGATCCCCAGGTCCCTCTCCACATCACTGCTTTCCAGCACCTCATTCCCCAGTCTGTCTGTACATCCAGGGTTGCCTCATCCCAGGTGCAGAATCCGGCACTTTCCCTTTTTGAACTTCCTACGGTTGGTGATTGCCCATTCCTCTGATTTGCTGAGGTCTCTCTGCAGGGTCTTCCTATCTTCAATGGAGTCAACAGCTCCTCTGAGTTTTGTATCATCCGTAAATTTCCTTAGTATCCCTTCCAGTCCTGCATCCAGGTCATATATGAGGATGTTGAAGAGCACAGGGCCTAAGAACCCAACTTTTGCATCACTCTCCTTTGCCACTAGTGACTGGCTACCAAAATTATACCTCAACGATTTCTTTAGATTTAAGATATATTAGCAATGACTTATTTTGCCAGGTGTTATCTATTTCCAGCAAATAAATAGTAAAAAAATTACTGTACTTCTAAATAGGCAGCAATCAAGTGAGTTATTTCTGTTATGTTTAAATCAAACTCAACTATCAAAGGAATTTTTTTTATTGCAGTATAGCATTTGAGTGTAGAATTTGAATTGCTCTTTCTCTCTCTCAATTTCTTCACTACTTCTCTTTAGATTATCCAGTAAATCCATGTATGCCAATTATTAGTTTCTAATTAGCCTTTACAACTTTCTGAACAGCTACTAGGAAACAGAATGATGAAATAACTATTGAGTTAAAAGGAGATTAGATAAATATAAATAAATTACACTTATTATATGCTCCCACCACACCAGGAGATGACTTAACAGTGAAGGGAAAAGAATCTCTTTGGAATAATGAAATCAGAGAGGGAATTCAGGTCCCAGAGGCGATTCTACAGAGTTTTATGTTAATGTACACCTTGTGGGGGGACAAAAATCAACTGGAATAGTTTCCTGAAAACCGTTTCCAGCTATTTTCTCATTTTAAAAGTTCCAACTTCACTTGACCCATTAGTCATCATATTACTTACGTTTATTATGTATTTTGAAATCTATTACAAAAAACCCAATGGATTCAATATGGCCTGTTTGAACTAAATCATAACATCTATAAAAGAAAACCTATGAGCAGCCCTGAAATTTCTGTCTGAAACAATTTCTTTCTTTGTCATTTTATTACTTAGGGCTTCAGATAAAAAATTTCAGGGTTATGAGCATTTTACCCTTGTTCTCCATAACATTCAGATTTGTATTATGAAGATATAATTTTAATCTGTGAAATTGGGATAATGATATTACTCAAAAGGACTTTTTATTCAGTGGGCTAGGGATGAACAAGCAGCACAAAAATAACAGAGCTCCTAGCATGTTGCTTTAGATAAATCCCAGCTCTTACTGAAGTCACTGGGCTTACTCTAATGTATGCCATAATTTAAAGTACTCAATGCTACTCTTTCTATGACTAATAAAATACTACAGTATATTTTTAATCTTAAATACCAGAAAGTAAACTCCATGAAAATTACTTATAAGCTAGATCTGGACAGGCTGGACCAATAGGCCAAGGCCAAAACTATGGGATTTAAAAGACAAAGTGTGAGTCCTGCACTTGGGTCACAACTACCCTATACAGTGTTACAGGCTGGAGGAAAAGTGGTTGGAAGGCTGCTTGTTGGAAGAGACCCAAGGCTGAACATGAGCCAGCAGTGTGCCCAGGTGGCCAAGAAGGCCAAGAACATCCTAACCTGTGTCAGAAATAGAGGGGCCAGCAGGACCAGGACAGTGATTGTCCCTCTGTACTCAGCACTGGTAAGGCTGCACCTTGAATCCTGTGTCCAGTTTTGGGCTCCTCACTACAGGAAGGACATTAAGATGCTGGAGTAGGTCCAGAGAAGGGCAATGGAGCTGGCGAAGGATCTGGAGAGTGATATGAGAAGCATTTGTAGGAGTTGGGGTTGTTTAGGTTGGAGAAAAGCAGACTCGGGGAGACTTATCATTCTCTACAACTCCCAGAAAGGAGGGTGTAGCCAGGTGGGGGGCAGCCTATTTTCCCAGGCAAATAGCGATAGGACAAGAGGAAATGGCCTCAAGCTGTACTGAGGGAGGTTTAGGTTGGACATCAAGAAGAATTTTTTCACTGAAGGGTCGTTAAGCATTGGAACAGGCTGCCCACAGAGGTGGTGGAGTCACCATCCCTAGTATTGTTCAAGAAATGACTGGACGTGGCACTTAGTGTTATGGTTTAGTTGATTTGACATGGTGGTGTTTGGTCAAAGGTTGGACTCCATGATATTGGAGATCTTTTCCAACCTTAATGATTCTATGATTTGTAAGACTGGGATCTTTTCACAGACTAAGAAATGTGAAAGGGTGAGAGAGAAAAATATGGCATTTTCCAAGAATTTGTTCACTTTCCATACTCCTCATTCAGCAGTGGATCTTTTTTTCCTCATATCTAATATAGAAAAGGTCAGGTCTTTCTCCTTCAGGTCAGACATGGATCTCACTCTCTTCTACCCCAAGAAGGCTGTAAAATATTAAACTTTTTAATATACAGTACTCCTATAGAAGAAACTACTATTTGTCCTAAACTCCTAGGATGATTGAATTTCCTAGTCCTAAACAGGAGAGAAGCAGACGATGGCATGAAATGTTTTACCAGTGGTGATATTTTTTCTCTCTGAGCCACCCATCCTGGTGTAGGGAGTTTAAACAGAGGAAATCTGAGGAAGGTAAAGGTAATCCTGAGCCCTGATTCTGATTTGGAATTAGGGTGGCCCTTCAGCAACAGGCTAATGGCTGAATTGCAAAAATTAAATTTATAAAAATAGGAAAGAGACATGTAAAGAAAAGACTAGCTGCACTGTTCTCAATTGTCTCTGGTCGGGCATCAAAAGAGAGACAAATTAAGAGAAATTGAAAAGCAAGAAGAATTCAAATGAATTGTTTTTATCCTCTAATTCATCATTCCCAATTTGGATCAAGGGAAAAGGAGGAAGAAACTTGAGACAAGGCTTCAGAGGCCATCTGCAGTCCATCTTGCATTCTGCTTCTGTGAGACAGATGCCAATTAGTCTGGAAGAGGCTGGTAGTCACTGCTCAGTATTCCTACCTACTGCTGTCTACGTGATGTAGCCCCACAGAAGCAGCTCTCTACAGCCAATATGGCAAACTACAGCCTTCAGGGAGCTTCATCAACATGAGCCATGCCGGGTGTTCCCCAGTGGTAACAATACCTACTTCCATGACCTAGTATGTCACTGACATTATACAAAGGTGACACCAAGACATTAATAGCTTTAACTGGCCAGTGCCCAGGTTTGAGGTCTCAGAAAAGGCTCAGAGTGAAGCAATTCTATTAATTTTTTTAAATTGTCACAAGTAAACCAAAATAAATGGTTGTAGGTCAAGAAAACCAAAGATAGCATTATTAAGCGACAGAGAGCTACTGCTATTCATAAGATGCTGACCAAAATTAAGCAACTGAGTAGTTACCAAATACAGCACAGAAGTGTGTCAAGGGGTGGATGGTGAGGCCAAAAACTATAATGGGGGCACTGGGAGGCACTATCATGAAAGGAAAACCCTAGCTAAGGGAAACATTAACTCTCTCAACAGAGAGTCAGGGAAGATGAAGCACAATTTGGTGAGACAAAATAAATTGTTCCAGGTCATGGAGCACGTTTGTGAAAAAGAAAAGAACCCATAAATATTAGCTCTCTATTTTCTGCCTAGCTGCTGAATAATAGATCTATTTTAAGACACACATTAAAAAAAAAAATGGTTTCAGAAAATGGAACGAATATTTGAAATAAGTTTTAAAAGAATGCCAGTACACTGAAAAAGATCCCAAGAAAATATTTTCCAACTTATCCACGTGGCTTCAGTGTGCAGTTTTCATTTTCAGTACTTAGGCATTTAAAAAACTAAATTTAAAATAAGTGTTGTAGATACTGCTTTCAGAAAGGTACTTTGATAAATTTACTCATTATTACATTGATATTACAGACAATAGATGTGTCAAATCCAAAGCAATACCTACAGGCTGGTACACCTGTTTGGAATATTTCTCTTTGCCCTCTTAATCAAATAAATATAATTTCATGGTTACACTGTCAGAGCTTTAAAAACTTGTTTGTAAAAGAGCAAAGGGAAAAAAAAACCTACTAGAAAGCTCAAAAGTTTTGCAAATGACCCAGAGTTAATTAGAAAAGTCTGCACCCTGGCTAGTTCCCCTTCTCACGTGTCAGCTCTCATTAAATCAAAAAATTCTCCTTTCAAAGTTAACAAACACCATGGTTAACAAAACTGTTAAACTGGGATCAAGTGGGCACATTCCTAGGTTTATATATGATGTCATGCTAAGCAGCCCACAGCTGAACTTGCAAGTAGTATGAATGATTTTTCAATATATTAAGTATCTGATCTAATGCTAATTTTCTCTCTATAGGCTAACTGTGCTGGGAACAGGTGGCCCTGCTTTCAATTATGGAGGGCTAACATGCCAGTGTGAGGCCTGGATTAGTTCACCTTCTCACAGGGAATTTGCCTCGGTTGGGAATGGATTTATTATGGCTTCACACATGGAATGGAGCTCATGTCAGCTGAGGGCAGTGATACATCATATGATTCAAATTAACCTGCTGTGGACTGTTCCGCAGGGCTGATATTGTGTATTAAAATGACGACATTTTTAAAACAGCTTGAAAGAAACCAGGATTGCTGAAGTGCAATGGTTCCAATTTGTTCCAACTAATCTATCACCTGCTGGAGATATTATTCTAGTTGGGTTTCTGGTAGCTGCTATTTTCCAGGTTTCTCCACACCACTGACCTTGGTAATGGATACAATTGTTGCCTCTGCAAACGTATGGGGGGATGGCGGGGGGGGGGGGGGGGGGGGAGGAAAGGGAGAGTGTGCCACGGTGCAGTTCTGATCCCTAGATCCACTGCCGTGTCCCTTGTGGTGCCCAAACCACGTGTGGAAGGACTGGCAGGAAAGAGCAACACCCCCAGTCCCCAGTTGTCACTTTATCTTTCCGTGGGACATGACATTTCTTAGTTTGTTTGGAGAGTTTGTACTGCAGAAATTATTTACAAAGGATCTCAGTTATTTCACATCTCACCCAACACCTTCCCAAGAAACTGCTGGGAGAAGAGGACTTTGGTATAAACCACCTATATTTTGTGTGTATAAGTATTTTGAGGCAATTTGTATGAAGTCGTACTTTATAAACATTTTGTATCATTGGCGTGCAGAAAAAACTACATCAAATGGACAGCTTTTATAGCTAAGAAAGGTGATTAAAAAATAATCCAGAGAAAGGACTAGAAACTAAAGAGACTAATTTTTCAAAAGCTATTGAAATAAGATGGTCATATTTGTTTCTCAACTAATGAATTATATCTAATGCTGATGCAATAAATAGTTTGCTATGTATTAGACAAGAATTAGAGGTACAATCCAGTAACAGACTGAATATAAAAGTCATGTAAACTGATGTAAATGGAATTTTAAACATTTTAAATAATTAGTTTCTGTAAAAAGAGAAAAAATAGTCCTTTAATACATTGTGGGGTTAAAGCTGAGGTCTGTTCCCACAGGCCTGATGATGAATGCCTATTTCTCCTAGGATCCTATTACCTTAAATCTGGAAGAAATATAATTTTTCTTTAGTTGCCAAAAATGTACAAAATAATCAACTCATGTGGCAAGAAGTGCATTAATGTATCCTGTTATTCTCATTTAATTAGTGGTTTCCAAGTTTAGCTACTTGCTGCAGTTTTTTGATCTCCGAGCTAATGTAGACTGACAACCTGGTTTCCTGTGTGGTGAAACCATACGATTTTTCTGTGGAACACTATCTACTTATCTGATTCAGCTGACAAACTATTTGCAAGGAGTACTGGTTTTATCTAACACAGCAAACACTGGGAACCACTTGCAGATTTTTTTCTGTTAACTGCTTGATAGCAGTTTGCATTATAAAACATAGGCATGTTTGATTGCTATATTTGAAATTTAACCTCAGCACATCAACAATGTATTTTGAGAGAAAAATGGCATTACAATTAAATCACTGAACTTTGAACACTTAAAGCCTACACAGAAAACTGCATAGTTAGCCCAACTGCTACACCAGATTTTTGTCTGCATAGGCACAGCTTTCAAAAAATGTGCTGACTTTTCAGAACAGCTGATCAGCTGTACCAACAGGTAGCACCTACTAGTACATCCAATGTATTTCAACAATTTACTTACTGCAGTTATAAAAAATACATACATAAATGAATATGAAAACAGACAACCTGTAATTAGAAAATAGGTCACTTAGTAGCCGCATTTTTTGCCAAATATTCACCAAAAAAGAATAGCCTTTAAGGCCTGTAACATTACCATACTCCAGCAGTGCTTTTATTTATTCAATTTATTAGCCGTCTCCCATCACAAATTATTTTTTTGACTGTTGACTTTGCAAGAGCTCTTGAGAGTTTTGCTGAAGTTCTTGTCCTCAATGAACAAGTACCAGCTGAATTAGGATCTGGTGGTGTAACACTTTCTCCAGGCTTGCTGACGGCCAAGCTACCTCACCCTGGAAGAAGCTGTGGTTAGGGGACTTCTTGTCCCCCAGGAGAATTAGTAACTCATTTTCCAGTAGCCTGCTGGGGAGCTGTCAAGCTCTCATAACTCTTTGCATGTGCTGTTCTGATGCAATCACATGCAGAATGAGCCTTCCATTAGTCATCCAATGAAACTTCCATAACCCGAGGAAGGCTTCTTGGTAAAGGTTAGTTTACTGAAGAGGATCTCATAGTGGTAACTGCTCTGCAAGGGAATGCAGAGCTGTTTTGTTATATTACACTGGCAAAACACTTCATTAAAATTCAGAGTAATTACTGTTGAGTCATGTGTAATGATAGTTCCAATTAGCAGCAAAAAGACAATAATAAATGCCTTTTGGCTAAGAATAAATCCCGAAAGAAATCTCTGAAGTTTTAAATGTTTTGTGAGAATAAATAGATTGAAGGTTATGATGCATTAATTTGTGTTTTTCAGTTCCCTATTTAGCCAAACACTACAGAAGGGAGAGATTTAACACTGAATTGTTGAGACTGGGGTGGACACTTGCGTTGCTTGTGAATATATACTTTGCAAGCTGGTATCAACTTCCATGTTTGCTAGTTTAGTTAGAAGTCTGTCCTGCTGGCCAGGACAGCATCAGGAAAACACCTTCAGGTGCGGAATAAATTAAATATAAAGGCTGTGTCAGGAAACTACAGTGAAAACCTTGAGAAAACGTGAATGCACAGATGAAGGGTCTGGGAATATGGAAATCTGCCAAATTTGGGGAGAGGACACAAAAGAACTGGAGGCAGAAGGATAAAAGAAAACCAATCTGGCATCAGTGACAAAAAGTCCCCTGATAGTAGGTGTCTTTACCCCTCTTGTGCTGGTCCTGATTAAAATGAAAATCTACCATTACTATCAATTAGTTTTTTTTTTCAAATGGTAGCAGAAGTAGAACATGCAGTAGGTCTGAAGGTTCAAAGGTCTATTAATGAAGCCCAATAGCAGTCAATATAAAAAAAGCTTTGCATTGTTAAGTCAGTTTTAAAAAATCTTCTCTTAAAATAATGCATTTAAGACAGCATGGAAAACCAAAAAAGGAGGCAAAGATGCAGTTGTTCACATACTTTATTCTTTCCTTGAGACTCCTGCCTGTCTGCAAAAAATGTTTTTTCAAACTACTTAACTACAGCACTTATAGTTAGGGGGCAAATACGTGTGTCTCATTCACTGGTTGTTCCATTTGATGTCCTGGGCTCTAATATTCAGAAGTGATTACTGCTTCACCCACAGACAATACGAACTGTGTTTCCAACATCAAATTCTATATTTAAGTACCTGGGAAAATTAAATTACTTGTTTTAAATTGATAACCTTAATATAATGAGAAAACCTTTAACATCCCTGTGCCTCAGTTGCCTCCTGTGAAACGGCAAGGGCACAGTATTCCATCACCCATGAGAGGGTTGTATAGGTAAATTAGTATTTCCATAATGTTCAGATCCTATAGCAGTAAGCAATGCAGAGGCAATAAGTAATTCTGCTGTAGATCCAGGTTTAGGTAGTGTGCTGTAAGACTGTATGAACACGTAACTGAATGAACAGGAAAACCCAGTACTGAAGAGCTGCTCACTAAATGATAACAGCTCACTTTGTGTGCTGAGTGAAGTAACAATACTCAGGGTAGAAAAAATAAGTTAATTCAACAAATGATAACATACGCATATGAGAAAATAATTATGATGGCACAGGTATATGTATTTTCTAACTTTTAGTATACCCTCAATTATTCTACACTGTAATTTAGCTATAAATACATAATTCACAAAATACAGAAAGGGTGACATACTTTAATTTGCAGGAGTTTCTGACACTAGGAGTGAAACTTTAAGTCACATTATGTTAAGTAAATGCTAACAAATCCTTTATACTACACTACTTATATTAATTAAAGAAATACAGTATCACTAATTTTTAAATTTTACAGTATCAACACCTTATATGATTGGAATTTCCAATACCAGGTATCCAGATTTCGAAGAACCCAAGAGAAGATGGCTTATAAAAATCTTCAGAAACATTACAAAAGGCATCTTTTCTAAATGTAACTGCAATAAAATTTCAGCTGTTCTAGGACTGGAAGCAGGTACCTTCCATTCCCCTAGAAATCTGCCAACCTCAGCCTTTCTAAATTTACTGTGGGAAGAAAATTAATAATTAGACCTTAATCCAGAGATTGGTCCAGGACTGACCATTCCTCAATTTTCACTTCAATTCAGGGTAATTGCTGGAGGAAAATTTCACATTCATGAGCAAGGAATACAACACTTTTCTGATTGACTAATATAACTGATAGAATAGTTAGGGTTGAAAGGGACCTTAAGATCACCTACTTCAAAAACCCCTGCCATGGGCAGAGACACCATACACAAATGAGGTTGCTCAGGGCCCCATCCAACCTGGCTTTGAACACTTCCAGGGATGGGGCATCCACAACTTCTCTGGGCAACGTGTTCCAATACCTCACTAACCTCAAAGTAAAGAATTACTTCCTAGCATCTCATCTAAACCTGCCCTCTTGTAGTTTAAAATCATTGCTCCTTGTCCTGTATAAAAAGGTCCCTCTCTCTCCTTTATATACTTATATGTGTGTCTATGTGTGCAAATCTACAAACAGATTATATTAGAAAAGAAAGACTAAAGTGCAATGCTTACCTGGTCCATTAAGGAAGTCTTTAATTTGCACAGTGATAAGAGGAGGTGGAATACCACTTCTAGCATCTACCTCTCCTGCTACTGTCTGCAACCAAATCTTGCAGTAATCCAGAGCTTCCGGCAGAGTCTTCCCAGGATCTACAGATGATAATTATCACAGTCATTAATGCTATTCCAGGAATGTGATACATAACAAAATACTACACATAAAATTGATTAAACAAAATTAAAAAGTTTAAAATGTAATATGGGAAATACTGTACCTAATACAACTGGTATACATAGCACTTGTGCCTAGAGACACATGTATATGTAGAATAATACATGCACACATGGGCAAGAGCACAAAGCTCTAATTACACAAAATTTAGAAAACCTGCAAAAATAGGAGTAAAATACATCAGTTACCCCAAGATGACTTTAAACAATTTTAACTTTAATTAATGATTAATTATTGACACTTTTATGCAGTCCTTACACAAGAATTGGTGCTCAAAATCTGCTACTTCTAGACTGTATTGTTATTTCCAGGTAGAGAAGATAGTAATGGAAAAGTAAATTATGAAGGTGAAAAAACAAGAATGCTATGAGATCTCACTGCAGTTATATAATTCCCTTTGGAGTTTCACTCAATAGCTAATCCGCAGCTATTCTTGCATGCATGCATGAACTGTGTTCCCTTGATCAGTCTATAATATTACAATTGTACATTAAAATTAAATCTGTCCAAGTGCTATTCTTGTCTTCACTTTCCAAGTATTACAAATGACAAAAAGAGTAGTGTAAAAATGCTTTTTATTCTTTAGGGACTCATGACCTTCATTATAAGAGTACTCAATTCTAGCATACCAGGCCTTAAATTCTAAATGATTAATCATTCTTTATTATCAAGACTGCTATGTTAATTTTTGAATATCTGTCTCATCTTCAACAACATAAAGAGCTTTTCTTGATGCTATTCTCTCCTTTTTTTCAGTCAATTAAAAACTGCAATAATTGCTTTGAGTTTTACTGAATGAATTCCTTTCAAGAATAGTATTTACATACTCACTGTTATACCAACATATGGTATCGTGGTATCACGGTCATATGTGAATTAGGTATATAAAGTCAGCTTTGGAATTTATTTCTTGACCTTATCATGTGATTCATATAAAACTTGGCACATATGAACCCTTATGTGATTTCAAAGAACCTACTGAAACCAATTGATCATGACTTTAGATCTATATGGAAAAGATCAAAAGTTAGCACATTCTTCTGTTTTTATTTGATCAATTTTCAGGCAATGACTTTACAGCAGTGTTTGTACTGTATGGTATATACATTACAGCCTTTCCTTCCCTTTATTCCTGCTATATATATTTATAAAATCAGCTCTCAATAGTTATTTAAGAGCAGTCACTGCATACAACAGATTTGTACATTTTCTAAGAGAATTTCTACATTTTTATGGTTCTTAAACTCTTTCCTTTTATTACAATAACCAGAATGGTGTGGTACACTCCCTTTTCTATAGTAAGTGCTTTAGCGAACATGTTGTGTCTAGCATTTGTCTAGTATACTGCAGATAACAATAGTAACAACAATACCATCCTCTTTACCACCAAAGCACATGTTTTTTCCAAAACTCAGATTTGTAGCTGTTGTAAACATGGTTGTTATCTCTGACTTGGATCTATAAAATAATATCTTGTTTTGTGCTAGTAGATCATCATAAAGAACTAACATTCTAAATTTTTTTAGAATATATAGTGTAAAGCATTGTCAAAATTACTGAATATCGTTCAATGAACATCACTGAATCAATTAAATTGATCTCTAAGCTACTGTTCCTTCAGAACTATTAATATAAACATTTAGGTGTACCAATGTGGAGCAAAATGTCGCAATATTTCATTATTTTGTCTCATTTCTGAAAGATATCATCACATACTGTATATAGCAACCTATATCATCCACTGGCTTTTCAGAAAATCCACTAAATTTAGTTGAACATTTCTTTTGAAAACTACATGTACAGGTAGTCCTATTATCCTAAGATGTGTTTATGTTATAAAATACCTAATAATTATTTAAAAGTTGTAGCTCTTTAAAGATGAAAATATCTCAGATGACAAGAACTTACACTGCAGAAAATCCCTGCATGACCTAATACATTAACTATATAAACACTACCCTCAGGGCACTGGGAAACGCAGTGTGTAAGCAGAGTAAAAAAATAAAGGAATCATGGGACTCTCAGGAGATTGTTTTGCTCAGTCATGCCTCCAAGGAGTGCAGCACTCTCACCTCTTCATTACCTGGGGCACAGCAGGATTGGTATATGTGAATAATTATAAAGACTCTGAAATTTACATACTAGGAACAGAACATGAAGAAACCTCAATGCACAAAATTACCTTGAGCCCAACAGAATATATTACTTTTAACTCAGCACTGGTCTTATTGAGTTCAAGCATTTTCTTTTTTAAATGAAACTGAGCTAATTCTGGAAGCAGGAGTGTTGCATTGACACAATTTTGCATTGGAGGTAATAATCTCAAAGAACTCGTTTGAGTGCTTCCAAGACGACAGCATATGATTCATTTGAAATCTGGGTAACAGACTTGACTGTGCAGCCAAATATGCCAGAAACTGGTCAATAACTAAGGTTTTATGTAATGACAAGGAAGCTAAAACCCAGAGATTTCAAAACTGACTATGATTCTGTATATCAAAAACTTGAGAGGAGTCTCAAATAAAATGTATCTGGGTAAGACAAATACCTTTTCATCAAAGGTTAAATGACTGAAACGTGTATCTTGATTAAAATACCTTATAAGGTAGAAAACAGCATATGTATTTTAATAAAATCAAGGATCAGGAAAAGAATAAAACAATATGAGTCAATCAATCTCTATGCCAAGGGCATAGGAAACATCAGAGAAGCAACTGAATAAAAAAAAAAGAAAGTTTAGGATGAAAAGTGAGGAATTCATGATGAGGAGAACTGTTAGAAAAAGGACTCTTGTCCCTCAAGGAAATGATGGAAGTGTTCAAAATGTTTAAAAATACACTTGACAGAACACTGTAAAATATACAATAGGGAACAATTATGCATCAGCAGGGAACTGGTCTGAATAATGTATTATAATAAGTCATTCCCATTTCCACTTTCTATGATTCTCCCAAAAATCAACACTTAAATTTGCAGTTATTTGTATAAAGAAAATGCTGCAGAAAACCCCAGGGATGCATATATAAGTAAAAGGAGAGGCTAGAATTACTCCACAGCAAGCCAAGAGAGAGACAAGAAAGGCTTGAGAAGTGAGGAGTGGTGAAGACGGCCAGAAATTCTATCCCCTACACCATGAGAAAAATTTGTCTGTGGCTGCAAAAGAAAAATGGTGAGACAACAATTACAGATTGACAAGACTTTAAATTATAAGACTGTAATTTAAAATCTGCAAGACTGAGAAGCTGAGGCCTTCAATAGGTCAACATTCACCTTCCTCCCTCTCCTTTAAAAAAAAAAAAATTTACTATATTTGAATTCACCCAAACCACTTTTAGCCTTGCTAAGATCCAGACCTCACTCCAAACTTCAGTTTATAAAGTATCTTCCTAAACTTGATTTGAATTTGCAAACTTTTGATTTACATGCCATCCCTTTGGTCTTCCAACAAGAGCAGATAGCAAACCCCAAACTCCTGAAGAGCAAAGGGAGTAAGGGCAAAGGGAAGGAGGAAGGCAGAAGAAGTTTCACATCTTGAATATTTTCATTCTCCAAAATGTGTTTTTGTTACTGTTTATAGCTGACAACTAGGCCAGCTCAGGGGGCACAGCCTGTGGGGGTCTCAGTGACCCACAGCCCGCCCGCAGCCCCAGGCAGGGACAGGGCTACTGAGCGTGTGTGAGGGATGGCAGCTTGGCCTGTTCAGCTGGAACTCTACACAGCCCACATGAGACCTGCAATGTGCTTTTATTTCAATGGATGAATCATATTTTGGTCTGCAGTCAATTTTAAAAGCCAGTACGATGCTGCAATCACCTTCGCATTTGAAACTCTGAAGTGGAACGTTTGGTCTTATTTTAAAAACAGTTTCCATTGGAATTTAAAGAACACAAGTGGGAAAACATTTCTGCTAGCATACTCACAAGTGCTGTGTCAGGAAGTTCAAAAATGAGCACTTACAGTAACCTGAGGAATGCACATTCCCTGGTCTACTTGGCTTTATGGGTGGGGGCTGGACCCCCCCGCATCCATGGCTGCAGATGTACTGGACAATAAATATACTCAGAGGGGAACAGGTGACACTCCAGCAGAACTCCTTCAACGCTATGCTAAGAAGTAGCCTTAAATCCTCTCTCTGCCATGTAGTAAGCACAGGCTGACGGAGAGGCAGTGAATCAGACCTCCTGCCAGAGCCAGCCTGCATCGCTCTTCATGCAAAAGCTTGGGCTTTACATTAGATCAGAGGTTACATGTGATCTTAGCTACTGCATCTGCTCTTCATGGACTCCCTGCCATCAAAGGCGTGGGTGTCAAATAAAACAAAATAAAATAAAAATCAAGAATAATTCTGGATGGCCTCATAATGCCTGTTTTTGCAAATGTGTCGTTGGCGGAAGTTGAAGAAATTCCATGCATAACAGATATTTACTGAGAAATTTCTCTCCCTTGAAACAACCAAGCACCACAACCTCCTCTTTGAAAGTAAACAAACAAACAAATAGAAAAAAGATTTTTCAAGAATGCCCAGAGCACAGTGGTCAGGAAATGAGGCAATTTTGTATCTGGATTACATTACCTGAAACAAAGCAAATAAAGATTTAAAAAAATATTTATAAAAGCAGCTTATGAGATTACATTAAAAACAATTGCACCCACTATTATTTAAGTGGAAATGGCCAAAGCTGTTTGCAAAACTAACAGTTAGCAGATGCCTTTTTGTTAAATGTAGGATGAACATTGAATAAAAAGGGGTTTTTTACAGTATCTTCCAGTCTATTTACACAGAATCTCACATGTAAACTCAAGGAGCAAGTAGGTTTCTTTACGGGCACTTAGTAAGGAGTTCAAATTTATTTCGTTAATTTATTTACTTTGATTTGAAATTCCTGTACCTGGCAGTAGCATAACTGCAATCAAGCTGCCCAATTACAAAACACAAATGAAGCAGTTTAGTACAAGCATAATAAAACTGAGCTAACATTTCAATAACCTAATAAGTCTCCTCCTCCTACAAGCTGACTTGCCAGTGGACTTGGTTAGAGAGAAAGACTGAGGAAGCCCAGCCATCGGGTCTTTAGTTCCCAGGCAGCAAATGCTCCCACATACAGACACTGGTCTGTCTGATGCAACTAACTGTTAATTAATACACTAAGAATACTTAACTTTGAAATAGCCTATTTCCTCCTATTTAATTCTTAAGTTTTAGAAATTTAGAAATTTAGAAATTTAATTCTTATGTTTCAGAAATTAAGCTAAAAATAACACAGCTAGTGCTAGTGACAGAGGAGCCAAGTTCTTTGGATAAAGTTTGGTGTTTCAGCCACTGTGCAATGTACTCGCGCACAAAAAAGGTGATAGCTTAATGTCCAAGATCCTGAATTTTATGCTCTGTTCAAAACTAATAACAAACCCCCGTCCCAAATAAAATACATATGGTTTCATAACAGTATAAAAAACTTCATTTCTACACAATGTTCAAAGCAGTAAACCATCATGAAGCAGTAACCTCAATTCAGCCACCAGCCCAGGAGTAACTATTTAAAATTCATGTTGGTGCAGTTTTAAAGGATAATTTCCCTGTTTTATTCAAAGGTTCATAAAACAGACTGTCATCAAATTACCTGTTAGAAGCATTTCTAAATTCTAGACAATTTTTTTGACCTACAGCTAAAAAATGTATCTCTTAGAAGTACACTAATGGGAGGTGAGGGATGAAAAGCACAACTAGATCCAGACTATTACCAGCCTTTCTTTACCCTAAAGTTTTTTTTCTGGAGCTAATGTCAACCAAAGAATAAGACTTTTCTAATTTCACAATAGAATTTTGTATTTGCTTCTGCCTTGCAAAAATTTGAGAGTTGTTTCAGAAGTGCAGATTTTTTCTTTTATAGAAAAGCTGTAAGAAATTATAGCACAGTATTTCTCAAGACCTGAATCTACTGCTGTTGAACTAACAGTAGTCAAGTCTTCAGAATTTCACAACAAGATTGATACAAACAATTTTTCCAAATGCTTTAAAACACTCATAAAATACTCTTATGCAGTGTATATGGTGTATAGATATACACAGAATGATTTGAAATGGAAGAGATTTTATTAGCATGTTTAGAATGTAACATAAATATTTCATATATAGCTTAAATATGTAAGTTTAACCATATTAGTGGAAGTAATGAGAAACTACCCCCATAGGAGTACCAATAAAATTTTATAACACACAATGTATTTTTTCTTTTGCCCAGGCAAGTCCCAATTTTTAGGTTGTGATCAAAAATTGCAGTGTTATAGGCCTGAATTTCTGAGCTGCTGCTGTGCTGTTGTCTAATCTCCATCATAGAATGGAATGCACACAATGTTTTCATCAGGTAGATGGTTTGGTTGGTTGCTTTTTTTGTTTTGTTCTGAAGGCGGAATATGCTCCCTCAGTTCTTATAATCCAGTTAAAATAGATCTTTTATGTTCAGCTTGTGTCCTCTTCCCCATTCTGCATTAGATAATGGAGAGTTAGTTTCATGTGTACATACACACACAAGAGCAGTCTTCTAGAGGGGCTAGCTGGAAATACTGTTCAGCAACATTCACTGTAAATTAGACATAATTTATATCCTCTTCCCACTTTCCAGTCCTTGATAAACAGAGAAATACAGGAATATAGTGCATATCTACTGTACAGAGGGAAAGAAGCTAACCTAGTTCCTTCAAATAAACTTCATATTGCTCTTCATATGGATGATATATCTCTTTCACAAAAAACTGTTGGCAAACGATCACAATGTCAAGAAAAATTGGTGTGATTGATGAAATCAACTGCAGCAGTGCAGAAAATGCCACAAAGAGCTCCTGATTCTGTATTATACGGTATGCAATATATAGTGTGTGTCGTGTGTATTCACATACAGACATATATATAAAACACATGCAGTTCATGGCTATTTTCCCTCAAATACACATTTTAGAAATGAAAAATAAAGATTTCCCAAACTAACATGTTACTACAGTGGTACGACGGCATTAACTCTAAACGATGCAATTACAAGCACAGCAGGTCTTCCTAAACAAGAGGCAACAAAAACTTTATACAACCTATTTTGCTGTGTGAATTAGTGTGTGCCTTGAAGTGCGGCCTAATTTTATTAACTTATTGATACATTTAGGATGGTATTTGTAGGTACTAGAACTTTGGAACTCACCTCTCAAACTCTTCTGAAAAGCACACTAATGCTTTGGCAGTAAGCACAGGATTCTGCGTGATACAGGAGTAAGGCACTTATTATTGCCCACAAAGGCAAGAGGATGAGACTAGAACTTCTGCCTTCACATAATGTCTGAGTCCTGCCTCCACGCTATTTTACATTTGCTTGACATGGAGATGTAAAGCCAAAGGAAAGGGTAAGACCCATGTATGGCTAATCTTTGGTCTTGCAATTGAGCAACCACTGGTGACTGTGGAGCTCTCAGGCTGTATGTTCCTACTATCTTCATTATTTAACCTTCTTGCCATATTTCTGTGCTTTCTGATCAACTTTCAATTTATAGGAAGACTTTATTACAGCTTGTGTTTTCTAGAATTGCTCCCGTACACATGAAGATGGTGAAGGACTTCAGGAGTTAATTGTAGGAGCAGAACGGACAGAACTTTGCCCAGCTGATTGGTAATGTGGTGGCAGCTTGGTCAAGGACACATTTGAATGCCTCAGACATGAGAATTGAAGTCCTATTGCATCTTTCCAAAACACTAACTTAATGAAGCTGTAATCTTAAAATTAGACCTACTCCAACCTAAATTTCAAGCTTTGCTTTGTGAATTCATAATAAATGCTACAACAACCATGTTTTATATAGTATTTAACAAATACACATGGGAATCCAGAGTAAATCAAATTCATGACACAGATGTGTTTCTTTCAAGACAGGACAGGAACAGCAGAGAAAGATGAAAACAGAAGAATGATAAAAAATGTAGTAGAGAACAAATCGTCTCCCTGTTTTAAGTATCTTCTCTCTCACTGTCTAAACTGCATCACTGTTTAATACCTCTTAAAAGTTCCACTGTATTTCAGATTTCTGAAAGAAGTTAATACAGCATCTTCAGTCTTTTGCATAAGCACATTATTTTAATGCCAATATGCCAAAAATATGCAATCTCATTCAGCAAAAATTTGGTAAAGCCGCACAAGAAAAAAGTATACTACTTTTCACAACTACTGTGCTGTGTGAATACTGTCAAGGAAAAACTAGAAATACCTACAGCTCTCATACAGTGAACAATTTGAAATCCCATACCATTCTGCCTGTGTGTTCATCTGGATCTCTGCATACTCATTTACACTTTTCTGGGGTAACACTCTGTAATGATGTATCTCATTAAATCCTTACTCCCAGTACTGGCTGCTGGACAAACGAATTGCAATCATTTGATTTCTCTCTTCAGCAGTACAGATAAGGCAGGCATAGAATATTTCAGAATATTTCCTACAGAACAGTTATTTTGATATTTCTCGTTATAAGCTTTGCTTATGAAATGAAAAAAAAAAGTCATTTATTAAGAGAAAGGAAATTCTTGCAAAACCCTATTGCTCAGTTGAATGAGAACTTAAAATACATGACATCATTTGATGCTGTCTGAAAGATCACTATTTTTCTTACAGTTTATGTTCAAAGCACCTGGTGCTTCTATAATGTTTGTCTTTATATTTTATCAGTAAGTTAATATAGGAAAATATTGTGACATTCAGCCATAAAAAATGCTTTTTATGAAATTACCTTGGCTTACAACTCTTACTTCCTTAGAAAACTTTGAGAAGTTAGAGTAATGCAACAATCCCTGTCACAATCTGGTAATGAGAAAGTAATACTAAGGAACAGGAAGAACTGGTTGCTAAAAGGTTAGATCTTAACTAATTTCAAACATTTTACATGGTTAACTTGATTCAGCTGTGAGGTGTAATCCTAAAAATATGTAAATGTAGTGACTAGTATTTAAAGAGATCCTAAAAGTCTCTCAGCTGTTTTCCACCACCCTAGTAACTTTGAGATGTTTAGCGATTTTCACAGTTATATCCAGGACTGAATGTTAAATGCTCTTACCTGTACACTTGTAGTCTGAGGCGACTCCTTTAAGGCCAGCATCAAAAACTGATATTTCTACTTTTTGCTTTCTGTGGTGGCAGCTCAGGAGCACAGAGGGTTGTGATACAATGAGGTAGAGAAATGGCTGTAGCTCTATGTCTCCGGTTCCCCTGCGACCAGGCTGCCGTACAATAGTTATACCCAGGGCTTGTCGAGCAGATGATCTTGTGGAAGCATGTAGACTTTCCAGTGACAACAGACCCGTTTTTCTCCCAGTCGACAGGGGAGCGTTACTGTTCAAAAGATCATCTGCTGTGACGGATGAGATGCACGGTTGACTGGGCTTCTTGGTATCATGGCTGCTGCCCGAGCTCGTTTCTGGAAGGTTCAAGGAGCTTTTGCTTATCTTCTCACCATCTTTCTGATCTTGCATTGATTTTGAATTTGGTAAGGCAGTGCACGAGTAAGTCATCAAGGAGATTCGACTTGCTGTAACAAAAATGTCAAACGGAATGAAATTGAGATTCTTCACGATGGAAGACTGGCGGGAAGGACGAGCAATGCGGTGCTGGCTGGTACCACTGTGCTGCTCAATCTGAATGATTCTGATCTTAACGCTGTCACTGCCAATTCCACTGTCCTGTGCCCCACTATAACGAGAAGAAGTCTCAACTGTTCCTCCATCAGCCACATCCATTTTTTTCTGCTCTTGTTTGGAAACCTGCAAAGGAAAGTATTATATTAACTTCTGATATACATATCTCAATTATTTTCATTTCAGTCACACCAAACAATCACTAGACAAACATGTCAAAAAAGAGACTTATAAAAAAAATCTGCCAAGTTAACTTTAACACAGTAATCACTTGTGAAAACACAGCAGGTGTCTGTTCCAACGAAATGATGACTTGATAGCTGAAGTGCCAAAAGAATACGTGAAAGAAAAACCCAAAAAGCAGGCAGTAATGATTTCTAGTCACAAAAACATTTGTTTAATTTAAATGCTTTATTTAAACTCTAAAGAATCTACAAAAAATTTATGGCTTTTACAAAACCATATAGCTGTGAACTAATGTACTGAAAATAAAAAACCTAGGTAGAATTGCTTTTCAGTTTTGAGCACTGATGTTGAAAAAGTCATTTGTGTCACTAAAATATTCTACTGTGATTAGATGAAATAGAACATGATATTAATCTAGTGCATAATCACAAAAAGATTAAATGGAATTATAAGATGAAATGTATAAATATTATGTTGTAAAAAAATATTTTTCTTGAGTGTCATGGAAATACAGCTGCCTTATATAAAACACTAAAGTTACAGGAAACATCAGCACTATCTAAAGACTGGTTCTGTGATGGGGTTTGAGCTCGTAGCTTACTGAGGTTACACATGGTATTGTCTGTGATTTTCACAGGGTTTCACATGAGAAGTCACTGCATATAGAAATATTTCAAAAAGAAAACATACACCACTGATCAAAAAAAAAAAAAAGTGTTCCAGTGTTCCTTCTATCAAATGAAATGCAAGAGTGAAACAAAAAGTCGCAGTGCTGTGTCCACAGAGTGCATAGGCTCGAATCGAAAGACAGAGATATCCCAAGACAAAGAAGTACTTCAGGAAAAATCACTTTCAACACTGCTCATGAAAAAAGTAGAAATCCTGTCAAGAGCCTGAGGACAAGGTGGGGAACATATACCAAAATTCTTGGTAAAAAGAAAATCTGCAGAAATTCAATTATAATCATCATCATAATGAGGTATGACCAATTCCTCAGATTCACACGGAGTTTAGAGTCATGCATTCACCCTGTATAGCTTCCATAGCATAACTAACGAGTCCATCTGTGCTGCCCAGAAGTGTTTCTGCTCTGCTCTGTATAGGACCTAACATAAGAAATGTCCAACTCAGTAGGATTCCTGACCCATCCAGCCCAGTATGCTGCTTCCTATAGCACCAGGAGGAGACTCTGTTGAGACGGGCTGTGAACCCTGGTCACTTCCTGCAATTTGTTCCTCTCTTACTCCCCAGGCATCCACAGCTGTTGCATGTAGGATGCCAGTGGTACATGTCTGTGTGGTCATTTTAGTAACTGTTTCTGGACTTCGTGTCCATGAATGCATCCTATTCCTTTTTGAATACACTGACAGTGTCTGTCCTCCACAATCTTCAGGGGCAACAAGTTTCAATTTTTTATTTAAATTGCTTTAAACCATCTCCTCCTCATGACATTGCATTTCCCTGATCTTTGTAGTACATTTATTGAATAAGTCCATGTCCAGTTTTATTAGTGTTGCTACGACTTGGTAAACTGTGATCACAGCCCCCCTCAGTCTTCTCCTCTCCAGAAAGGGATATCCCAGCCCTTTTAGTCTCTCCTCCCAAAGAAGTTCCTCCAGTACCTTTAATCTTTTTAGCTTCCCTTCTCTACTTCTATAACTCCACTACACACTTTTTGAGTACTCTACAAAGCATTCAAGAAGTGGAATCACTATGGTTTTATATAGTAATAAAATGACACCTTCTGTCTTGTTCTCAGTCTCCATCCTGATATCCAGCATTTTTGTTGGGTTCTTTTGGCTGACACTGCACATTGACTCAATGATTTAATTTCTATGTTCCAGGACCTACTTCAATAGTTACTTCTTGTCTTCTCCACCCCCTAGCGAATCTTTGAAAAGAGAGGTATAAACTAGGACAAACTGTACCTTAACTACCTCTTCAAAATAGAATAATGAATTACAAGTATTTACATAATTTATCAGCAACTTAACTATAGGAATGAAGGGCAGCGAATTACTGAATTTCTTCAAATTTCTGCGGTCTTCATGCAGCAATATTAATAGAAATGTGGTTATGGGGGAGGAGAAGAAAAGCAGTTAAGGTTCCTTTATATTGTGCTTTACAGAACAAAGGCAGCAATCACCTCTCCTTTTCTTTAAAGGAATGAACATACTAGAAAAAGTATTACAGAGGAAATCCTAAAACAGAACCATTAACTAGCTGAGATTTTCTTTGAAAAGGTTTTTGCCAGCTCTGGTTACAATCTTTTCAGATTCACTCATGTACATATTTTTCAAATAACCCATAAAATTCTTTGCGGCTGTTTTCTATGGCAGACTCATATCACTGACTTGTAAATGTGATACCACTTTTAATGCAGCCTCTGTAAAAATAACTAGAGACCATTTTAATGAATCACTACATTATGAGCCAAAAAATCCTCATTCCTCCTGATATCCTAGCAAAGTTAGGCTATTTACACCTCAGCCTCTCTCCCTGGTAAACTATAAAGTGCTTCACCCGTATCCTGCACTGACAGCACTTTCAAAATTGGTACAGATGGTTTTATTGCTTATGTGTATTGAAGGCAAGCAGAAGGCAGAAAGGATGAAGCTGCGAAACAATCTTGCCTATCATTTCATGGAAATGCTGCCTGAAATGAAGTTGAGGACATATGCTAAACCCAGCAATTTTTAATTGCTACACAGACATCAGTTGAGTCTGATAAAAAATGTTTTTAGAAAGCATGATTCTGTAGTGAATTACACTCTTATGGTTACTACATGGTATTCTCTTGGTCTCTGCTATGCAGCAGAAACTTCTGCAGCTACCTGACATTTAGGTTATGCATGACTTGGCTAGAGGAAATGAAAATACAGTGCCATCCACTAAATGATAACCTTCCAAGGAGAAAAGCATTCCATGTGTATGACCAAGTGGAGGGAGAAAGCACAGTTCTTCTGATTTCTGAATGGATCTGCTCTTCTCACACCTCAATAGATTTGAATTGAAGCCTAGTTCTTTTCTTCTGCCTCTTGTTATGATTAAGTATTTATCAAATGTGCTGGTTTATGTAAAGCACCTCAAGGAAGGTAAGAAAGTAGCTCTACCTCCACCCCCAGTCAGACTATAGTTTCTCTGTGCAGGCTGCTGCAAGGGTGCTAATTGGTCCCAACTGCTGAGTTTCCTGTTACGCGGACATTCAACTACAGAAACTTTACTGAGACCCCAAATCAATTCACGCAGGTCACTGAACAGCACTCAGATGGCAATTTCTGCTCAGTACTAAGCAGTATGGAATATGAACCAGTGCCCAAAAGGTGAAAGACACCATATCCTATTACAGTTTTCCATGCCACCCGGTTCCACAATGAAACTTTGACTTACTTACGTATGGTCTTACCACATATATTATAAAGGTTGAAAGAAGTGAGTAATGATTTGCAAGACAGCTTTATATAACACAACTGGGTGCAAAATAAAGGTGCAGAAGGATCACAGGAACTTCTTGCATCAATTTCAGCTCAGTGAGCATCGAGCCTTCCAACCATGTTTCACAGTTAACCTGAAAATACACCTAGTAATAAATTTGGGAAGCATTTAGGTATTCCTCTAATGGGATAAGGAGATGAGACGGAATGACTATCAGTACAACAACTCTAAAAATGCTCTTCGCTGTATTATGGAGTAAATGGGCCAATACTTTAAAGATGTCAAGAACAGCAATATCATCTTGCTGTTAGTAAATGTAATGGTAACATTTATCATTGGGCTGTATTTTATCAATTCTCTTACTCTTTACATAACCCATTTAAAACGAACAATAAAAGTTTTCTTTAATTAGCTACTGGTGTGCATAAACATGACCATGATTAAACCATAAAAACCAACCGTACGTTACTTTGGTCCCCTCTCGCATGTGTTTTAAATTATTTTAGTTGAAAATGTACTTTGAGTCCCTTTTAAAAGTTCGACCTTCTGCTTTCAGAGAATTAAATGCATATTACTATAGTGGAGAAGATAATGTTTCAGACCTCCAGGCATATATTAAACACACTGGCAGCACATTAGACAAAATGCTTTACTTATTAGATACTTCCTATTCTAAACAGTGTCATCAAAGGCTAAAAACAAAATCCATATAAAAGCTGCACAATGCTTCCACACAGAACCTGTGCCAAAATCCCTGTACTTTCCAGCTAATGAGGAAAGGATGTGTACTCTTAACATATGAATGTAAGATTTTCCAAGCATTCACTTTAGGAAACAGGACTATTGATTCCACATGGCTCATGTTAAATGAAACTGTATTGGTAAAATAACCTTTAAGATATTTGGCATGATAACTATAATTAAACAGTATTCAAAGGAATAAAACAAAAGGGAATTTGGTTCCACAATGGCTAATTAAAATAAAATGAAAAAACACAGCATGTCATCTATCAAGATAAATTGTTATTGTTTAAGAACTATTTAAATACTGTTAAAATATACTTTTAGATAAAATCTGAAAGAACTGGAAAAATATTTGTGGCTTAAAAATGGATAGTTTGGTGAAGAAAAAAGTATAGGAGGCTGAAATTTTATGCTGAGATAATAGCTTTAAAGCTTTGAGCATAACCAGATGCTACTTAAATCAGAGGAATTCTACAGTCTCACTGTCAGGATGAGTTGCAATACAGAAAGGTTTTCAATAGCTAGAAAAAACACGTCAAGATGATAGTTTACTTCTTAGATCACTTTAGTGCACTTTCTCATTCTTTCACAGTTATATACCCTATCAATACCACACACCATAGAAAAGGTGTTGAAAGCTACACTAGTAGTTGGGGAACTGTGGTTAATTCTTCCTTTTCATGTGCTGAGATAGGTAACTCGACTAGCTTAACCCCTTGAGTTCAATAGGGCATGTGACACATATATCTATCAAGAGATAGAGCATGGAAATGGCATGTCCTGTGGAACACAAACAGGTAAGTACATGATAAAATCAATGATAAATAAATAGATTTTCTTTTCAAAATTGGCAAGCAGTCCCATCTGAGGTCACTGCCATCTTAACCATGTAAGAGGTAAGTCTTGTTTATTTTCCATTTCTGATCAAGGTATTTAGATGGTAGAAACATGTCTTCAAAGTTTTTACTGCATAAAGAGCGGGAATAAAATCAAGGTAAACACACAACCTAATACTTTAGATCAATAATTAAGACATTTTCCCGATCAAAGAGAGGTGTTTTAGAATTGGCAGCATTTCTACATTATATTTCTTAATCTCTCAAGAATTTTCAACAATAAGAAACGTAAGCACATCCAAATTGCACTATAAACATTTATACCAGTTTTATGTTCTTTTTGTGATACTTGACAGTATAATTCCTTAATTAATAGAATAACTCTAAGGAGTCTTTGGAAGTGCAACTGCTCTAGATGAAAAGCATCTACATCTGCATAATTTTTCCAGCTTCTCATATTAATTATGGTTACATAATGACACTATTGAAGTAAAATTTCCAACCATTTCTTAACTCTGATCAAAACCCCTCAGCCAATCATGAGATCATGCTTCACATTACATAAGTTATGGAAAGACTCACAAGTGTGAAACCACAAAATCAAAGTGCCAATCACATCTGCTCCATCACTGTTGCATGTGACCTAGTTTTATTTCTTTTGCTAAAAAGTAGTAGTATTTACATGGAAATAAAAATCTTGCCTACTGCACAAACTGAATTATAGAAAAGGAATATGCTCCATTTTTGTTTTCCATTGTGCTTAAATTGGAATGACAAAGAAAACACTGCATAGCTTCTTCCTGGCTTTGTTCTAAGTACGTCATCTATTCCATTGAAGAGTTTCCAACAGTTTAGAAATCCAGTTGATGTATTGTTGTTATAAAGATAATCCTTTTTTTGTTTGTCACATTGCTCTACTGAACACTTCAACTAAAACAATTTTATTATGTTTTGCATATGAGTTAAATGATTGATTTTAATTCTGACCATTATCAAAATTATTTTGTAACTTGACACATTAATCTCACATGGAAAATATAATGAAAGACACACACACAAACATATTTGACTGCTAAATTATGTCTTCCAGTCTAATATAAAGTTCCAAATAAAAACTTCAGACCTGCAATTAAATCTAGACAGAGTTACTTCTACTTGTATCAATCCAGCTGCAGAATGAGTCCTGGATAACATGAATCCAAAGCTATCCTCCAAAAACGGAACTATTAAATCAAGCCAAAATGAGGCACCAAAAATAGCAGAAATGTCTAAAGTAGTTTATTTCATATAAAAATCAAATGTGGGCGTTTTTTTTCAACTAAGGAATTTTCTTTTTAGGCAGAATTTGTTGCAAAACAAATACAGAAATACTTCTGATGGGAATTCAATGTAGTTTTCACAATACTGCAGGAATTATGTGAAAGATGTGATGGCAAGGAGCAACACAAACTCAAACTCAGCTTTTTTGTGCTATGTTTTCCAGTTCTTTAAAAGTAAAATAAGAGGCTACATTCTGTTCAACACTGATGCAAATATTGATAAATCAAAGCTGTACTAAATGTTCCAATTGTAACATGGGTATATGCAAGTGCTAAATCCTTTCTAATGCCAACAAAATTATTTTTTTCATGTTAATACAAACAATGTGTTTATTTTGCTATCCTATGAAAGGCCACTAAGAAACTTGAGTCCATTTTTTTCCTTTCCAAATAAAGGATTTCAATTTAAAAAGACTAGGCTGAAATCTGGCAGAGTATTTTTTTCCACAGTATTTTTTCACTAATATTTTTACTAAAAGCATTAACTTTTTTTTATGTAGTTTTTAAAATTTAAATTCAGAATTTTAAGTTATTATCTCTGCTTTTATGCAAAAAACAGTGGATTAAAATACACATGCATATTTACCTTAGACATGATGAGAGTTTGCTTATTTTTCACATTCTCTTCTGGTTTTTGTTTTGTTTCGTTTTGTTTTTCTTTTTAAAGCCAAGGAACAGCATTTTTCGGCCTGCATATTTCATTTGGACACTTTCAAAAGCAGTAGCTGAAACTTCACCTTGCACAACATTCATATGGCGCATATAAGACAACCAGGGGATGAGGCCCAGCTGTCACGGGTTTAGGAAAGGCAGGTCCTGTGTGACCAATTTGATCTCCTTTTATGACAAGGTGATCTGCCTAGTGGATGAGGGGAAGGCTACGGATGTAGTCTGCCTGGACTTCAGCAAAGTCGTTGATACTCTCTCCCATGGCATTCTCCTTGAAAAGCTGGCAGCCCATGTGCTATGATCCGATTAAGGTGCAAACGAGATCACAAGCTGAAGTCAATAACACAGATTTTATTTAACAGTAAACGTGATGTAGAGAGATAGAAAGAAATAGAAAAGGATGTATGTGTGTGTGAGAGAGAGAGATTAAGAGAGAGTAAGCAAGAGAGAGAGCAATCAAGAAGAAAATGCAGTGGCATCCATTGGTCCTTCATCCTGGGCTTCTCAGTTGTGGTTCTAGAGTCATTCTTCTGGGTGTACATTGTGCATTTCTAAAAATTCCAGGCTAATACACAACTTAAAATCTTTTGTCGTGAGAGGTTTTCACCATGTCAAACCTCTGTGCATGCGTGCACATGCATATGTCCTTTTGAGTAAACCTCATGTCCTTTGCCTTCATATCCACAAAATGGACCCTCCCTCTTAAGGCTTCCTATTTTAGTGTAAAT
This sequence comes from Corapipo altera, assembly GCF_003945725.1. NCBI lineage: Eukaryota > Metazoa > Chordata > Aves > Passeriformes > Pipridae > Corapipo > Corapipo altera. The sequence goes on along the minus strand of NW_020884922.1, from coordinate 1,940,951 downwards.
TTACTTTGGTCCTACACCTCTTTTTTCCTTTATTGAAAACTAAGATTTCTGCTTTGAAAAGTCTTAGAAAAATCACAGCCATTTACTCAATATAAGAATTGTATGTAGGTTTATACTGGCATGAAAATGTTTGCTCCTATGAAGTATCAAGAAGTACTGCACAGTCTTTCAAAAAGATATCTCCCTGCTGGTTTTCGCAAGAAAATCAAATGATGACACAAAGCTTCCCAAGGAACGGAAACATGGTATGGCAGTGACTCAGGATACTGGCAAGGGCTTTATTTTGATAGTGTCCTTGAACTAACCAAAAGACCTTTTATTTTCAGGAAAACATCCGACAAGTGGCTATGTGGGACCCAAGTAGTGGTAAAACTACCAGGAAAATGATGCAAGTATTATTCAGCTATTCCAGCTAAGGGTTTTTATTGGCATTCTCAAAAAGTTACGGTTTTGGCACTCTCTCTGACAGTACTGAGCTATAAGACTATGTTTAAAACAGCAATGGTGCCAATTTTGTCCATCAAATCTATGCATACATAGGTCTTAAATGTGCTAACTTTTCCTACACAAATCTTCATGTTATTATGCATCTGAAAAAAACCAAGCAGACAAATTAACTCATACAGCTTCCTTTCACATGTCAAGGTTTCAGGTCTTTAACATGACTACTAATGGGAAATGTATGTCACCTTACTATGAAATATTCACCATCTTACAAAGGTGCTGCAGAACATCGATTTTCAGATTTAGGTGAGACTGATTCAGATGCCATTCTTCTACAAAGGTCTAATGAATAAAGAATTCTGACTATAGACTGGAGTTCTTTTCTTTTTTAGTTTCAAACATTAGAAAATTATTAAACTATAAAATATAGGTAATCCTGCCCAGCATACAACTACTTGTTAATGGTCCAAGGACACTGTTGTAGCTCAGACTCATACAAATTAATTTCAGAGGAAAGAGAACCCCCACTCAACTCTGTCCAATAACTTAACCTGGACTTCCTGGATATCTTTGCATCCATTTGATTTTACATATATAGAAGGCTATGCTCTTTTGTGTTTAAAGTCACTACTAATTAAACTGTCTTCATGCAAGTATTCTTGTCTTTCATGAAACAGCATGAAACACTAATGAATTTCTGATAGAACAGACAAATGTGTTTGTGAGAAAATAGCCATACTGGTTTCCTGACAAAATCTCAGGCAGGAGTTTGATGCCTAAAGATTTTTAGCTTTTTGTAGATTTTATTGTAGCTATGTAGTTTTCTTTCACTTTGGACAGTTACTTTCTCACAGTTGCATTCTTGAACTTTGGTTTAACCATCTTTTAACTGTCTTTTCAAGGTAATAGATTTTAGCAAGGACATTCTGTTGGGACATCCACCTGGACCGGAATAATAAGTTACATGGTAGACAAAACAAGATAGAAGGACCAGAACCCTTGGAGGAGCTCCAGTGGGGCAGTTCTGAGGGTGGTATCAGGGCAAAATGGGTTTTTGGGTTGGCTGTCCCCACTAGATAATTAGTTAAAGATATAAAAGTGTAAGAATTCTGTATGTAGGGGTGTACCTGTGTACCTCAAGGCCTTCATTAAAGAGCTGCTCTCTATCTTATCTACACTAATGTTGTTTGGAGCGTTTTTTTCCCCTTCCATTTTAGGCATCAAGTTATAGGATGTATCATTCTACTAGACAGTCTTGGATGATGTGGCATTACCTGAATCTGAAGACAGACTATAGCTGGTCAGAAAAACTGAAAAATTAGGAAGGCAGCTAATACAATTACCAGCAGTACACTCTGAAAAATTATGCCTTATTGCTTAATAGACAGGATATTACTACAGGAAAATTCTGGCCTTAAGAAAATCAATATGAAATTAAGCAGTATATCTATCCCTAGTTAACTACTCAGTCCCTACAAGCCACACAAGTGTCTGAACAGTGACTAATGCCAACTACTGAATAACGGCTTTCCCTCAGTGGTAGCACCTGTTTTGGTTTCTCATCATTCTCTTCCTGTTTTTTTACAAAACAGATAAAAAAATTAATTAACATTGAGACTTCTATTCCGCTTTTTAATTTGATTGAGAACACAAAATATTATATATTATTTAAGGATGATTGACATACAGAGATAGTATCATTAGCTTTATTTACATGTAAAAATAGGTTAGAATGCATGAAAAAAATTGTTTCTCATGAGGGAACGCCAGGAAAAAAAAGTGAGGATCCTTCCACAAAGAAAACAGAAGTTCAAAATCAAAATTGCCCACTGTCTATAACTTCATTGAACTGTTTATTGGACTCAACTATCCTTTCTCCTTTTATTCCTCATCTTTCCCTTTAAGAAAAAAAAATCTTATTTCACTTTAAAATGAAGGAAATTACAAAATCCATGTGTTTATAACTGCTGTCAAGAATCAAGTTTTCTGCACCTAGCAGGTGATGCTCCATGCAGGGAAGAAAGTGTAACTGGTGCTGTCTAAAGGTAATGTTACCACAGCATCAAACTCTACTGTATACAAGCATTAGATGACTCAAAGGAGAAGATTAGTCAAGATCAAAGCATGCGGAACCCTCAGACCTACATCGTGTGACCCAACATTTAAACTTTCGTCTCCTCATCAGACGATTAAGCAAATCATCACTGTGACACATTCAATGTCCATACTGTGAGAAAGTCCAAGCACGTGTTCTCTCACACTACTACTCCTCAGGGTGAGTTTTAGTCACTGCCTTGTCTTCACCGATTTTGTCTTGCCTACATGTCAACAATCAACTATACTTGTTATTTATGGCAAAACTATAATAATTCTTACATAGTTTATGGTTTTCTTATTAAAATTTTTTTTTTTCCAAAAATGAACCAATATGATTTCTTGCACATGTTCTAATTTAAAGAACAGTTTGAATTTTGGACCTTTTTAATGGTAATATTTTTATTATCTCTGTAATGAATACCTCAGATTTTTTTTATTGACACATTAAATGATCAGAAATGGTAAAATTTTAAATCAACTTTACATACCATTTAGTTATTATTTTAATTTGACAAGGAAGTACAATGATATTTTAGGCAATAATAAAAATAATTCACAAGTTGTCTTCAAAATATTGCTAGGCAGGATATGCAATACAGAAATTGGCCAGAATGTTTATGTCTTTTAGACTATTTCATTAAGGATAGTATGAGACAGAAGAAATGCAATTCATTGAGCAAGAAGGTCTGGTTCGGATAATCGAGTACTGTAGGCTAAAGAAAGAAAAAAAAGGTGGACTGAATCCTCACTTGCACTGAACACTCATGTAAAAATTGTTCTATCCCATGAGGGTCCATCTTAAAACACTTAGAAAAATACCAAAACAGGAAAGAAAAAAAACCTAAACCTTCAGACATTAAGTAGTAATGATAAGAACACAGAGGAAAAACAACACTGTAGGTTTGTTGTTGGTTTTTTTCTTTTCTTTCCATCTTACTGTAAGTATTTTATTTTGCTGTTATAACTTCTTTTTTCCAGAAAACAATCACAATCCCTATGAGGTGTTTTCCCATTAGCTATGTTCCAGCATGAGAGTCTTTAAATCCGACTGATATGAAGCTTCACAGTATTCCAGGGAAACACTTGTATTTTTCCTTTAATTAACAATACGAAATATCTTTTTGTGCTGAAGAAATATTCTTTGGAGTGTCCATGAAAGGAAGATTTGGAAGCATGCCTCTAATTCACAAACATATTTGCAGATTGTTATTTTGTGTAAATTTCTCCCCAGCTATATTTTCTGTGAAATCTTGGTATGCATGAACATCTTACCACCTTAATTTAACTGGTCACAGAAGACACTAACGAAAATATCAGAGAAATGGGTCCTGAATCATGAAGTGTTTAAATAGGTATGGGATACAAATTTCTATTTTTTTCCCACATAGTTTGTGTGCTTGTGGACATAAAAAACAGCAGGACAAACCAGTTTCTTCCTAGCAAAAGGGAAACACACTTTGAATCCACAGTTTCAAATCTGGTTTTACCACATTAAGAATTCTTTACCTCATAAGTTTAATATCTATCTTATTTCATCTTATTGAACAGACACTACATTGTAAAATAAAAATTTTCTTAACTTTGCATCTCAGAGACTATAACTCCTTTTTTTTCCACTTTAATTTTGTATGTGCAGAATCTAAGCATGAAGATTTCCTCAAAGAGCCATTTTTTTGCAAGAATCAGTTTGAAACATACTTTTTTTCTAATAATTCTAGAACAGAAAGTGAAGGTCACATATTTACAGCAAAATAGATTGTCCTTTGTTTCCTAGTTCTTAATGTTCCCTTTTCACATTCTAAGGACATTACCCGGACTGACATGAAATGCCATTCCTCCTTACCAAAGCTTCATGAGTTTTTAGGTTATGGAAGTTACTGTCTTTTACAAATTCATGTGGAATGTAAAAGGTACAGTAGAGATTTAAAAAAAAAAGTACACAGAAGTGGCCTCACTATGCAGGAATGAATGCAAAAGACATTTCCTAATGCTGGTGACACAAATTAGAGCTGCTTTGGAGATCTAGTTGTGGTGTATGCTTAGAAACTACAACTTTCTGCAATCCTTTTCAACTGCAAAAACACTTCTCTGGATGTATTCCATTATTTCCAAAGCCATAAAACAAATGCAGTGAGAATAATCAAGCCTAATCTTAAACTAACCTTGTCAAGGGGTTGTCCTTGAGAACCTCTGTCAAAGTTCTTCAAATCTAAATAATCCAAATTTTGTTACTTTCCCTTTACCTTATTTCTTTGTTTCTGTTATCTGAAACTTTACATTTTGTAATCTAACTAGAAGGTTCATAATATCTTGAAGTGGGTTTCTGCAGCTAGGTTGGTAGCTACGGGGGTGGCTTCTGTCTGGTGGAGAAACTTTCCCTGTCTGGTGGAGCCAATGCCAGCCAGCTCCAGGACGGGCTTCCTGCCACTGGCCAAGGCCAAGCCAATTAGGAGTAATAGTAACACCTCTCTGATAACATATTTAAGAACAGAAGGTTGTTGCGTAGGAAGAACTCCAGTCAGGCAAAAGTGGAGTGAGAACATGGGAACAACAAAGTAGACACCAAGGTCAGTGTAGAAGGAGGGGGAGGAGGTGCTACAGGCACGGGAGCTGAAGCCCCTGCAGGCCGTGGTGCAGACCATGGTGGAGCAGCTGTGCCTCTGCAGCCCATGGAGGATCATCGGGGTGCAGAGACCACCTGCAGCCCTTGGAGGAGCCCATGCTGGAGCAGGTGGATGCATGAAGGAGGCTGTGGCGCCGTGGGAGGTCCAAGATGGAGCAGGGTCCTGCCAGAGACCTGCAGCCCATGGAGAGAGAAGCCCACGCTGGAGCAGGTTATTCCTGGGTAGGACTTGTGGCCCTGTGGGGGACCCATACCAGTACAGCTCATTCAGGAAGGACTGCACCCCATGGAGGAGTGACCCACGGGACAGCAGTTTGAGAAGAACTGTTGCCTGTAGGATGGACTTACACTGGAGAGGTCCATCAAGGACTGTCTCCCATGGGAGAGACCCCACAGAAGCATGGGAAGGACTCCTCTTCCTGAGCAGCACAGAAACAACTGTCTGTAACCCCCATTCCCTGTCCCCCTGAACTGCAAGGAAGGAGGGGTGGGGGGAAGGTGTTTCTAAGATTATTTTACTTCCCACTCTTTTGCTCTGATCCTGTTAGTAATAAATTTAAGTAACATCCCCACTTTGAGTCTGTTTTGCCTGTGATGGTGATCAGTGAGTGACCTCTCCCAGCTCTTATCTCTACTCATGAATCCTTAGCTGTGTTTTTTTCTCTCCTCTGTCCAGTTGCAGAGGGGAGTGGGAGAGTGGCTTTAGTGGGTACCTGGCATCCAGCCAGGGTCAACTCACTACATATCTCATGCTTTGAAATGTACAATCATAAAAGAAAAGCAATATTTACTGATTATTCATGCAAAAATGCAGTCCATACATCCCAGGTCATGAGATTGGTGCTAGCAATGTTATCAATAAATTAAATATATTAACCCCAACTGCAATAAATTTGTGATTCTCCAATTACTGTAGTGCTGGCCCACCAGAAAGCATCTCATAGCCCAGGATATCAAAGTTATGGTACTATATGCTGTGCAATCTGCTATTCCCTGAAGTGAAAATTCAAAGCTTTAAAACATGGGGCAGAACTGACCAGTTACACAAGACCTGATCAGTAATTGTGCAAGCTACCAGAAAGAATTCTCTCACATATATTTTATTGGCTTACATTTCAATGCCTACTGTTTCTGAGACATCACTAATATCACACACTAAGTTTGTTCTGTTCAGTCATTGCAACAAATTTCAAATGCATAATGAAAAAAGTTTTTAAATCCTCAGAAAGTTATCTTTACACAGCATTACCTTTTTTTATGCCCCAACACACTTTAGGATATCAAGACATACCTAAATTCAACTGATCTATATAAAATACAGAAACCAAGACTGTTTTGGCTCTTCAACACTTATTACCTTAGATTTCAGTAATTACAAGACAAAAGATAAACAGCTTCTTCAAAAGAAACTTGTAAATGATGCCAACTTCTCAAAGTTTCAACATACTAAAAATACTTCCAATTACACAAGCTTCCATAAGAATACTAACCAGTCAACACAACATCTGTGCAACATGTGCATCTGCCATTTCACACTTTGGCTGTCTGGCTTCTTAAGTAGTATTATCTGGAACTTGTTTTACCAGTTTTCTGATTGTTATTTTTTCTAAACAAAATACAAATGGAAAACAAAGTTATGTTTGTTTTCAACAAAAAATATGGTACCATTTGACTTCTTTTCATTCTCCACATAACTAATTGATAGCCTTAACTTAACTTTAATTAAATTGCTCATCACTGAAGAGCTCGCTCTGCTAAAGTACCATCAGCAAGAAAGAGTGTTATTAACTCCACTAGCTATCATTCCTTCAAATTTTATGTGTGATACAATTGTAATAGCACTTTTGTACATACCTCCTGCTGATCATGTTCTTTATCTTACAGTGAAGTTATAGAAACAACAGAAGGTTGATGAGATTACCATAAACAGAAATAAACTACAAAAGAACATAAGAACAGTCCTACTGAGTCAGATCAAAGACCCTTTTAGACTCCCATTCTCTAATAGCAGACATAAGTGGATGCTTCAAGAAAAAAGCATAAATAAAGCACAGAGAAATACTTGTTTACCATAGTCTTCCAGATTTCCTAAACCGGCATATTGCAGGGTTTTATAATTTATCATAAATGCTTTTTAAGCCTAATCTGCAGTGACAGAGAATGACTTATACCTTCTGCAAATGTTACTGCAATATCTCTAAAATGACAAATCAGTACGCAGTCTGATTCAACCAGGCTGGAAAGGAATTAGCTGCTATATGTGAGTTTTTTACACCTTCTCCATTTTGGAGACCTCTCATTTAACAATTAGTTCATTGTAATTAGCATGCTGCCTCTTACTCACTCAAGTATTTGCTTAATTATTGGGGTATCTGAGCACATAGAAGCTGTACTTACCCCAGTCTTTCCCATTATTGAGATGAATACAAGTAACACTCTGCTTACTTTGAAATATCAAATACTTATACTAGTTTTTGTGGTAAGAGAACAAAATGCCAAAGTTGAAACAACTTTTTCTCCCCCCCAGTATTAATATCATTTATTCAGGAAGCCGGTGGGTTGTTGTTGCAATTTATCAGAACACAGGGGTTCGCCCTATGGAACGTCACATCTGTTGATGGGGTTTATTCAAAATGATTGGCCATGAGCCAGGTCTAGAAGCAAAATATCATCTGACAGGCTTACAAACACTCTTGTGGCCACTGTTTGTGCAGCCTAGATGGAGTGCTCAAAGGTCAAATACCTCAAAGCAGGTTTTACCAAAGCAGAAAACATTAGCCAGCAGGTCATGCCTAGAATTTCTGAAAGAAAACAAAGATCTGCCCACAGCAGGTTTCCCCCTTTTTGCTCAACACTTCCCCCATGTGAATGACAGCTTGTGTCCATTGCCTATTGGCTCTGACTTCAAATTATGTTTGAAACATATATCAGCTATGAAGAAAAATTCCAACCAGAAACTTCAAGTCCCAGGTCATTCTTTGTATGACCATTTTGCCAGCACATGTGAGTCCACACTTCATCAGCTCAATCATTAATCAGAGTTGCTCCTCAACTTTAACAAGAAGATTTTTTTCATATGCTTTTGGTGGAAGAAGTAACTTTTTAAGCATCTCATTTGTGCAGGACCTACTGTATTCTAATGACTAGCAACACATAGACACAATAATGCCAAGTACACTGAAGAACTTTAGAAGGTTTGTTCACTGCTTAGGCAGAAATAATAGAATGTCAGGAAGGGGCAGGAGAGGTTCTGAGAGATCCAAAACAGGGACAATTTCTTTGTTTCTATTTAAACTGTGAGCAAATCTTTCCATATTTTCAACAACTGATTGTTGAGTGCTGCATTCCTCACTGCAATTGAAAACTTATGAATAAGAATGATGAATGGAAAAGATTATGAATTTGGCTATAATTCTCTCAAGAAACAGCTAATGCTATTTTTATTAGTATATTAGCTACCTACCTGAATTTCAGACTACAGGATAGATATGGACTTGTAGCTTACTGAAACATGCATTGGGACTAACAGAAAATAAACAAACAAGACTAGGTGACCTGAGAAACAGGGACAAGGCAAACTGAGCACTGGCTGAATGGCAGGTCTGTGGGTTGTGATCAGTGGCACAGGGTCTAGTTGGAGGTCTTTAACTAGTGGTGTCCCCTAACGGTTGATACTGGGTCCAATCTTGTTTAACTTTTCATCAATGACTTGGATGAAGGGCAGATGCTTCCTCAGCCAGTTCCCTGACATCACAGAACTGGGAGGAGTGGCTGACACCCCAGAGGGCTGTGCAGTCCTTCAGAAGGACCTTGACAGGCTGGAGAGAAGAAGCATCTGAAATTCAACAAAGGCAAGTGCAGGGTTCTGGACCCGGGGAGGAATAACCCCCTTCACCAGTACAGGCTGAGCTGATCTGCTGGAAAGCAGCTCTGCCGAGAAGGACCTGGGGGTCCTGGTGAGCAACAAGCTGTCCATGAGCCAGCACAGTGTCCTTGTGGCCAAGAAGGCCAAGGGTATCCTGGGGGGCATTCAAAAGAGCACTGGCAGCAGGTCAAGGGAGGTGATCCTGCCCCTCTGCTTAGCCCTGGGTGAGGCCTCATCTGGAGAGCTGTGGCCGTTTCTGGGCTCCTCAGTACAAGAGAAACATGGAGCTCCTGGAGCAGGTCCAGTGGAGAGCTATGGAGATAATGAGAGGACTGAAGCACCTCAGTTATGAGGAAAGGATGAGGGAACTGGGCCTGTTGAGCCTGGAGTAGGGAAGACTGAGAGGGGATCCTATCAGTGTTTATAAGTATCTGAAGGGATGGTGTCAGGAGGATGGAGCCAGGCTCTTCCTAGTGGTGCCAAGCAATAGGACAAGAGGTCTTGGGCAGAAAATGGATACAGAATGTTCCACCTGAACATGAGGAAGAACTTCTTTACTGTTCGGGTGACCATACACTGGAACAAACTGTCCAGAGTGGTTGTGGATTCTCCTTCTCTGAAGATATTGAAAAGCCATCGGGACACAATCCTGAGTAAAATTCTCTGGAGGACTCTTGAGCAGGGAGGTTGCACTACTTTACACACTGTGATCCCTTCCAACTTTAGCCATACTGTGATTCCACAAGGGAGGAGATAAGGAGAAATATACCATTTGGAGACAGAAAATGGATGAAGGCTTTCGATGACATCCTCTGGAAAACACTGCAGATGTTTAACTTGCCTTTAATTTTAAAAGCAAGCATCTTCTGTTGATTAGTGTAACCGATTCTCTCCTAGAACCATAATCCTTACAGAGATATTGTAAAGAAAAAGTATTTCAAAGTACCTTTTAGATTCTTCAGGGAAGATACAAAGTAACAGTTCTTTGTATTCATAATTGTCTGCAAAGTAGATAGTTATTAGATAGGAACATTTTTTAGGGCAAATTTAAACAAATTGTGTAGAAATTAATGTTTTTCCAAAAGTCTAGTCTTACTCTCAAGCTTTCTGAGAAGTAAAAGAAAAGTTGGTAATGATCTCAATGGCCATAACTGAAGAGTGTAACATTCACTGACTGCATTAAGATTTGTTATCTGTGCATTCCTACATGGACATCAGCAGACCAATATATGTGTTGGTTTGTATTTAACTTATTTTTCAAAGAGAAGTTCTTGTATTTTCTACTTCTAAATGCTACTATGACAAATAAATGCTCACTTTTCAAAAAATCTCCAGGTGGTAAGTGATGGACACCAGGAAATGAATTTGCCAGATTAAAAATGAAAATTCTTGAAAATTCACCTGTTTTATCACTGATCATCAGTAAAACTACTTATCATTTATATTAGAAATACTTTTACCAGAATATTAAAAATTCTTCTAAGAATGAGAAAATGTGGTCCTTTTATTAACATTGCACCTATAATCTTAGGTGTATCACTGAAGAAAATCATGACATTAACCACACTTCGCTCTTATATTTGTATTTCATTTCCTAGCACTTCTGTTTCTGTTATCCATGTGTAGGTATTATACGTTCTTCTTCTAAGAATTTGGAATACATTAATTTTGAAAAAGTGAATAATTACAAAAAGGCAGCAACATTCTTTGTCCCTCAGGTAATCTATCAAATACCACATATGTGTCCTTACTCTAAACCTGTCAAGCAGATCAAAGCAATATTCTTTGCAGTAATAGACTATACCTTATGAAGAAGTCAGTACAATAGGTCCACTGTACATCAAAGATGAATTTATAAAACAGTATAAAGCTAAGGCTTATAATAAGTAAAAACACAGCACCGGAGACCTGGCATGAAACCGTTACAGAGTATTAAAACACTTGAAGGAAATAAGATTTGCCCATAAATCATCACTTCTTTATTATTTTTGTCTACACTAATCTTTATGCCATTGCCCTATAAACCATCAAATACAGTCCATTTGGAAATCACACCTTTCAAGTTTAAACAAGGGGCTGCTACTTTGACGACTATCTAATCAAAGCATAAACCCACAATGTATTTTATTTTTTAAGGAGACAATTACTTAATCTTTCTATTTACCAAGAACTTGCAGTGAATCAAGCTTTCTAATGAAGATTCATGATGTTTATAATTGCTTAACAATCATCAGAATTTATCTAGTCAAATATTTGGAAGAGTGTGTTGCTTTTTCACATCTTAAATGATGCTTTTTCCCATTCTTCTCTAATACCCATGAAAAACATTTTTCCAATGAGATTCAAAGCCAGTATATATACAGTACATTTTCTCTTTATTCTTTCAATTTTAAAATATAGTCAGCTATTTAAAAAATGATTTATAGACAAAAGGAAAAAGAAGCAACACAAACTGCCACTCTGACATTTGGGCATTAACAGCAATTATTGAATTTCTAAAGTCATAGATTGTAATTTTTAAACCAGAAATAGGATGCACTTTTTAAACCGGAAAATAATTACTTACTGGAAAAGTTTATGAATGACTATAGTGGATTCTCTATCAATTAATTGTTTTATTATTTTTAGAAAACTCATTTATGAAACAATCATTAGAAAATTCATTAACCAAAAAAGAAAGATAATTAATTGGAGGAATTTTCACGTTATGCGATAATTCCAATCACAGTGACCTCCACTGTCACCTTAATCAAAGAGTCCATAAAACTCTGAACTATTAAAAAAACCTAATGATAGAAAAGATAGCATATCTGTCAATTTTGCTTCCAATGTTAGACAGCTTTCCAAAAGACATCCTCTTTATTTGCCCAAATCAGTTTTAATGCCACTTCTTTCAGCCTTAACATTACTTGTCTCATTCAGACACTATATTCAGAATTATATCTCTGAAATCTCATCCCTATCTATTTTCCAATCAATACTTTTAATTTCATTTTAGCAATTCATCTGTTTTCATTAAAGCTTGCTAAATCTCCTAATTTACTTAAGTTCATAAATCAGTAAAAATTCCAGTTGTTAGTTCTACCTTAAATAGTGATTAAAATCAAACAAATCTAGTATCAATACCAATGCTTCCAGGCCACTTGATGCCTCCAGCAAAAGCTACATGCACTGATGATTAGACAATCCCTTGATTAAGTTGGACTCACCGCAACTGATGAACAGTGCCATTCAATGTAATCACGCTTGGAAAATTTATGAGCAAGCAGATCAGCTTAGGTTACTGAATTAGTTACCAGTTATTTATTTAATAGATATCTGTGATGATCTAATATCATTCTAACCTGTAATGCTAAACTGCTGAAAGAAAGAAGTTAAGAACAGCTCCTGACATGTGGAAGAAAATAGTAGGCTAAATCACTAAGTTAAATGGAACTCTAACAATCCATATTTTTCTGCTTATACAATCATAACAAAATATTTCAGAAATTCAGCAATGCCAAAACTTAAAAGCCTCCATTTAACTAACAGAGCAATAAGAACTCACAACTACATTTTGAACTTATGCTCAAGGCGTACATACAGAATTCTACTTTTAATTGTAATGTTCTTAGAAAAACAAAAATGTATCACTATTGTGTTTCCTGGCCCTACTAAACAATTTATCATCTTGGTAGAATAAGAGATTAATCCATCTAGTTGAATGTACATTGAGAAGAAAAAATCATTTTCCAAGAAGTCATTGTCTTACCAACTGAATAACTGCAGTTTTCTGGAATAAGGTAAGTCTGTGACCCGTATACACACATTGCTTCCAATTATAAACATATTTAAAGGAAAACTCAGACATACTATAAAAGACATTATAATTCTAATTACTGAGAGAAGCTGGAAAAGAGTTTATTTTATCTCTATCTGTAAGTATTTAGATAAGAGCTTTATTTCCTGTACCATTAAATGTTCTTTGTAACCTTTTATTAATTATACTCAACTTTTAAAACTCTTCAGATGTCTATGCAAAAAGCACATAATAAATTCCCCAGTACTGTCAAACCAAAACGTGCTAAATGGTTGTCTAGTTTTGTCAGATAATCCAGTGGTAAGCAAGAAGCAGTAGAGCTCTTCCCTTTCAAGTCTAAAGAGCAAAATTATAACTGCAGATTTCAAGACTGACTTGAAGAACTGATTGCAACAGGTTCCTCTATTTCCATATTTCAGAGAGTCCTTAAACTACAGGGACTACGTTTTTTTAAGTTTATAAAGTTATTGGTAGGAAATTAAAGCTTTTAGGCACAGATAGACTTTTTTTTCCTGTTTGCTTGCTTTTTAAGGGGAGAAAATGAATTTGTTGCTCCTACTTTAAACCAAAGAGGACCTGCATTAGAAAGTCATTAATATAGAAAGAGACATTACTGGAATATAATTGCCCTAATTGAAGTGGTAATACAGCTCATTTCTCTTCCCATTTATTCCAAGTAACAGTGCACTTAATCAAGAATAAGACAAACCTCAGACACTCTACACTGGTAGCTTCTAGTCATGTTTTCAAATACTGACTGATTACAGAAATACCTGTTATTGAAGACAGGCATACTCTAAATTACAGATACATACTGACTCTCAGAAAAGATTGCCTAGTACTTAAAACATGTACAAGTCATGTTTTATATGCTAACTAGCACAAATCACCGAATTATAACCAGAATGTGATCCTAACAGAAAAAGTTAAAAGTATTTTGTGTTGAAAGCTTAACCATTGTAATACTGTTAATTTGTACTCGTGTGCTACAAGTCAACAAGAATACATGGAAAAGACAACCAATGCATTCTTCCCCTTCTCTTTAAAGAAAGAACACCACTGCTCACAGACAGACATGTAATGACATTCCCAAAAGTTATTTATACCTAAAAATAATGAGATGCACATAGGTGCTTTTTTTCTGTGTTGGACTAAATGCTAAGCAGATTATTGCCTTTCTAAGACTTGAATCTGAAGTTCTTAATTTTATTTGAAACCCAGCTTTAGATCATCATGCTTCCAAGGGAGGCTGGTGGAAGAAAAGCATAAATATAAATTTCCTATTTGTTTAAAATTTTAAAATCCCACCACAATTGCTTCCCTGACTCTAAAGGTCAAATGTTTATAAACACATCAAAACTAGCAGCTGTAAATTCGGGGTATTTCCAGTCTTAATGACTTGATTTTTTTTAAAACCCCATCGATAAGTTTATCATAGTCAAGTATGGAGTATTAGAATTTATAATTGGAATTTTTACCCTTCAAATTCATATATAGGCATATAGTCCTGGGCTAAAGGCAGGAATCCAAAACAATCCATTAACTCTAACCACAGTATTTTAAAAAGAGAAGTTACTGCTATCCCATTATATTACTGTTGGATTTTTACAATCAGTACATTTAGACAAAACTTAATTAATTAGTTTGAAGAAATTTCAATTTGATGTAGAAATAGAAATTATTTTACTTTTAAATACAAAGTCCACTATTAAATGAACCCGCACACTGTTGGAGAATCCTACATTTCTCTATAAAGCATTAATTATGTTGGCTGAACAGCAAGGGTGAGTGTGCATTTATGTAAAATTTATATAAGAAAATTAGTTCTATTTTCAGTGTGTGAGACACACGTAATAGCCATGGTACATTATGAAAAACATCAAAAGAAAAAATGTTTTCCTTTCAGTGTCCGATGTCAAGCAGGTCATATCCCTTTATAGTACTAAACATCTGTTGGGCGTGAATTAATTTCAGTGGCATAGATTTTCTTAATTAGCAGTGTGCCAAAATTGTGATACAATGTGGAATAGTGGTCTGCTTTCAATCTGCTTAAATCCAGTCCCTGGAAAACTCTCCATCTCCTTCCTCTGTAGCAGGCTCTCTTCTTACAAGTAATCACATTACTTGTGAGAAGTAATTACAAGATGATTGTAATCACAAGATGCATTATTACAAGATAATTCATTAACTATCGATAATTTCTCACTTTTTATCCAGGGCAAAAAAATACAGGTAAAGTACAGAATGCAAATCCACATTTCTCAGTTACAGTGAAAACATTTCTCAAAACTGCAAAATTTGTAACTAACAAAAATATAATGAATAAATTAAAAAAACCAAACCCAAAACAACTGAAAATTCATCATGGGAACAGGAATGGCTGCATAATTTCTAAGATTAATTTTAGAGCGGTGAGGAAAAGAGGAGGAACAGCCATATTGTCAGTTGACTGAGCTGAATTCCAAATGAGATTTTAAAATTCTGGGGTTGTTTGTTTTAAATTCTAACTGGTTTGAATACTGACTTAAGAGCAAGACACATGAAAAATCAGAACTATATCAGGCAATAAGTTCATGACAGCTAAGTGTGTCTCTGATTTCAAACCTGCTCCCATTTTCATGGGTTTTCTCATTAGACTTTGAATACTGAATAAAAAGAGTATGTTGTAAAATTGTTGCTTTAGGTAATTTTATCTGCAGATAAAATATTCCCACTATTGAAAAGCAATGTGCTAGCTGGGAACAAGTGCTCAGTTCACTGTGTGTCTAGTCAACTGGAGCTGATCACATTCAATGTATACACTAATGGAAAAAGGAATGAAGAACAACAATCTTAAAATCCATTTCTAGTCCGAATCATGTTTTTTCTTTAAAAAGGCTACATCACTACTAGCAATGCAGAATTTTTAATCAGCTGGACATTTTCTGAAAGAAGAATATTTTGCAACTTTCAGTAGTTCATGGTCAGATCTGTAAAAATTCAGATGCATTTCTAGGAGTTCTTTCAATATTTCATCTGCAGTGTCTTTAAAATGGTACTAATTAATAAAAAAACATGAAGACTTTACCCCTCCTCTTCATACACTTGAATTCTACAGCTTCTGTTAAAATTTATTTTTCAGTACTGAAGTACATTTTTTTACAGATAGTCAACAAAATTTTTGACAAGAATGTATCTCAATTTTTTCATTTTTCTAGCAGGAAAAAATTACAGTCATACATTCCCATGGGGAATATACTTTCTTCTGTTTCTTCCTACTCTTCTGTTAATCCTGCTTAAGCATCTAATAGAAATATAGGTAAAAATCCTCAAATGCTATGCACCAGAGAGTCTAAATTTGCAGAGCAAATAGACACTGTGGGGAAGAAAACACCTTTCTATGAAATGTCTCGCTAAGGCTGTGTTGAACGCAAATGCAAGAGGAAACTGCAGCAGGAGAAACAGAGTGCAAGTATCACTGACCAGGGTAATAGCCTAGTTAATCTACAATACTCTTTGGAGAATGGATAACTTAAGCTCAGTTTTTTCCTTAACTATCAGACCAAACACATCCAAAGGTGTTTGAGGAACTGGCTAGTGTCACTGCTGGATTCTCCTCATCATATCTGAAAAGATATGTTGTCTGGGAGAGTCTTTCAAATCTGGAAAACAGTAAATGTTGTGCACATCTACAAAAAGAATGAGGAGGATCTAGAAACTACTTGATAGTCAGCTTCACTGTAATCCCTGGGAAGGTAACATTTCCACAGAAGCCAATTGCAGGCACATGAAGGACAAAAACCTTTTTTGGATCAAACAACACATAATTACCAAAAGGCAAATCAAGTTCTACCACAATCTCATTGTCACTTATGATGAGATGATTGATTCTGTGCATAGAGTACTAGATATGGCTTGCTTTGACCTTAGCAAAGTTTACATGGTCTTCCACAGCAGACTTTTATCCAAACACTTAAGTGTGAACTGAATGGGTGGAATACAAGGTGGGTATGAAGGACAAAAGTAAACGCAGAGTCCTGCTCCTGGATGTGGCACTTAGTGCCACAGTGCAGTAGACAAGGTGGTGATCAAAGGTTAGACTCCATAATCTCAGAGGTCTTTTCCAACCTAAATGATTTTGTGATTCTGTGAGATGATAAAATCCTAAATCAAATACTGGCTGGAGGCCAATGCTACAGAGTAGCTTTGCAGAAAAGAATGCAGGGGTCCCTGTGGATGACAAATTGAATATGTGATAGGAGGATGCCCCTGTAGTGTGGAAAGCTGAGCACCTACTGGGTAGTATTTGCAGAAGCACAGTCAACAAATCAGAGGTCAGATTATCAGATCCTTGCAGGTCAACATCTACAGTACTGTCTCCAGTTAAGCCCTCAGTAGTAGAAGAAAAAGATTCACAAATCTGAAGGGGCAGGGGATCATCAAGAGGGTTAAAAGGCATATAATTTCTGAGGAGAGGGTAAGAGAGAGCTAGGTTTGATCAGACAGAAAAAAGAAGGATAAGGATAATAGTGGGGTATTAAATTACTGTTTCCAGTTACTTAAAGCAGGGTTATGAAGATGATTGGCAGACTGCTCTTGCAAATGTATAGTGAAATGGTGAGAGACAATGGCTAAAAGCTTTATCAAGTAAAATTCTGAATGGACATAAAGACAAAAATACGCCAGAGCGAGGGTAGTTAAGCACAGAACAATTACCTAGAGGGTCATTCCTCTGAGATAAGGAAAGATTTGACTGAACATTGTGCTAAAAATCTACCTTGAACATTAGTCTTCTTCTGAGTAAAAGAATGATTTCCAGAGGTGTCTTCCAACCTAAATTATGTTTTGATTCTTGCAAAGGAAATTATAAGCAGGTGTGAAATATGAAAAGTCACGTGCAGACTCCTGACTTAATTCAGTGAGATGAAAACAGCAGCATACAATCAATGTATGGTATTTCTCTCTGCTAACTAAAGGAGAACCATGAGGAAAATAATAAATGCGCATATATTAGAAGGGTGGGGTGGCTTCATACAGGCACACAGAACTACAGAATACTGAGGAAGAACTGCGCAAAAAGTAACACATTATGGGTTTTACATTTCCAGTATAGTAAATCCAGACATAGCTCTATAACTTACTAAACAGAAGGCAAACAGCATCTTGAACCAGAAACATTCCAATTATTCATTACAGGAGACCTCAGGTTTGCAAGGGAGATATCAATGAAGAACAAATAGTTATCTCAGGATATAGTCAACAAAAAGCTTTCTGAAATTATGTAGTAAATTGCTTTTAAGTTTGTACAGTCCAAACCAGTTAAGCAGCACTTCTGCACAACGCCAACTCAAAATATAAATTCTTGGCACCCATTCAAATCTTCTGATTCTGTCCATTCCACTGACAATGCTCTACAAATAATTTATTGACAATAATCCCACATATAACTTACAATATTCATCTCCCTGTGTCTGCAAAGCATCCAAGGAAAAAACACACTGTATTTCTTTTCTTCATCTTTCACATTTCCAAATGGTAATGAAACAATGCCCTTTATTTCTCTCCATCCTTGGGAAGGAATAAAGGATGATGCCTAGATTAGCACAACCAACCAACTTCTGGAGTTTCGACAGGATGAGGAGAGAATAAAGGTAGTTTGGCTGCTCTAAAGCATTCCTCACTTCTACCCAGACCCACATGCAATGCTGAATTTGTGACATTCAGGAAAGGAAGGAGAAAAGTTTCTGCAGGTCTCCCATTAGGCAGATTCTTGGAAGAAGTCTTGCTCTATAACCCTTTCCCTAACTCTTGCTCTTATTTGCAAAGGTACTTCAATGGGTTCAAATAGCCATTGCAATGGAATTAGTGCCTTGTCACATATTAACTTCTACTATCTTAAAGTTGTTGTCAGCCTGACTGGATTCCTGGTTTTGAAGATAAGAAATACATATTTTTTCTTAGGGCAAAGTTTTCCCTTTTTTTTTTCTTTTTAGTGGGCCCAGAAGTTTAATACTTTAAACTTACCAGTCTGTCACACTTAGTGACTGGCCTTCAATACAAACTGAGGTATCAAGTTCCAGAAATGAAGAATGAAAACATTAAAGAGATGGCTGCTGAACACTAGTATTTCAGAAAAAAGTAAAGATTAATTGTTCAGGTGTAGGATCCCTCATGATGTACCCATAACCATTCTTACTAAAAAGTATGAAAATATTCAGAGGTGGATTGAATTTTAGGGACTTGAGTGAAGACAGTTAATGTGAGTAGTGGTTACTAGGCACAGACAAAGTATTATAGTCTACTGGCTTTAGTGAAGCACAGTGTAGCATGTAAACTCACAAGAAAATGCCAAAGATTCAATAAAAGTTAAAGTTCAACACCAAACAATCTCAAAAACCTACTTCAAAATTTGTTTCCAGCATCATTTACATAAGATAACTCTCCTTGTACATAAGATGTGAATTATAGCATTTATTGAACAATATTCTTATTAAAATAACACTCATCCTATTCTTAAATCAACATTAACCAAATAGTAAAAAACCATGTATTTCATTTATCTACATAATTTTTTCTAGACCATGCAAACACCTGATCAGAGCTACAGTACTTTATGGGTGGATTTTTTAAAAATCCAGTTGCAAAAGAGGGAAAAACCTACCTCGGTGGTGCTATTGGAAGGTTCCAGTCCAATCATGTTGGCTTGTATGAGCTGCTGTAGAAGTTGCACTTGAGCCACATTGAGGAAGAAATCCAGGTTTGTTGTCACATTCACCTCCAAAGAATGACCACAGACCAAAATTTCCTGTGGGGAAATTAAGGGAAAATTCTAGATAACAGCTACTAGGAAAATAATTTTCAGTTTCTATATAATTGTACTGTGGTTCTCTGCTGTAGTCAATACTTCAACATTACATATTGTAATAATTCGGTCTTTTTAAAAGAGAAATTGGTGTGTCAGGCTTCTAAAGGATGCAACTTATTCTTTGCTTTGCTTTCAACAGCATAACGATTAAGACAAATTTTGCAAGAAAAGCATCTCGTGCACAAGATCCTGTTTCCATCTCTTGGTAGGGTTGTCAGATTTTGGGTTTTATTTCCTTGGCAATTATTCCAATTCTCCTTTCCTTCCGAGAAAAGGATGCAGTTTTTACTTTTTTTAAACACAAACTCTACTTGATTTATAATGAAATCATGTGTTGGAACTCACTGATAACCATTCTAATTGATTTCCCTTTGCCTATAAGCCACAGTTAATACCTTGGCAAAGCTATCTGGATAGCCACTGTTTTATTGGTGTTATTGAACTCAAATAAAGCTCTTCAACACTGTTGGCAAGCAATAAGGAGATCAAAAACAGAACCAATGCAGAAGGATTACTCACTAAGTAGAAGTACTGCTGTGTCTCATGAGAAGCTTGCACAATGTTCAAGCTCTTCATAATCTAAACTAGAACTCTCCCTTCATCAGGGAACGTTATCCAGGGAATAGATAACAAGAAGGATGCATGTACAGAAACCACTGAAATTCTTGAACATAAGCATTAGTAAAGCTCAGATTTTTTTTAAAAAATGGAATGACTTCCATGCATCTGAGCCATCCCTAAGATTTCTGTTTCTTTTTTACATTAAATAATTTTCCATTTGCCCTTGTGATGACACTTTACACAAAATATGAAGTTGCCATTTTCTCCTTTCTATACCCACTAGCTATTATTTTCCAACAATGTACTTCCACTGAATGTTGCAATACCCACGTAATACCCTTTACACTTCTGTACCAGTTTTGCCCTTTCAAGGAGGTAGCTGTTAAGAAAAATGATCTTATGAGCTGACAAAAATTTTCTGATGTTTCCCTTGTATAAAACACTCTTGAGCTACAAAATAATGCCAAAAAGGTAGTCGATACCTTTTGTGTGTAACTTGTTTCATAGACTGATAAATAAAAAGCTGACCCACAAACATGCAAAAGTGGTTGTTAAATCTGGAGTACCTTGAAGTACCCACAGCAGTGATTGGGAGGCGGATGCTTTGTAGCAATCTGTGGGCTTGGAAATATGGCTAAAAGAACTCAACTTTCTTTCTTCTTATAGATAGTCTATAGATTGCATTTTGGGCTTCTGTATGAGAAGCTTGTGATGCTTGTTTTGTAATGGTGTACTGTAGCAGTTCTTCTCAACACCTTTCCATCACCAACTTTTAAAAAATATTGATGGAAATCATTAAAAGATTCCCATTTTTTGAATTGCAAATAGACTTATCTACCTCTAGACAGACTGCCTTTAATATTGGATGCTATATACAAATTCTTTCTCCAGCAAAGAAAGAACATTTCAGCTAGTGATCTTTTTCTAGTTGGCAACCACTGCATTTGAAAACACACCTGGACACTTCCAACGGTGGAATGGTAGAACATTAAGATTATCTACATATTAAAAGTTATGCTATTTCTGTTGACATTTTGTACTGACCTCTGGGTGTAAATTCTCTGCAGCATCGATTTTTGTAAAAATAATCGCAGGAGCTGCAGTTATTCGGACTGTGAAATCTGTTAAAATTGGAGTTAGAATAGCTCTCCTTTCCTGATGCCGCCTTATGCTAGAAAAAAAAGGGAAAAAAGGAAAGATGGAACTACATTATAAATTGTCAAGGGGCAAAAACTTCATATATTATTCTGTACATCCAGGACAAAGTACAAAACTTCTTCAATACCAGTTCAGCATTTAATTGCTACCTAAATAATCATTAAATATCACTATAATAAGTCATGTTAATTCCAATCTTGAAGGCAGACTTCTACCTTCATTTCACACGAAAAGTAAGTCTAAATATTTAATTCTACAACCTATCTCCAGGTAGACAAGTTTGACACTTGACATTGCTTCTTCTCCTGTTTAACACAGTGTACTCAATAACTTTAAAAAAGATGTGAACTTCATTATCAGTATTCTCCAAACTTTATAAATAGCTGTCTTGAAGCCTGCATAATATTTGAACTCATGCATTAAAACTCTTCATTGAAAAACTCTGCACACAACATAAACAACACAAAAATGCAATACATGAAAAATTAAACTAGCAAATCCCATGCAACTCTAGGACTCATACGTTAAATTTATAACGATTGCCTAAGATGTTAAAAATGACTTGAAAATGAAGAGATGTCAGTCTTCCTCCAATGCTTCTGTCTTGCTCTGGTTGCTCTTAGCTGGTAGCTTTTCATCTAAATATCAAAATTTAATTACAAAGAGTATTTGTGCTATTAAACTTGATAATTGCATTTGTTTTCCAGCTGGGTGTTTAGTTTTGGGTTTTTTGTGGGTTTTTTTTCCGGTTTTTTTTTTTCCCCTTTAACCAAATAGTAAGCCTAAAGGCACAATTTTGTCATAGATGGATCACTAATAGATTATGACAACACATTCCAACTAGCCAGAATCTTCTGGGTCAGGTCAAATAAACTATTGGCACAAAATGCCATCTGAGAGCCTCTGATGAAGGAAAAAAAAAGTAATGAGATCAAGATGGTGTTCAGCCTCTAAAAGAGGACACAGTTCAAAATCCTGGGAGATCCCTTCCATCAAGATAGGTAAAATGAATTATCAAAAACTATTATAATTTGCAGAAACATTAAATAACTGCATTTCACCAAGGAGAACTCTAAAAAGCATCAGAAGTATATTGCTCTGAGGTAAGTTTTCCTATGCTTATAAAACAGAAAATTAGCAAGTACGAAATGATGCAATTTAAGAGATCAAACTACACTACCCTAGAGAAGAAGATAAATCTATGCAGAATTCTTCATCAGCATATCAGTTACACTTCCCTGTATTACCTTGAATCTTGCCATCTCCAGTGATGGAGATGTGGCAGTTCAGACATCAGTGTAAATCACACAAGTAAATCAAACACATGAATTATGGAATTAGACAATTAGTCCTTACCATCAGCTAGACTTATGCATGTTAATGTTATTAAACAATATTGTTATATGCCTGTCTGTGGAGAAATATGCATGTGAATGCATGTGAAATAGGTATTTAAATATCTTGATTAAGAAGGGGTATTGAGATACATAGTCTAGTAATGGTTCTGAAATGGATTCTGTTGACAAGCAAACAACCTCAAATGCTGATGGTCTGTAAGCCAAGAGTTAGGCTGAAAGTAAATTAAATGGATATCATAACCTGACTGGAATTCAGTCAACTGCAAAAGATACAAAATCTCTAGATGATAATTTACTGCTCAGGCTATTTCAATTTTGATGTTTCAAATTGTACTAACAATTTCTTTAAGTGTCCTCAGAACATGCAGAAAGCATGGTGACCTATAAGGGAATATAAACTGTATGGTATGGGTAGGCCTTAAAGCTTTTGAATTCATTTAGGACAACAGCATAAGCATACAGAAGTTAACAGCAGATGCTATAGAGCTAGGATTCGCAGAGCACAAGTCTAATAAACTTTTACTTCAAATGACCCTCACAAACACCACCAAGCAGGCTGCATGCTATTGTAAGTAGTGTGCAGTTTGCTTAAGTCAGTAAGTGAGTGTGAGAAAACTACCATCTTACCTTAAAAGCTTTAACATTTTGGTCAACTGTAGCTGTGTTGACCTCTAATGATGGCTTTTAAAGCAAGGTTAGTCTAATTAGAACCCCAAACTAGAAAGTGGACCTGTTAGTGGTTAGTCAACATCTTCAACTTGAGAAAATGGTCTTAGATTTTGGAGTCCTACAAATGTTTCTCTCCCTGACATCACCTTCATTTCAGATTTAAACCAGATGGCTTTCTACCCAATTCCTATTTCCCCTTCTCAACAGGATGAGAAAGAAATTCCTTATTTTGAGGAACATGAAAAAGCTAAGTAGCAGAAGAATTCTGTGAAAGAACACACAGCTATACATTAGAAACCTTCCACTTGAAGTGGCATAAAAATGCTATTATGATTTTAATGACGAAACAGAGCTGTAAAAGCAACTTATTTGTTGTACTCCAAAACCTCAAGTGGCTCTCTTCAATCATTGTTCAAACTATTTTTAAGCTCATGCATATTACCATTTCTTAAATTTCATATCTCATTTTAGTAGATACCTAGTACACTGCATCTTAAAGGACTTTTTTTGCCAATACATATTGATTACAGATTTATTTTATTTTTTAAATCAACCTTATGTGCTATCCCTGTCCTGCTGCT
This sequence comes from Corapipo altera, assembly GCF_003945725.1. Classification (NCBI taxonomy): domain Eukaryota; kingdom Metazoa; phylum Chordata; class Aves; order Passeriformes; family Pipridae; genus Corapipo; species Corapipo altera. The sequence continues at coordinate 1,916,952 of NW_020884922.1, read as the reverse complement.
TACTACTTTCTGCATTTCTTGTTGGTAATTTGAATCTCGACCAAGTCAAGTATTACCAAAATAATTGTAAGTATAAACAGAAGGCAAACAGAGCACAGTAAATAATGAAGGGAAAGGATATGAGAAAGAGCAGAAAAGGAACAAAGAAACAAATTCCACTTTGAATTATTAAGTCTTCCACACTGCACCTAAGCGCAACGTTAACTTAACACAGGTGTACACCACATGAGCTTATGAAAAAACTTGATTGTGAGGAGCGTAATGATGGCTCTATGTCTGCAGCACATTCATTCCATGGTTCATTTATCCATCTGTTATATATTTGTCTTGGAAAAAAAAGGAAAAGCTAGTATTTTTAGAGATGTTAAAGCAGTTGATCATGTACACTTAAAAGTAAGCGCATTTGAAAGACCATATGCTAACGCAAAGCAACAAGGCAGTTAAGCAACTGTGATAAGGCCTGGAGGTGCCTTAGTGCTGAATTTGAGCTTTATCGGCACAAAAACATCAACTCTGGTTATGGACCACGGATCCACATTGTAAAAGCACAGGATGAAAATGGTCTCTGTCCTCCAAGGCTTACAATTTAAGTATAAGAAAAAACATACCCACAGACAGGGAAGTAAAGTAAACCACTACAGCACCATAGGTAATGATACCCAGTGGCAACCTGTCTTACGAGTTTTTATATTACAGTATAATAGAAATGAATTTTTTGGGAAGAAAACACGACAATAACTGTGAATGTTCACAAGAAATGCCTTTATAATACACAGGTTACCCTAGCATTGAGCAAGGAAGTGCTTCTTTGAAGAGTTGAATGCGGCAGTCTTGGTAACTGCTACGATGAGGTCTGATGAGCAGTGAGTGTAGATGTGTCAAAGTAAATTAAAGAAGACACATAAGGGGAAATGGATAGACCCAGTGGCCTGGAAGTACCTTGAAAGTGAAGGCCTATCTAATGATTAATATGACAAAAAATTTTGTGGGAAGAAGAGAGAAAAAAATGTGAAGAATGGAATTTTGCAATGGATGCAACAACATTTGATCACATCAAATCAAATCATCAGTATTTGATTATATCCACTCAGAAGCATATTGAATTTATACAAGGAGGAAGGACTGCCAATGAGATGATGTTGCACTTCTTAAGGAGATGCCAGGATGTGAGACTGGATAAGCTGAGAAAATGCACAAGTAGGATTATAAATTTGTTCTCTTATGTGGAAAACACTAATCAAAACAAACAAACATTGCCACTAACAGCTAAACATAACCTAGACGTAAAACTTGGAAATATTCGCCTTATTGTTAATTATATCTTTTTTTTAAATAATACCTTACTGAATCTAGAGTTTGAGACCTTATATACTTAAAAGTTCATAGGTCAGGGAGAAACTTGTGTACATTCAATAAATGAATGACAATTGAGCACATTTGCACCATGTAAATTTACTACCTACAGAAAGATGACTTCTCATGGAAAATTTTGTGATGTGGAAAAGAAAAAAAAAGCATTAGCATGAAATAGGCCACATAATCAAAGTGATCTCTAGTAGTGTGAGGCATTCAAAACCTCAAAAGATGTTACTTATGTTAGCATGTTAACTTAGGATTTACAAAATATTTTTCTCCCATGTAGTTGTACAAATCAGTTAATCTCTGATTCACCAATGTATTAGGACATCTGGTTACGAATGACTCATTAACATCCTTTCAGCTCTCTGAGGTGTTGCAAAGACATGTTGCAAGACAGTAAAATAGCATAGCAACATTTTGAGGACCATTTAATGACCAAAATTAGATAACAAACAAATTTACAGGCTGTACAGAATTACTATTTTTATAATATAATGCTCAGCAAAGCTAATTTTCATTATATTAAGAATGTGCAGTATTTCTTTGTTGTGGATTAATATAAAAAATAACATACCCCATCTTATTGAGTAAGGCTTTGTACAGTATGAATACAAGCCCAAGTTCAGGTACAACAGAAGCAACTAAAACACAGGACTGAATAAAAATGCACTACATTTTATTCCAAAAGATTCAAGGGAAATGCCCTTACTTCCATAGACATGGATCTATAGATGAATTTTTTCTGGTTTTTCTTATTAGAACTTGGCAGGCTGCCAAGAACTTTCCAAAAAAGCATGAAAATGAAAACTATTCAAAGCAAAATCTGCAGGAAACCTTTCTGAGGATCTGCAGTGGTATTTTGTTCAATTTTGTACAACTGATCATTGGCTCCCTGATGTACTCAATGAGAGTCACAGAGAGCTGTTCCAGATGGTGGTATGCCAAGGACAAAACTGTAACACAGTATATTGCCACACTCAATTCATTACCACACAGAGAAGTAATGCTTTTAAGCTCAATTATTATTTTTTTTAAAACAGAGTTTATTCAGGCTGCAGGAAGCAGAAGTTGCTGCTGGGAGCTGTAGAAGGATTGCACAGGGATGGGGGCGAGGCCTCAAGAGAGGATATATTTCTTGATTTCCTTCAGGGCTGTTGTTTTTTCCATTGAGTGGAGGGAGAGGGAGGAGGAGATCTGCAAGCTGAAAAAGCAGTTTTCAATCAAGAAAACTTCTTTTGGTTAAGTACTCCCAGTTCCCCACATGCTGTTTGGTAAAGGGAATAAATGTGGACAGGTTTCATTTGTACATAACCTTATTAGAACTGTCTGACTGTTTCCAGTATTCTTTTTATATATTACACCATTAGGGAGCTTTTTATAACATCTACAGTGAAGTATAAACATTTCATAATGGAAAGAGTTATGATCCCTGATCCTCAGTACAGCACAGCATTTGACAGTTTTTTCTGTGAGACAGCATCCATACTACCAGAGTTTTCCAGTTCCCCCATTCTTCTTGGGACCTGCAGAGACACAGGAGGCATCACACCAGCATTTCACCATCGCCCTTCTTGAGGCATTTTGCACTAAATACCTTACAGTATTCAACAACTTAGTCTCAAAGTATGACAGCTTGCTTTCCAAACTACAACATAAAGGTTGAAAAAAAACCAAAGCAACAACCTCATGGGATATTAAGTACTAGAAGTACCGAACTCTGGAAAAAGTGCTGGGAAAATGTGAAGGATTTACTTTCTGTGTAAAAACTATTAAAGCATTTAAATGATAAATAATGTCAAAAGTCTTCAGGTATTTGTGTGATATCCATAGATCTTTTATTTAGAATGATTTGGTTTTCATGAAAATTTTTAAAGTGAGACCAGATTTCAACCCAGCAGACTAAATTACAATATAATTTATTTCAGAATTTTTGCGACTTAATTTTGAAATAATACAGCAATGCTTCTGGAAATGGGAATGGAAAATGAATGGCTGGTATCTATTCTGAAGTTTTCTGTAAAGTAACTATGAAATATTTGGATAAAGGTTGGATTCTATATTGCCCCACATAGCACCTAAGAACTAAAAAAATGAGAGAAAAGGATTTCAAAAAAGAATCTGTACACCAAGTGATCCTAATATAGCTTAACACTGGGTAAAAACAAATAGAAATATATTAAAACCAAACAAAGAAATTAACCCTAAAATAGCTCAGCAAAAATAATGCATTTATTATTCAGTTCCAGGTTAAACATGTCTAAGCAACTTAAGGAAACAAAAAAGAAAATGGTATCACAATTAAGTTAAAGAACAAAGCTTCTGTGGTAGTTGCAGGAAATCTTAAGGTAAACTTAAGCCCTTACTGAAAACAGTAAGCACCCAGTAAAACATCATGCAGCCACGCTCTTGGTGCATGCTGGAAATACTGCAGTGAATGGCAGAGTTCAGTGCAGGTTCTTCCAGTTCTCAGCACAACACTTCCACAGATCATAAAATAAACCCAGATACAGAAAAACTGACTGCCAAATAAAAACCAAAATGGGAACATCCTGAAAAAACTGTACTAAATCTGCAAAATTTAAAGCCAAAAGGACAAGAAAGCATTCATACTTTTTCTTGAAAACAAATTCAAGCTGGAATTAAAATACTGTAACTGCATACTAGAAAGGAAAAGCTAATGTACAACTGATATAAATTAAAACCCAAGCAGAAGATGCATTCAAAAGCAATTTTAAAACCAACATACTTATTTGTCAAACACATTCTAATAATATTTTATTTTGGAAGTCTGGCAAGGAAAAGAAGAATGTCCAAGCAGCTACAGAAAAAAAAAAAAAGAGAGAACTCAGATTGTAATAGCTGCTTCCCTTATGTTATTAGCTTTTCAGGAATCCACCAAATTTCCTATCTAAATCTGTAACCATAAAGTTCAGACTAAAGTGTGCTGGCAACAGGGTTTCAGTCACCAATGAGAGGGAAAACCAAAGCCAATTCTTCAGTGTTTAGTTTAACTTGCAAATTGGCCACAAGACCTTTGGAGATTATTATAATCTTATTTTTCAAGATATTCCAGTGGACATATGTAATTTTGTGACAAAGAAATTCATGAGGAACTTGTCCAATCTGAAGGTCCAACTAGGAGGTTATAGACATTTTTAAGGCTAAGAATTTAAAATAAAAAACATCTTTGGAATTATGAGTTTAAAAAATAATAAATAAATAGTTAAAAGACAGGAAAGAACCACATGATCTTATAAATGAAGAACAGAGACTATTACTGCATTTAAATTTTTATCGATACTCCTGTCACTTCTTGTGGTTTTATCATTACTGGGGTTAGATCTGTTTTTCCTGCCTTCTATTTTTCAGTGATAAACTGGAATTTATTATTGATCACATCTTTTTCCTGCATGCACTCCTCCAGAATGAGCTTATTTGCCCTCTTGGCCTTTCATCAATATATCACTTACAAAGCTCACTCTGCGTGCCATCCTCATGTAGCCTTTGCTACAGACTGCCTCACTTTCAGAAAAATCTGAGTCCTCTCATCTCCTCTTTTTCAGAAAATTAAACCAAAAATAGTTATTTCATTATGATTCTGCCTGTTTTTCTATATCAGTTTTAGGAACTCATCCCTCAATTCAGATAGGAATCCTGTCTTAGGAACCAATAAAATTATGCATGCATTTAATAAAAATAGGATTGCCTCTGCGTGAGTTAGATACAAATACATATAAATATATAAAACTTAGATATAAATCAAAATAAATAACTAAATGTGTAGGCAAAGAGGCATCTCCAAGCAGAAACACCTGTGAATCCATCAAATTACTTTTGAAAGCTTGCTCTTGGCCATCAGACCTTATTCCTGTTGGACTGCTAAATAGTCGGTAAAAATTCAGTTTTAAACTACTTGGATGAATATTTAAGTATAAAAATTACATTAAAACTAAAATAAAAATTTTAAATCTTCGCAAATTACTAAATACCCCCCCTACTTTATATTTGAAAACTTTAAAATTTAAACAGCACGCAAGTGTATGCATGCCGTATCTTCCAACCCTGTTTAACCAGAGGGTGGGGCTTTGCATGCACATATCATACAATACACAATAAAGGAGACTTAGTTGAAATATTCTCAAAATTCATCTGGTTTTAGTTACAGAAGTGCAAAAAACAGTTCAGAATCAATAGGAAATGTTCTACTTTATCCTCCGCTAATTTAGAAATGTCTAAGCTGGTTTTACTCAAGCTTTGTTAAATTACAAACAAAAGAAGTTGAAAAATACAGAAAAAACAAAAAACAACAACGAAAAAAACCCCAACCCAAAACCTCCCATCACTTGTAGAGACTGAGAAGCTGAAGTCTCAGCCCTGGAGTTATTTTTATGGACAGACAGTAAGCCACTCAGGGAACAGCTTATAATGGAAGCAAAGGCACACAATAACTGGAGAGTAACTACAGTGTAACAATAACAGTAATATGCAATTCAAATGTGTAATCCAAAACTCCTTGGAAATGTGCTTGTAATGTAGAGCAAACCCAATACTGAATTATTTAATTCAGATATACTGTCAATGATTTGAGTCTGTGCACATAGTGTCTGTGCTACATAACGTCAGAAAATAAGAAGTTTTTTTAAAAATCCCTACCTACTGGCCATGTTCCATTCAAGTGCTGGATTTTGAGAATTTCTCTCACTCTCTGTCAAAACCCCTCCTTTTCCATTTTCCTTCTCTGGTTTCAACTGATTCCAATAAGCAGTGCCAATGTTGATAGATTGAAGATCTATTTGATATTGTCTGTCTTCAACCTCCGATCCAGGGTCTCGAAGTATTCCTAGATTTAGTGCTCTCCTGTAATACCAAAGAAAAAGGAAAAATAATCAGCATAGGTCAAAATCAGACTGATCAGATATTCACTAAGATACAAAATTAAGGTATCAGTTTCGCCATTCTTGACTACATCGAAGCATTATTTTCATTCTAGATCTTCAGAAACAGCCAGCTGCCTCTTTCCTATGGAATTCAATGTGAAATATGCAAATAGATATATTCCTAAATTTAGCCAGATCCATCAAAGTTGATATAAGTCTTCACTGCACTTCCAAAAATCAGGTCCATATGAGTAGCCTTATGGGGAAGCAGGACTGATTCAGATCTACTGAATGGATAAAGGATGTCATATTCAAGTCTTCAAAAAAACCAGCCATGTATAACCCAGAAGATCATTATGAGACAATTTTCCCACTGTTCAAATTTATCAAAGAATAAAAATTAAAAAGAATATTCCAAGACGATGGAAAAACAATTAAATCCTTTTAATTAATCCTTTAATCCATGGAATTTCAGTATGGTGCTTTTTTAATTCAAATTCTTCAGAAAAGTGAGAAAAAAAGCATTGTTGAGTGAACCATATTCCTTGTGGATTCTTCTAAATTCTACCACATTAGATTTTACAGAATATTTCAGTCTTGAGCTGAATTTTGGAAACAGTGAGACTCAACTCCAACAAAACATTCAAGAGTTATTGGATGAGTGGAGGCTACTGAGACCATTCAGTTTTATCAGTAACCGGTATCAGAGGAGTCTCCCACTATATTTATCTTCTGCTAATAAGCACCAGGAAATATTAAAAAAATTATCTTGCCCTTTTTACACTGGGAACAATATAGCTTTTTGAGCACTTGATGCTATAATAAAAATTCACAATTAAATTTATCACTGTATTTCAAAACAAGCCAGTAAAGGGAGCAAGGAGATCCTAATTTTTTTTTGCTTTCAATTATGACCACAAATTTTAGTCTATTTTTATTGATTTCATACACCTGCATTAAAGCTCAAGCTTCTTATTCGCATAGGACATCCAGTCTAGTGTTCTGTTCTAGGTTGTTGTCTTATGCCAGAATTATTTAGTATATAGCTGCTGTCTTTACAAAGGACTTAATAATTCTGCAATTTGTTTAATCATTGATGCTAATAATCTAAATATAAATAAGGATTAAAGCAGCACATCCCAAACTGTGATGTACACACTGTTTGCAGTCTGTAAGTATAGGTATGCAACCTGTTTCAAAGTGCAATCCAAATGCTGGCCAAATCTAAACACAGTTGAAACTGCTAATGCACTGCCATTGTCGCCAACAGAGTATGTCAGCAATTAAGAAAATTAAGTAATTAATTGTATGTACCCACAGAGGCATGTGGATGACAGGAAAGCCATTTTGATCAAGTTATTCCTGGTGAGGCACTGTGATGGCATTGTCCAGTAGCCCCTATAACTTCCTTAAATGCTTAGTAGAAATACACTGAAAATCTGTTATGTCAGTAGTGGCATTTCAAAATTAAATGCGGTTTCTTAAAACTCAAGAATTTGTTTGTCAGCTTTCCACATAGAGAGATTTAACCACAACAACTGTGCCTTTTATTATTCTTTCTAAGGCATTATTTCACCAGTTTGAATGCAGTTTTTTTAAAAAAAACTTCACCAGAGTAGATTATTGTATGACCCAGTGTCTATTTACATACTTTGTCTAATACAAGTAAATATTGACATGTATGTTTTTTGAAATATTACTGAAAACAAAGCACCAAATTACGTATTTTAGGAAATTTGCTTATGTATATAAAACAGAATGTGATACTAATTTCACCTGCATAATGGATTCTTCTCTCCTGTACTTCACAGTGAAGAATATTTTTGATTTCTTCTTTTATGAGCAGCTTGATAACTTGCATTAAGATCACCTAGAACTATATTCCTTAGGCTAATTCAGCACAATCATGACTTTGTAAACCAAATTCCTTGAGCAAAATGTGTCCGTATGCACCAATCTGAAACTCCCCATTGTGAGAATGGTTTTCTTTCCCCTCACAAGTTTACTTGTTTAAATATAAATCACAACAAAATCACCCTCTGACACACATTTTTAGGTGTAGCAAAATACAGAGAAGTATTATTTAAACACAAGGTACTGGTGCATTTAATTGGTGGTATAAAAGTTTTGCACTGTATCTTTTTTTTGTTCTCCTTTGGAATATTACAGCCTAATACTTTCATGCAGATATAAGAATTCACATTTTCATTCCGTTCCTACTATTAACAATCTCCTACATAATACAAAACTCTTCTTCTGACCCTTTAGATCACGTTTGAAATCCAAGCAAACAAACTGTGTTTCTCTAGATGACCCATTTCAAGAAACACCTGTTTTACACATAGACGTAAAATACAAGGATTAGTTATCAATGCCTTGATTTTTTTGACTAAGTTTATTATTGCTTTCAGAAAGTAGGTCATGCCAGTTTTATATAAAGATGAAAAAATAGTCTTTTCCCAAATAATCAATATACATACAGGCATTTATTTAAGCACTAATTTCTGGTTTCCCATATCAACAAATTTATGCACAGGCATTTACATAAGCACTCATTCCTGCTTTTCCATATCAACCATTTTCCTAAGTATGCCTCCAATTTATTAGCTGTATACTTCCTAGAAGGGTGAGAGCTAAACCATAGCAAAACTGGCTTCATCTTAAGCGTACATGTCTTGTATAAACTCTGCAGCCTTTTTGATTCTGAAGCTTTTGAAATCCCTGTAGCAAATAAAATCAGGAAAACAGACTAAGCCAAATTAATGACTTCTGTACCTCTAGCATAAACAATGTTTTACCAGCTGAAATTTACTGTCGGGGTTATAATTTTAAGTGCTTCCCTCTTCTGAAAACAGCTTCACTATCCCACCTGAACTTTTTGGCAGGTGGCGTAGAATGCAACAGTTGGTCAATAATACAGTAAGATCATAAGCAACCAAAGACAATTGTAAGCATGTAACAGGAAACACAGCATTAAAGCTTTTCTTTTTTAAAATTGATTTAGTCTGGGTCAGGCTTTTTGTATGTTTATTGAAGAAGCAGCTCATGTTGAACCAGTTACTACAAGCTGCTGAATAGGCATAATTCTGAGACCCATTGTAAAGAAGCTAAATCTATCCACTTACAGCTCATCTGAGACCTATAAAAAGCTAAACAAGCAAGGAAAATGGCATTTAAAGACTACACATTATGTAACAATTAAGAAATATTCACCAACTTTACACACAGCAGCTAATTTTTGTTAGCACTTATTGGATCTCTGTGTGCACTGATTTCTGCTTCTAGGTACAGAAAAGACAAACCTGTCTATCCAAATTTCAATTATTAAACGTTTTGTCTGGTGGTAAAAGATCCTTCCTATTCTAATTCAAAAAGGAAACAGATAGTAAGCTTGGATCTACTTTATAGAGGTAAATGGTGTGGCCTGTATGCAAGAGGACCCCTTCCACTTCTGCTTAGGCTCGTAGAGTCCCAGCCTAAATGCAGCCCCTCATCTATCCATGAGATGTAACTGGATACTGTAGAAATCACAGTAATATTTATCACTGACCTAATTCACACTAACTGCCTTTTTCACAATTCAGTTCAATAAAGTTTCCTCCTTGACAAGGCCATCAAATGTATTTTACCAAACAAGGAAAATTGAAGCAAGTGTTTATGGATGCAATGGACTCCATCTGGAATGAGATGCTACAGATGTTAAAAAGGGCACAGAACAAAAATATGGTAAACCTAGACAATCTATAACAACTACACGGGTTTTTGAAAATGCTAAGCTTTTATAAGTAAAATCTCAGGAATCAGCTTTTCAAAGAAAGACAACTACTCTTTTTTTTTTTTTTTTTTTTAATTGTAGCAAATAAATGCCTTTTTGTCACAAAGTTAACACTTGAGCTACTGGGAGAGAAACAGAACTTCCCTACATCACACAATAAATATAGACATGATCTTAGAAACAGAATAAAAAAATCCCGTAGTTTGACTTTTCATGATGGAAATCTTGGATGTGCCTAAATTTGGAGATATTAAACCTACTTTTTTGTGAGTAAGATGGAAAGAAGAATGAGAAGTTAAGCAGAAAACAAGGGGAGAAGAATTATGGGACCAGGGCACTGAAGCTGAAATTAAAGAAAAGCAGAAGCTACGAAAATTTTAATGTTGTAAGAAGAGAGGAGGAAACATCCTTAGGCAACAAGGGAAGGTCCTGACAAATTTCTAATATTTTGTACATGATCCTGGGTACACATTCTGCCATACTGAGTGACATACGTATCTTCCAAGACAAGGGTAACCTCAGGTTTCTAACCGTGCCATCTGTCCGTAGGGAGACTCATTCGTGGTTTAACAAACCATGTTTTATGACTGCTAGAATGTTGGTAACCACTTATTTTAGTCTGGGTCACTAGAGCAGGTTTTTAAATGCCATCAGCAGTAAACTCCAAATCTCACAGTTTCTGCCTCTTTTCCACAGGAACCATGCCACATATGACTGGCTTTGTTGGCAGCTGCTCCTTCTCCCTTCTCCAGATCAGCCTCAGAGTAACTCAACTACTGTCCCATCTCCACATTTGCTGCCTCATACTCTGGATTGGATACTAACAAAATTTTATTAAATGCAAATATAAACTGAGTACAGTAAACCTACTTTCTTTAATGCTTTACTGATTAGCAAGTGACACTATTCATTACAGGAATCTGTTTAACAATGAGAACTGCATGTCATCTGATTAGCTCTTGTGTTGCCTTCTGTACAGCTGGACACATCAACATTATCTACAGAAGACAAAACGTGGCAGATGTCCTGTAAGTCAGAGTGGTTAAGGTACCTGGGTTCATATTCATACTTGGAAGAGCCTTGAAAAAAGAAAACATCAGTGCTAGCTCCATGGGCAAAATAAAAATGGCTGACCACTTCTAAACATTTACGTAGTGGACAAATACATCACTCCAGGAAAGCAAAGGAAGAATTCATTAATTGCATTCTAACTGAACGTGTTTTGTAGTCCATAACAGTCAGAAGTTCTAACTCTATAATGACTTGTAGTGTTTATACTTTTTGTGCATAGACATAAATCAACTTAGAGGTAGATTACTTGTGCAATTAGTATGTTGGAAAAAAAGACCAGTCACTGAAACATATGCAAAATTTTCTTTTGATTGCACTAGACTGCTTCAAACTATTGATACAGGGATGTAAAAGTACAAGTGCAATGGGTAACTTTCCTTTTTTTTTAATTAATGTTATAAATGTCTGACTTTTATCTCTTGGGCACCTGTTCCTTTTTTTGCACTGTATACCTACAGAGATAAGTATCACTGTCAAGACAGAAACCGGTATAAGTGTTCAAAAAGCTAAAGAAGAGGATAAGACATCAATTAGCTAGAAAGACTTTTAGGTAACACAAGGATAAGCATATTGGAACATGGTACTTTTAAGTCATTAAAAAAAATATGATTCAACTATGGATTAGCGTGCCCTAAGACATGATTCAATACACGAATGCCAAAGTGCCTGATGGAAAAAAAAAATCAGATGTATAGAACAAATCATCTACACTCATTATTATCTACAACAGATCATCAAATAAAAGAGCACTAAGGTTTTAGTTGAGTGTTGTTATATGTTGTTGAGTATGTCAGAATTTGGAATAAGGACATATTAGATAAATGTTTAGAAAATTCAGCCTTGAAAAGGTGTTTGATCTACTGCTATTTGAAGACACTCCGAGCTTCTAGATACTTCAAGCACAGTACAGAATCTACTACTATGAAGACTGTGGTTCCTGACAAACAGAGAATGACATTAAGAGAAGGTATTCAAGATCTCCAGCAAAGCCATCACAGTACTCTACCTACAACTCTTTCTTTTAAAAAACTCCAAGCTAGGTATTAAATAGTCACATTTGAGACATGTAGATGGGATAGTAAGAAACGCAGACTTATTTTCTCTCTGCTTCTAGACTTTTCCAGTTATGCACAATAAGTCTTCCACAGAAAATAACAACAGTAATAATCAAACTGTTTCCAAAATATCTTACTAGAACATACTATTTTCTTTTTACAATTACCTTTCAGCACAGTTTTTTCTCACCAAATTGAAGCAGACAAGTCTACCCTTACAATTACTTTGTAAGTTTTTTGTTAAAAACATTCAATACAGAAAAAAACCCCTCAGTTATTAAGCAAATTGCTCAGAGATTAAAAACTGTAAAATTACAATCACTTTTCTTTTTGTTAACTACTGTGTGTCCTGTACTTGACCAGTTTCATCAACTACAACTACTGAGTCATAAGGTATCTACATTAATCCAAAACTATTTCAAAAAGTACTGATAGCCATCGAGCTATCATAATGTAAGAGAAAAGAGATTTGGTCATAAACACAGAAGAAATCTGGTGAATGAAACTGAATGGTTTGTGCCTTTTTTGCCCATGTGGCTGATACCCTCTCAAAAGAAACAGAAAACACATTCTCGGTTAGAACTTGAAGTGACAAGTGTAGCTGGATGCATGGACATGTAGAAGAATGGAATCTGCCAGGTCCTCCTCTGTTGTGCACAAGAAGGTTTGGGTATAGGGAGACCCTGCCGTGGGCCTGTAGGACATGCATCCCTCTTTGCAAGGCTAGAACATGCCAAAGGAAAACAGGAGAGGCAGATTTCATTCCTATTCTCTATAAACTTGCTTATTGTGTATCTCTAAGCAACAAAAGTAACCTCTTCAACAATTTACTAATTTATATTGAGGGGATAATGCCAAAATGATGTTGTGAATATAATTAATTGCATAGAAAACATCTTGAGATCATCTGATATACAGCAAAGATATAAAATATGCATAAAAATTAATAACTGCAATTTTTAATCAATATCTTATTTATGTATTCTATTATGTAACTACTTACATATTTTTATTTTGAAACCCAGTAGGTACATATTCAGAAGAAAAAATAACAATGCCCACTTCATCCCCATTAATTACAGTGGTGGTGCCAGGTGGGTGCTACTACAATTTCATTTGCTATCTATTTAGAAGGTCAGATTTCAGTGAACCGGGCCACACCAAGGTCAGGATTGGTACCAGTGCACTGATCATATAAAAGCTACTAACCACATGAAAGGAATTACAGTAGATCACACATCAAACATTTTGGTCCTGTGCTTCCTTCCTCTAGTCCTACAGGCAGGAAATGCTCTACATATCCTGTGAGGTGACCAGACATTTAAAACTAGTCCCTTGTAACAAAGGGTTTGGTACAGTAATTGCCTACAAAGAAGCTGAAGAACTTCTCCAGTGAAATTGTCTTCTAGAGCTGTATCTGGAACACAGTATGAATGACCCAATAACAAAAAGGTATGGTATGGTAAACTATGAAGTAAATTTGGTCTCTCTCAAAAAAAGCGTAAAATGAAACAAAGCTGAAGTTTGCAGCTGTGCATTTAGATGTCATCTGTTTAATTACTTCTGTAATTTTATTGTTTAAATTCCTCAGCAAAAATAACAGCATGAACAAGTCTGAACTTTTAAAAATCAGTTTTTCATTTTTATATTGTTTAATGTTTAGACAGTTTGAGGAATCTCGTTATACTTTTGAAGCATTCACCCAAATTCAGGGAGCACTGTATAAATATACATTTGACAGACTGTATAAATGATAAGTATGCACAATTCCAAAGGAAGGTCTGCATGATATTTTTGGATGCCAAATGTTTCCAGAGAAAAACCACGTGGAACAGAGTTTTCTAAATAGTGGAAGTCTGGGGAGGGGGCTAGTAAAAAAGCCAAAATACAGTATAACCCAAAGACTTTTTTGCTTTTGTTTCATGATAAAAACAATTTTATCTCAAAACTTAATGCTGTTTGGCAGTAAAAGGATCTTTTGTTTTAATTTTTTAAATATTTAATGTCTACTTGCTTTACCACGTGTCTAAGGTAAATAATCTTTTGATTTTCCCATTGTTTTCAGCCTGTATTTTACCTTGCTTTAATCAATTAGTCTAGTTAAGTGGTACAATACCTCAGTTTTTTCAGATGTTCTAAAAATTCACCTGGAAATACTGAGGTTGAGTTTCACTGAACACAGCCATCAGATTTGATGCATGGAATTTCTTTAAATGGTGTGGTACAACCTGGTAGAATGGTACAAGCTGGAAGGCACACTGTTCACAGTGCATTTGAAAAGCTGACACAGGACAGGATTTCTTTTCACTGTTGTGTCAGTATATCAAACTCATAGGTGGACATCAATCAAATTCCACACGAAATAGAAAAAAAAACATTAAAAATAAAAAAATACCAGCTTTTCCTTTACATTAAACAATGCGTACTGATGCATAGTTTCAGCATGTGTCTATTGTAATAGATGACGTTTATAGCATGGATAATAAGAAACTACTCTAAAACATGAATATTTTACTTTCCAAGTCAATTCACATTTATCTCTGGCACTGATTGATTCGTTTCTCAAGATGCCACTTTTTGCAGAATCATTATAATCATAATGGCAAGCTGGAACTATTTTTGAAACAGTGTATATGATATTGTAAAATATGTCAATAACAGAGTATTAAAAATAACCTCCCTTTAATTCTTCCTTTCTGAAGTCCTGGCATATTGTCTATGTCTCTACTTTGTCTATTTCAACATCCCTTGAAAACTCTCCTGGTATAAAACTCATTCCATATTCATTATGAAATGTATTACCTGTCATGTTAAGTCCAATATTTTTTCTTCCTAAAACTCCCATTAAACTATTTTTAATGGCATTTCCAAAGTCAATATCAATCTATGCCTAGCAAGATATATTGAAGGGGAGTTTTACTTCTAAATACACATTTGAAGAAGGAGAAAAAGAGAAAGAAAAAAATACAAATCTACTCAAAATACCCCTGTGTATTCACAACATTGACTGTGAAGACTACAGATTCCAGTGTTGGGTGGTTCAGTGACTCCATCAAGCACCCAAAACATTTAAATGGTGGTGGTTATAAAGAAAACTCAAGGGTTTTATTTTCTGCCAGAAAAAAAATAAAAATGCAAGGACACTACACAGATACAAACACACAAACAAATACACTGCTCATTTGGGAAGCAGCAAATTCTATCATCTGTAATTAGTTTGAGTCCAGTTTAGTTAATATAATTTGTTACACTCTTATGAGCTGCAATGCGTGAAGAATACAATATGTAGATTTTATGAATTATTTTTAGAAAGCAATTTTAAAAACCCTTGTAGTGTTTTTAAACACTTGTAGTGTATATCAAGGGGTTTTTTTGGACTATGTCAAAAACGTAGAAAAATCAACCATTGCAAGCTGTCTGAATAAAGTGGATCAAAAAAGATATGCCAGAGAATTGCATTCCTCCATATTTTTCTTGAATACATATATGCACACATAGATACACTTTCAACCTTAAACTGGGAAACAGAAAAATTTCAGATTTGCTTTGAAGCTGGACTTGCTAATCTGCAAGTTTCTTCCTGTTCCCTGAAAAACTGTCACATACAAAGATTAAATAATACTATTCAACAGTTAAATAATTTTTGTTATCAGGGAAAGTTCAAACCTGTTCTAGTCCTATCCTGCTAGTACAGGGTATATTTATTTATAGATTATCTTATGTTCTATTTGTATCACCTCCACACCTGTTTATTTTTTATTGCTGGAGAACATGTAGTATCATGCCAGAAAACTGGAGTATTTGTGATTTATGCCAATCATTTACATTGAACTCAGCAGAGATGCCCAATACCATCTCTGTATTTTATTACTCTCAACGTGCACTTGTGTTAGCCATTAACATACCAGTGTTAGCCACTGCCTTCTTGCAGGCAAAACCCAAAACTCTAGCAAAAAAAAAAAGCATCAGTGGGCATGGAAAATATTTTGAGAGATTGAAAAATGGTACATTTATTTTTGTGTCCTAAAATTAATAAAGCCCATAAGATTGCAAACCAATCTTTAAAAAAAGAAAGTGATGGATTTTTTGTTCTTAAGGACAAAAAAAAAGAATAGCTTCTGAAATGCAACAAAACCACTGTCCATAACTTTTTAGTCTGGTTTTCGTTTTGTTGTTGTTGTTTTTTTAATATTTTTTTTAATTTTATTGTAGCATAATCAGGTTTAATAGCACAGTAATGGCTTAAACATAGGAATCATTAAGCATGACTTTTGACCACACTTAAGGTGGATAAGCTAAGTGAAGCTATATTGGAAAAATCAGTAAGGGCTAGGAACCACACTCACTTAAACAGCAATTTGAATTGTTCAGGATAACAGTAACATGGATTTAATTTTGCCATGGGAGCTTGGAAGAGTATCCCATTGAGAAATACGCTCAAATAACATGTAACCATTCTGTATATTTCTGATAATCTCATTTGTTAAATAACTGAAAAGTAAAGTAGGAATACTTACAAGCATTAAATGAAAGACATTGGCAAACATTTTTGCAAAAGAAAGAAATCTTCTATCCAAAAAGTAGTTTAAGAGCTGTGGTATGAATTTGTCATAGATAAAACCCTGTGAGGGACATCAGAGAACCCACAAATATTTATGGAATGAACCACAATCTGTATACAGAAGTTAACAAATGTCTCATTACAAATGGGATATGGTTTTCCCAGTAACAGAAGCACACAACTTACATTATACTTACCTTGAGATCCTGTTATAATTAAAAAATACCACAAAGAAAAGAAGTCTGCTTTATATATATTACTGGAAAATACTTTTCAACAAAAAATATTTGTTGAAACTAGATCTGATGGAAATTATATTTACTGACAAACAGTTAAGAAGAAAACTGTATAGAATACTAAGTTTTAAAAGCTCTCTTGAATTATTTTGGAATAAATTATTAATTGCAGCCAAGACTTTTAGATGCTAATTTTCATTATTTAAGACAGAAAAGCAACCTTGATATATGAATTCAATTGTATTTTTTAAGAATCAGCAAAGGAAAGCCTGGGAAGAAACTGTAAGGAGTCTGTGTAAAGTAAATGAACATTACTTCAGTAATTCATACAGAGGGACCACTCTAACTCTTAACATGGTATTAATTTCTAGGGACCAACTAAATATTTTCTCCCATGTTAACAGAAACCCAAATACCTCCCCTCATTCCCCCTAGCTCCCTGTATTTTACAATAACAGGCAAAATATAAAGCTACTTGATTAGGGAAAAAGAAAGATTAAAGGGAGGTAACTTGAAGAAAAGAAATGTAAAAGCTTCAATAATATTGCTTTATAACATAAAACATAAACCACAACTCATATAAAAAATAACTCTTAGCTTTCAGATTACCTTTTATTTCCCAGTTTTACAGCTTATCTGAAAAATTTTTCATTACATTTAGGTTGCTGAGTATGTAAACTGTGAAAAGTATCCTGGGATTTTTAAGTGGTATTTAATGTGTTTTTCTTTGTCTCTGTGCCCTTTCTTGTTCAACTTTTTAAAGCCGTTACAGTCTGTTTAATAATGTTAATGCTGAATCTGAGAATTTTATTAAAATTCTTAGTACACAGTGTCAGATTCTGTGCTGTGTTTCAAAAGCCTTGAGCATGATTGCAGCTTAAGCTGATCCAATCCCATGCTGATACAGTGCACCTTTTTGCCAAGGCTAATCCTCGTATATCTATAGAATAAATAGGCTCAGGGCAATAACCTAACTGAAAACAATTGCCTGATGACCCCAATATTTTTTTAATTCTTTCAGCACCCTCAGCTAGTTCACAATACACAAGTACAAACCGCAACACCATGGAGAAGAGAAGTAGGTCTTAAAACAGTTCACGTTGAGATTTACAACCTCAGTGGGCACAAAACTCTTTGCCTAAAAACCGTAGGTAAAGTAATGTTAAAAAATCAGCATTACATTCACCCCACTCTGGGCTGCTCCAAAGAAGCTCAGGGACATGCTTTACTCCTTTATCCCCTTTACTGGGCATGGCTAATCTGCACATCACTTGCTTCAGTGGGAGTGTGAGAGACTTCTCTACTCAAAGAACTCTTCAAACATCTGACAGGTTTTCTCTCAGCTGTGGTAAAACAAGAACTGTTTTAAGGAAGAATTAACAGTTTGAAAAATATTTTCAAATGGAAGGAAGGGCCACTATTGGAGTTAAGGGAAGCAAATAGTTACACAACTTGATCTCAGTGAAGGAGGTATGTTTCAGTGCTGCTTGAAGGGAAAGAGATATGAGATTTCTGAGGGGTTCATTCAAAATGTGCAAAATATTATGAAAAAAAAGGAAAATAAATTAGTCTTCCAAGGGAAAAGATGAGAACAACTGCAATAACCTTAGGTCTCAATAAAAAAATCCCCTATATAACAAATATGTAGAATCTAAAGACTAGGAAATATAAAAGCAAGTAGTTAAAGATATGGAGTATTTGAGTATATAAAGTGATAATAGAATATAATGAAAAGTTTAAAAGGATTAAAACTAACCAAAACCCCCAAACAATTTGTCTGATTTTATTTTGATTGGCTTCATCACAGCAGAATTGTAGTTTTCTGGAAAAAAGGAAGTGGACCAAAACTATGTTAAACAGCATCTAAAACCAGCACAAATATAGGAAATCCTAATCTCTCCTCCACTGAATCACCATAAACACATTACAGCTCTCAAAACTGAGGTTATATGAACTTCATGCATCAAGTTCTGCATATGCCACGCAGCAAATACTAATTTAACTATATTAAAACAGCTACTGAGACAGCAAGAAGTATCAGGAGAACAAGAAAACTCTGAGTTCAGGCTGCTGTTTATCTCTAATTTAGCCTTGACTTTGCAGAATATATCATAGTTAAGATCACCCACAGCTGAGAAACGCTTTTATAGAACAAAGTATAGCGCACAAGCACAACAGAGACAGCAATGCCCTTGTGAAAGTTTTACTTTACAACTGGTATTTACTTCTGACCTTAAGCTGTTTAATGATGGCATCGTAATTAAACAGTCAAAGAAATGGAGTACATGCTACAATAAATTATATAAAATATGGTACTGAATACTTCATAGACTCCATTTTGAAAAGGTGCATCTCTTATGCCTGGCTCCCAAGTTCACAGCTAAACTGTCCAATCTGAGAATTTCACAGTCTGAACACACAGACCAGTTTAAAGGGATTCTGGAAATCTAGTCCTAATTTAGTTCTAAATCACACACAGGTGTTAGAATGAATGACACCCGAGTAATGAAACAATCTTAACCCCACTGCAAATTCAAATGCTTTATTCTTAATCTAGGAAAATGAAATGTGATTGCCCTAAGCACTAGTTATGACTGGCTTGCACACACCGAGCATATTTGCCCATTGAACTGGTACATGAGGGCAGGAGGGATCATTAGTAAAGAACATCCACAAGGTGCCCACGCTCAGAGTGGTTCTCCTCACCATGCCTCAACATTGGAGCCTCTCTCAAACATGTGAGCAAGTTGCCATAATCTTCCGGGTAATACTTGAATGGTTTTGAGAGATCTATGAAGTCGCTCTTTGAGATCTCTGTCTGCCTCTACAGCAGGGCTTTTGTGCACACATAAACACATCTCTGTGCATCTCCATAAACTAAGTTCATTCCTCCTTCCCACCCCTCCTCATGAAGGACTGGGATGTTGCTGGTTGAAGAACACAGTTGTGCAAATACCTCAGCCAAGTCAGAAGCAGTGTGCCCAACTGAAAGGAAGAACTTTGCAGATAGAATGTATATTAAGTCCTCAAAACTGATTTATTGATAGTAACAATAAATCATTGACAAGGGATACTATTTTTAAAATATTTTTTTAATATATGCACTGTTTAAGAATTACAAGACTTTGAAAGATATCTTTATCAATTTTACAGGTTTCACCTTTGCTCTGTTTGAATTAATTGGTTATTCCTTTGAATTCATTCTTTATTGGTATTTATTTGATTTTTTCCCCTGACATATTTAATAAGGTTTCCAATAAGGCTGCCCTGATTAACAACAAGTGGATGCTTAAATGACATGATAATGCCGTTGCTCTTCAATAGGAATGTTTCTATAAAGTATTCACTTTGCTTTCTGTGAGAAACTGCATGAAGAAATTAAAAATTGTTGCAAGAATCAGATTCTCTGCTACTAAGCGAAAGAAAAAATACAAAGTAGGTATGTGTATTGAGAACACAATGATTAAATCAATGAATTGAAGAGAAAAATAAAGTTGTAAAAATGCTTTTCTTATGAAATTTATTTTATTTTTACTATTACATTAAAAGGAAATATATTTCAAATATATGTATTTAGGTAAATTAGATATGTTGAAGATTCTTGTAGAACTCATAAAGAAATTTCAAGTAAAAATAAGATTGATAGTTAAAGCTGAGCATTTTTAAAGTTGAATTCCAAATATAAATTTAGCTTTGAATAGCTTTTGGTATTAGATAATTAACAAGCTACATTTCTGAAACTAAATGGGCAGTTCCAGCTGTTATTTTACAATTAGTTTCCACTGAGGGTTTTAAATTAATAACTGCTGCAATAGCCTCAAACATGCCAATGTTAATTAGGAGTGGTGTTTCCATGTAATGCTATCCATATACATGAATATTTTACTGGGCGAAAGGTCTAAGCAGATTTGGTTTTTGCCTCTTTACTAAAGATAGAAGAAGTAAGAAATGTAAACCAGGAAAAGACTTTCCTGAGAGTGGTACAGGATTTTATGAAAGATAAAGACGACATTCCTAAGGTCCTTATGCTAAAAAAGCATGCGTTCAAGTACAATAGCAAAGAACAACATTTAGAACTTGCTTTTTGGTATGAATATTTTGATTTACACCCCAGCTGAACAATTAATAAATCTAAATTATTAAATGGAAGATTGCATGTTGAAATTGTATGTAGAGAAAATCCTGTATTAAAAAAAAATAAAATAAAAAAGAAGCTACATCTTGAGGAATAAAACCATCCTGGTCTCAAATCCAAAAAAATTAGTAAATAAATTATAGGAACAAGCTTAAAATCTTCATTGTTACAAATTTTTTTTCCCTAACACAGGAAGAAGAACACTGAAAATGGTGCTAGTGCAACTCTGTTTCACAACTTGTATGCAATAAAAGAAATACTTTTCCTTGAAACACAAAGAATTTCTTTTCTTAAAAGTTATTTTCTTACATAACATTCCCTCTGCAGTTTTAACCATTTAGAAAGTTTAGAAAAACTGCAACAGAGATTTTATGATATACTCCTTTTCCCTATGGTACATATGGACATTTTAATAAGCAGTTCACATTTCGATCAAAAACTATGTGCACATACATTTTTTTTCACTGATTATCTTTGTTGCTTTTATTCAAAGAAAAAGAAAGAAACTCAGGTCAGCTAATTAGCATTAGCTAATTCCTTGTCTGCCTACCAAATAAGCTCCAAAGAAGTGTTAAAAAGTAAAGAAGCAAAATAGAAAATAAGTTTTAATAGAATCTTTGTAACATAATAAACTCTTACAAGATAATTACTCATATTAGGTCCATATTCTGGAAAACATTTAGTTACTCTAATGCTACAGTTCTATGCAAAAAAGAATAGTTTTTAAATTGTCAATTGGTTTGAAAAGGAAAACACCAAAATTAACATTTTTGCTCATACTAGTTATAGAAAATTCAGGCTTTTTGTAACAATAATTTCAATGTATAGTTTTTGAATATAAATTTGCCCCACAGCAATTTAATACTGAATAAAAAAATATTCCTGTAGAGAAGATGCTTATAGATGTGGGTGCTGTTGAAAAGTTTTGAAAAGCATTTGATTTTCCAAACCACATTTGAAAGAAAAACAGATTTCCACACAGACTGCTGGCTATGTATGTGCTTCTTTCATAAATTCCTTGCATCATTTTTTCCTTCCCCTCACTCCAGCACTATCAGGACAGACACACAAAATTGTTTATTACTCCTTATTTCACTGAAGGATTTTTGTTAACCAATTATGGGCCTTACATGATTATCACAACCATATTCCAGACAGAGGTTCTTGAAATAAAGATAAATAGAAGATATTCTATACAGAAAACAACTTTGTTATTTATAAATGTTTGAGAGTTGAACAGTGAAAACCAGTAAACTACAAAAATTAAAAGCACAGATTAGATACATTGAAAAAACCAGCTAGATACAATGAAAAAAAGACTTGCATTGGTAAAAAGTTTCATGAAAAAAATAAGAAAATTTACAGCTATCTTTTCATGAGTAAACTCTACGTATAATTTTTTGGGGGGGAAGGGGCATGTTTAAAGAATTTCCATTTACATTCACAAATTGGAAACAGTCTAAGGACAGCTTTATGCTTTGATCTATGAAAGATCTACACATGAAAATGACCATGGAACACTCGGAGTTGGACTATTAAGCTTTGATATACGACATGAATGAAATCCTTGGATCTCAAAAATGATGAATCCAAAGCATGGACAACAATTAGTTTCTTTATCGGCCAAGCTGAGGAAAGCTTGGGATTCTGTTTACCCAAACTCCCAGAACCTGACAGCTTAGCAATATCATTCCAGATCTTATTAGTAAGACCTTTACAGAACAGCCTCCAGACAGCCTGTATTCTCTGAGTGCTTTGTCAGCCATTTCATTTTTGCATTAAAAGTACTGTACCTGAACATTGCTTTACTCTACCTGTTCATGGATACTCCCTAAAATTCCACTCATTAATGTTTTATGACAGAGTTTGCTAAAAACAATCATGTTGAGGATGATCAGCAATTACCTATATAATGGATCAGAACATTTGCACAGTATTTGGTATAATAGGGCCCTTATCCCAATCTAAAACTGAACGTCATCTCAATTTCAGCTCTGTGCTGCTTTATTTTTAAGCACATCCATTTATCTACTTGCTGTTACTTTTTCAGTCAGAGAAACAGAATTTCTGCGTCTTGTGATGAAGTTTCCTCAGCCATTTTCCTAATGATAGTATCCAGTTCTGCTGGCAGCTTAGCACAGCTAGAGCTACTCATTGTTCCCACCTCTGACATACACACTTTTTTAAAATTCATTACTTTTTATGTCACGTTTCCATTAACTAGAAGTGTTCAAAGATTCCACCTATGCTCAGCTTAATTGCACTAAGCACTCTTTGTAATATAGAGAAAAATACTGTTGTCATCTAAAAAGGTGACAAAATTTTCTCACAGAATGTGAGATAATTGTGCAGAAAACTGATCAAGACGACTACACACACAGCTGATTAATCACTTCTTTAAGCATTATAATTTATTCATGTTGATATTCTACATTAGCCACTTTAGTTAAAATAAAAAGAACTTAGGAAATGGCAAAAGGAAAACATATGAAGACATACAAAGAAGGAAATGTGGCTTTTTGAATTGTCCTGGAAGATGCTACTCTGTTTGCTGCAGCCACCTCCATCTCCCACCAAGAAGGGCACCATTCTGGTGCCCTCAGAATTGCTTTATATTCATAAGTAATTAGCAAATATCTAATAATCTGCTAGGTTTGTTGTCTGGAGAAAGACTTGTGCAACTTGACCTAAATTGTTTGAGTAGGAGGTTGGACAAGGTGAACTAGAGAAGTCCCTTCCAATTTAAATTATTCCATGATTCTATGCTTTCCTTGGACTTTTTTAACAGAATCAGCCACATATCTGCTTTTAGCACTCTCCACATAATACCAATATTTAAGTTTTTAGAGAAGTGCTCACTGCTAATGAGAAATCTTAACTGATGTCCTCCAAAGCAAACAAAGTATTGCTACAAACACCACAACTGCTAAAAGTCTCCGTGTAGTTAAGCTCTTAATTCCTTTATACTAACACTGTAGCAGAAGCATTCCTTTCATGTAGGGTACCAAAGAATCCATAGATGAGAGACCTTTATAAAGATCTTGAGGAAAGAAATTTCAGATGGAATTTTTATACTAGACACCAGAGAGCCAAACAATAACAAATCCAGGCCTGAAAAATGTACCTTTTTGCATTCAGAAAGATGGTTGTTTTTTCCTGTAGTCACAGCATTTATAAATATCTCTCTGATGCAATTTCTCTGGTATCGCATAACTGCCTGACTTTCCCTTCATCAGGGCATTAATATGATTACCCTATCTCAGAATTCTTATTCCTCAAAACTGCTAGACCTCAGTTTTGACAAATCTATTTGACCATTCATTTGGCCACTTCAAAAGTTCTAACACATATAGCACAATCACACAAGTAAGAAATGACCGCATCATCTTGTTTTTTTGCAGCCTCTGGAGTCATGTACAAGCAGCAACCTCCCCAACTCCCAGTCCCAAATTTAATATGATCAGGTAGTTAAAGCTCACAAAAATGTAGTTCTCTCCTTCACTGCTTAGCAGAAACTTCATTTAATCTGACTGACTCCTCTACAGTTTAAATTAACTGCTCTTCCCACTCTTTAACCAGGTTAGGCAGCTGCTTTACTTGCATCTTTTATTCTGCTCCCTGCTCAAAACCTCCTTTATTCTGCTCCCTGGCCACATACCAAGGCCTTCTGCTATCTACAAGAGTACCAACCAACAGAACTGGCAGTTTCTTCATGGTAACATACAGTTCTGGTCATATTTGTGGAAGACAAACACACCTTACCTGGAGCTGGGGTTTAAGAATGAGAAAATCATGAGAAATCATTAAAACAATCAAAACAGCTTCTAGGATTTAGCAGAGGAAAAAAAAAAAAAACCTGAAAAAGGGATATTTTCTCCTACTGTGACCAGCTAAAACTGTGTCAGTATACTTCTTTCAGAAGCCCTCAATTTACTGTTATGGTGCATGCATCTTTGTTTACTATCTGTATTAACAGACAAAACTATATTGGTCCATTTTCATCTGGAAGAAATACTTTTAGACTCATTTGTACATGGTATAGGAAAACTGAAGTTACCATGTCAATACATTTCTTTCCAAATTCCAATAATCACCTGAAAAAATATTTGTTCCCAAACTTTTGAGGCACGTTACTTTTCCAACATTCAGTTTAGTTCTCTCTCCAACTTAGCACGTAAGCTATTTTTCCTAAGACATAGATGGAGTCAGTTCAGCTTACAGGTCAAAAGTAATCTAGTTTATTTAGTATGACCTGCAGCCATACCAAACTTACCTTTCATGCTCCGGCATTCTGTTAATGATATATTAGCACATTCAGTTTTTATATAAATTTAAATTTATGGGATAAATTCAAAAGATATTTGGAAATGCTCTTCAGCCTCCAGCCATGAAAATGTTTTTCAGCCTTTTCTAAAAGAGCAGTTTCTAAATGAGAAGCAAAAATTCTTTTCATGAAGCACTACAAAAGTGATATTAATTGCACGTGGTTGTAGTTCAGGCCTAAACAGAAGACTGTTTAAACCAAAGTGACACCGCAAATTAAGTTTGTATCCCCACTCCAGAAACACTGTAAAGACAGTGGTTCAGACAACAATCTATTTTCTTTTATTCTATTAAAAGCAGCAGCAGCAAATTAGAGAATAGCGGTTGGAAAAAGACAGAAGATGACATGTTGGGATTATTAGGACACTGTAGCAGCTAATTCTTCAGTAATCAACAGGCTGCTGTAATTTAGGGGTTTTTTGAGTCTCTTAAACTGGATACCATACTCCTTGTATCTCTGTTAATATTTACTAAGAAATCTTTCACCTAAGTACATGAACTACACATTGTGAGGGTTTGCTCGTTTTACTAATTGATTTTTAAGCATTCTGTATTAGCTCCAGGTTTTGCTATCTAGTACCATCTACCATGGGCATGCTAAAAGGGAAAATACTTTTTAAGTTAACAAATCTCATATTTGGAGAAACAAACACTAACATTAGGCCTAACACCATGTGTTAATAATATCCAACTGTTTGGGTTTTTTCCCTTGAATACAGACTGTATGCCCTGCCCAACAATACAAAATTCTTTGTATTATTTTATTTAAAAAATCCCAACAAAACAAAACAAACCAAAAACCCCCAAAAGCAAAACAACAACAACTGAAAAATGGTGACATTAACTCCACTCAAAACTCCAGCAGTCTAACAGCAGTGACTGCCATGTAAGAAAATAAACAGCTATCTTCTCTACCATGGTCCCGTAAGTACACTTTGTTCTGGATCAAAGAATATGTAATTAGAAAATGCATCTAGTTCAACCCCAAATTGGAAACTTAACACTTTTATTTAAAAAACAATTTATATTGCTTGAAAGTGTTGAAGTTCACTTAAATGGATCAAAATAGTAACCTTCTCCCCAAAATCAAAGGACCACCCACTACCAACTTCAGTATTGCCCCATGAAATGCTGCAAAGTAACTTGACGCTCTGTTCCAATATATCTTAAAAACAATAAAGCTAGTATGATTGGATGATTACAGAAAGAAAGACCTAGTCATTTGAAAGATGCTGAGAAATTAGAAGAGTGGTCATTGAAGCAGTTAGAGGAAATTACTAAAAATGTAAGACATTTCTCAGAAAAAGACATAGGAAGCATGATGTTGTGAGACTGGTCGCAAAGAAGCCAGTAACACTCAAGATGAGAGAGGTCTTTGGCCCAGCATGTATTTCTATTTTACCCATTTGGTGTCTTAATTTCTGAAGGAGAACTGGAGCACATTGTAACTGTATAAAACTATGAAAATCAAATACAAACTGCACAAATCTAGTCTGGAACATTTACGTATATAAGACACAGAGGGTCATAATGCAAAATGCCATCAGCACCTTTAAGTAATGGGGTGATTTGAAAAGCACTGAATTTCTGCATTTCAGGTAAAGAAACAGATGCAAAGATATTAGACTCAAAAATGTAAACTAGCACAGCTTCACTGATTTCACTGGTTTGTAATGTGCATACAAGGAATACCAGAGTTTCCCTTGGTGACTGAAATGACCTCACAGAAGCTGGAAATTACAGATTCCACTTTATAATCAGGGATTGTCCTGACGAATTTTTGGTTGCTATGAGAAGAGTGGAACCTACATTTGGTTCTCTAACTTCTCAAAGCAGATATCAGACTATCTCCTCAGACAGAATGGGCAGAAGCAGGAAGAGCCTGTACAAATGTCAGGAAGATCTCTTTCATCTGTGGGCAGGGGACTCTGGACCAGGGTCTGCCACCCAAAGCTGCTGCTAGTGCCAGGCTGTAAAATTTCTTCCATGAAAGCTCCATAATACAATAGATACAATGCTCATTTAAAAACAAAAGGGAAAAAAAAAAGATAAACTACTATAACTAAACATACAAGGAAAGCCATTAATTTAAATGTTTCCACATGGAAATATGAAGAAAAAGACATTCTTACAACTTCTAAGTGATCAGAAGTAAAACTGCAGATATTTCATGGTCTCCTAAAAATTCTAGTCTTGACAAAAAGTAAAACTTGCTGTCATTTTCTAGGCAGTAAATGTTTTACTGCTGGGAAAAGATTTTGATGTTTGTAATTTCTATTGAGGAGCACTATGAAGTAGTTAAAAATATTGCCACATCTGAAAAACAGACCAACGGGAAGTATAAGACACTTGTTCATCTGTATTTCTGTGACTTTTCTCACTTGGTATTATTTGCAACCATACTTTCATGTCTGGCAACAGTGCCAACTCTACTAAGGATCATATATTACTTTTATCATGCTGATTACATATGTTCACCAGTTTTGCTGCCTATATACGATTAGTGTGGTTTGCACATACTTAGTGACACAACCCAGAGCATGACATTTTCACAGAAAATGTGTTTACTGGAAAGAGCTCCTTAGAAGTTTGCATTCCTTTCAGCTTTGATCTACATGACATGAAGAATCCTACAGTTTGAATATATGTTTACCATTTATATTATTAAGATCTATCTCCTTCACACTATATGGCTACTGAACACTTTGGTAGTCACAAAAAATTTCCTTTTCTCTTAGGTGAACTTAGTAGTAGCTGAATAAAAGAAAGCCTCTTAAAATGTTCTCCTCTGTGAGCTTAAAATTCATAATGACTCGACATTTAAATTCTGTTATTCATCAGCACTTCACAGCAGAATTTGATTTGTCTAAATGGATTTGAAAGCCCACAAGTGAAGAAAATCAGAAAAACCTGGTTTTGAATATCAAAAGGTTGTATGTGAAAAGTATTTTTACAGGCTGCACGTACCCGTTTTATTGATCAATTAACTTCTCCCAGAATGAATTTTTCCAAGACCATATTTGAAAAGTCAACCCCCTCCCCCAACACTTACTGATAAATGTCTTTTCTGAGCACAGCTCTGCTAAGAGGGTTGTCAGCCTGAGGAGCCATAGACACAGATCCGATCTTGAGAACCAAAGTGTCTTCTTTAATTGCCGGATTACCTATAGTTAGGAGAAGAGAAAAATATGTTTGATTAAAAGTCAAATGCACATAACAGGAACACTGAAAAATTATTACCTTAAAAAAAATGAACATAAGAATATTTGCTAAGGGTTTGATTTTGTTCAGAAGCACCATTATATCAATAGCCCTGCTGTGATACATTTCATTTCCCCAGAGTTTTATGGCGCCACTGAATCCTGGTCTGTGACTTCTTATTTTCTCTGATTTTTTTAATTATTATTAATTTTTTTCTTCCAAAATTGCTTTTTCCACAGACTTCTTTGAAATCTGTTTGTTTCTCAAATAATTATTTGCTGAAATATCAACACGTAAACTACTATAAATCATGTATCCTTTTTATTAAAGGCCTAGATCCTTTAGATGTAAAACATTGCAGGTTATTGCAATATAACCATCCTAGTAGCATTTGTAATGGGCTGCAGCATACATGAAAAGTTCAAACACAAGGACTGAAACAAGAGAATCTGAAATCTGACACATATACAAAGAACAAGATGTAGTACTGGACAGTAAATTTCACATCAGTAACAAAATTATTCCAAGAAGAAAAATCTCTGCTTTCCACTTCATCTCCATAATTTTCAAATTTCATCCACATGTACAGTTTCTTAGTTTTAAAAGCAATGGTGGTATTAGATTGAAAACCAAAGTTCTACCCAGAAATAAACTAGCACCATGTTTTCTTGCAGTAAATTAACTCTGTCAGCAGACAGACAAAGCACTTGGATAAGGTTGTGCTCAGAAGACTCCATAGGAACTGGGAAGCTCCTGAGAACATGCAATGCAAGTTCAGAGTTCATCACATGAAGGGAAATGGTTCATGCAACACCTGTGTGATAATTAGCAACGCGGAATGACATCACGCTTGCTTCCACATCCAAGGAAGTTCTGGAAGACTCTCATCTATACGTTTTAAAACCAAAATTATAGTAGCAGAACAGAGTTTAAATATTTTACTTAAGAGTGAAATGCTTAGTGTGGAAAGAACAAGCAAAATCTACAAGCTTAAAAAATGGCCATTCAGACTCACGGATGTCTTGATTGAAAAGATACCATGTTTTGCAGCTAAATGTGTATGTAGACATATTTGTATTTTTGAACAGATCTAAGAAGTCACAGAACTCACAGAAATTTCGAGACATTTTCAAACTATTGTAGGGGATACCACAGAGTAAACATGTGGCAAAGTAGGAACACAAATTCTGATGCACAACTAAATCAGAACACAAGTGATTTACTTAAAAGAACCTCATCTACTTACAAAATAAAGTCAAATCCTTTAGTCCCCCCAAAGAAAATCAAAACTATTTGCAGAAGGTTTGGTTGCCAGAACTAAGGTAGAAAGGTTAAGCTGATGAAACTCCCCTTTTTTGACGAAATTTGAACACATATTTTCAACTTTAAGACAAAAAAAACCCCAAAAAACAGTAAGCATTGGGCTAAGTTTTAGAATATCACCACTGTACATCTCTGTGTTGGATTTTTTCTTTCTGACACTCACATAAGAAAAAGGAGTGAAGGTATTAAATACATATCAGATTGTAATTGCAACTTAATTAGGTGCAAATGCCTTATTCTGAGAAGTGGTTCTTAATAAAATATATCTTAGGATAAGGATTTTAATTTGTCTCTGACAATTAGCAAGGAAAAATTAACACAGGACTACTCATTATGGTCTCTACTGGGTAAGTATTTCAGGAGTTTTTTTCAAGACAGGGCATGGACCTTTTGTGTACAGTTTTCTGTAGGTCAATAAATTAAGTCAATCTTAAAACAGAAAGAATTACAGGCATTAATATGTTCAGCTGGTTTTTAATAAGTGGTAATATGAGTCATGACTTCATGTGATGAATTCACATATCCATTCACTAACCCATGTTTTTCAAAATATGGGAATAATGTAGCAAACATAATGACAGTCATTACAGATATTAATAACTTTGAGGGGGAAAAACATCTACACTACAAAATGTAAGTACAATCTAGGAAAGTCTTAGTGACTCAAGTGTAATAATGTTGTTCATTATTTCACTTGGTTTTAGGCACAGACTTCAGTCATCTTTTTGCTGAGCTGAAGACATTATGCTCTTTTAATCCTTTCTTTTAAGGCTTTTCTCCAGCACTTAATCAATTAACATTTGTGATGCTTTTCAGCAACCTCTCTGCTTCTATCAATGCCCAGTTTTATAACAGAAAGCAAATTGGACATTATATTTCATCATCTGCCATATGCAGAAGTACAGCTCTCACCCTTATTTCTTTTCACTAAGTTCACTGTGACCCTCAAGCTGTTTTCAGCCACTGTTTTCAGGATAGTCTCTCCAGCCCTTAAGACACAGTCTGCATAAACTGTTTCCTTGATATATAACTTCAGCTTTGGAAGATTTAGTATATTTTCTACAAGCAGTGATGTAAGGACAGTGACCCAGATGCATGGCCTCGGGAAATTCTTTGCAACATTTGCTGATGCTATTTACTTTCAGAAATACCAGTTTCACTTATTATTCCCAATTGACAAGTTTTTGTGGGGTTTTTTTAGCCTTCTGGTTAGCCATTTTTAATTCATTTAACATTTCCACAGATATCATATGGGGATGTATTTAAATTAAATACCACAAGAAACAATGTCAAACTCCTTACAAAAGTCTAAGCATATCAAATCTTTGCAAACATTTTATCAGCTAAGAATTGAAACCACAATGAAGAATGGAAATCAGATGTGTTTAACAAGACTAATTTTCCATAAAACCATGTTTATTGTTACGTAACAAATATGTAATCATTTATTAACTGAATTCTGTAATATTTTTTCCTATAATCTCACTGAGGGAGAGCAATAAAACTACTTGTTTTAATTTTATTTGAACATCACACTTTTCACTTTACTAGATATACCTTCAGCTGTCTAAAACCTGGTCTTCCAAGGTGTGTTAAAAATTAGCCTCAGACGACTCAGATCCCTGAGCACAAGCTACTCAGCCTGACTGATTTGAAACGTTAATAGTAAGCAAGGAGGATATTACAGACCATATGTTATGACAGACTTCAAAGTAGAGAGTCATGCTCATGTGACAAGAATATATCACTTCTACAAATGCAGGACATACGTTTATTCAGTATGCCGCCTTTTCTTTTTCACTATCAAAAAATTTATCATGTCCTTTCTAGAGATTCCCTATATTTTGCTCCTAGTATGTACTAAAGAGAGTTGCTATTGTCCTCAAACCAGCCAGATGTGGATTTTCCATCTCTACCACTTCTTATCAGTTTTTTGCAATTTACCATTTTTATTAATAGTCTTCTGCTATTCAGTAATTCTTGTTTCCATTTGTTATATACTGCTTTTATACATTTAGTTATCTTTACTTCATTGCTAAGTAAGTGTGGGCTGTTGGCCAGAGCTTGAAACACCACCTGATGTATTAACAAATCAAACTTGGAGAAAGCAGTATTGCTTATTGCCTAGGATAGAATGCTGCCCTCAAATCTACCACAAAAAGAAATGTTAATTTGGTGCTGCTGCAAAAACCATGCCACTAAAACATTATAAAATTGTGTGGGTGTAGTCATGCATGCATGTAAATTCCTCAGAAGAAAAAATATGATTTTGATTATTTCATAGTGTTTGTCTATCACAGTTCATTGTGCAAGTTTGGTTTTGGACTGCATGAAAAAACAGATCTGCTTTTTTATTTTTAACTCTACATGTAAAGTCACAATTACATGTGGTTTTGGGAGGAAGGATAGTATTCATTTTCATAACTACTGGTGTGCACAAGGTATGAACAGCAGACTAGAAGAGAAACTGAAATAATTTTTCTACTTCTAGTGCAGTGATTACAAATCAAAACACGTTAAGTCTGATCAGATTGAAAATCTCTCCTAGTCAATAAATGATGAATGAGGTCTTATGGAGGCATACCTCCACAATATGTAACACTTCCCTGACTTAGCACACCAGTGATGTGGGTCATATTCAACTCTTGCTCCTTATTACTGTTTCTAATTTCTATTGTTCTTGAAGACA
The DNA here is from genome assembly GCF_003945725.1 of Corapipo altera. NCBI lineage: Eukaryota > Metazoa > Chordata > Aves > Passeriformes > Pipridae > Corapipo > Corapipo altera. Next base: position 1,884,347 of record NW_020884922.1, on the reverse strand, counting down.
ATAAGTAGGAGAAGAGAGAAGCAATCTATTTCATGTTCTTAAACAAATGAGACTTTGGGAAAATCTAGGGTGAAAGAAGAAATGAAAAAACAGTACTGATTTTCACAGTGATGCTATTTCAGAGTTTTCCAGTGAAAGAGGCTAGCTGGCTGTCTTATTAATTTAGTAAAGATCTTTACTGTTATGCTTTAAAAGTAAACAATTTTTCTTCCTACCTCGACTGCCTAACCATGGCAATTCTGTTCCTTGCATGTATTTTCAAGTAAGAGATAGCAACAAGACATGGGTTTTTAAAACATCTTTTTAATGAAATATACAGCTCCAGAGCTCCAAAAACATACTTTTAAAAAAGATTTCCTTGACAGCATGCCCTAGAACTCCCTTCCAACTAGAATCATAATTCTTTCTTGCTAACACAGCCAGTCTAATTTTATCTTCCTGTGTTTTCAGCATTCCCAGTTGGAAAATTGTAGAGGATGCTGGCAAAAAAGTGATCTATGTAATTTCTCACTGTCTGCACTTCTTGCAATTAGGTTATGAGAAAAATCTAAAGACTATACTCTTAGGACTAAAAAGAAATCTAAAGACTATACTAATTGTGCGTTGTCATATATAATGGTAAAAAAGCCCCCTCCATACCTACAGAACTTACGTAAACATATCATGATACCAGTAAAACACTACTTTTTTTTTTTAATCTCTAGAAAAATTGTGAGAAGTGAACGCACTCTTACTAGCTGTTACATGGTGTAATTTTAACGTTAGCATCTCTTTATTTATCTATAAAGATTGTAATAGGGATGGAAATATATTTTTACATATGGAGAACAATTTCTTACAGGACAAGTACTATCCATAGATCAAATAGCTATTTACAAACAGCTTATGTTACCCAAACTCTGTAAATACCTGAAAGCCTGTTCCATAAGAGAGTCAGAATAGCTTCAACTAAAATGATAAACCATATCATCTGTTGGGCATCAATCACAAGGTACACTTTAACAACATTTTCCAAACTGAACTAGAATGCCCAGTTGCTTCACTACTATATGGTTTTCCAGGTGTCAATTCCCACAAGAACTATGGCTCCCTGATTATGCTCCATTGCCAGACCATGTGTCTATGAAGACTGATAGCAGTGTAATGAGAGCTCACACAATCATCACTGCAGAACTAGGTTAAGTTCCCTTTCCACAATCCTTGACCATTTCTTATAATGTAAACTCTTTATGTACCAGGAAAGCAAGGATCAAATAAATACCCAGAAGAACTTTTGAGTAAATCTGCAGAGCAACAGCATGAATATTAGATGTTTTCTAACTATGACTCTTAAACTGAAGCAATGGTCAGCAACTTAACTACAAGTATTTGTCTACAAAAATGAACAGCAAAAAGTCTCCAACATAAAATACTGTACCTTCTGGATTATGACGATCTTCCTCATTTTTGGGAAAGAAGACTCTTATTACACCAGTGTTGATATAAATCAGAGGCAAGTTGCGGGAAGTTAGAGCATGAGTCCTCATAGGTTGGCCTGGTGACTTTCTTTTCTCCTTTTGACTCTTCGGCAACCTGGCTTGAAAAATGCTTGCAATGGCATTAAGCAAAGGAAAACAGAGGACCACATCAAAGGCCTGAGCAGAGAGAAGGATCTCGTGGAGAAAGTGAGGAGAACCATCAGTGTGACCTTCTGACAATTTATGGAATGCTCTTCGTTCATTTCTTGATATCAGTTTGTGCCGGACGTTTTTTGTCACAGCTTTGGTATAAGTGAGAGAAAGAAATCCATGTTGCTGGTGTGAACCATCTAAAAGTTTTGCAGTTGTCTGTTTCAAGGAAAAATAAATAAATAATTAAACAACAAAAACATATGTGTAACATTCATCAATTACCATATTCTCTGCTAGTTAGGTTGTTTAGTGTTCTATATTTTCTAACAGCTTTCCACAGTTCATTAATAGTAAAAAAATCCAAAACCTTTCTTTTTTTTGGAATTAACAATTTGTTCACAGCATGTCCACACTTCTCTGCATTGAGTTAGCTAAAACTATGAATTTCTGAACTTTTTCTTTTCTAATTATTTATGTTGCATGAAACTCAAATCCAACCAGACAAAAAAATCCCATGTATTTAAGCACCTAAATTTACCAAATCTTTTTGATACTTTTTAACACAGTTATATATTTTGATTTCTCCTTCATTTTAGGCATTTGTAGATCTTACTCTCTTTGCATTGTTCCTTCTGTGTGTGCAAAAAACATAGGTGCTAAGATATCACTTAAGTGCTGAGACAGCTTCATTCTATTTAAACATGGGTATGTAAACCAACCATAGTCAACTAAATAAGTATTGAATCGGTTTTGCCTCATCAACTCTGAGTATTAAAGGAAAATAGCTGTACCACATGCTAAAGCACATCACTTAAATGTACAAATGCATTGTACTTTAGAAACTGCAGACTCCTTCACTTAAGACAGATTTTTCTAGCTGAAGATGACAGCTAGATGCTTAGCTCTCAGAAGATGTATAATGCAGTTTGCGTATTATCTTTGAAAGTTAGTTATAGAAAAATGTAAAAAAAAAATTTTAACGTTATAAAGATTTTAATAGAATTCTTTACTATTATTTAAATATTACCTTTTATCATATGAGCACAAATGAAAGTAACTACATTTTGCAAGTTGTTGCTTCTTTCAGCATCTTAAATTTGATTAAATTAAATTGATTTCAAACACTCTTAACAGAAAAACAACTCTTTCCTTAATAAACAGGATATATAGCTTAAATGCTGGAAAACTTGAAGGTTTTACAATTAAGTGAATTAAAACAAATTGGTAAATTAATTTCCTATAAGAATTGTAACAAGGAGAATAAGAGAAAGTATTCCCGATGAATATTCATGATGAAAATAAATCAGACCATACAGAACTTCCACTAACATAAAATGATATACCTACAAAACTGTAAAGATAAAGACCCCAATGTCATAATATATAAAGCCTTTTAAGGATAAAGAAGCAAGAAAAAAGGGGTTAAATATCTCACACTGAGCTATTCTGAAACAGCAAGTAATGTTTGAAGCATTCAAAAGGAAAACTTAAATATGAAATTGTTAATTGTTGCATTATCATAATTAGAGAAGTAATTTTAAAAGGCTGCATAAAGGTATACTGCAGTAATACTAAGTACTTAAATCCCTAAGTAGATATCAGAATTACAGTAACACAGTGCAATATTTAGTACTGGCTATTATATATTAGGGCTTCCAACATTACTGTATGTGCTCATTTTTAATATAAATGAATCTCACTGACTTCAGTGGTCTGTTATGTACAAGGTTGTGAACCATCAACCCTCATTCCTATATGTACGAAAAATGACAAATATTACGAAAGGGGAAGAGGGAAATAACACAATACATAATCAGTATAAGCAAGAAATATATTCAGCACAAAAAAATTTAGATGCCAAGAAACTAAAGCACATTAAGATTTTTCTTTTTTTACTGGCATTTCAGTGGAAGTTCTGTTGTAAAAATTTTTAAGAAGATTCTTACAGAGGGAAAGAAGCCAGAGAAGTTACTGAAAGGATCCTGCTTGCTGATGGGTCGAACCAACAAGGTACGTCTGTTCAGCTTGTCAGTACAGGAAAGGAACACACCTCCATATTGTCCCAGAGACCAAGAATCTTCCCCAAAGCTTGAGGTCACGAACGAGGCATGTAAGATGGGAAGACAAAAACCAAAGAAACAAAAAAGTTGCTATAAGCAAAAAAAAATATTTACATTTCGCTTGAGTGTTTTGATGTATGCCACATCTTTTCCTAAAAAGCTGAAATTCAATCTGATCAAGCAAAAAAAAATTGTTACTTTGCAAAATTTTATGTCAAGGGACAACCTATAGCAAGAGCTCAAGACAGATAAGAATAAAATTATAGTAAAATCCTGCATATAGAAGAGGGACTTACCCTTGGATTTTCAGCAGATAGCTCTAACAGAACAAGAAGGAGAATAAATACAAGAACAAAGAAACTGTGAACATAAAGCTGCCTTCACATGTTACAAAATCAGTATTATTTAGAAAAAAATTAGCTTTTAACTATTAAAATGTGCTTTGTACTACAGCTCTGATAACCATTCTTTTTAACATACTGAAGAATAAAGCAAAAGTACGTTGCTTGAGTTATTCAGGTAAGCACCTTAGTTTACTAAAGAAATCTCACAAAAAGTTTTTCTCTGCATTGTAGAAAAACTCCTTCAAAATGTCCTGACTGCCAATCTCCCCTGGCCTGGAAGACAGAAAGTTCACCTCATCTATTCTCTGCTTTTGGTTTTAGTCCACGGAGATTTACAGATAAGAGCAAGGTATTCCGAAGAGATTAGGAAATATAAATGAGAACAGTAACAATTATGTCAAGTGGAATAAGTTTTGGGCTTTTCTTTCTTTCTTTTTTTTTTGTTCCCCCAAAGCTTCTTATGAGCACAAATCTACTGGGATTTCATAGAAGTATAGAACATCCCAAGTTGGAAGGGACCCACAAGGATCATCCTGGCCCTGCAAAGGACCATCCCCAAGAGTCACACCATGTACCTGAGAGCACCGTCCAAATGCTTCTTGTACTCCGTCAGCCTTGGTGCTGTGATCACTTCCCCAGGGAGCCTGTTTCAGTGCCCAGGTAGCCTCTGCATGAAAATCCTTTTCCTAAAATCCAACCTAAACGTCCCCTGACATAGAATCATGCCATTCCTTGGGTCCTGTCACTGGTCACCACAGAGAAGAGATCAGTGTCTACCCCTCCACTTCCCCTCCTGAGGAAGCTGTAGACCACTATGAGGTCTCCCCTCAGTCTTCTCTTCTCCAGGCTGAATAGACCAAGTGACCTCAGCCGCTCCTCATATGGTTACCCCTTAAGGCCTTTCATCATCTTTGCTGCCCTCCCTTGGACGCTCTCTAAGAGTTTAATATCTTTCTTATATTGAGATGCCCAAAACTGCACACAGGACTCAAGGTGTAGCCGCACCAGTGCAGAGCAGAGTGGGACAATCCCCTCCCTCGATTGGATGGTGATGCTTTGCCTGATGCCCCCCCAGGACACGCTCGGCACTCCTTCGTAGTGACTTGATTTTAAAAAATAAAGTACAAATTTTGATTATCAAATGTTACATTATATACAAACAATAACTGCATTTGTAACTTAAGCAAAAAGATAGAAATTGAAATATTTTTTAAGACAGCTGATCAGGAGTAAAGTCTAAGATATGTTGGTAACTTTGCTAAGTTGAATCTAAATCTCCTTCCTATTGTACCTAGGGAACAATAAGTGTTCAATAAGACCTTGCAGACATTATTTTCCAAGTCAAAATGGTTTGTGCTCCTAAATATTTTAGTTATTTTCAATGCCAAAAACTGTGCTAAAGGCTTTTAACTATGTTTTTCCTCTCAAGGAGTAACACAGCTATTCTATTTTCTCTTCATTTCGGTCTCATATAATGGAATCTGTTGATATGTAATGGCAAACGCTAACCTAGTTGAACAAAGACTACATAGGCTCTCTCTTACTTTACCAAGACTAGTGTGTTCATGGCCAACACAAGTCAGAAGGTGGCACACGCAATCTCTCTACAGAACCGTGTGCCCAGGTGCCAAACGAACACAGTCACATTGGTGTAGCAAATTATCCAGATAACAGGACTTGGAAGGCAGACTAGGCTTAACTACTTACCCTAAATGTACATAATATTGCTGATATACTGGTTGAAGTTTCACTCGTGTGTTTGCACAACACTATGCGGTGTCCCACACACACAGGTACTCAGCTTAGTTCCCTGCACTGCATAAGTGCTGCTTTGCCATAGTAGTAGAAACAGATTAATTTTTCAGAAACTTGGCTTTAGCATAAGAGTAAGGTATCATAAATCATTAAATACTGGCACTTGCTAACACACCATGAACCAATATTTCAGGAATTTCCCATTCAAAAGTTAAGCTAAAACGAATTATTTTGGTCCAATGGACCAAAAGAGCAGTAAGTGTGAAAAAAACGCTCTCCTGATTTGCAATGATTTCTGTGTATTTCTTTGGAATAAGATCTAATTCTGAGAAGACATAATTCTGACTTTTCTTACTTAAAAGGATGAAGTATTTTCACTTAAATTGAATACCTACCTTAATATAAGGTTAAATTAAGAATTAAGAAGAAAAAAAACCCCAGAATACCACCTGCCTCCTTCTTTCAGTCTGAAATTAAAGCATAGCAACTCACAGGAATTACCTGTTTCTGTAATGGTCAATATTGAAACTTTCTATTTTACATTTGATTTTCGTATAGACATCCTGCATATCCACTGAGGCACTGAGATCTTCTAATTCACTGACAACACAAACTTCTGCAATGGTCAAAGAAAAAAAATTAGTTAAATAATCTGAAACTTGCAGGATTTTAAGTAAAAAGTATATCTGAGACACTACATTTTGTAAATAGAATGATGCTACTTCTATGCAGAGTTTTCTCAAAAAGCCTTTTTGATTTGAGTGTCACACAGATAGGTACCAGAAAAAAACCCCTAGAACCAAACCTTTTTATATAAATGTGTAGAGAAGCTTATATATGGGGTTTTCAGTTCAGGTGTTCATAGCATAATTCCTGAATAAGAAAAGTAAAAATATATTTGCCAAGATATTTACTCTAATTATACTGGAGTTTTCTTTCTCTCATGTAATTAGTGTTTTAAAATCAAAGGTTCTTGAAAATTTGCTTTAACCACTAGTCACATTATTTTTTCATATATCTATGAGCAACCGTGTTAATTACTAAGCAGTAGTGTTTCCTAGTAAAAAAAAAAAAAAAAGAAATTTGAAGTCCTGCAGTTTATGGAATCTGAGCTGCTTTCAAAAAATTACTGTTGGACAATAATCAAACTTTAATCTCAAGGAAAAAAAGATAAACTGTGTACCACACATACTTCTGCTTTCAGCAAAGAAGTTGAAACTTCTCCAGTGAACTCCATATTAAACTTCCTATGACTGTCAGGACTACACTATAATGATTATGTTAAATTTAAATCTGAAATTATCAATACAAAACTACATGACTATATATGGACATACATGAAATAATTATTAAATCATATCAAAATGAAACATACTTGCTTCTAAGGCAATAAATGCAGCACTTTATTGAGTAAATTAACCAACTTATTTCCAATTTAACATAATTATCTTTCCACATGGAGTGGGAAGTTTATGCCAAAGAACAATACTGCAGTTGTTGCAAAGAACATTACACACAGTAACCTAACTAGAGCTTGTTGCTGTAGTTTAAATACAGACCCAACCCATTTTTCTGTGTTACAATGTTCAGTAATGTCGATACAAGCTCTGAATAGCTATTACTGTGCTGTAAAATAACGTATGAAATTCAAAACAGCACATTAGGGGGAAAAGTGCTGAATACCTGTGCCATTATTTCTAGGATCAGGAGCAAACAATTTTATAGAAATTTTTGGCAACATCCACTGCATCCATAGGCTGACACGTCCGCTTGAGACTCCAATATTACTTGTTGTTTGTTCCAGTGTAATGGAGTCTGAGAATGGAGAATCATCACCACCCTGAAGAGAATCACCCTATGAAACAGAAGCAATAGCTGAGGAAAATGGTATTGCTTTTTAGCATTCCACTTCTTTCTTCTCTCAAGACTGATGCAGATGCCCAAACTATATAAACACAGACTCACCAATAGTATATTTGAATCAAGCCATTTTTAACATCAGGAAAAAATAAACAAAGTAGTGATAATAGACTTTGGTAAAGACTATATGGTAAAATTTTAAGGTTCCATGACAGTTCCACAGCTTTCCTCACTAACTCTACACTGTGGAAACACTATCATCAAAAGCATAGGCTGATAGAAATATTTGGAGATGCAACAGGAAAAAGGATATGCAAGCTTGTGCATATCTGAAAGGCAAAGGAAGAAAGAGTTATTGGAGGTACCAAGTGAAGAGCCATCCAATAGGACCATAACACCTATACTATGTACACACTAGGTTTAGGTTATTTTTTCCCCTTTTATGTGCTTCCCTGTAATGGTTTGGGAAAGAGGTTTCAAAAAATAAAGGTTTTTTCTAAGAACTGGAAATATTTTAGTTGCCACTTTCTAAAACTTTGGGGTTTTTTAAAAAAACATGATTGTCACTTGCAATACTCTTAAATATAAGAAATGTTGACAAATGTGCTTGATTTCTGTGCCATCAATTATCTCTGTTTATTCCCTAAAACATTAAGGGTTCAACAAAGAAGACACAAAGGTTAATGTTTTTTAGGAAAAGAACATGACAAATGAAAGCTATACTGAAAATCTTGTTATGTGGGCTTAGAGCAATGCAGGCATATTCTGATAATATTTACCAGCCATAAGACTTTAGTCTGCTCCTTTGTTGGATATTACTGTCTTCAATTAGGGAAGGAAAGATGCAAACATATAAATGCTCATCAGCTCCTAGCGTTTACAGCCTATTAAACTGAATGTAATGGACACCTAAGTCACTGATGTCAGCCAAAAGCCACTAAACATCCAGCAGCATCTTCACTTGCAACTCCACCATGTGTTGCAAGTTTACTTCATTCAAGCACAAAAGGAGCAAGGTATAGTCACTTTGATTCACTAAGATTAAGTTGTCTCTAAGATTTACAGATCAATAAACACTCAAAGTCTTAATTTTCATTGAAGGTTTGGGGGATTAGACAACGTAAATTATGATGAACAATGTTTGAGATCTATCTAATTACTAGCAAAGATTATTTCTATGGTAGACATTGGAAATCAGATCAACACAGTAAGCATTGCAATTGGACTGAAACAATTTTAACCTGTCAGGCAAGAAGCAAGAATACACTCACTTCAGCTTCATATGTTCCAGGAAAACTTACTTCCAGCAGCAAAATTAAAAATGTGACAATACTTGCCTCATTCTGCAGTCCAAGACTAGAGAATGTGAGCAGGGAAATTCTTTTAGCAATCTATTTTCTGGATGAGTAGAATTCATCTCAAACCAAATGACATAACTCATATGGAAGCATTTATGTTGACAAATCACATTTTCAATCCACTCAGGCCTACGATTTAATTGTAGGTTTTCTAAGCTCTTAAGAGAACACAGAGAGAAATAGCAAAGGTACTTCATCCGTGTGTAGTAACCTTTACTCTTGAAAAACTCAGTGATACTTACCATAATTGGTAAGAAACCATCTATGTTGTCAACAGCTGACACAGAGAACTTACCATTCCAGGTATTGATTCATACAAGGAAAGGAGAGCTCATGCAACTAACATATGTTCCTGGAAAATAATACCTAAACACAAGACTATAATACCTGGACCAGTTCAACACATGTAATATGAAGTGCTGAAATGAAAATTAAGACCCAGTTCACCTTCAGTTATCTATGGTGAAGTGGTTTTGCATTAATCAAAATGCATGAAAGAAAACAGGTATATTTCTATTTATTTTTATATTTCTTATATAAGGCATTATTGCTTACAGCTCTGAACAGATTGCCAGTGGAGCCATAGGTGACCATCTTTTGAAAAACTATTAGACTCCAGAGGTGCAAAAAGCATTTATTCCCTACCATCTCATTGAGCTAACTTGCTTACACAATCCCACCTGAGATCCCTCTCCAAGCCATGGACTTAGCATAACCCTCCTGCTTTTATTTTTTGTTTACTCTTCCTTCTTCTGTTTTACTCTCACATTGTCTGCAAATTTAGCTTATTAAATGTAGTAGGGCCTGTCTCCTGCTGTGTATCTAATAATATTTAATGCCTACCACAGCAGGACATCTAATTGGAGAAACATCAGACAGTTCATTTCACTAAGATGCATTCAACTCCAAAGTATGGACGGCACATTGGACGTAGGGTACGCAACAAGATGAAAAAATAAAGGTGTGGTAGAACCTGCTAAATAACACATTCAGGGGTTAACTCCTTTCTGCCAAACTGTAACTCATATTTCCTATTTGCTTCTCCAGTAAAATCCTTCCTGCTTCCTTTCAGACCTTTTGGTCCAGAAACACCTATCTCTGAATACTGTTTGCTAACTATGTCCTTGCAAGACATATCCTACTGTCTTCAGAAAGAACTCTACTCTCTGTAGAGTCCCTTAATTATCCTACAAGGCAGCACTGACAGAAATATGGTAGTAGATATCTTTTCAACACTATAAGTAAAACTCAGTTTTCTTTCTTCAAGGATGCTGGCACCCATTCTTAGAACAAAAAAATATGGGGAAGCAGCCTTGGAGAGTGTCAGGCCTGGAAGTTCCCCAGCATCTGAAAGGATGTAGGTAGAGCTGGTTCTCAAGGGCTAACCAATGTTAGTCCTTATTGCTTCTCCTGAAATGGCAGGCTCCATTAATAAGACAGTGACATAAGCCAGGAGACAAACACCCAGCCATTTTGCTTGTTCTCTGACTATCCCTGTCAACCCTCTTCAAACATTAACCTGCCTCCCTTCTGACTATGTACTCTACCTATTTGTAAAGCTACAAAATGTAGCAGTGAAAAATGCCTTTCAGTAATTTCCCACACCTTCCTAATTTGCCTTTGAATGACTGCCCTAAAAAATGATGCTTCTGTGTTGGAGTTGTGTCGGGGATGCCTGTTCTCATCGAACCTCACATGCTCTAGAGATGGTGGAGTTAACAGTACTTTGGAATGGGGGGATCCCTTCAGCAGGGCAGCTCTGAAGGAAGGAGCCAGCCAAGGAGAATTTCCTTTCACTGAGATCTTCAGATGGATTTCACAAGGTATCAAGAAATAAAAGCCAATTAATGGTTAAGAAAAGAGAAAAACAATACTTATTTAAACCTGAGAATATGCTTATATACAGTTCAAGACAAAGTTCAAACCAATGCTGATGTTCTGTGCACCCATTTGCGGCTCTCCGGTCTTTGCATTTTAAAAAAAGCATTTATCCTCCTTTTTTTTTTTAAGTCTGAAAAATTTTTCAAGTTTTTTTTTTTTTTGAACTGTAAACACACTTAATTTTGCCAAGCCATAACTTATAAACTGCGATGGAATGGGTGGGAATGAGAGACGGTCTCCTCCTCATCTTCCACACACACCCCTCACTCTCCCACTGAACATGTTCCAAAATGGATTTTGTATGAAAACCAACTTTGTTCTAACATTTTGGCAGGTCTCTACATTTCTGATAGTTAAAAAAGAAGACAACAATAGTTGATGAAACTTAAAGCGGTACACTTAACAGCAAATACGTACTGCCACTGTGGCAAGTTTTGAATTTTATATTTGGGTTCTTTTATTTCCATAATTTAATGTGTTCAGCTGTTTCATGCATTTTCTTGGTTTTTTTCTTCCACAGAGAGCTGTTTTTATTTAGTGGTTTGAGTATATAGATAACTTTGTTCTGTAGCAAACTGAGGCTATGATTTTCCCACACTTCTTTAAGATTTTTTTTCTGAAGATATTAAATTATGTACTATGCCTCTCAGAGAATCAGTCAGTTGATAATTCTGGCACAAGGTTACTTAAAACAGTATTGTGAGATTCTTGAAGAACTGCATTTATCCAGCATAACCCCAGCTATATATTAAAAGCAAATTAACCCAGGAAGGTGCAACCAAATTTAAAAGCAGCAAATCCTGAATTTTAGGGAGTGTGGCCTCTACCACCTTCCAAGCTATTGTATCTATGGATTTCACAAAAAAAACAGAGTTACAGGTACCGACCCAGATGTATCATTAGAAACTGGACCTGCAACTGCCAGGGGTTTAGAACCCATTCTACCTCAGACCCTGCAAGTCCTAACCAGGGCCTTAACTCATTTGGACTTAGCCTTGCCCTGCAATTCTGTACTCTAGCGTGTTCCCACGCAGTATTCCAGGTCACTCGTGTGTCCTACCCCTTGGACTAGCTAGCATGTCAGTATAGCTGAAACTGCAGTAAGCTGAGGCTTTCAGCAATAACCTCTTGATTGCAGCCATGGCAGGTGCACAGCTTATCAAGAGACACCCCCAGCTGCTCAACATCTTGTTCTTGTCAGATGTGATGGGGTTGCAGACTCTACACATCCCCCACTTCAACAGTTTAACATGAACATACTACCTATTTTTTTTTTCTGACATTAAAACATGCGTAAAGAGTTGAATTGACCCATTCTCTTTCTCAGAGGCAGATGCTCCTCTGAAGACAGGTATGTCATATGGCTGTCCTTTGGGATGCAAAAAAATGAAAAAGATGGGATTTCTTCTTAGCCTTCTGTTAATGGTACAACCACAACCATTGGGCAGAGCCACAGGACCTGAAAAACTGATGGTCTGCGGTAGCTGACGTCCTTTTCCTATTTTTTCCCAAATAAGCTGAAGTTCTTAGATTTTTTTTGCCATGAAAAACTAAGAAATTGAAGTGAGAAGGAAGACTATGCTCTTTCTCACGGAGTTTCAATTTTCAGTTTGGATTTTCAGCACCCAGCGTGGTATTGTTAAATATGTTTATGCATTAATTTTCTGCTCTGTTTCCAGATCTACTGAAAAATAAAGCCAGAGTCAGAAACCCCGAACTATTTTCCCACAACTTCTCACGCCAAGTTCTAAAATACACAATTTAATTCTTTTACCAATTGTTGCAAATTGACCAATATACTGAGTTTATTTTCTTAGCAGAATTTATCTTTGTTCATCAGGAAGATCCAAACATATGAGGCCTTCATCCTTGGCCTGCCTAAAGCTCAGGGATGATCACAGTTTGGCCACACTAATGCTATGCCTTATCAAAATAACTTCTGCGTTCTTGCTCAATCACTGAGTTTCCCCAAGGACTAAACACTTCTACCACTGTTTGTACTTAAGTAAACAGTAACAAGTGGCCTGTTGTAGTCTGTACTACCTTTGCTTTTGCAGTTCCAAAGGAGGGATGGTAAAAACAATTAACTGTTTCCAGCCCTCCAGTATTTCAGCTGCTCACTAATGTTTCCCTGTTCTACCAGCATGCCAGACTAAGTCAGTAAGCTAGATAGTTTTATCCACATCGGACTGTGGAGTTCACCATCAAGTTGTCAGCAAGAAGAGATTTAGACACAGCTTAAAATATAAATCATTCACAGATCATATAAACAAATTACTTTTTTCTTGCTATTTAATATAAACAGTTGTGCAAGTTTGCTTTCTTCCAATTCATTTATAGCAAGTCCATTGCAGCTGAAAGAAGCTCTAAAAATAATCATGTGTCTCCTACAGAACAAAACACGTTAAAAATCTCTAAACTTAAAAAAACCCCAATACCTATTGCAGCAAAGTATTTTTGTTTGACAGACTTCAGGATTTTAAGGCTCAAAAATGTAGAAATTTATAAACAAAATACAGACTCTGATAAAAAAAACAAACTTCTGGAAAATTTCCCCATGAAAAATATATTATTATTTAATTACTCTACATACTACTTTGCCGCTTTTCAGCAATAATGACTGTAAAATATATAGCTACAAGATAAAATTGTGCCAGATGCACTCAATTTGTATATATTAACCTTTCTATTTCTTTCATTTAAAACATTACTGTTACAATAATCTGAAATCAAGTTAGAATTTACAAATCCAGGATGGTATCAAACCACATGGACCTAGATTTGCTACCACTGATTTCTTTGTGATTAATATTAGGCCAATATTAAGTACTTCTAAATTTCTAAAGACCAAAATAGGCATCAATAAGTAACCAATACTAGCATTTTAGAAAATGGAATATGTTAAGTAGACAGTATCTAAAGAGATTAAAAGTAAAGTATTTTTCCAATCGAGCAAGGTTGTTTGTTTGGTGGTTTTAGGTTTCCTGGATAGTGAGACCCCACGCTCTAACTGCCTCATCTGCTTTTATTGCTCTCTTAATTGAATTCAGAGTCTGTGGAAAGGGAAAGGTGTGGTCCTGTTTCAACCAGCAGCAAAACCAAGACAGGCATATATCAGACCCAGGAAAATGATGGCATGCTGTTCCAGAGTTCTCAGCTGCCTCTCCAAAGCTGCCTCCACCTGTTCACCGAAAGCATGCCTCTTTCAGTCATACTCAACTTCCATGCAGTATCACTTCTCAGTTGGTTAACTTTCCTGACATCCCAGTTCCTATAATCACCATGTGAGGTCTTAAAGGTAACTTCTGCCTTCCTATCTCCAAACACTACCAATCCCTTCCCATGGCTCAGCTTGTCTACAGTCTCTTACAACTACTTGAAGACTACCATTACACATGAAGCTGACAAGCATTTAGGTTACTCTGACATTCCCTTCTCCACCTCTACATTTTTGAAATTAAAATTACTTCTTCAGATGGTACCTGGGAAAATACTGAGCCCTCAATTATACTTTGGTGTAAGATAATTCAATTTGGGTTTTAAAATACTTGTTTGGATTTCACCAGTTAGGCTCTTGTGAACAAACAGGTTCTCCAGATAACAAGTCATATGTCTAAGATAGATGTTATATACAACAATCTGTACTTGGATAGACTGCAGAGGACTACATCTTCACCCAGAAGAAAAACTTGGCCTCAATGAAAATTGCATGATGTAACAGACTTACATCTGCAGCCCATTAGGCAACTTGACAGGTATAACTAGCTGCTGTACTTCACAGGAGACAAAACAATTTAAAAAATCTGTCTACATTTCTTGTCTACAAGGCCTGTCGACTTATTTTGCCTACTCTTGGGGCAGAGCTCTATAGCTCTATGTACAAATCATCTGTAACAGGGTTCTGTGCATATTTGAACATACTAGGAGGTTAGTTTTCTTCATAGAATGTCTCTAATGTCTAAATTATACTATATGGACTATAACTGTGGCACTCAGCAGACTGAAGTAGTCCAAAGTAGTACCTGTAAACAGCAGAAGTAACCCGATTCGCTCATCTACTGCTAGGTATGGTGATAGTAATTAACTTAGCAAAAGGAATGGGGAAACTAAGTGATTAACTTCCCTCAACAGCTTTCACTGATGAAAAAGAACGAGGGGGAACACTTCTTAGCTAATTTTTCAGTACATATATTTTTAAATTCTCAACAATCCTTACCTCAAGGAACAGGACAGGAACCATATCATTATAATGAAAAACTAGCTGGTGCTTTGATATGAAATATGTTGAATGTGTGATGGAGATACTGCCAACCATTATGTTATAAATTATTTAATTTATATTGGCTAAAATATTTTATTAGAAATGTGAGAAGAAAATGCTGTTCCTTTTACTATTTCTTTCTGGTTGGCCAAGTGTGATTCTCTTACTTCTTTCCCGTTCCCACCTCAACAGTACTACAGAACTAATAGACATCAGGACTGTGCCAGAACAATGTTCCTGGCTACCTTACACATGATGATCCACAAAACTTCATTGTATAGCTTCAAAACACTTTGAAATTTATTTTTACTGATGGTCACTAAAGGATTAAAAAGAAACAAAAACTCAGGTAAAGCAATGACTATACTGACTTAAGATGCTGATAGAGTGCTCAGGGTAATTTTCCCTATGGCTTAATAAAAATCCATTTGGAAAATGTTACTTCGGTTACATCATCTAGAATGTGTTAACTTGGTCACCCTACCCGGTGATTCAACTCATTCCAACTGGTAGCTTGACAAAATTAGTCCTAAGAGTGAAGGGATAATTGGCTTTTTGAGGTTTGTTTTGTTTTAAATCTCAGGCTTTAAATATAGGAAAGCAGTAGGTCAAGACAAGCTTTGATGTTCTTTCCCATAACACTCAAATCATTTAAATGAATCCTCCACTGGCCACCCATTCTTTTTTACCTTACATTACCATTAACTTTTTAAAAAAAAAAAAATCACAAAATTGGTATCAAAGGTGGTCTTGAAAAATAAATATTGACTTACAAATTCATAGAAATGATAGTATCTGAAAAGTCAAATACAGCATTGTTGTATAAGAATATAAACTCTGGCTTGAATTCCCATGGCAAAAGTTTTCTCCAAGTCTCTCCAAGTTTTTCAATGACAGCAATTCAAAATGTTCACCCTTCTCTTTTTTTACTGTTAATTAAATCCCTTGTACACCCTACAAACTGTTTTGATTTTAATCACCTCAATAGACCTAATATTCCCATCGAAATCAGAAATGGAACAAAATTTTCCTCAGTTACTGAGCCAAAAATATTACCCTCCTACTTGAACAATTCTATGAATCTTTTCCTTACAATTTAAAAATTAGCCTTCTAATTCTTATTTTCAATTTCTGACAAAACTTCTTACAATCTCAAGTATCTGTCCACATTTACTTTATTCCACCTTCCTGTCTCCACTAAACAAATGACACCTGCCTCAGTATGCTGTACACTTACATATCCCTTTCAAAACGACATTACTATTCTAATAATTCTGGACTTGAAAAATGCCTTTTGCTTCTTGACCTGCACATACTAACCATAACTTTTTGACACAAGCTAATATGCACTCACTTCAAAGAGAAACGATACAGACAAATAAAAAATATAGGAGCAATACAGCAAATTCTTTTTTTTCTTCTTTTCTCTCCTCCCTCTTGTTCCACCAAAATGCATAATAAAGTATTCTTCATTATTTTATTGGGGCAAAGTTACTTTCCATCCGGACTCTACTGCTCTTTCTGATTCCTACTTGACTGCATACCACCACATGATCAGAACTCACATGACATATTTTTTAAAGAAATAAAATACCTCTGTAGTGGTCCCAATGTCAGCAGATGGGCTGTATGTACTGGTATCTGGTGGAGCGGTACCAACACTACTTTTAACTGGAGAACTAGGAGGAGCAGGCCCTGTCATGGTTTCAGTATAGACAGAAGATTGATATAGAACTCCTTTCCTCTGAATTTTATTCAAAACTTTACTTGTGATCTCAGCCAGTTCATACAGAAGCTGCACCTAAAGGAAAAAATAAAATTTAATTTTAACATGAAGCTTTTCTTAATGTGTGGAAGGAAAAATCATACAAGTTCTCCACTGTGACTTAGAATATAGCAAAACTGAACTTCTCACTATAACACTCTGATAAGCAATTACACTGCAAATAAAATAATTAGAATCAGTTACAATATATTTTTTTGGTAAAAATAATCTGTGCTGTGTGTAAACATATGGTACATAGATCAAAAACATAAATAAGAACATGGTCTTATAAAAATTCTACTAGTATATATTTTAACAATTGAATAAAGGTAATTTATTGTATAGTTCATATGTATAGATGCTGCCTGTAGGAGAAGGCAAACATATAAACTTTATAAAACATTAACAATGCAAAAATTATTCATTTTAATTGTTTTAAAATAATGCAGCATGTGAAAGTGCTCTGTTTTTGGAAGAATATCCATTATCAACTCAATAGTCTCCTGGCATATGTCATTCCAATATTCAGAAACACACTGTTTAACTTGCACACTGTTTGACTCAGTTCTAAGATATTTATGCAAGTTTTTGTAAATAGGCATAAATCATGGAATTTGTATGACAACATACTGCAATATACTGTATAAAACAAGCTCAGAGAAAACTGCAAACAATATATAAGCGGATTCACAGCTGGATACCATACCCAACTTGCCATTATAAAAAATTGAAATCCTCATATTTATAAGAACCTTAAGCCTCAGGACACTTATACTCCATGAAGCTGGCTTCTTATGTGGGCAGAACAGATGCAGAAAAACACTGTTGTCAATCTACATTTGATATAAAACAGTACTCGATTTTGTGCGTGAGAATGTGTGATGTCTCAAAGTACATGCTGCAGTCCTTTCTTAGAAGGTGAAGTGCTGGAATTTTATAAAAACCTTCTTAATTCATCTTGGATTTTCTTTTGAAGTTTCAAGGTTTACATAGAGCAGGTCATATAATCTTGTGACAGAATTTTTCCTTAAAGGAGGTAAACTTCCCAGTACATTTTTTTTGTCTTCATATACAAAGCAATCTAGAGACAGACAACTCTGGCTGTGACAAAAAGCTCTTTCAGTTACGTTTAAAAATATTTTGTGTCTGTAGCACTCCGATATGCACTGGCAACCTTTAAATTACCAAATTCAAATGTCTAAGTTTTCCCAAGTCTTTTCCATGTGATGCAGAAAGATCATCTAATAACATCCCCACAATTGATTGATTAGTATAACATTAACTGGTGTTGATGCTTTGCTGGAAAAATGTCTCTAGAAATTTAATACTATACAGGCAGACATCCAAATCATACATGCTTGCAACTTCCCTGTCCCTTTTTTTTTTTTCAAGAAACCAAAGGATAATTTAAGTTATACTTGTCCCAATGAAGTAGGACCTTCAGAAAATTATTTATGCTACTGTTCATAAAGGCACAATGTAATGCAAAAAAAAATTTGTGTTTACATCTATACTCACATAACAAGGTGAAGAGGTTTGTTATTAGGGGGTTGCAGTACCCATAATCATTAAAGTTAATAATTACTTATATTTTCAGGGAGATTTTTTAAAATCACTCAGACTACAATCCTTGTAGCCACTCTGAAACAGTGGCTATTTCAGACAGCAGTAGCTGTATCTCTGAACTTCACCAGCGACATGACAGTGAAGTAGTATGACCAAAATACTCTATGCTGGTCTGAAACTAGAGTCAAAATAAGTTCACCAAACGAAAAAGTACGCTTTTATTAAAGGAGTTGATTTTCAAGGAGGTATGTTTAAAAGCAGAAGATACAAAAAGGCCTCACACCAAAAGTTTTTTAAAACAAAGAAGACAGCACATGCCTACATGTAAATAAAATTTCAAAACTTCAGATAAAGAGTTAAAGTTACATCCTTGATTATTTTTAACACACTATTTTATTCCACTTCCATTAAAATGGAAGAATTTCTACTCATGTTGGTTCCACTTTTTCAAATGAGTAGTCTCAGTAGTTTGAAAATCCATTTCTGATTATATTAGAAGGGCTAATGTAAGGCCTCTCTCCCTTGTGTTTTTGAGCATAACAGTTAATATATAATTATTATATTTAGAACACTCTATTGATGAGAATAGAAATGGTAGGACAAAAATAAGAATAACTCTGCCAGTATTTTTTTAAAAAGGCTTCCCCCTCTCACTGCTTCCAATTCCTCCCCAGCAAAACCACACAGAACTCAATAAGACCCCACTGACTATTTGGCAAAATCTGTAAAGCTCAATATGTCACAGCATTTTATACTTTAAAAATAACACATTGCTACAAAATTGAAAACTACAACCAAAGACAATATTGCACACTGGAAGTATCTACTGACTTCATGACTATCAGAACATGGTTTCATATTAAATCATTATAGTCGTATAAATAAAATACTTCACCTTTGCTACTTTTTAATAAATTCACCAAATAGCACCTACTTTTAAAGCTGTCATCTATAGACAAAATACAGTTCGTCATTTAAGGAATCAAATTTCATAGTTACTCTGTATTTATAACTATCAAATGCTGTTTATGTAACTGTATTTTTCATCTTCTGTTCTGCAACATCTGGTAAAGAAGTCTGATGGTTTTTTTTTTCCCCTTTTTGCATAAGTAAAGCAGAAAGGACATGTGAGGCACATGTAAAGGAGAAAAAACAGTTCAAGAACCTTCAGTAAACTCAAATAATTTGTCTGCATCCTTTCAGTCATTAGAACACATCAGTAAATTAATAACATCACAGTGTACAAGGACATCCTTTAAGACAACATTTGGTCTGATATTCCACTGTACAACTTCATTTTAACATTTCACAATGCTCATGATATGATTTATATGCAGCTTACAGTTTAAATTTTTAGTGCAACTATTTTCTTACAGTTTGCAAAACAAACTACTTGATTACACTTTAACAGGAATACTTGAAAAATGCTGTTTACTTCAATTTTCTTTTCAATGCACAACTCAAATTTAGATAAGGCTTGCACTTGTAACAATGCTCTGCTTTTAATATTATTAATTAAAAAACTACTCTATTGGGATCTACAGCAAACTTGGTCCAGGTAAGTAAAATACAGGGTGCACTTTCTGAAAAATCTAAGAACACCTTTGCCTCTTAATAAACATAAATGAGGTGGTAACTTCTGTTTACACACATTCATTTCAGGTTTTTTCCCCTTTATTATTGGACATCTTTGTTTGCCTAAAAATCACTTCATGTTGGAAGAAATGTCAGTTCTATGTAAATGTAGTAAAAAAATTACATTCAACCACTTCAATATATGAATCCACAGTGACAGCAGATCAGTACCAAAGCATTTAGTGGTACATCTGTAATTCATTTCACTCCATCAGCCAAAAGATGCATTTATACTACAGCTATTACATGTGGAGAAGAGTTTAAATTACAAAACTTGAGAGACCTTCAAAGCAAATCTTAATCTAAGCACCTTGATCTTGATGGCCCAGTTAAAAAAAAATTAAGATAGAGATCCTCTTCATGAAAATGCAGAACAATTGTACTTAAATCAAGTTATTTTTAATTTCCTTTCATAAATCAATTAAATGTACCAACCTGGGGGTTGGAGCATTTTATTTCAAGGGACTCAAGGTCGACATGGAGGCAGACAACAAATGAGTGTCTGGATTCTGGCCCCGAAGGAAGCAGTTTCTGTGAAGTCACAGCTAAAGTAGAAGTACAGCCCATTGGTTCCACTAAATTAAGTGTCATCTGTTGTCCAAGAAGAGTATATATACTGAAATGATGCAGACTAATTGTCCATGGAAAAGCATCACCTAGTCAATAAAAAGAAGGGAAAACAGTTAAACAATTGCTTGATAAAAACTAGGCTATTAATTCCACACAACTCAGTAAAGGCCTTATTCTAAACCACCTTAGAAGTCACAGCAAATGCAATCAACAACCATTAAATTGATCCCAAACTCTCACAAATATAATTCAACCATCAATTCCATGCTATTTCAAAATCTAAACAATAGCAATAATTTTTTTACAACTTTTAAAAAATTAAAATCCATTGGGAATTTTAACCCAAACTGTGAACAAATGTACAATATTGTACTTAAAGAAGTCTTTTTGCTTCATGCGATTTTCCTCAAACTGACGAATATCTAGAAACCACTCCCCACTTATTTCAGCATATGGATGCAGCTCAGAGGCAGTTCCTTCTCTTATATACTTATATATATTTACAGTTTCTAACACTAAAAAAGTGAATTCTTTCCTCCAAAAATCTACAGCTTGCATCTCAACACAGTGGTGCCACAGAGTGAAGCCTGTCCCAAGGCACTGCTCAGATGAGACTGATCACAGCGCAGCTTTTTCCACTGCCTCCACTTAACTTCCTAGGAACAGAATGGTGATGGATTTTCTAAAAACAGATTGCTATATTCATACACTTAGCACTTCATTTCTTATATTTAGGAGGAAGCCTACACAGAGAAATGCCTGGCACGCTGTCACCAATCATTATCAAGAATAATCAGTGAGGGAATTGGCAGCGTACAGATGAACAACAAAATGCCAGCAGTTTCCATACAATCAGTTTTCCTTAGATTGACAATAGATTACACAGATTACGCAACCTGAAACAGAATCCCTATGGTGGGTTGACCCTGGCTGGATATCAGGAATCCACTGTTACCAGGAAGCCACTGTTATCACTTCCCTTACTCAGCTGGAGTAGGGAAAGAAAATATAACCAAAGGCTTGCAGGTTGAGTATGGAGAGGAAGAGATCACTCCCCTGTTACTGTCACAGGTAGAACAGAATCAACTTGGAAAAGTTAATTTATTGCCAGTTAACACCAGAGAAGGGAAATAAGAACAAATCAAAAATTATCTTCCTTGCGGCCCTCCCCTCTTCCTGAGCTTAACTTCATTCCCAAATTCTCTACTTTCTCCCTCTTGAGTGGCGCAGGGGGACAGGGAATGGGGGGTTGTGGTGAGTTCATCACATGTTGGTTTTGCTGCTTCTTCCTCTTCACGCTCTTCCCTTGCTCCAGCATGGACTGCCTCCCACGAGTGAAGGTCTTCCACAAACTTCTCCGATGTGGGCTCCTCACACAGACTTCATGAACTGCTCCAGTATGGATTCTTTCCAAGGGGTACAGCCCTGCCAGCAAGACCTGCTCTAGCATAGGCTTCTGTCTAAGTTTTGATTTGGCTCCCCGCCAAGTGCCCAAGACCCAGCACAAAAACCTCCAGAAAACAGCAAAAGAGAAAAAAAACTATGAAAAAATCCAGGCTAGTCGGACTATATTAAAATATATATATGTATTTACATATAGTACAGTTATATACAGTTGAAATACTATATACAATCCCAAAAGGGAAAGGGAAGGGGGAAAAAAGGACAAAAAAAAAGGAACAAAACCAAAAAAGATATGCACAATCAAAAACTCAGAATCTAGCAAACTAAAGATTTAGCAAGAGAATATCTTACTACTTTCCTTGGGACAACAGAAATCACGCTGAACGACCGCCAGCACCCTCCGCCTCCCAAGGTCCACGAGGCCTCACCGGGCCCTACTCACCCACACAGCAGAACTGACAGCAGGGAACCCACGCCTCCAGAGCCACCGGAAGGGAAGAAAGGAAGAGGCTTCTCTCTCTGTCTATTTATATGTTGGATTATGTAAAGGAATAGGATGGAATACTTCCTTCCTTCCTTCCTGGCAACCAGGAAGGAAGTCCTAAATGCAAAATCATTACAGTTCCTCTCTCCATAGGTTCACAGGTCCTGCCACAAGCCTGCTCCAGCATGGGCACTCCAAGTGGTTACAGCCTCCTTCAGTACTCATCTACCTGCTCTGGTGTGGCGGGGTCCTCCACGAGCTGCAGGATGGATATCTTCTCCACTACGGACCCTCAATGGACTACAGGGGGACAACCTGTGTCGTCACCATGGTCTTCACCACAGGTAACCCTTTATTGAAGCACCTTCTCCCCCTCCTTCTTCTTTGACCTTGGTGTCCACAGATTTGTTTCTCTCACATGTTCTCACTCCCCTCTCCTAGTTACTGTGGCAAAGCAATTTTTTTTCACCCTTACATATATTATCCAGAGGTGCTACTACCATGTCCGATGGGCTCAGCCTTGATCAACAGCGGGTCCATCTGGAGCCGGTTCAAATTGGCTCTGTTGGAGATCAGGAAAGCTTCTGGCACATTCTCACAGAAGTCCACCTTGCTACCAAAACCTTGCCATGTAAACCTGATACATTTTCACATATAATAACAAGGTGCCAGTGAAAAAAGTTAGGCTTTTGGAGAAACACTAAGCCAAAACCCAAAGAATGCTCAAAAGAAGTGAGGAAAATAAGTCAATGGAAGGTATGAGGGTAATCCTCACTTTACCTGAAACAGACATGGGTTTTTGCTCTTCAAAAGTGTAAGAACATAGTATTTCAGGGGGGCTTTGTTATTTTGCTGTTGCTGTTGTTTTCTTTTCTTTAAAGAAAGTCTTCATTCCATTTATCAGATTTTCTGCTGAGGAAGTTGGGCCTTTTTGTTGCAACTTAAACAACAGAGAGTCTGTGCCCAGCAGACTCAGTTTTCAATTCACCAAGAGAAACTGCCTGTCCCAATACAAAGTACCATAAAAGCAGCTGGATGCAGTCTTAGATCCAAACACAGCAGACCAGTGAGCATCCACAAGCCTCAGCCTTGCCTGAAACAGTCTTCTCTTTGCACAAAAAACATTCATCTGGACGAAGAGGACAAAATTCTTCCTATATGACAATTCAGAAAGTTATTGGATATGAGGGGTTTTTTTTCAAGATTTGAGCCTGAAGACATGAGTCCAAATCAGTCTAATACTCCAGAAGCATGGGAGCTGGTCTTGAGAATCAGAGGAGAAAATGGCAGACAAATACAAATACGCACTGGAATGGGCCCATTGGAGTCTCACAGGACAGTAGAAATTCAAAACAGTGTTTTTAAACAATATATGAAGAGTGTGTTTGTTTCCTGGTGTGGCCTACAGTGAATACTGTCCTGCTGAGAAATCAGAACACTAAGAAATAGGACAAACTGTTAACTGTGATTATTTAAAGAAATTAGAAGAGTTTTGAAATTAAAATAAAGCTGGATTCCAACATCTTTTTGCCATATTATTTTAGTAAGACTTTTATTTTATTTTATTGTTTATTTATGTATTTTATTGTTTCTTCCATAGGTGGCATCAGCAATAAATTTATATGGTCAGGAGTATATATGAGAAAAGTCTGTGTGTCTCACCCTAACCACAAACTGAACACTTCAGTAGTTTATTTTGAAGCTATTACATTCTGAAGAATTCAGCTCAAAGTAACTTGAAAATATTTTGGAAAGTTTTCAGATTAAAAGTTTTGAGGCAGTTAATTTGTGGTTTTTTCCAAGTTCTGTCAGCCAAGAAATACAAAATATTAATTGTAATAGATGGAAAAAATTCAAATGCAAAGTCAACCCTGATGACATGTTTCTAATTACTACTCATGAACTTTGTTTTTCTCTGTGACCACCACAGTAAATTCACATAGTTTATATTTCATGGATTAGAAAGAAAGAATATCTAAGGAAAAAACTGAATGTTAGCTCTACTAGGCTGCATACACTATCTACCTGAAAAGGAAAAGGCCAATAAAATTTTATCAATGAAACCACAGTATGTTGAAAAAAACCGCTGTAGTAAAGATATGGTGAATTTACAACCAAAAAATTCCCCCTAATGTCGTTAATTACCTCTTCTTCAGCTCCATATACATTATGTGCCCATTCTAACATTATACTGGAACTGCCCACTTGAAAAATCCTTGTTTTGTTGTTGTACCTATGTCTTATTTGTTTGTAAAAAAACTTAAACTCATTTGTAAATTTGTTTTGTGAAACGATAAAAAAAACTAATTCAAAGGGTCTACACATCAAAAGCAACATCGCTTGTAGGATTTTTCTAAAACTGCAAGAATGATTTACTGACAGGAACGAAGGAAAAGTCAGTGCCACAGTTGGTAGATATTTTCTCTACATCTAACCTTCCCATCCATGTATACTATTATTTTGTCATCTAATTGATGAGATTCATTTACTGTGAAATATAATTAAACCTGGCAATGCCTTCAGTGGAACCAGAGCACACTCCTTATCTCTTATGACAAGATTATAAAATATACACATGAAAGACCCCTGCTATGGTTGAAGATTCTGATTAACTCCTGATCCACTGCTATCATAAATCCTTATTTTTAATTTCTTAGAGCATTATCACTGATTTGTATTCAAAAATTTATTTATTAAGCTATTTCAACTGCTTTTATAACTTCTTAAATTTATAAATACCACTTTTAGATATTTGGCATAGATAACTGACTAACCCAATTATCAGACAATTTTCATACAACTAGCATTCATCACTTGTCTGCTATTTGCAATTGTTTAGCAAGACACCCTTACTATAGAGTGTTTGAGTTATTTTTCCAATATATAAATAAAGAATTTTGCTATGTACAAGCACTTTCTCTGGTACTTACTGATGCACTTTGTTTCTTTGCTGGAGTTAATCGCTAATGCTCATAATAAGACTTTACATATGCATGACATATAACATCGATAAACGTACCTAACTACTAAAAATTATGTGTTTGCTCTCATTTTTTAATGGCACTTCTCTTTATTTTAAAAACCAGACCGCAGAAGTGGCAGTTGTACACAATGTTGTGTATGGAAGGTTGACAGTTCTACAAAAGAGAAATTTTGCTTGTTTAAAATTAGTAATGGTATGAGAGCGATCATGAAAGCTTTATCATGCATATGCTCTAGGATCTATTCCCAGACTTGCTAATGGTATCTTTTGGAATCTTCAAAAAGCATCCTGACTACTCTGTCCTCATTTCCCTTTCTGTACTCACACTGGTCTTCACATGGATTTCCAATGCACTCATTCTCATGTGACATGCAATGTTTAAAAAAAGATATGCAAACACTCCCAGGACAGAGGGCCCTGCTCTTCACAAAGTGCCAAAACAGAGAAGACAGGCAAGAGGGGAACAGGTAAAAGTTGCACTGGGAGAGGTTTTATCTTGATATACGAAAGTATTTACAGTAAGAACAATCATTCGCTGGAACAACCCCCCTAGGGATGTGCAGGCTTTCAAGAAGTGACTGAGCAAGGTGTTGGACAATCTCACCTTGGATCCCCTTTGCACAGAAGTGCAAAGAAATATCTCATTCTTTACATAGATAAATCAATTTATGGATTACTTAGTTGCTCAGTATGACTGACCTATATTATGTTTCTGAATTAAAGTGCTATACTTAAAACATTCTTTTAAACATTCCTATAAACTACAATTACCCTAGAAAAGAAATTTATCAGAATTCTGAAAAAAAAAATAAAAATACAAAGACCTGATTGTGGGATAATGTATAAACTATTTTTACAGTAAGTTGACATCTTGGGGTCAATAAGTATCAGTGAGTGGGCTGAAATATCCCCAAATGAGAGTACGACTATGCTCTCTTTTCCTCCTTTTTTAGTTTTTCATGTAATAAGAAAAATACATAAGTGAGCACACTGCTTTCTTAAAAGTAACAATGTATCCTTCTGAACAAGCCTTTTACTTATATATTTTTTATATAAGAAGGAATGATTCAAAAAATAGTTACCAGGAAAAGCAACGTTGAATAAATACAATTTCAGAGAGATGGTAACATGTCTTAAAAATGACGGTATGTCCCTGAAGTCTTGTTCAAAGACAGAAAACAAATTAAGAGACTCTTACGATAAAAGTCCATTAAAATTATTTACCTCTACAAGGAAAGGAGCAAAGGAAGTGACTTTAATGCTTTTAAAAAATTTTTTAATAATCTGTCTAAGAGGGAGTTTTGGCATAGGAGAAGGCAATGGTTCCATTAGAGAATCAAAAATATCTAGATTGTGAGAACTTCTGTTTGGCATTATTCCCAGAGCACAAAGCCACACACAAATAAATTCCTTACTATAGGCTTTATCCTAAACAGGGGGATTCTTTTCTCTCACTAGGATCTTTCCTTCAAATCTTGGTCTGACAAAATTCAAATGACTTCTTACTTTCATAAATGGTTTAAATTACATCATCAGTTTAAAATGAAAAAAAGACTCTGGTTCAATTTTTCTTCTATCTGTCATTATGCTTAGCAAATTAGATCATTCCTACTGAAAGTTATTAGGAAAAACACATATACCTTTCTCTCCCTCTTTTTTACTTTTTTTTTTTTAAATTTTCATATGGCAGCATCTCTAATATGACTTTCAATATTAAAAACGACACTTTTATTTCTGCTGCTGTGAGTTAAGGAAAAATACAGAAAGGAGGAGAAGGGTCCAATATAAATGGCAGAATAAAAGGAGAAGACAGTGTTATAAATCCAAATAAATTTCAGATGGCAGGAGCAGGACTAGTTTTTGAATGTGCTTTTGACTTAATTTTTACAGCATACCCCTTATATTGTTTATATTTCACAGCATACCCCTTATATTGTTTATATTTCAGCAACAAGTATGCAGAAAACAGCATAATTTTCCCAGAAAATGCTGTCACAAAACCAGTGGAACAATTACTGCATCCCCCCTCTTCATTTTAGAATGAATACACAAAACAGCAACAATTCTTTCTAAACAACATAGTTTGAAATGTTCAGAATGTTAAAGGCTGATTCTTTCCTCAAACTGGTCTACAATTCAAGTCCCTATCAAAGATTAGCTTTTCAAATAAGAACTACTGTACTTTTTCTCAACCTTCACAATTTTTTTCTTCAAATCTCTACAAAAACCTTGCTACAATCCATAAGATACAACACAGAACACAACTGTTGCCTATTATGATGACCATTAAAGTCTCATTATTTTCTTTTGACAGTCTGTTATATTTATGAATTTATTTTCTCATCTTACACTGAACCATAGAATATCTCACATTGGAAGGGACCCAAAAGGTGAAACTCCCTGCTCTTCACAGGACTACCTAAGATTAAATCATATGACTGAAAGCATTGTCCAAATGCATCCTGAAGTCTAAAAGGCTTGGTGCCACAACCACTTTCCTGTGGAGCTCTCAGTGAACAATCTTTTACTAATGTCCAGTCTGAATTTCAGATCCAAGACCTTGGTGGGATGAGAATTTTTTCCTAACCTGTCTCCATTCTGTCCTGGAATTCAGAATTTACTGCTGCCTCCTGCTGTGTCAGAATCATTGTTAGTGGCTACGAAACAACTTGAATGGCAAAACCAACAAGGGTAAAGATTGCACTTCTGAAGTTTTTAGCTTCAAACATACCAAACATATCACAGAAGTAGCTCTTTGATGATGAGTTTCATGTCGATTTCCATGGGGCAAACCTTGTGATTACTATTTCTAGACATAAATATTACATAACATACTGCTACAAAGGTAGTACAAAATCAGAATTTTTCAAAATAAAATGAAGATAATTTTCATAACAGTAAAAAATGGAAATTAAAGAGTAAGCTTTTTTTGAGTTTATCACACTACCTTCTTCCAGGATGGGTCTCAGCACAACAAATGGGATTTCTTGCAATGGTTCCATGTGTTTGTGTCCAGCACTCATAACCTTTATCTGGGGCAAGCAGACGACAAGTGTGCCAGGCATATTGGCCTGCCCATGGTACCAGCTTCGCACAGTCCCAGGAATGTCACCTGATACAATAGTACTTGGAGAAGGCAGGCTATCATTTGGAAGGAATACACAACAAGATTGCACTTCAAGCTGAAAAAACAAAGCCAAGAAAGATCCTCAGAAACAGATTATTTCCCCCCACCACTGGAGAGTATTCATCTTGGTACAAAATCTGAAGTTATTCATCCATCACAACTGATTGAGAATAGTCTTAACTTTTAGTTGAATTAAGAGGAAAGATGACACAAAATGTTGGAAAACAATATATTCTTGTAAATTATGATTATGGAAGGGAGAAGAAGGATGACTTTGCTCTGTAAATTAATCAGAAAGGTGCTGCCATATAAAGGGAACATACATATATCTACATTTCAACAGCTTTTTACAAGTGCAATTGAGTAAGAAAATGTTCTCACAATAAAGCTGAAAGTCCTCCTCTTTTAGCAGTTCATTAGCTTTTGTTAGCAATAGCTAAGTCTCTGGAACTAGTCAACATTCGATATGCTGTTACTTTTTATACAGAACTGTTTCAGGGAAAATTCTGTCTTTACTTAACAGACAACAATAATGAGCATATACAAAAAGGCTAATCATTAGATAAACCAGGAAAAATACAAACTTTAGTGAAAAACTGACTTTTAAACAAATGGAGAGGTGCATACGTACACAAAGAGAAAGAGAAACTAATAAAGTTGGTAAAGTTTATACAGCTTTTGTCCTGTTTTCATTGCAAATGAGAAGTAGCATATACGTTTTTATATGAAATAGTATTTTTCTATTCTATATTTTCAAGCAATATTTTTACCCTGGAGCATTTCTGACCATTTTGACACCTTCTTATGAGTTTCTAGCAAGGCTGAGTGAGCCCAAACCAAGAACTCAACTCATTACAACTTCTTCACTGAGAGCTGGTGTAAGCTGCAGGCTGTTAGTCTTCCTTGGCTCTTGCAAATACCATTCCGTCACCTGGATTTCAAATAGCACTAACAGCCTGCACACTTGAATGCTTTGTTAAGCAAATACAAGCTATGAGTCAGTTCATTTCTTCGCATTGCTTGGAAAAGTCTAGCATACAAAATGTTGGACAAGATGTTATTTGTAGCTGTGATTAAAACATTTATTTGCTGTAAACTTACATAACAGTCTTTTAATTTGACATCATTAAAGACAGCACAGCTTAAAAGCCATAACCAAGGTTTGTACTTCATACTCTCCCCTGAAGGATATTAGGTCCTTAAGACCACAACAGTGATTTGCAATAGAGCTGAATTCCCCAGCACCATAAGCACTTTGCCAGTCTACTGAGGAGAACACAGATATTCATCTTTATTTCAGCATTTTTGTGCTCTTTTGCTTAGACAAACTGACAAGAATTCACTGCGAAAAAATATAACTAGAATTTTGCAAAAATAAATACATTGTTACATGAAGTCTGTGTTTGTTTCTGGTTTTAGAACTGTTTGAGTTGTAAAATGAAGTTAATTACATCTTTGATAAGTAGTTTATTGATCCAAGGTTGCAGAGTATACTTTATTTATACTGGATGAAAATTCAGGGTGTATTGTTACAGATGTAATAGATTTGGACTTTTAAATGGTAAATTAGTCATTGTGTCAATTTGCAAAGATTTTTATGGTGACACATTAGATGATTTTCTGGTCTATTAGTAATAGGTTGCAGGTCAAGCCATTGTGGTATAACGATAAATCGATGACAAAAGAACTTATGATCAGTATAAGTATTGTTTTATCTATGCATTTGCTGAGTAAACAATTTATAAAAAAATCATCCATTTTTCATATATATATATATATATATATATATGTATATATATACACACATACATATATCTATATCTATATCTATCTCCATGATGATTAACATCAAATGCTGCCAGGATATACAAACCATGTGGCAGTAAAAATCCAAAAATTTCACCAACTTGAAGAGATACTATACTTTGTCACATTACCAGCAGCAGGATCTACAGCACACATTTTACAAAGCACTCTTGAGAAGAGATCTCAGTACTTGGTATAGAGCTTTTGCACTTCATTTACAGTACAGCTTTGTACTAAAGAAAAGTTCTACAGATTACTTTTGTTTTATTTTACCTTGCCATATCAAGAATACTGAAGTAGAATCACAACAGTTTCACTCCTTTAAACTCCTGATGAAAATTCCTTTTTTACACAAGCAGCTCTTTGTCATTTATTTTCAAACAATTGAATGGGGGTTGGGCCACGAGTTTTGGTGGGCTTTACATAATAGCATCAGGCCCTCCATATGTGGTATATATGCATTCAACCTCCTTAACTAGACCAGCAGTAGCTCAGTACAAGCTCCAAAAGAGGTAAAGGTCTCTGCAGATGGGTCAAGAACTCCTCCAGGAAACCCACAAAGGGCAGAGTGACCCAGTGAGCATGGATGCCTGGAAAGCTGCTCACACGATTAACACTTGAATAGCAGGTGTTTTTCCCAAGACTCAGTTATCAAGGAACAAAGAAAGCTGTGCATAAGGAGTCTCTTGCACACCCTTCCCACTGTATGCCATTTGACTATGAGCCAATCACTTTATCCCATAAAAAACGGCAGACTAAGTGAACCTCCTCTGAGCTCTCCCTGCCAGGAAGCATGGCTGCACAGCAGTGATGTCTCCTTGAACTGGGACATCTACAAACAACAGATCTCTGGATGAGGTCAAGTTTTCTTGAAATTGCAACTGGACTGCACACTCTCCCCTTGGGCTGGGATGCCTCCCAGTGTTTGAGTGTTTGATCTGAGACTGAAAGATCCTTCTGTACCCAAGGCACAGAGATCCCTTATTTGCAACAGATCCTCAGCAAGCTGCTGATAGCATGTTAAATTAATACTAATGAAATCCATGTAGTTAATTCCTTTAGACATAGTCTCAGACTTTGACAATGGTCTAAGATTACACCAAGCTGCACCTCAGTTCCATCAGGACACTTAGAAAGCAAGGGGGTCTACTCTGAAAGTTGTGACTCGGTGGGAGGACTTCCTTACTCTTTGTATTTTTCCATCAGATATAAACTGTCATCCAGGTTTGAGACTAAGATCAGACCTAGCTGCACCTAAGCTCCATCAGAGGCTTAAGCAAGCAAGGATGTCCACTCTGAATGACTCAGCAGGAGGGTTATCTCACCGTTTTTTGTCTTTAGCCTCCATGTAAATAATGCCAAATTTATTCTATTTTCCTTTCGATGTTTCACCCATGTAGTAAGTGATAGAGTGAACACTGCTATTGAACTTTGCCAAGTTGCAAAATTCCACATTTTAGAGAAAATTATGCAATTATTATGATCACACAAGAAATTTCCAACTTGTATGCAAAAGGACCCAAAAAATGCAAAATTGAATAGCACCTGTTAAACTTCTCAGAGGCAGATTCTGCTTATGCACAATTATCAACTTCAATGGAATTTGTGTACATTTATCCTACTGAATCAGGAGATCTCTCTATTTACAAATTCCAGTAAAGGAATGAAGAGTACACCTAAAATAATGGAATTATATGTTGGACAAATGCGAGAATGTGAGCTACAGATTGCTTCACCAATCGGAAAGTGTTTTAAAATATATGTAATCCAAATTCTTAAAATTAAACTACATTAATAGCATATATTAAAGCTATCATATAAATCTTTTTACACTTTTTAAATAACTGTTAAATTGTGTGCCTAAAATTGTGAATTTAATGTAAGATGTGACTGATTTATGTAACTGAATATAAATCTACAGCAGTAAATCTTGCATTAATGTAAGGATCTGACAATCCAAGGGAAAGAAAATGAAGTAATCTGCCAGTAAGAAGTCCTCAAGCTGGGGGTCAGATCCTGTTCATGGAAACCATCTGGTTGGGACCCTCCAAGCCACACCAAACACAAATGATCTTTTAAAAAAATATCCTAGTCATTAATGCTTCGCAGCTGCACTGAGTGTTACTTCATTTTTCCATGGCAACATCCTTTCTGTTTCAAGGATCTTATTTCAGTTTTGGTAGCAACATGTTCGTTTGCCAATACTGAACACATTCATGTGTTAAAGAGAAGGAATTATTACAAATTCTTGAAACAGGATCATCCCCTCTTTTCTTTTCTATTATGTCAAGGCCTATACATGCTAAATAACATACACTAATGATAAGCCAACGAAGTAAGCAGTATTTTCCCTTCTAGTTTTTAAAAGTTACGCAAAGCATATTGCTCTATGCTTCTATTAATATATGAGCCTAAAAAAGTCCAATGACTTTAAGACTTTTGTATAAAGAGAAAAGTATTAAGTTACTGAAAAAATTGAGTATTTTTAATTCATATTTTATAAAAAGAGAATGTTGCTCATTAGAGAGAACACTGATATAAACACTGCTGAAGAATTAGATCTTCCTGAGCAGAGTGGGTGGAAGGGAAACAAAACAAGTGACGTGCAACAGTTATCCTGCACAAGTGCAACAAAGAGGGAGAGGTTGTACATGAGTCTTTACAGCCTTTCACGGTAGTGATACCATAAGGAGATTCCCTTCCATAACCCACATTTTATAGTTACATAAAACAATTAGAGGCACCAAAGATTTTCTACAAGGTGACACTTGTATAAGGGTGTCTCTCCTGAGAAGTTGCCTCTCTCCTCATCATCCCACATATGCTCTTGGCAGGAAGGCTAATGTGTTTTTCTGGGACTTTCAAGTACAGAATATCATCTTGCAATGACTCCCAAAAGTGCCGAGAACTACCGTTACACGTCTCATGTAGGGGTTCTGGTGCGCTCAGCGTTATAAGAGCATAGTTCAGACTCTGACATCCAAATTAGTTCTACCCATTTAGACCATTCACAGTTGAGCCAGAGACTCACCATTTATCAGAATTTTAAAAAGCAGGACAGAAATTTGTGTTTTGAAGTTATACAGAAAGTAAAAATTATATAAATGGAAAGCAGAACACATGAGTAAGAGAACTAAGTGAGCAGGTTACCTGTACATAAAAATGAGTATAATATGGATCAGCTGCATTTTCTTTGACCACTTAAAACACAGTGTCTTTGTACTACATAGTATTCCTTGTTTTTTCTAAGAAAAGTTTCAAACCTTTTGAGAAGGTTTTATTTAGTTATGGAAAACTCAATTTTTTGTTGGTTTGTGGTAAGTAATCAACTTAAGAAATCATCCTATCTCATAACTGCTGAATAACTGCTGTGAGCTGTTACTGCTAAGTTACAAGTCACAGAATCTCCTTCTGAGCCCTGGCTAAAGACACTGTTTGAAGAACAGGAACTGTTGTCAATTCCATCCTTCCCTTTCTGGCCTTTCAATCCTTCACTCTGACAAAAATTTTGTACAAGTTATATGTTTTAAAGAAAATACTATTTTCAATAATTTCAGGAAACAGACTTTTTTTTTTTCAAATAAATTCAGGGGAATTTAAAAGCATGTGGTATATCTAAGTTTTATAAGTAACAATTACACTCTTATTTAGTTGGCATTCATTGCAACATTACTCATTAATTCATTTACTTTTAATACAGATCCTTCATTGTTCTCACTGGAATTCAGCATTAACAGCCAATTAAAATTAATTGTGTTTATACTGCTTCACAATTTTAGCAACTATTAGTATGAAGAACATGTGAAAAATGAGTATTATTCTCCTACACAGTATAACTGCCAAAAAGACTTCAAGGCTGCATATAAAATCCTACAACGACTAAATAATAAAACAATTTTTTATAGTTAAGTATGAAAGTCTTCTAACTTACATACTAATAGCTTACCACAACTCCAATGCACAAAATCTTTATGTAATATTCTATCAAGAGCAAGCCAGGGCTAGGGCTAAGCAAGTACCAGCTTTGGATCCAAAATAAACTTTCTAGTTACTTTGGTTCCAAACTCATTTACTTACTCAAACTTCTACTAAAAGAATAATCCTTTGATGATTTTAAGTTATGAAGTTCAGTTTTATCTGATGACAACTACAGACTTTTCTGTTCTACAATGATACTACTAAAATATCCAGGAACATAAAAATTAGCTTTAAAAAAAACCCCACAGAGTCTAAGTGCTCCAGCATTTAACCAGACAAATTATTCTACAGATTTGCCTTTTACATGCCAAATAGTAATAAAATACAGAAAAACTATACGAATTTAACCTATAAATATACTTCTAAGTGTTTAATAATATGCACATTATGTTTAATAAAGTTGAATTGAAAAACAGTCATAACCCTCATCTTCTTATCCTCTAAATATCGCCTTGCACAAATTTCCCATTTAGGCTGGTATTGAAGGAAACAAGCTATATAAGTGGCATTTGTGTCTTGAAAAACATATTTAAATAAAATAGATGTAGGGACTACTAGCAGTAGTAAAAAGAACAGCAAGCATATCTATAAATCCTTCATATTTTACTAAGAACTACTGCATATTTGTGTGGAAGTACATTCTTGAACTTTTCCTGTAAGGTTTCCGTGGAGTCT
This sequence comes from Corapipo altera, assembly GCF_003945725.1. Classification (NCBI taxonomy): domain Eukaryota; kingdom Metazoa; phylum Chordata; class Aves; order Passeriformes; family Pipridae; genus Corapipo; species Corapipo altera. Next base: position 1,849,225 of record NW_020884922.1, on the reverse strand, counting down.
TGAAACTTTTCACTGATAACATGCAGTATCTTTCTGGCAAGATACTGGTAAATTCTTTACCAAGTACAATCAAAGCACAAGGGTGAAACACACTAGAGGTGTGTAAGGTACTGTATCAATTCATAAGGGTGTTTAATTTCAGCATACATAAAAACTAAAAATATAATTTCATAGTTATAATGATGAAAATAGAAAGCACGAGTACTCTACTAAAATATCCTTAAAAAGTAAATAAATCTAGAACCTCAAATACTAGAAGAAGTACCCAATACAAAAAACCCTCTGCCAGTATTAGCTCTAATTTGTGAACATATTAGGTCAGAGCAGAAACATATTAATGAATTACTCACTGAGAAAACCTGCGCCTATCACTGCCACCAGCTTTCATCTCCACAAAAAAACCCACTACCTTTCTTTTTTTTCTATCTAGTAACAACCAAACTTCATTTTTAGCTGGCTGTTATCTTAACTATTCTTCAAAACAAATTCACTTTTCTGGTCTCTCTCAAAAAAACATACCATGAAAAAAGTATGAGCAGAGGCTCTTAGTCCTGATTCAATTTTCCGTATTCATAAAGGATCCAACTCTTCTTCATCTTCATTATGTTATTATTTTTATAATGACTCAAACTCTAAGTCTCATTGCGTTAGGTACCACCCAAACACTTAACAAAAATACACTGTTTTCTTCAAATAGCTTACAAATTATCCCTCTTATCTAGACATTTTAATCTACAGTGGTGATAACATTAAAAAGAAAGGAAAACAAGCAAAACACTCATGAAACAATGATGAAAGATATGGCTGAAAACTAAACAGAGTTAATAGGAAGCACCTCCTCAACTTCATGATGTTCTGCAACCAGGTCACAAGTCTCAAGTTCTTGCTCAGGCAAAACTTGAACTTTCAAACTTCCTAACATTGTGAATAGTAAGTCCTTTCTACATGAAAGAAAAGTAACACAGATACAGGTTCTGGGACGAGCCTGTATATAAATAAATAAAATATATTTCTTGGTAGGAAGAAGGAACAGGCATTCAGTGATTACTTTCTATAATGTTGGGGTTTCTTGTGATTTTTTTTCTTTTTTAAACAAAGCTAGTTTTGGTACTATATACTGGTGTACCATAAAATACCAAACCCACAGAATGCATGGTTCAAACGGCACAGGTTATAGTAGTTGTGAATTAGGGTTATTTCCCAGCAAGCACTTGATAAGTACTGATCATTTCTAAGCGATCTAATATTTGTTCACACAATCTTAACACTGGACTTCTAACACAGCATCAATACTGCTACATGAATAGCCTGCTCTTACTGATCAGCAACCACCACCTAGAGCAGTACAAAACAAAATGCTTTAAGCCAAGCAGCCTTGTCCTTTTTGACAAGGTAGACAAGTAAGCTGCTGAGCCTCCACTGTATAAGAGCATATTGTATCATACACCCTAAGAAAGTATTTACTGTATATGTTTTCCTCAAATATTTTTAGAAAAGGCAATCCTCAAATCTAACTACAGATACAAAGGTGTATATTTATGCTTATAATACAGAAAAGTGTGACAAGCAATTTTTCTTCATTTTTTTTTTTAAGAATCTTTCCCTTGAATACAACAAAGTATTTCAAAACCCAATATTCTAAATCTAAAGCATTCTTTGCTTAATTTATCCAAAATCTGTACTTTATTTTTCATTCTCTCAGACTTTGAAACTACTGAAATAAGACAATAAAACTAAGAGCTCCTTTAAAAACCCTCTAATAAAAAGCACTAGGATGCATAAAAAGTATCATAAAGTTTGGAAAGACATAGTTTTTTTTTCGCTTCCTTTTCATCTTACCTGAAGTGTAAGGCACTTAACTGCATTCCACACTATTCCAATAAATTCCTTCATTCTTTCCTCAGGACTTCTGCAACTTTCAGATGAGTTCAACATGGTTTTCACAGGAAGTGACAAAGGACGAGATTCTAATGCAAATAACAAAACTCAGTTACAAAAAGAATATCTAACTAAATAATATACTTACTGATGAGCAAAGAAAAAGATTATTTATTTAAAATTCTAGAAGAGATTTTTTTTCTCACTTTGTATATCTCACTGTGGACATGATAATAATGTCTCTATTACTGGTTTTAAACCTGGCAATACAACTGTATTGGTTAAGCCTCGTGAGAAATGCAATACAATGCAATGAAATTAAAGGCTTAAACTTTTTTAATATAAACTGCTACAAAAATATTATGAAGAATGTTTGCCCTAAACAAATCAAGAAAATTTGCAAAGTGTGATAACCTCTTTGGTGATGGAACAGAAATCCCGGAGGTTTTCACATACTTCACTGCCAGTGTCATCTAAAGGTTTCACCTTTCTAAAATTGTAAGAAGTGAAAGACAGTCCATATTAAATTACAGTCTTTGTTTCCTAAAAAAAATTCCATTAAGAAATTTGACTATGTTTCAAAAAAAGGCATAAAAATTAAACCATTTTCTTACTTTGTCAAGATTAAAGGTATGAAATATTTTGGTAAAATTCAATTTTTTCTAGTAAAAAGAGAAATTTTCTTAAATTGTGAATTATTTCATAACATGAAAATATTTTACATAACCGAAGCATTAAATTGAATATGAGCATACTATAACTTTACAAGAAGACTGAGTGGTGCATAGTTCCTTCTGACATCTTCTACTGAATATTCTTCTCCTTATGTTTTGGGATACCCACCAAATTATTGTCAGTTTCTTAAACATTTCTAGATTTGGCCTACATGTTGTTTGAACTGACAAAACTGAAGGAATAAATTATGAGATCTTCATGACTTAAATTTAAACTAAATCGAGATCAGCACAGGTATGACTATTTATGTCTATCAATTATAGAGCTAAAAGAAATCTGTAGCATGCAAATTACAGAAAAATTCTTCAAACAAAATTATGCTATCAACTGAACTCAGGTGAGCAAAAATATAAGCTCCTTGATATTCATCACTGAGTCATCAGTCAGTTTAATCATGCAATGAAACATGCAGAGATTTAAAACTGAAACATCTAAGAGGTGAATTTCTGTCAAGAGTGTGCAGTGTTAATGCCACAGGAAGAATGAATTTGTGACACTTTCCCTGTCAAGACTAGATTTGATTATTATTCTAGAAAAAATCCTCTCAGATATTCCTGGCTCCAATTATGGATATCTTAGAAGGATAAGGAATGAAAACTGGCTCGTGAGAATGTAAAATCCGTGACATTTCATGATTGTTTGTTATCAGTTATGCTGGAGAGACAAACATGTAAATTGTTCGTATGGAAAAGCAGTATGTTGTAACTGTTTCATAATATCTTCTCACATGGACACTTATGCCATGAAATAAGTCTTCCCTCCACAGTAGGAATGGATTCAGTTAAAACAGACATTCAGTGAAGAATAGCTGCTCTGCTTTAACTTCTTACTCTACCTCAGTTCACACCATCTTTGTAGGCAGGCCCTACACTACACATACTACAAGGTATGAATTAGGAACAGCTTGAGTACCAAGAAATATTAAAATAAAAGAGTTTTTGAAGCACAGAACTCTAGATCACAAGTGTGGATAAGGGTGAGAAAATTATACAAAGTCACTGGGAGACTCTGGAAATTTCACAGGTAGGATGCTTCAGGTCAGGATGAATAGATAAATTCAATGGAAACCAACACATTCTATAATGCATTCAGCAAGGACTGTCAACATCCTATATCAAGTACATCCCTCATGAGTGGGATTTAAAGCTAGGTTTTGTTCCAATATTCTATGTTTTATCTGGAGGAAAACACTCTGCTAATACTCTCTCATTTAGGGGAGTAGCCAGAAACAACAATCTGAATTAAAAATAAAATTTGCTGACTGAAGTACCACTTGTTTCTCTTCATATGTGTAACTGAAACCTGCAGAGCTGATAAAAATTCCAGGAATATCCATGATAGTAAATAGCCTCACTGTAACCCCTCATGCTCAACCAAAAGACAAAAAAAAAAAGAAGAAAGTCTCAAAACCCAACAAAGAGATAAGTAACTATTCAACCAGAAATCATGGAAAATAGAAAAGAAATAAGAAGTGTGTCACATAGGGGAAAGAAGAAACAAGCATAAAAGTAACTCCTAAAGAGAACAGAAGAAAGAAGTCTTCTGTTAATTTTTTCCCTGCCTTGGTAAATCCCAGAGTTTTGCCTGAAGGGATGCTGGGACAGAACAATAGCTTAATTCCCTGTTGGGCGAGGACATCAGTAGATGACACTTGCTAAGAGCCTGTCAGGTGTGGTTACCATGTGTGTTTGGCTAGTCCTCTATAGCAGACATGTAGACTGGATCAGCTCCATCTGTCTCGGTAAGAAGGTTAATTTCCTAAAATAATTATGCTACTTAGCTACTACTGAATTGAAAACCTCAAGACATTTCCTGGCACTGTAATCTGCCTTGTGTTGAAGCTAGATGCCAGTCAGCAACCACTAGATAGAAAATAAGATTTGTATGAAACACTTGGAAATTTATGAAAGGGGGAAACCCAAACCAACACAATGCAGGGGGTGCTGCTTCAGGTTGTACAAGTAGAAGTTTTAAGAAAACTAGTGTACAGAACATAAAATATTTCTACTCTCATCTTCCAGTACCATATATCTGGGATACCCATAACTGGTATTTTTGCAAACATATACACATAAATTGCAGAAGCTGCCACACTCATCATCAGTTTCAGAACACATTAGTAATGAAGAGACTTTTTGAAAAGGACTGATCAGATCAATCCGGATTGAGCTGCCAGAAGGAGCAGTTTTCATAATTAATTTCATATTATGATTAAAATACAGAGGGAGTTAAAAGTGGCAATATTGCAAAATTAATCATTAAACTACTCACTTTGTAGGAGAGGCCACCAAGCCAAACCATAGGTATAAATCCTAGTTAGAGGTGTCTTTCTTAGATACACATCTCCTTCTTTATGTTTTTTAGACTACGGGGAACAAGTTGTTTTACATGTCTGATCCATAAAATACATACGTTTTGAAAATAAAAAGAACATTTGGGAAAATGATGCTATTCTGGCTATTAATACTCAGTGATCTAAGGAACAGAAAAGGGAAAAGAAAACTTTTGAAGTGTGAAGATTTTGGACAAATGGACATTTCCTAAAATAAACCAAAGCAAAAAAGACAACAGATAGAGATCTTCCACTACTGAATTGAAGAATAACATAGTGATAATATGTACTCTGTGCTGGCCTCACTCTTCCAGTTCCTTCTCTCTCCTTATGGCTAGCAATTAAACTGAAGGGAGGTAAAATACAATGCTAATACCTTATTCCTCATTTCTATGTGGTACAGATCTATCATGTCTCATCTCTGTGGCACAAAAAACCTCATTTTTCCTGCCCCACACCTGATGCATTAAGAAGTCAGCAGCTTCTTTCTGATTGGAAAAGGTTATCCTGCTGCAAGCAAACCCATACTTTCAGTAATCCCCAAAAGCTCAAAGAGCTCCTACTTCAAGACAGGTCCACAGACAGACATCCACAGCAGAAACCTGAGTCTGTCATATGACCTCAACAAGCTGGGTAAGCTTTCCTTCCCACATCACTTCATCGGTCATACAGCTTCTCACACATCAGAAAGGAACTAAGCTGAGGAAAATGTTGCAAACTAGCCATAGCTACCAAGAGGCTATGATAGCAAAACACATGAACATTATTTAACAGTATTTAAAGGAAAAAAGAAAACAAAGGAAAAGTGGTCTGCATAGTGTCAAAGTACTCATTGGGATTTCTTTAATATGCATTCAGTTTCATGCATTAGACATGGTTTTCTATTAAAAAAAGCAAAACTAAGGTGTTTGCAACAAATGCAAGCTATTAAGGAACTGATCAAGGGTCTAAGGCATTAGAAATGAGATCAAAATGCAGTGGAGGAAAAAAATTAAAACTTCAAACGACCTTGGAAAAAACAAAATGGCCTACAGAGATATGTGTATGTATGCATACATTTGTTTTTTACAGAAGATAAATTGGTTTCTTTATATGCAAAACAAAACCCTGTATTTACCAATTTTCTGAACCACCAATACTCCTCAGAAGTCTTTCAGAAATACTCACATTTTATTTTTGCAGTGTCATAAGAGAAGTTATTCCCCATATCTGGATGACTGATATTTGAATTATTCATGTAACTGGTATTTTTTTTGCAAGGATAGACTCTGATAATTACTTTCTAAAGTTTGCACTCTTCATCAGGATGCTTGAGAATAAGAGCAGAACTTAACTAACTTAAATAAAAGGAGAAAATTCTTTTAAGCTTATAAAAATATGCGATATATTTGCTGGTATACTGAATAGTATTTGCAGCCTTTGAGCATTTTTGCTTCTACTTTACTAATAGTACAGATAATACATTACTTTTATCTACCAAAATGATAATTGAGCCACACAGTCCCTGACAACCCACGAGAGCGAGTCCTTTGTACCCAAGGAAATGGAAGCAGAGAGGTGCAGTAACCAAATTTGCATGGCCATTTGATGAGTTAGCAGCAGAGTAAGTGTTAAAATACAGAGGCTTTTAATCTACTGTCAGTAAACAAAGACAAGTGTGATATTAACATTGTTGTGCAACCAGAAAGGATCTTTCTGTGTGAAAGTGTGTGTTGGCTAGGGATTGGCTGTCGTCAGCATTTTCTCCCACCAAATTCTTAATGATTGCAGAACTATTTCTGGCAAAAAATACCTATTTAGTCCTGGGAACAAAAATAGAAAAGCACTGACACTTTCATACAAATCAATAACAGCCACTAAGAGCTACTGAGCTACTATATTAGTAACTACAGAAATGTGACATATACGTGTTCATATCTAAAGTCTATGCCTGATTTTTTCTTAATATCACTTACCATTCCAAATACAATTTATACTATGAAGTAAGAATTTCAGCCTTTTGATTTGCAGTAACTTCTGATAAATGTGGATTCTGCCTAGTATCCTGCCTTATAAAAATACCTGAAAAGTTACTTAGTCTTATAAATATAATCTAAAAATAAACAACCATTTTTTTCTCTCTCAGCATTGAATGTTTGATACAGAAAGAATGTCTGATATACTACACTGGCTTTGAGTTACTAATGTTTCTGAGATTCATACAGTTTCGAAATCCACACAGCGAACTGAAGAAATCATGACACTATAACAAAAAGCCAAACATTTTACTAGCTGAAAAAACTCAGAATAATGCATTTTTGATATAGATATGTGATTGTCCAGCCATTTAAAACTTTCAATAAATCACCTGTGCCTTGACATCTTCCTTTTAAATAATCCTTTCAAGAACTAAAGCCCTTTCATAAAGATCCCAGTATTTTCAGGCACCCTAGGAAAATGTGTTACAGACTTAAATTTCTATATTTTACTTAACCTATTTAGCATCTTTTTAATTTCATTCATCTTCCCAAATTAATCATTATACATTTCCTAGTAGGCATGAATAAACAATAATCATTCAGTTCATTGAGCAGAAATAGTGACCTACTAATTCAAATACTTTAGATAATCCATTGATTTCTCACCAGACAGACTTCTCTCACATTTGCCAGGTTTTTGCGTTCCAACGCATTAGGTTCATTTTAGCATGAACCTAATTGAGCGTTCTAGCTGTACTTTAAGGAGAAAAAAACCCAGTAATTACATCCATTTTTGCTAAGTACAGGTCCTATCCTGCTATACTATACTCAGTAAAACTTTTTTTAACTTAAGATGAAACTTCAAATAAAGACATCAGTCTGTCTGGACTCGTCTACATTTAAAGCTTCATCCTTTCTCCAATTTTATGGAAAAGTTCTTAATAGTGGTTCAGAAATATCTCATGCATACTTTTAAGGAATTTTAAGAATTACTTAAGTAAAGCTTTCAAAACTGAATTACTAACACTTCCCATAACAACCAAGAAATTTCAGTTATAGTAAGTATCTCATGGTCAATTTAAGTTTTATTATAACTACACTGTCAAATATTAGGAAGTGATTGAAACGAAAGGTGGAGATCTTTCTTTGCCTGGTTTCCTATGGAAAAAAGGTTTATGCATGCCTATACTCTATTCTTATGCATGCAACTAATTTGCTTGTTTTGTAACTCTTTTTGCATTTGCTGGTCAATAGAAATCAAATTTGACAGGATAAATATTTCAAAGATACTAAGTTTCTACCAGTTCTTCGAAAATAAGTAAGCAGGGTAAAGCAGCTAGAAATTGCCAACAAGAGCTCTGTCCTTACTGGAATTCAGGCATTGGCTGGTCAATATAAATCAAATTCGACAGGATAAATATTTCAAAGATACTAAGTTTCTACCAGTTATGGGAAAATAAGTAAGCAGGGTAAAGCAGCTAGAAATTGCCAACAAGAGCTCTGTCCTTACTGGAATTCAGGCAATTTATACAGGACAGAGAACATAAGGGTCATCTAAGATAGAATTTTCAACTTTCTTGTTAGGACATGGTCCTCTACCTGCTTGAAATACCAACAAAAAGTAGACTAAGTGTAACTGAGTACTTACGAAACTTTCTAACTCTTTAATTATTTCCCTGTAAGAACAATAGTTTCAAAGAACAAAATACCAGTGTTCCAGAAACATAAGACATTTTTCCAAACTGGAGTGCTTTCACGTCCTATATTTCTCTCCATATGCACATACTCTTACGCAACACATCGACACTTCCTGCAGAATGAAACAATGCTGGATTCTCTTCTCGGCTTTGAACTTGGGACTAACACTGAATTTGTACTAGAATTACAAGACCAGTGAGCTGTGTGACCTGCAGACCTAGTCCATGAAAAACACTGCCCCAAACCCCCCCACTGTTTAATTCTCTTTTGCAAATTTGTCCACCAGACAACTAAATGGAGCAATTGGGTGCTAGACACAGTGATGAAAAGCACTTGCCTGCTTTTGCAGGCCTAATGTACACTCATGACATGGCTGAAATGCAGTCACCACCTGTACCATGGGCAAACACCTTGCCGTTGCATAACAGGGATCAGCAAAATCTTATGTGACAAGTGTACGTTCAGTTATAGACAAGGTATTCAGTTTTCAGATGCCTTTGTAACAGGTTATGGGGCCTACTATTAACAGAAATTTCATAACTTATTAGATGATACATTAAATTCCACTTACCTACCTTTTCTGTGGCTATAAGAAAAGTCAAATTTGAGGATTCTGAGTGAGAAAAAAATTAATAACCTTTTCAGCTTCTGTAAGTAGCTCCTTCCATTAAAGTATGCTCCTCATAATAAGAGCATATGTGAGACTACTTTCCCACTGTTACTGAAAAATTACATGACATAGTCACTGGGTTACATCTCACAAGACAGCATCAAATTTGTATCTGGGATATCACAGTTACTTCCAAACACTGATAGATGCTGCTGAAATTAAATTTCATTATATTGACTATAAAAAGACCTCTCTAGGAGGCAGTAAAAAACCCAAAAAACCCAACAAAAAAACCACACACACCCTGATTTCATCTTTAATCATGGAAAATGTTACTGTGTTCTTCGAACACCGTGAAAATAATTATAATAATTTAATAAATATGAATGAAATTTATGGGTTATTTTAGTAATGAACAAGCACTCATCTTGAATGTGTGAACACAGGTACTTTAGCTGTAATCATTATTCAATGGTGTACACAAGACAGCTTTCAAAGACTGCACTACTCATCTACTGCAGCCCATACTATCTCCTTGTATAGGTATGCTACATATATTACATAATTACACATACATATAGCAACCATTTTGCAACTATCCAGACATAAGAGCTATACCTCTATGCACAACTATGGGTCTGCAAATCACTTTTTATTGAACTAACATGACTCTGTCGAATTGCTGAGAATGGGAGAAGTGGGTGGACAGAGAAATTGAAGTAAACTTTTTGTAATTATCTTTATCACCTTGCTTGTTCACAGCTACATCACACAAAATTTAAACTATATATTCTATTATCTTACTCTGTTTTTGAAGCCTCTGTGGTTAAGGAGATTTATAAATAACTACATTTGAGACTTAAGAACAGAAACCCTGGATTTTCACAGACAGATACCATATAAATAGTAGTTTTGCTCTTTTCCCATGCTTCATTTTTGGCAAGGTCTCAGCAGCCATTAACTAATAAACTGAACTCAAGATCAATGTTTTAAATCATTTTACAGCTGTGATTACAAACTGCTTTCATCTAGTACATAGGGTTGCCTTCTAGCAGTTCTCAAGGGAGTGACTGCTGAGACCATGCTAGACTTGAAAAGAATTAATTCAAAATTACCACCTGAATAGCATGATTTTAAGATGAAATCTCTTTCAAATTATAAGGACTATGCATATGTGCATATTATCAATGCAGGATCTCAGTTTTCTGACAATTTAAAACACGTGTAGCTAGAGCCTTGGCAAAAAATAAATATGAGGCTTACAAGAATCATTGCCTCTTTACCTAGAATAGGTTTGTAGCATAGGTAGTATTATATGTCCTAGATCTATAATCAGTGTGGTATTCCTGGTTTAAAACAGTGACACAAATAATGAATGAAAAAATAGTCAGAAAGTAGGTGAAACTAGAAGAAAGGAATTGAAGTGAAAGAGGTACCCGAAGAATTAGAAAGGAGAAGAATCACAGGCACTCTATTCTTAGTGCAATGAACTGAAGTTATATTTGCCATATTCCAACACATTATACAGCTGTAAAGAAAGAAATTGTGAAAGAAAGGATCAACTGAAGCTTCTCCGAGAACGAGATCTTACCTTTCACACTTATCTAACCTTTTTTAACCACTGTAACTAGTGGCTTCATAATCAGAGAGCTTTTTTTTTGTGACACAAAATATGTGTTAGCTTCTACAGACCCCTGAATCTTCCACCACAAAGCTAACTCTGACAAATGTGGCACAAGAGAACTCTACAGGCATGAAGCTGCAGAAGGATACACAGAGAACAAGCCTGCATGGCACTGCAGTGTGACATGACTCTCCTTTCTTTCTTTAATTAAGGGAAATCTGTGTGGTTTACTGCAGCAGGCAGAGCAACCATTTAATTAATTTCATTACTATACAAGGCTTTCAGTCCTTGACCTTCATTATAGGATTCACATTTTTTTCATGTAAATATCAAATATTTCAGATATGTTACACCTGCCATTTTATCTCCAGAGTATAACAAACACATAAACATATTAAGTCACAGGTGTGCTGGTTTTGGCTGGGGTAGAGTTAATTTTCTTCACAGTGGCCGGTATGGGGCTACGTTTTAGATTTGTGCTGAACACAGGGTTGGTAATATAGAAATGTTTTTGTTATTGCTGAGCAGCGCTTACACAGAGCCGGGGTTTTTTCTGCTTTTCATACTGCCACACTGGCAAGGAAATTAAACTCTGTGCTGCAAAATTGTTTAATAGAGAAGCCAAATATCTACTTAATGTCAAAAAATCCTCAGCACTTAGGCTAAACTTATTTGATAAACTGATTGAGTAAATAAGCAGTAATTAACACAAATTAAATCTACAAATGAACTCTTAATTTTTCCAGAAATGTGTGTTGTACCAAGTAACTGAAAATAGATCTTGATATTTACTTCAATCTAAATGTGGAAGGAGTTGAGATGCACAGAAGCCCCTATTTTGCTTTTATGATGTTATTTGTAATTTCATTTTGTTATTTCTCACACACACACACACAAAAGCACCCCAAAAAACAAAACTGACATCTATGGCCTTCCTAGATTTTGAACAATAATGTTTCCCTTTAGTAGACAATTCTGGTGTTATCCTTACTACAGAAAAGATAATATTCAAGGTGAAGAACAAAGGCCAAAAACCAAAAAGGTCTCCCAGCAGGGAGACTGGGACTCTAATTTTCAAAATCCAAGTACAAAGCTACTTCTGCAAATCATATGCCTATTTTTTATAAATCAGTAATTAAGAAAAACTAATCTAGAATCTGTTTATGCAAATACCTGTGTTTCAATGTCAAATATTTGAAATTACAAAAGTTTCTCAAGTGAATTACAGTTTGTGCTTTGCAGGCACAGGTAGAATTAACCTCAAGAAGAAAAAACCTATATCATTCATTATATTGATACAGCAGAATAGATGACAAATACAGTTAAAAAAAGAATATGCTTGATAAAGTCATTTAATTATATGGGCATATATATTTACCTACATACTAGGCATAAATGAAGGAAATGCATAAATGATTTGTAAAAATCATTTACAATGGTAAAAATGAAGAATATTCATAAATAAAATAGAAGTCTTTGAAATGAATCTATTGTTTTACTACCAACGATAACACAACAACCCACTATGATTCAGCAAACAGATTTTCTGGTTTTAGCCCTTTTTATCAAAATAGGCGTTTATCCCAAAACAGCATTTAACTCTAACACTAATGGACAATACTGTAATCTTAGTTTCAGCAGACAAGATCCTGAAGTACTTCATGATTATCTGGAAATAAACATCAATGCGAAGGAAAAGAGAATTTGCATAGTGTATTTCAGAAGGATCAATAAATGTTTCAGCTGGACAGTAATTTTCTTTGGATCATTACCTACTTTACTACTAGCAGACAGTACTATATGAATAAATAGACTAGAAATTTCCAGAAAACCATATCATCCTGATTAGTGATAACAAAGTTTCAGTTTAGACTCTTAAATGTCCAGAAAATATTCCTAAACTTAAATAGTTTCTTGAAGTCCAGAAACAGAAGCACTAACAAATGCACTTTCTATGGGTGATTTTGAAAACAATGAATTTTAACTTTTCATGCACAAATCTTGACTTCCATACATGCCAGACTTTAAGCAATGCAAACAGACTGACTGAAATCAGAGATTAATCACAGTGAAGTCTGACAAAATTATGGACTAAGTATCAATGCAATTGGCAGATATCCTATTGAAAGCAGCTCTCATTTATCTCATTTTAAAAAAACTATTATATGAAACTATCAGAGCCCCAAAGACAGCACTAAATGAAAATGAGAAGAAAAATAAACATGTATTTCAAAGTTATACGTAAGATTATTTTTAATTCAAAAATTTGTAATTTCTTCAGAGCTAAAAGTTGTTCCATATTATTTGCACAGCTGATGTGTTCAATGGTGAAGGCATGTTATTGAGAGGCTGCAAATGCAGGAAGGCTACTTTCAATTAAGTGATCATACCTGTTACTGTTTTTGTTTTGACAGGACTGCTGGCATACTCAGAGGCTTGATTTGATTGCTGCCTTGCCAAAGGTGCACTTCCAACTGATGCTTCATCCTCTTTTTTTCGAGTTACTGACACACCAAGCGGAACAGCTCCTACAGATTGCTAGAAAAAGAAGTACCTTGTGAACCACTGAAAACCAAAACACATTAATATTGGATTATGACACTGTCATGAGAAGCATGTCAAACTACGTATTTTGAAATGTACAGAAGACAACTTGAAACACTGATTGGAGCACAAATATTCTGAAAACCAATTATGAAATGCTACATTCAGACTTGCACCTCTAATTCTTAATGTCAGTCCTGTTAGTCTGAAGAAAAAAATCTATAACAAAAAACTGAAATATAACTAACTTAAAATACCATGGTTGTTAGCCAGCCCAAATGCACATGAATAAACCTGGCTGATCACCAAAGTAAAATAATTATCTGAATGTTTAATGGAAATTGAAAAATCTTAGCCAGATATGAAGATCCCAAAGAAATTTATAACTTTCATTAAGCTTCAAAATAAAAGGTTCTTTGATATTTATACATTACTGTGCTTGTTTCTCATATTTTAAGTATAAAATTTAACTGACAACAACTGATTTTGAACTGTATTGTTCTTCATGCATAGTTGCTCAAAATGTGACACTTGTACAAAACCAAAGGCATTAAAACCTACTTTGAAGGACTGGATCATTATTTTAAGATTAGAAAAGAGCAATGTGTATTAATCCATGTGGGTTATGGAACTGGAGGTCCACAAATTAATACAGTCTATTGGCTTTGTTTTAACTTTTTTTTATTAATGAAAGCTACAAAAGACAAAATTATTAAAAAAAATTTGATCCTCAACATTGCTGTCCAGTTGGCTCTTAATATTTTGCTGTAGCATCAGCTGCTACGTAAATTGTAGATGCATCACAGTTGACAAAAGCAGAATATTTATACCATTGATTTTGCAGAGAGTTATCACTTAAGGATGACAAAAGTTTTTTCTAAAGATCAGACATTAGGATTACACGCATCTTAATTTTGTAATTTAATTTTGTTCTTATTGGAGTGAAAATATAATCCATAGAACTGCGTAATGAGAAACCCCACACATTGCATTAGGAATCTCTGTGGGAAACAAATTCGTGTGAGGCAGGCAATGTGCTTGTAAATTTTCTCCAATAGAAAACAGATCCTGAATCAAGCAGTGTGCAACATGTGCACACATACAAAACCCCAAAACAAACAGAAAAATCATTTAATTGAAGGAGAATGACTTCCAAACGCCTTCATCATTTTCCACTATAAAAGTAAATTAAAATAAGAAAGACAATTTAATCCTATTCCAGTGAAAACAATCAACTTATATATACAGTGGTATGCAAAGTTAATAGAAAAAGACTAATGTCAATGACAAACAGAACTCTCATCTCTCCTCCTCCCTCTGAATGTACAGTCATTAATTTTGTCTCCAAAAGCACAAAAAAGTTGTTCTGGAACATAGTAACATGCCACTTTGGTGTCCTCTAGCTATAACAACATCAAAAATCCCCATCAGCTTTGAGAAGACAAGCTATGCCCCACAGAAATACTTCCCAAATGCATACAGGGAGATGATCTGAAGTTTTCTAAACATTCATCAGACATTTTACATCACTTATTTTCACTAATTTTCAAAATCTATCCATTTATCTGATATAACTTTTCACAAGGCAAAGCCATTTGCAGCTTTCCCGTGATGGCAACAGTTGAGCCATCATTTGGCAATTCTGGATGTAACATTGTACGAACACTGACTTGCCAAAGTGAAGCAAGAATTTTTGAAGAATGAATGCAGACAATACAGGACAGTTCAAAAGACAACAGGATAGAAATACTGTCTGAAGAAGCAGTTATCTATTTCTGAACCACTAAAGAAACGAATCAGCAAAATATAATAAGTTACACTACTAGTCATGGAGTGAAAAACATCAAGGCTATCACAGCCAGACAAAGCTGGAAAAAATTATGACCAAATATTGAGTGCTTGAGTGCTGATCTGGACAATGAAACAGCTGTTTTATCTTTGCTCACTGAAATCAAGGCTGATGTTGCTGCTGATGACGCCCAGTACAATCTTGTCAGGTTTTTGGCAAAAGATTTCTGGTTAAAAGAATGCAGAAGATGAAAGATCAGCATTGAACTGGATGGAAAAGGATCATCAAGATTTGGGTTTTAGCCACAAATTGATGAGGAAATTGTTGCTTGGGAAATAGCAGATGACAAGAGCCCCACAGCTGCAGGAGAAGCTGAATCTGATGGGAAAGGAGATATTGCAGGCAAGTGTTATCATAAGAATTTCATCACAAGAATCCAAAAAGCTAGCTATAAAGTAGTATGCAGTAAACCTTAAATACACCTACTTGGGATTAAGCTTTATGGTTACTAATTGGTAGTGTTATAAAGAAGATAAAGAGCACGTAAGAAAGTTCTGGAACCACGGCAATGTTTATATGATGTTATTTTGTTGACACAAAGTCAAAATCAGATTCTGTTCTAGAATACTGATCACAGTTTTACCAATGGAATAATGTTCTGTGGCTGTTATATACAGAATACGAAATTAATTACAATTCACAGAATTCAGAATAAAAAAATTTACTATTTTTCAAGTACAATTATTACAATTAAGTTTTTGAGCGGAGGCTGAAAAACTACAGAAAAGCTATCCTTTTCTGAATTTAATTTTTATTGGCACAAACAATCTAAGACATTACACACCATGTGAAGTATGTGTACACAAAACACGCACATACATATATGCTATTTATGCACACAAATGGATCAACAGATACTAAATTTTTTTTTTACTTCATACTGCCTGGTCAACATGACTTCGGAAATGATAAAGATCTAAAATCAGAGAAAGGCTCAGAGTAATACTAGCTAAAAACCAACCTGCCAGAAATACTTAGACCCAAGTATTTCCTGGATTTATGTGGAGATATGCCAACTAACCAAACCTAAAATATCCTGTAAAGAGGGCTAGTGGAAATTTGCCCTATGTGAACTAATATTTTATTTTTCTTGGGATTTTTGGTAATTAAATATTTTATTTCTGAATTATAATTTCCCACAAGTGTGAGGCTGAAGAGATTGCAGGCCAAGCTGGGAACATGAGAAATGTGTTTTTACAGAAAATTGGACCAACAGAGCAGACAAGTAACTTTCATTTGAGGGATGCCTATGCAGTCTCCTCCTTGATAACAAACCAAAGGCAAAAGAATATTCCAAGATAAGAAATTAACTATTACTATCAAAAGAAAAAAAATGAAGCACTGGCTTGTGAAATGTAGAATTCAAAAGAATCAGTCCAGACGTGGTCCAGAAATGGTACCAAACCCAGCTCTCCCCTATGGCGGATGCTGCATGCACACAGATGGATGTGTACATGTGCAGGAGCTTGTACCAGCAAGCAGAAAGAAAAACTACTGAAGTCTTTGGAGTGGGGACAGATGGCAGTTTCACTCAAGATATGCTGTTTATTGAACATCTAAGATCACTATCATGCAATCACTATCTCCCTCAGAGAAGAATATTTACCCGTGTTACAAGACTGTCCAAGCTGTGCCAGAATGAGCTGCAACAGCAAGGAGAATCTACCTTGCCCATCTTACAAGTTCTAGTATCTTGAAATCAAAAAACTGCAGAATTACATTTCATTGGTTTGATTTCTGAGATTAATAATATACTTAAACTGCTTCAGAGAGTTCAAACAAAACTAGGCATTAGGCCTAGTTCCCAATTAAAATTAATTAATTGAAATTAATTGCTAAATAAAAAGACTAGGCATGTCTAACCCCTGGGGTTCATAAAAGCACCTTCTTTCCTGGCAGGTGAACTTGCTAATTCAGATGAAATTCTGTGACTGCTTCAGGTAGGAACCTCAGGCATGGTTGGAAAAGTGCTCTGCTGGGATAAAAGACCAATCTCTGATTAGCTGTAATGTTTCCAAACTTATGCAATGAACTGGTGCCAGCCAAGACATATAAGAACATATATAGAACATATATAGACATATATAGAACATATAAGGTTTGAGTCCCACGTAGCTCTAGTTTCCTAAGCAAGCAGTAACTTCATTCCTGTATCCTTTAGAAACATGATTGCCTTCTCTGGGGTAAGGGGTGACAGATTCTGAATAGGGATAAACACAGTGCTCCTGACCTGCAAGTAATATCAGAAATCAAAACCTATCATAATTTGAGAAGTCTTTGCACACCAAGAAGATAATTATGTCTACTGTAGATACATGCTTGTTTTATCAAAGCCTTTCCTGATACTTATCAAGGTAAAAGAGAAACTAGGCAACACAGCTCTGCCCTTAACAGCCAACTTTGCTGCAACAGGGAAAAATCTTAAGTTTGGGTACTGAAACTTACTCTTATATTGAGTCATTCATTCATTATCAGAATCATTTGGCTCTTAAAGAACCAAAGATGTGCAATATAGCGAAAGTCATCCCAAGACAGAACAATTTAAAGGACTTTTTCTGCTAGAGTCTACTGACCAAGCCATAATGATAAAATCACTTCAGTCAAAAATTCCAGAGAGACCTCTGGTGCAGACTTCTGAATGAAAAGGTGCCCAAAGTACACCACCAAGACAGATAATACCCACAGGTTACATTGAACTTTCCATAAAGCAGCGAAAAGATTTTGTAACAAGGTAAAATTCCCAAGATAAGGGTAGTGAAAAGAGAAAATGAACAAAGAAAAAAAAGAGTAGAAGGAAAATAATTAAATTGAATTGTTAATGACAAATTCTGTAATCTACCTACACACCTGAGGAAAAATTCTTCATTTTGAATTCAGATGCACAGTCTTCCATGGCAGAGACGTTTATGGAAAGAGAGAAATTTGGATTCTGGATTAATTTAGGTGTATACATTCCAGTGCTATAAAGCCCAATGAATCTGGAAGAGGTGCAGTGTATTTTTCTGTTCTTGTATACAGCTAAGGATGTTCACCCTGAACTGTTGGGCTTAGATTTACTCTTTTACTGAAATACTCATTAGATTAGGTAATAACACATGCATGCATATGGAACAGTCAAAAAAATGACAGAAGTATGCAGCCATACACATTTATATTATATATCTATGTGTAAACAGACATTTTTGATAGCTTAGTCTTCCCTGAAATTACTCATTTTATCTCATAGAAACGAGTAGTGAAAGAAAAGTATTGACAGGCCATGAAGGCTTTACAGTAATGTGCATTTGAGAAAGATGACATGCTCATTTATAAATTCACTGCAAACAGCATCATACATACCTGACTATCTCACATCAAAGTATAGCTCAGGCTTCTTTACCAAGGAAAACAGACTCTTCAAATTTTTATCTGTGTAAAGCTAAGTATGGGATTTTACAAGGGAGTAAATACATGAAAAACATCATTGGTTAACAAATATAAAAAGACATATCTGAAAAAGTCTTCAAAAATATTCAAATATCAAAAAATATCTAAAAGTTACTAGAAACAAGGCCTTGCTGCCACAGGACACACCTGAAGAAAAAATCTTCAAAAAATAGTCAAAATAAAACATTAAATTATTGGAAACTAGGCCTTAAATTTGACTTTGTGTTGCTTTCTAATTGGAAGGCAATGTTAGGCTGTAAACCACATACATACAAGAAGTCACACTCCATAGTGATATCTTTCCCAAATTCTGTTCTAACTAATCTTTCACAAGACATTAAAAAATGCCTTATGGCATTCAGATACCCAAGGTATTCGGTCTGCATACCTTTTCAACAGGGCATTCAGACCAAAGAAACACAAGGGGTTTAAGTAGACATTACAGATATGCTGAGTTACAGAACTGGTGCACATACTACAACATCACATTGGTGCTGCTACACATAAAGCTCATTTGACAAAAACAATCCTTATAAACTAAGTATTCTTAAAAAATTAACACCAATTTTGGCTGACATGTTTAAAAACAAAACCAACTCAAACTTCTGCATCAGTTTACACTCTGATTAAAATCTAGCATAGGTTCATCAGTTCATCAAGTCGGATAGGGATGTCTTTTGATTTTGCTGTTGCAACTTCATGGATTATTATCAGTTACTGAAAAAAATGGTGGTAGCAAACATATCTCATAGAAGTCTAACAAATTCAGGGAACCAGAAATGTGATATTTAACACCGATAATGTAAAATATGTGATTTCAATGTAGGATGTATGGATGGGAGTGCAATGATTCTAGCTTATAGTAATTTTCCTTTGAGCAGTCACATGGACAGTATATAAGCATAATAATTACATTTTTATCAGATTTCTTATTAATGTATTTGTTCTTAAGATGTAGGCCTTAAAAGCAAAACATTCACATTCAAAAAATTTACCCATGTCGAACATAATATTTCTTATATGTATTGACATCTTTAAACCTTTCTTAGTGTTTCTATTTCATAGTTATAACACAACCAATGTCAGTACAAAAAATATATACCACGGAATAACTTTCTTCAGAATAGTTTTCACCTATTCTTCAGGTTTTGAACTAAAGGAGAGTAAAATCCTAAAGTATATTTCTTAATTCATTCTTGCCATATTAAATACTAGAAAGTTGAAAATCAATCCATTGACCATTATTACTATCAGATGACAGCTTAATAATAAGATGGCATGACAAATTCACTCTTTTTTAACATATACATTAAGCCATTGGATGGGGCTTTGAGCAACCTGGTCTAGAGGAAGGTGCCCCTGTCCATGACAGGGGTGTTGGAATTAGATGAATTTTAAGGTCCTTTCCAACCCAAACCATGCTATGATTCTGTGATTTTAGCAAGTTCTGGTTGTTGAGGTTTTTCTTTCAAACAAAGAATTTGGTGTATCTTGATAGGCATGATGCTCAGAAGGGGTTGAATTAAAACATCTCTAAGATGTCTCTAGCTTACAAGCCAAAAACTGAGGATTTTGAAAATATTTTTAAGACACAGTACTTTGATTTATAAAGTTTATTCCTTGATCTGTCCCAAGACTCAAGTTATTTCAGCTCATTATTATTAAAAATAAACAGTAATTCCTGCCAGTTTAATATATAGTGTATTTTGGGTGTTCTGGGGGATTCAGATTTTTGAGTTATTTTTAATCCATCATCTTGCAAAGGTTGGTGTTGCTTACTGCACACTGTACACACAGTACAGTGGTCCAAACAGGAAAGGTGAACCAGTAGTGTTTTTTCTTAAACAAAGCAGCATGTAATACTTTCTACACTTATTATCTGGAAAGACCATTAGCTGATGATGAGGTGAATAGATTCTCATGATATCAAATATCAATTCCTTACCTCATCCTGTCCCTATTACCAATCTGTGGTTTGTTGGTTTTTTTCTAACTTTTCTGACACTAAACAACTGTATTTTCTTCTCCTTGCACATTATTCAGAGCTGTTAGATACAAAATCAACATAAAACACTTTAGAAAATAAATGTGTATAAATCATGTAAGTATTACACAATCTTTATTAAATTCTTGTGCTCGCTTGAGTTTAGAAAAGGAAAGGAGTAGGAGAACAAAAGAGCTGAAAAAGAGCCAGCTAAAATATTTCATTATCTATAGGAATACATGTTGATATTAAGTCAGGAAAATTATGAACTTCTTTTCCTATTGGAAAAGGCTGAGGTACTGAATACCTTCACCTCAGTCTTTACCGGCAAGACCAATCTTGAATCCAAGCTACCAGAGACTGGGCAAAAGGCTGGAGCAAGGAAGGCTCACCCTAAGGGGAAGAGCATCAGATCAGGGAATACTAGACAAACTAGACATGTAAGTCCATGGGATATACCCATGAGTGCAGAGAGAGCTGGCAGATGTCATCACAAAATCACTTCTGATGTTCTTTGAACAATCATGGCAACTGGGAAAGCTGGTTTTGGACTGTAAGAGAGCAAATGTCACTTCTACTTTCAAGATGGGCAAGAAGAAAGCCCAGAGAACTAAATGTCAGTCAATCTCACCTGAAGATGAGGAACAACTAATCCTGGAAACAACTTCCAGGTATATGAATGAGAAGGTGGTGGTTGGGAGTAATCAGTATAATTTCCAGACCACGAACTCCAATAAATAGCAGTGTACCCCATGGGTCAAAAATCTCATGTGCCAGTATATGCTGGGGCTGCCCAGCTGGAAAGCAGCTCTGCAGAAAAGGTCCTAGTGGACACCAGGTTGAACAAGAGGCAGCAAAGTGCCCTTGCTGCAAAGAAGGTGAACGGTGTCCTGGGTTGCATTACACAAAGTACTGCCAGAGGAAGTGGTCATTTCTCAGTACTGGGTCTAATTCTGAACTCCAGAACATGAGAGAGATGGGCATACTGGAGCGAGTCCAGCAAAGGGCCACAAAGATGATTAAGGTACTAGAGGATCTTATATATGAGAAAAGGCTAAGGGAGCTGGGATTGTTCAGTCTTGAAAGGAGAAAGTTCACAGGGGACCTTCTCAATGTATAATAATACCTCAAGGAAAGGTGCAAAGAAATTGGAGCCAGGGTCTTCTCAGTGGTGCCCAGTGAAAGGAGCAGCAGAAATGGACATAGAAACACAGAGGCTTCCCTCTGAATGAAAAAGAAATATGTTTTTACGGTGAGGGTGCCTGAGCACTGGAATAGGCTCTTTATTCAGCAAGACCTTGTACAACTTACTCTAATAACTGATAGGATTTTGCAGACTTCACACTGAATAGTTAGCCCCAAGTTCTGTTCAAAGACAGATGCTAATTCTATTTCTGGCTAATATAAACATAAGCAGCACTGGCTTTGCCATATCGCCTTTTAAAGAAAATAAGCTGCACATTACACCATACAGTACGCAAACAGACAGTAGAACTTCTTACTACAAACTCTTTCAGTAGTAGAGTGGTGAACCTCACTGGGCTGCATGTACCCCCAATATCCCAGCACAGCAATCATTAATTGTTCTGTTCCTGCTGAAAAAAATCTCTAATTATGAGACAAAGATCTAAAGATTCTTACAATTGTCATTTAATAACTGACCACTTATAACACTTGAAGAAAAGCACCAAGACCAGTGTTTACAAAGCCATAGTGTTGTCTACTCTCTTATGTGGTTCCGAACCATGGGTCATCTACCGCCACCACCTGCGTCTCCTAGAACGCTTCCATCAACGCTGCCTCCGTACAATCCTTAACATCCGCTGGTCAGATTATGTGACCAATACATCTGTACTAGAGCAAGCAGCTGTCACAAGTATTGAGGCCATGTTACTGGGAATGCAGCTGTGTTGGGCCGGGCACGTCTCAAGGATGAAGGACCACCGCCTCCCTAAGATCCTGCTCTATGGTGAACTTGCCACTGGCTGCCCCATGAGAGGAGCCCCGAAGAAAAGATACAAGGACTCCCTGAAACAACATCTCAGCCTTGGCCTTATTGATCAACATAACTGGTCTACTCTGGCATCAAATCGGGAGGCCTGGAGACACACCATCTATAACGCAGCTGTCTCCTTCGAGAATACACGCAGGATCACTCTCGAGGAAAAAAGGCAACGCAGAAAGAACCGTGCCTTGCAGAATACACCATCTAAGGAGTCTTTCTGCTGTGCCTTTTGCAATCGGATATGTCTGTCACGTATTGGCCTCATAAGCCACCAGCGTGCCTGTAACAAATGTGGATAGTGCCTTCCCAAATCTTCGTTCACGAAGCCTGGCCATGATGATGACTTATAACTGAGAGGGAACATCAAGCGATAGAGACCACTAGTTTTATCAACTATGACAAATTTAAGCTCTAGAAAATTCTGCCAAACAACAGTTATAAATAAGTTTAGTATCACGCAAAACCCGTGTTCTTCTCAGGTCAGGAATATGGGGTATGAAAGTTAGCGTCAAAAATACATCAAGAAAACATTGTGCCACACAGACCCACACCCTTTGCTTCTTCTATCTTTTTCAGCCACTTTGTACGCAAACATGTAGTTTGATATGATATACAGAATCTGCTACAGAGCTCACCTCTGCCAAGTTATGAACTGTATGGTTCATCTCCTATTAAATGGGGTTTAATTAGAGTGGTGACTTTATAACCAGTTATATAATTATTTGATAGACCATCCCAAATTTTAAAATAGGATGAGTTATTCAGACTCAGAAGGCTTATGAGGTCTCAGTAGTTAAAATTAGTTGCAAAATAATGATCCCAAACACTGACCACAAAACCACTTTTGTTCTTTAAATCAAGAATGAAAAATTTATGAAATTAAAATTTTAATATGCAAACTTAACATTTTAAATAATTCAAAATAAGATCAAGTATGCGCAATAAGCTACACAGAAGATGGTAACAAACAATAAATATTTGGAAAAAGAATGTACTACTGGCATATATGGAAGTGAACACTTCCCCACTCCCACTCCTTTCCCTCCAAAAATACATACCTGTTGAATGTGCCTACTAGCTCGTTTCTGAGGTTGGTAGATAAGCCAGGTATACAGGACTGGATCAACATTAATTGCTAATCCTTGTACACTGGACAAGAGAACTGCACCTACACACCATAAAAAAGAGAAAAAAATGTAAACTATCTGCTTAAGAATCTCCTTATATGTATTCAGTTTTCTTACACATAAATCATCTTTCATGCAGACTTTTGTTTGGCTTGGATTTACATACATTTTAAATTCTAACCAAGAGTAATAATTAAAGTATAAAATTCAATAACTTCTTCCAAGTGAGAAACTTACCAGCACCGCCAGTGTTATGGACACATAAAAAAAGTAGCAAATCGCATTTTGATTTTGCTCATTAAAATTTTTTTGCCAAGAGAAGTGCTTGTTTTCACAAAGTTGTTTGTGTAACTGAATAAACACAACACCTTTCCTCAAATTCTCAGCCAATATTAACACCGCAAAAAATGAGTTAGTAAGACCCTTGACAGAAAGAAAAGAATATAATGCATAACTTCCCACAGCCTCAACAAAAAAATGTTCATGGTCTAGGACAGTGGGTTCTTTTAACAAAGACAGGCCTCCTTTAGGTTAATGTTCTGCCCAAAGCTGCTTAGGACAAACATTTTTCATGTAAATGTGGGCACGAATATTCTTTAGAAGATGAGCTAGGCAAAATAAGGCAAATTTTTTAACTCTGATAAGATTGGCAATCTCAGTACTGTGAGCTCTTAGGATTTTACCCTAAGTTTTACAGTATATCTTATTTTCTTTAAATCTCACTTTTGAATTCTTAGTATTACAAGACAGAGTTACTATATCTTCATTGCTTAAAAGGAAACTTCTAGTTTTCTTATGGTTGTGAAGAAAAACTTACATGGAAAATGTTAAGGCTCAAAATAGGAGAATAACTATCTCAGTACCCAGAAATGTTAGCAGATACACCAAGCTATGCACACTAAACCCCAATTTATATATCACTATTTCCATTAAACCTGCATTAAAAATCTGATGATGCATTGGTGAGGTATATTAATATAATGCAAAGTATCTATTATATTGAAAAAGTATGGCAAATAGAAGTAGGTGGTTATCTTTCCACATAAGCTTTGCAATGTTAAAACAAATTAATTATTTAAATAATTAAATAAATAACAAAATAAATTTAAACAGAAATCCTGGTTACTGGAAGATCCCAGCACCAAGTTCTAGAAAATTACAGTAGTTCTATAATACTTAGAATCATAGTTCCCAAAGCAGTATATACTACATGTACTCCGTAGTATACAATGTAATTATGGAGCAATCTGAACTTAATAATAAATTCTAATAAATTCAGAAAGCTTGACACACAATTCAATGTACTTTCCAAAAAACAGTAAAAACATGAGCTTCAAAACACACATCAGCAAAACTGTAAATGGGAAATTAATTAAAAAAATATAAGTTATGAGTTTATTGTATATAACAAAATTTTAAACTCAGCTGAATTCCAAATAGCAAAGACGCACCAACCTGGGGTGACACAAGCCTAATGAGCACAATGGGAAAATGGCAGTCAAGAAATACACAAAGATAAATCATCTGCCTAGCACAGGCTTGGAGTTGGAACACACACTGTGAGGAACTTCTATGCACAGACTACTCTATGTGAGCTGATGGTTTTAAACGTCAGTAAAAACCTAAGAAATAAATCTGCGGTTAAGGCAAAGCCAATGTCAAGCATAAAGTAAAGGGGTAACATGCAAGTAAGAAGAGCAGTGAATATGTCGTGGCAAGATATGGAGAAAACTAGAAAAAGGAAGAAAAAGGTAACAGAGGATTTATAAAGTATATGCTTCAATCATTAGCTTTTATAGGATACTTGGATGCCAAAGTAAGAGAATCCTGCATCTTTAAGAGATACTGCCTGTTGTCAGCAATACTTAATGAAAGGTTTAACGTATATGTGATTTGATAAGTCGGAGTCAGACCTCCCAAAGAGCGAGGAATAGTCAGCCTACAGGCAAAGTCAACAGAAAATCCCACACTTCTAACAGACTCCTGAAAAGAAAAAATGGTGTTACTATAGCACATCATGCTATGGTAACATAACACAGTTTCTTGATTACTGAAAAAAAATTAGCTACAACTAAGAAGTTCAGTAAAATTAAGTCATGCTTTGAACTGAAACTACCTTTTCCCCTCAATGAAGTCACACTGGTACAATCCCATAAAATTTTACAGTAAGACAGCAGAGATAGCAAAATATTTTATTTTTCCAGATGTCTTTCAATAGCTGGTGACTGGGATGTAAAAAAAAATAAAACCAACCAAACAAAAAAAGCCCAGTAGAAGTAGTCACATAAGCAATTACATTATTTATTTCTCAATTTGACTGTCAGGTAACTTTGGCTTCCTACTAAGCAACTTCTGCCACACTGAATTACTGAAATTTACTGTTGTATTTGCTACTCCATCACCATATTCAAAGAGCAGTTTAATCACCTATGTAAAGTTGTTTTCTGTGTAACAGCTTTCTTCAAAAAAAGTATCCAGTAAAAAAAGTTTCTCAGATTTGCCTCCTGATTTCATGCCAAGAAATAAGAATCCTTCCCAGTTTTTAAGGAAGTTCTCACTGATGGGAGGATCAAGCTTTAAGTTGGAAGCAGGTTCCTTACATGTCTAAGAAAAAAAAAAAATTGCTATTTTGTCTCTGTCAAAAAGCAATGCTAAAGTTTCCTGGATTTCATTAGGATTGTGGTAAACTTTCTTTTCTTTCCCTCCCCTTTTCTCCTTTTAATTAAATTTACATTTCAGAAAAAAGTAGACCTTAGTCCCATAGCACACTTACGTTTCCTTTCCAGATCCCAGTTCTGGCCAGATTTATCTATTATATATATCTAGTAAATTACTTGAAAAATAAGTATTGACCCAACATCACGTAATCTTTAATGTTTGAGAATTTCCTCAGTCATGGTGTCATTTGCCAGGCTTAGCTTGGGCAAAGAATTCCTTTCCTCTAAAACTTTCCACTCTGTCCTGAAGGAACGAAAGAAGGAGAGGCTGCAGGTGGGCGGTGGAGGAGGATGAAGAGAAGGCAGCAGAGCACAGCGATGCTTGGCACTCTCATCCTGTGGATGAGCTTCTTGACAAGCCTCCTTGGATGATGACAGCTGCAACAACAGTACTTGTCTTCCCAAGGGATGGGGGATGGGGGCCCACAGAGAATAACCTGGGGCCTCCTGTGCTTGGGTTGGCTCTGCCACACCACCTTCTCCCACCTGGAGTGCTGAGCATAGGCTGCTGGAGAAGCAGGGAGGTGAGGGGTCATTAGCCTGGGGCTCTCTCTGTACCCGCTCCTTCATAAAGGAAAACTCAAGCATGTAACATGTGGGAAAAAAAGGGAATGTAGTACACTTCTGGTGAGCTGGAAGAGGACACCCCGGGGACACAGCTGCAGAGAAAAAGAGGCCAGAGGTAAAGGCAGGGTAGGTGAAATGGGGCAGAGTCCAGCAGTAGAGCTGTGGAGCTGAGGAATGCTCCATCAACATGAAAGAATAGGAAAGGGCCTCAAATATCACAGAGACACGAGAGAAGGATGAAGGCAGCAGGACAGTGAAAAAGGAAGGCAGAAGTGAATGAGCACTTTGGGAAGGAAAGGGAGGTGGCAATACTTGGGAAAAATCACTGTCTTTTTGGAGATGCACAAACCTTGTGAAAGAGTAAACTGCGTTACTGAGTTACTCCCAACACTGGATAAAAGAAAATTTACTAGGAAGAACAGACAATAATAGTTCAATCATAAATTTGTTTATTGAAACTCAACATTCAACACAACGGTAAGAAACCACGATGAACTAGACACTGAGAAGCAGAGTTGGGATTTATGCACCTGAAAATGTATTTAATCTCTGCAACAGTAAAGGATCGCCCTGGCAGAATTCTTTCGAAATTCTGTTCTGTGTGTATGCAGTATCCAAACACACCTTTATTACTATTTCCAGTAAAACCTTTCAGTAACACATTTCAGATATTCCCCTATAAAATGAACTGAAGAACCTCTATAGTTAACTGAAGTTTGAGTTATAGTTAATGTACATTTTCTATTGGGGAGGGATCATAAACACGAACAAAGGGAACGATCAACAATAAAACCCAATTCTGACAAGCTCTGTAAATTACTACTAACTAACTTAAGAAAATATTACACCACCTTACCATATAAACTGCACCATGAATTATTTTAGCATTGAGTACTCATGACTCCTAGATGTCTCAGGCTACATTAATGATATGCAGGATGCTGATACAGGTTGGGGTAGAGTAAATATCCAATTATTTTAAAGGATAAAAGAGATAAGAAATATTTTTTTTATTTTCTTGCTGTTTTGAAGGGCATTTTCACTAAGGCATACTATGAAAATGCAGATGTGCATATTACACCCAAATGAATAGTTCTAGTTTATAAAAGTGTATAGGTAATTAATTCTTTCTGCTAGCTGACTCAGAACAGATGCATTGTAAATCCCTAAATTTGGAAATATCTAAGTCTGTTTAATTTTAGTCTGGGCGTCAACTAAGGGAAAAAGACTGCTCTTAACTACTCTGCTTACTGCCAATATGGCTCACTTACCCACATTCCAAACAGGCTTTAGCAATTAGCTATCCTGTGGCACCACAGCCATTTTCAGTAACATCCCAAAGTGAAGAATCAGAGCTAAAGAGTTAGAGATTGCAGCTACACAGCATAAAAATTAAACATACAACTTTGGTCTACTTTGGACTATCAAGGACAAGCCAATATGATTGTCTTGCAAAATAATCAGCTTATCTAAGAGACACAGTCCTGCATTTCATCCTAAATTGCCAAGTCAGACAAGGGAAACAGGTATTTCAAGCCACATCGAAGTTTATGTGATTGTGAAAAATTATTTTTACATTATAATAACTAACATAAGTTAATAAATTTTGTCTAACTACAGAAATATGTCTGCATTTCTCTCTATTCAAAGTTGACTTGAATGACTACAGATGTAAACATTATCCCAATTTTATCTCAGATAAAAAACTCCAAGTCTACTGTACTTTCATAGAGTTTTACATTCCCCAAGTGCTTAAAATAAGTCTGAGATCAATTAGTTTAGTTAGTTAGACCAATATTAGAATGCTTCATTTAAACAGAGGTAGTGGGGTAAATTTTCCCATTAATTAAGGTGCTTTGGTCTGTAAGATCAAACACAGTTGTTATTCTTTGCTCAAGAATACATACCCCACAATATTTTAAGTCTATTCTTTTTAAATTTAAAAAACGCTTTTAATCTTAAGAAACGTTCAGTAAGAACATACTTCTGCTATCATCACCTTGTAACTCTCCTACTGAGGTTTATAGCAAAAAACCACAGAAAAAAACCGAGGTCAACATCATTATGTTTATTTCAAAAATAGAGAAAGTGAGGCAGGGAACTGCAGTTATTAAATTACACAGCAGGACAGCAGGACCCATGGATAGAATTCAGATGTTAAAATTAAGTGCCACAGCTACGTGCCTGCTGTAATCAGTAAAAAAAAAAAAAATGTACAAGTGAGTCTTGTCTTAACCATAACTCTAAATCACATGAGCCTAATTTCAGCTGAACCTTCTGATAAGCCATTGTTAGGATTAAAGAAAAAAAATATCCTGTCTCTATTAACATACATACCCAAATACTCACAAATGCTGAATTATGAAATTATAACACAGAATTATAGTCAAAGATGAGGCAAAACACAAAACTGTTGAATACACCAGTTAACACAAAGGACTGTACGTAAGGCTTCATTTTTCAGGTACAAGAAGCCACTTCTCCAACTCAATCTCAGCAGAAGGAGTTACAGAGTATTCTGAGTTGGAAGAGACACACGAGGATCATCGAGTCCAACTTAAGTGAATGGCCCATATGGGGATTGAACCTGCAACTGTGGCATTATTAGCACCATGCTCTGACCAATCTGAAACAAGGCATGTCAAATCAAGGTGTGGACAACAACCCTCAGTTATTTCATATCATCTCTGCTCTTTGATATTAAGAATAGAGTTGATTCCATTTAGCATTTTGTCTTTCCTACTGAGGAAAAACATTGTGACATGTTGAGATGCAAGTTTTCACAAAAATGCTGGAATATACTAACTTGTGTGCTGCATGTTTTTGGAAAAAGAAGTTATCTTGAAAGACCACTTTATTTTCCAAAATCATTTGAGCAAAACTTTAATTTCCTTTCGAGAATATGGCGTTGTGGGTTCAGGGAAACAGTTTAATAGGCAATAGCATGTCTTGGCAGGGAGGTTGGACTACATGATCTTCAGAGGTCCCTTTCAACCCTAACAATTCTGTGATTCTGTTATCAAGAAAAAAGAAAATATGTAGGCAGCTGTAATATACAGAGATGTCAGTTTTATTTCCACAATTTTAGAATCATTTCTATGAAAATGCAATGGTAATATTCCTACGCTGAGCTGCATAGCACCTCTTCTTTAATTCTAGGGTTCTATTGCAAGAATGTCTCACTCAAGTATCATTTCCTTATGTTAACTTTTAGGTCCTGTTTACAGATTTAACCATCACAATTACTATTCTGTAAATATAAGAAGTATGAGGAATTCTAAATTCAACTGACAGAAAGGGCTATACAGATAGAAAGTAAGGATATAGTATAAGGACTTCAAAAACGTATTGTCAGTGAGTAAAGAAAATTATTCTGAATGCTTTAGAAAACAAGACATATTTAGAACACTTTGTTTAATTCATAAAAATATAAGAAGAAATAAAATATTTGAGTTGCCCAGAGAGCTATGTTTTCACTCAGACACTGCAGGGTGGCCCAAACTGACTCCAAGCAGAGGTTGTTACTGGAGACAGTGCTATGAAAGCGGGTATTCAGAAACCCAGAAACACTTATATCTCACCACATCAGTTTACAAAGTTATCTACCAAAGTCTGGTCCCTTTGTCTTTTTCTCCCCTGCTAAGTCCCACTACAAAGCTATCTAACAGTCAGTGTTATAAATCTGATCATCAATCTGACTCTCAGTCCTTAGACTGTGTTTATTATGAAACTTCATGGCTAAGATGTGCTCTGCAAGCATCATGATACTTTCACATATAAGAGAGTTAACAAGCTACCAACAGTTCTGCCTCTGCATCTGATACCACCATCAGTACATGCTTGACAAAGACTCCTTAGACCTCTCACTAATGCCATAAATTACAGTAACTTGATCATACCTGACCAGGTTTTCAAAATGCTCACAAAGGTTTGAGAATTTTAGCTTGTTTAGCTCTCCGACAAAAGAACTCAGATACATGTTGCAATGTTAAGGCTGTTTATCTCCATTTTCCATGTGAAACCTGTACAACTCACAAATACTCCTATGGATCAAGAGGAGACTGAATATTCCACTGGAGACCATGTTTGGGGCTCTGAATAAACTACGAGGCAATTTTCCTAATTTTTTGTTCACCTAGCTGAGACCTTCTTGGTCCCATTTTAAAGGCTGTGGTGGTTATTTTTTCAGGTTACAAAGACTTCTAGTCTCACTTGAAATATGTAGTAACTTCATTGAATGCATTTCTGATGAGCTACTGAAAACAGACATCTTCTCAAGCAGACTAGAAATAAAATGTTTATATGGATATTTTCTATTCAACAAGAATTTTTCTAATTCCTTTATTTAATGGACTAAAATTAGAAATGAGAGGAATAGGGCAGCAAATTCCTTCTTCCATTTGAACTCAGGAGTCTACCACTACTTTTGGATCACATTCTATTCTGCGAAATTGTGAACAAATTTTGTGATAAAATAAATACTGTGGCTCAAATGTGGTGTTCTCCTGAGAAATCAACACACATAAGGACAAGGCAGATTTAATTACATAGTCTATTATAATTCCCTACACAAATTCCACAAGGTGATTAATCAAAGGCTTTTAAAGAAACTAGGCTATCTACAAGGGATACAAGAGGAAATAAAATAGATACATAGTTTGAGATGCAGTAAATTATTTGGGAGAAAGGAAAAACTGATAGAAAATTACCACCATGATAATTTTCACTACGGAAGAAGGCAGATCCCTGCACGGACCTCTGCTACTCAAGACATTCCAGGAGATTCATGTGGTGACCAGCTCTGCTGAGCTATCCAGAGAAACCAAAAACTGGGTTGATTGAAGAACGCCCAAAGTATTCCACCTGATTCAATACAGATAAACACACTTTTGCTACTGATGTTGCTGCCTCATATCTTAACTTTACATGTAAAATGATAACTGAGCAGACTGCTTTGACTAAGAAAACAACATTTCTGTTTATTCTAGAAAAGTGTTAGACCAATGTTCAGTAGGAAGGAAGGAACAGGCAAATATCATTCACGCCATTGCATAAATCCATTGTGTACAAGATATGGAGAACACTGCATCTAGGTCTGGTCAGTCAAAAGGGTCAGTTTTAAGCATTCAAACCTGAAATCTTCTGTTTCACAATACCATTCACTCAGCATTTATGCTCCCTGATTCACTCTATGCTCCATGCCAAATGCATTATACATTTTCCAAATCCCAGAGCAGAGAGCACAGAAATAAAAATGTATACACATGTATCTTGAATTTCACTTACTGGTTAAACAATTTTCTTTTCTTCATTTTTAAATGATTGTATATTTACTACAGTCAACTCCAAAGCAAATGGGTTTTGAAAAACTTCAGGTTCAAACCACCTGGATGTGGAACTCAGAGCCTCAGACAAGCTGCAATGTCAGAACCTCTTTTCCAAATGCATTATTATTTGTAGATTTTTATAATTGTGTTGTTCTAGGTAAGTTATGTATACATTTGTGTACGTACCACCACTCACCCATGGCTGGGCTTCGCAAACAAAGATTTGGGAGGGCTCTACCCACGTTTGTTACAAGTGCGCTGGTGGCTACAATCACTATCTGCACTTTATATGCTGTTTACACAGACATAAATTGATGAAGATCCCAGATACACAACAAACAAGTTCTAATCATTGTAGACAATCCAGGAAAAACATTTTGATTAAAAAACCCCTCCAAATTCCACATAAAATTCTGCACAGAGAGCTTCAGCTGAAGGGCAAAAGGCCATGGAGAGGCAAGCCACTGAGAAAACACTTATCAGTGGACCAAGACCTCTTCCAAGTGAGTGAGGAAAATAATGCTTTGACAGAGCAGAAATCTAAAAGGTATCTTAAATTGGCTGGGTTTGGAACTATTAATCATGTTGAACCATTTTATATATATATATATATATAAATAATATACACACACACACTTTATATCTATATCAGATATTATAGGCAGAAGATAGCTGAAGTCTGCTTCAAGGCTCTGAAATTGTAGGAAATAGGTCTTTGCTGAAACACTTGATATCACCCATGCTCCAGCAGGGAAGGAAGGACCACATGCCATCATCTTTTTTAATGTAGAGAAAAATATCAGTCATGATCCAAATGTATTACCCTTAACTAAGCTGTCACAATGCCTAATAATCTCTCTTAAGTTTTAGACTATGAAAAACAGCAGAGAGAAGCTTTGCTGAGTTTACAAATTATGATTTCTATGACCTACAGGCAGTTAACTGTGCATCACAATATATATAAGCACACTGATAACAGCATTGCATCCTCCTTCTCCCTATGATCAGATTGCTAGAGTGTTACCACACCTTTTCTTCAGCTGTGACACAACAAGAAGACTGTGAACTAATGAGCTAGTTAAAATGAGTAATGCTTCAATATATCACTTCTAAGTGACTTTCAATACAATCTCCAGTTATATACTTCCATAACATGGATTTTAAACTAAAACCAGAAAATGCTCTGAAAACTGCCAAGAAGTTTCTTAATACAGTTCAGCTTCTGTATTTATAAACACCTCACTGTCATCTGCCAAAGCGGTATTTTGCAATTTCTTTCTGCAGTATGCTTTTGGGAATTGCAACGGGATTCTTCCCCTATGGCAACAGAGCACCAAGGGAGCTATTTTCATTCCTTCTTCAGCAGTTGAACATTTGTAGTGTTGTGACTATGGATACCAACTAGTCTTGCACTTGAAGTTACAAAATTGAAATCTTTTCAGCAATACATGCCTCATGTGCCTTCTCTTAAAAGTAATTTGAATAATATACAGCTGTGGTTTCTGTTTCTTTTTTTTTCCCTAATCATTACAGCTTCTCAGAGGCAAGAGAAAACACACATTATTTCACATAAATTCCGAAGTACTCAATTAAAAGAACACAGACATAGAGGCTGAGAAATACAAAAATAATTTAGAAGGGCAAGCAAGATTTACAGTAAAATTTCCACATAAGCTTATGCTTTTCTGTAGCAGAAATGTAAGAACAAAATGCTATGCATCTTCTAAATAGAAAGTCCTAATTAATTGATTTATTCCTTTCTATTGCTTAAGAAGACTTCATGCTCTACAGCAGTGATTCAAGACTGCAATAAATAGCATATAAATGAGTTTCCAAACAATGAGCCTGAATAAAAATAGCCACAGTATTTTATACTGTCAAAGTTACGACACTGCAAGATAGGTAAAGTTACGCAGGCAGTTCAACTATAAACTTCTTTTTCTTTTTTTAATACGTACAATTCAACAGAAACTTGACACACAGGTCTCAAGCTGAAAGTAAATGTTTTCTTTAAAGTAAACAACTTTGAAAAATGTGAAGTCTGCAGTGCTTGGTTACTCAATGAGAAAGAAATAAAAGCTTTAGATACTACAAACATAAAATGGACACATTTTCTAAAGGACAGTTAATCCTGGTCCTCTTTGCAGCTGATATCTGCAGAGGCAATAATTTCAAAACGGGTTTGTATTTGTGAATGACAGTACACACATATCAAAATGCCATTTCACTGAATGCATACTCAATTTACATAAATAAGGCCATTTACATTTTAGAGGTAAGCTTAATGACATCATATTAACTCTAAATTTAAATGAAATTCAAGAAATCCATTAAAGGTAATTTCATTTTGAGATTTACAGTACCATTCTGATAGACTTACAACTGTCAGGTAAAACCAAAAAGCCTTCCTCAACTTATGAAATCCATGTGTAAGAAAGGAGAGAGAAGAGATAAGCATCTCCACATACACTGAAATGATTGTACCAAGACACCAACAGGCACAGGCTAACCGACATCTCAAATGTGGAAATAATTCTATTCACACTTAGAATCAGCTTCAGAAAGTCTTGGGAATGTGTTGTAGTTTCAAGAGATTCCAGAAAGAAGACTTCAAGTTAACTACATTTCATATTGGAGGTCCTTTTCAGGATACATGCTGTACTACTAACTGAAAATTTCCTACGCAGAATAAATACCAAGAAAAGTTGTCCTGTTGTTGCATACTGTGAAATTGCCTAAAATTCTGATTGAATTTACCTATGAGCATATTGAATGCACACAGTGCAATCTGGATACCTTGCTTGTAGTTTTGTTTGTATCTTCTCTAACAGCTAGTAAACTCAGCAGAATAAATAAACTTTTCATTGTATAATCCTCTTGTGAATAAACAAAATATAAAAATAAATAAATCTAAAAAGAAATAATTAGTCTATTAATCACAGATTCAGTAATCTCTACATAAATATAAAATTGTCTTTACTGGTATCAATTTTATCCCCTTCCAGAATATCTTCATATGTACTGACTACAATAAAGAACTGATATGATACATCCTCTAATTATTTGGTAATTTCCTAAACCAGTATTTATACTACTAGAAATGTACAGTAATTCAGACTCTGTAGACAATGGTGATGGTCACTATGAATGTTATAGATACAGATTAAAGAAAAATCTTAGTTAGGCAGGGGAAAGCCCACAACAGTTCAACAGAGATGAAGCAAATAATGTTAAAAATTTCAGTAAAGCAAGGATCCAACACAAAGCACCAACACAAGTAATACTGGAGGCAACTGCTGATCATCCTGCCTTTATGTATTTTTAGAAACTGAAATAATCTTCCAATTCATAGAAATAAATGTTCCCAGGTAAATTTAACAAAACTTTTGAATTATTTAAGTCACTTTTCTCAATAATCTAATGAATGTTTCCGTGATCATCAACAGACAAATAATAAAAACACATCTTTACAGGTCATAAAGAGGAAAGAAAAGGCAGAGGATTAAGTTAAAGGTGGTGGTTAAATCTTCATGGCACAGTATGACATAATTTCATTAAGTATTATTAAAAAAAATCAATTAAAGAAAATATTTAGAACATCTTTAAAAATATTCAGATTGCCAAACTAGTTTATTTTAGAAGTTGCTTTTTTCTTCTGCTTGAAACAATGCTGTGAGCCTCCAATGCAGCAAGCAGAACAAGTAACTGCCTTTTCACATCAGAAATTAATGCACAAAACTACAAAGATGAAGTCTGTGCAGTTCATTTCTACCAGCAGTGAACAAGGAGATGGTTATTTAACATTTGTTTCAAAATCACTGTATCATTTAGTTGATGTAAAACTAAGTTATTCTTCTCAATACCAGCATGTTTGTACACTTGGAACATACAATGAAGGTCAGGTGTTAACACAAATGATTATGAAGATTGAGAAAAGCTAGACATGATGCATCCAAAAACCTGAAACACCTATTATAATAAACTCACTTTCTTTTAGACTGAAATACACATTCTTAAATAGTGTCAAGACCTATGACCAGTATCTTCTCACTCATGCTGATCTAAGACAGGGTAACTAATATCTCCGAATTACTGAAAATCTGTATTACATTAACTATGCTTAATATATATTAAAGCATTTGTTGTAATACATAAATGCACCTATTTTCAAATCCATATTTTAACCTCTTTAATCACTGCTAAGCCTTTTAAAAAATTTGGAAACAAGGTAAAATTTAGTTTATTACATACGGTCTGATTAACAAATCCAAAAAGTTGTTTAGTTCAGTCAGTGTTTTAAATCATTGCCTAGCTAGACTGAAAGCAGCAATTTTACTTTCACTTTCAAGCTTGAGTGAATGGTTCTCCTTATTCAAAGTATCAACAACACTGTCTAGTTGGCTATTATTTATCAAAAAAAATTATTATTATTATTATTATTATTATTATTATTATTGCTTTTTAGAAGGTACAGCAACTTCTCCAGTATGGGCACTGCAAAATCACAGGTAAGGAAAATTTTAAAACTGTATCTCTTAACAAGTAGAAGTGCAGAAAGCTGTTGTCATACATTTAGGTCACAGTGGGAGTTTTTAAATATGTTGTCTTGAAAAACTGATTTTTAAGTGACACCAGCTTTCACAATTTTACAGTGTCTTCTGAGAGAGATGTTACAAATAAACAGAAATATGTAACCTTTAGTAATATTTGGCAGTAAACCGAACACTGCAGTTTTATGATTTTGCAAACCTCATTTAAGATTTTTAGCAAAAAAAGTGTTAAGTAAACTGTACAAAACATCTGCACAAGCACTATAAGAA
This sequence comes from Corapipo altera, assembly GCF_003945725.1. Lineage (NCBI taxonomy): Eukaryota > Metazoa > Chordata > Aves > Passeriformes > Pipridae > Corapipo > Corapipo altera. Next base: position 1,812,024 of record NW_020884922.1, on the reverse strand, counting down.
CACTGAGTTTATTTACAAACCAAATATCACTGCAGATGGCCAACAATATATCATGTTGTCTTCAGAATACTAATTTTCTGAGCAGATCTTTTAGGGATGTGCTCCAAAAGAGCAGTATGTGCTCCTGCGTCATATTTTACAGATCAGCAAAAACCATACCTGCTACAGACTGTTTAGACCAGGTTTTACTGCATTCGTTAGTCCACAAGTCAGACTATTAAAACTATAATAAAAAAGAAATCCAATCAGGCAAAAACAATAAGAAAATAACTGAAGAGAGTTCTAAGCAATCAAACATTAAAAGGAATGTTTACTTATAGCCATGTAATTTTACATTTTCTGCCTGACACCACATGTTGGGGCCCTATGTGGTCCCTACATGTAACCATAGCACTAGCTAAACAAATCGTTTGCTAATCCAGATATGTCAGAGTTGCACTTCTATGCTGGGGCTGGAGAGGTGCCAGTTCTAAAACCAAGAGGTGAACATAACAGTGAGCATGCCATGGAATTTCTGTACCTGGAAGAGGAAAAAAAGCTAAAGGATTTTACCTCATCTTTTCTTGTTAATAAGGGAAATAATTCTGACCAGCTGCTTCTTCCCCAGCTCATTAACCTCATAGTCCTTTATTACGATTATAACACTGCACATACAAACCAGAATTCTGGAATAAAATACAGATGTTTATAAAGTCCTGTGCCTGTTTACAGCATTATGTTTTGTGATACTAAGTGGATACTTGGCATTTGGGTTGGGATTTTGAGCGGGGGAGAACTAGTGAGAACGTTTCAAAGCTGTTTAAAAAGTGACTGATGTATAAGCATTTCAAGTATGCAGTTTTCATTCTAAGAAAACTCTCAGTTCATAAACTAAGTAATTTTAAAGTTTCATGGAGTCATGGGTTTAAGAGAACACAAGTTGATACACACTGCTAACAAAAGGAGTAGTACCATACCTGCTGTGTTTCAGTTCCTTCCTACTCCTTACCACATGAATAATTTTACTTGGAATAAACTTTATCTGCTTTTTTACTATTGCTGCATATCTGCTTTCTTCTTTTATGTAAGTTTATACCAAGTCCAAAGGTATAAATTTTCTGATAATAAATCTATGTTCAGCTATCTCCAGAGTGACAAGCTAGATGCTAAACAGTGTCCAACCGAAGAACACGACAAGACAGCTCAAAATAACTCTGCTTACTTAGCTCCTTCCAGTCCAAGGAAAAAGCAGATGAATAGTGAATATGACAAGTTTGGCATTTTTTAATTTCATGTTCTTATTTTACAGATATATGTAAATAAAAGAATCTTCATATTTTCTTATGATCCAGAGAATTTTTTCACATCCTTCATAGCTAGGAATATCCATGTTGTTTTTACACAGTAACTAACTTGAGTGCCTCCTTAATATATGGAAAATAACTTCCATTCCTATCAATCTGGTTGTGTTTGCAGTATGCCTTAAAAAAACCCAAAAAACCCAAACCAAACAAAACCCAACTAAAAACAGGGAGGCTCACAACAGCAGTCTGCTACAGTTACAGACCTATTGGAAGTACATTATTTAACAGAATCAGCTCTAAACTCTTTTACCCTCAGGTGGAAAGTTCCTGCCTGGATTACTATGAAAACAGCAAGGTACACTTGAGTAAGCACTTTATCGTGCTGCTTGTACAGTTTGCTGGTTATGAGAGCGTGTTTACATTAGTGTTTGCATCTGTCAAAACTTCGAAGACCTGACAGCACCCTCAGTTATTTCATTAAATGCACCTGCTCCTGGTACCCTCACATACTCTAACGCAGATGATTGATTATATGCCGAATTCTACATTAATCCTTTCCGCACAACCACACAACTCAGAACATCTACCTGCACAGAATCAAATCTTCATCACAAGCTGAATTACGATTTTCTGTTTTAACAATTTGCAGCATGTTTACAAATTTACAAGAAAGATTATTTAACAGCCTGACGGATTTGTATTTTTGAATATATAATTGTCTAGTTCTTCTCATTTGTCAATATATTCAGCTACACAAGAGTAGGATAACAGATTTCAATGGATGCTTATGATTAAAACAGGCTATACCTGAATTTTATTAAAACTCCCAGACACTAGGAAAAATATGTTGTTTATTTTAAATAATTCTCATAATGATAAAAAAGAAATACAATACTTCTAATTCAATCACAGTAGCACAGGAAGAGTAAAAGAAAACACAAAACCAGTATATAAATGTAAATGAAACTCAGTAGTGAGAAATGCAATAAGCAAATCCAATTTCAAAAGATGAAAGTTTAAATGTGGATGGCAAGATTAACCTCACTGAAACTGTGACTTTTCCATATCTGTCCTAGGTGTAAGTTCATACGCTGCAATCAAGTCAAATATTTTTCAATATAAAACATAATAACGTATGAAAGTTTTAAGTTTCCTGCATCAGAAGTATGATAGAAAGGTCATACACTAGTTAAAACCAATCTGTCTTAAACATCTATTTTTTGTCAGACCACAATGTAACGAATACTAATTGTGCTTAAAATCAAGGTAAAAAAAGGGTTCTCAAACATGAAAGATGAGCACTTTTAACATCAAAGAACCTACTGTACACTTCTTCATTAGATATGACTTTTTCACTTAAGCGGAATAAAGCAAATTAATGAACAGATCAGCTGTGGATCTAATCTGATTTTTTTTAGTTGTTTCCATCTCTTAGTATACTCTCCAGCTGCAGTGGACAGTGAAACTGTTACAGGCACTGAGAAAAAGACAGTACTTTAAAGTTGAATTTTTGAACAACAGATATTTCATGTGCAGCATATTTTATACTATGAAACATTGTGATTATTATAATAATGCTATGGGGATAATCCATACACTATTTACAAATAAAAAACAATTTACTGATAAAAATTCAGAAATTAAATCAGTCTTGTATTATCCTACAGAAGAGCAATGATTAACAGTTTCTTCCCAATATCATAAAACCATCTAACTTTAACTTCTCTAATATATTCTACAGACAGATTTTTAAAGTAAGAGATACCCATAATGCTGTAATAACTAGAAATGTTGAGATGTAGACTTTTTTCAGTCTTTGTTAGTTTGTTTTTATAACTGAAGAGATAACTCCTCCAAAATTCTATATAAATTTCCATTCTCACAGGATATGCAGACTGACTCCAGCAGCCTTAGCAAAGACTCCTGTCACAAGAGATTGTCACATTCAGGAAAGGGATGAGAATCCCCCATGGATGCCACTTAAAGAACAAATACACACAGCTCCCAGCACTTTCCAGGAGAACCAGCCCATCCTCCCAGATGGTCGAGCTATGCCCTCAACTCACAGGCCCAGGAATGGCTCCTTCAGGGAATGGCTGGCACAGACTAATTCTGCACAACCTTTCCCTCTCAAGTGCCAGCAGCCACCTCGTGCTAACACACACGTAACTGATGCACCACTTGCAAAGCGCCTAAGGCAGATAACCCCAAAAGCAGCACTACTTCTAGACAGCTGTTTGAAGGGAAGATACAAAGGAACTTTCACAGTATATGCAAGAAATCTATCATGTTAGAGATTTCACTGTGAATTAGAAAAAAATTATTTATTCTAGCCACAAACTTCACAGTACTCAAGCTTCAGCATAGTACAGTCAAATAATAAGGTTCAAATGTAATGTACATCTTTACTACATCAAAGTTTACTTTCCTGTCACTACTGCCACATTCAGAAGCAGCCTACAGTCCTGAAGGACTTACGTATTTTTCCATTAGTGTAAAATATTTGTAAAAGTTTTCTCAGCTAAATACTTAGAGAGACTTCTGTGAAGAACCTTTCCCCCATTATTCTGTCATTACAAAGCAAGTTATTGTGCATTATACACTATTACATAGTGTAAAATGCTGAATTTGACTGGAAATATTGAGGGAAGCTATAGTCTCCCTTCACTGATATTTTTTCACAGGCAGCACAATTTTCATATTGTCCAATGGAAGCACTGAGTTGACACACAGCAGTGTGTGATTTATTGATTACAAGGATACTGTGGATCCTAAGTGACAGCCCATGAATTTATACCTTAGGTGTCTGAAGAAGAAATGCATGAGACAGGCTGACATGATAAACGGGAAAGGATGAGGGGTGAAAACAAACTCACACCAAAACTCAGTAGATGGATCTTCTACCACTTTCTTTCTAGATCTTTTATTGGGTCAAGATGGAAAAAAGGTATTATCAGAGAATAAGTTATGAAAAAACATAGTTCCTCTCTCCAAGGCACAGACTGACACGATGGCCCCCTAAAGAGACCCAGCAGTGCCCTCTGGTGATTCAGGTCAAACTTAACTGTCTTACATGGGCAGAAAAATGGATCCTACAGTGCCACTACAGAAGCTCCAGACAAAGGAGGAGGACTCCGACACCTCTCTTGGGGAATTACAAAGGAGCACATCCAATCTGCATATATATATATATGTACTGTGCTGTGAAAAGATTGCTACAACATTTACTTTGTTGGAGTGAATAAAAATTTTATCTGCATTTGGGGACAAAAAGGCACCAATATACATCGTGTCTGATATATTTGTTGCAAGTTGTCAGTCCTTTGCTGACACTAAAGAAGACAGTGGTAAACAGAGCAGTTTTAGAGGACGAGACAACAGAAGAGGTATATGTTTTCTTGGTTGCTTGGGGGTCTTTTTTCTTTTTCTTTTCAAGTTATGTAAGAGACTGCCCACAAAAACATGGCAGGTTCCCACAAGAACATGGTAGAGCAATATGATTAAAATGAACTAAGTGCAGCAGACTGGCTGCTCTAAAGCAGACTATCTTTTGGTCAGGAGAAACAATGGAAAGTGGCAGCATGGGAAACTCTGGCAATATTGCTGGTCTCAGTGGAAATCAAGTATTCAAAACCCACCCAAAGTATTTAACTGTATGGCAACATCTACAGGTTGGATTCCACAAATCAAAGCTTTAAAATACATTCTTAAGGCATAACTAATTTAGGTCCTTTATGTACTGATACAATCACTCATGTTTTGTATCTTATTATCTCCAACCAAACTTACTCTCATTGACCTCTTAACCTTCCTTCCATTCATTCTGTTATCAAACAGCTTCCTTCCATCTGTCTCATCTTCTTTTGCAATTCCATATTATTCCCAATACACCAAATATCTTTATTCTCACTGGCATTTTTATTTTTTCTTCAAATATAGCCAGCCCCTCAAATACATGTAATATTTTCAACTTTTGACCCATCAGCATACCCTATACTCTCATAGACACATTGTCCTACACCTATGTTTTTGGTTTTATTTCTTAAGTGTGTTGAATTTTCTGAACCTGTAATACAGTTTATTTTTTTGAAGGTACCATTTACTTCTACAGTGTGACAAATAATTTAGAGTAATCTGATTTGAAACTCAATTTTGATAACTGAAGTTCTACGGCAATCATTATATATAGGTCTCATGTAGGAAATAATTATCATCTATAAAGTTCCCACTAGGTCTGCATTATTTCTATTTGAAATTTAAACAAAAATTATCAAGAAAGAGACTTGCTGTCTTGCATACATCTTGATGCTGTAAGCCAAATGTGAAAACAGCTTTTCAAATATATTCTTCAGCTGAACACTTTTAACTAGAACATTAAACTTTAACACATTAAAAGAAATTCAGAAACAGGGAAGGTGAGCAAAACTTTAAAACAGTATTTTGTTTTCTTTTGGTTTTTTTCAACAAAAGTTGAGGTAATAGGACAAGAAACTTATACATATGTTGGATTCTCACTTCAGACATTCACTGGAATGGTGTTGCAGAACAATCAGTAAACCTGGACCACGTGGATCTCGCCTTTACTCTTAAAGAAAGTAAGGCACAAGACAAGGAGTGTGTCACTCAGCTCCACTGCAACAGTTGTTCTTCCACTCCATTCCATGTCAGCTAATTTTTCTCTGTAGTCATTTTACTGCTATCTCCTGTGCAATTGGCTTTTACATCTGCCCTAAAATGGCACAAAAGAACAGCAGATGTATTACCAGTGAGCATGACTTTAATTCTTATCTGGCTGCAAAGTGGGGTCAGAAGGAAACATTCCTTTAATCTAATTTCTTTCCTAAAATACTATCACTCCTGCTAAAGCATATTATATCCTAACTATCAATAGGTTATTAGGGACATGAATAATATGTTGCTGGGCTACTGTTTCATTTCCCATAGCTCAGAAGTGTTCTTGTGTTCATCACAGTGAAAATCAGCATATGCTGTCAGGCACATGACTTGCTGATCTGTGCCACTTCACAGCACTGCCTGTTTGGAAGGCAAATTGCTAAAAATTACGACAGAGAACATGCACTCCTGTTGCTAACAGATAATCATGCAGAGTTGGCTATTCTTACAATAAAGGGACATTTGTAATTCCTTTTTTCATCTGGTCTTTATGCTTTTTGGGTTAGTATAATTCCAATACTAAAAATGAAAGCTCAATCTTAAGATAAATCTGAAAAATAAATTAGCTACTGATATAAAAATGAGTTACTGAAAATATAACTCACTAGTATTTACAAAGGTATACTGTAAATATAAAAGTTGTTGTAAATGCCTACATATCCCCCCATTTCTTCTCCAGACAAAAAACAAACACTATCCAAATTAAATTCACACTTCAGAGGCAAGTTAATGTCTTTTCATCTGAAAAATGAGCTTTATCAAATTACACACATACAGATGAAGAGAATGAAAGATTTCCTAGATGTCAAACAGGGGGGAAATATTGCTGTATTCAGCAAAAATTGTTGCTTCATACCATTTTAAAGGTCTCAAAATGCAGAAGAAACAGAAAGCATATTTTCAACAAAAAAAGAAATCAAACCATTATGGGTTACATTTAATAGATTACAAAGCGTTGTCACTTTGTGCAGAATAAATTTAAGGTTGCAAATGGTAATGTATATCGGCATGTTTAAAACAATGTAGTGTTAAGCAAGAATAGCTTGTAAGTATAACACTGACTTTGCACTCGTAAACATCCTTTCCACACAGAGCCCTTCGGGACATTCAAAGAATTTACTGAATGAGCTACTTGGAATAAATAAAACACTCAACTTGGCCTGTAACAGTTTAACTGATTAAAAAAAAAGTTTTAACTGTTCCCCTAGTTGCCTGGAAATGGTCATTTAAAAAAAAAATGCTGCTGTGGCAATAGCAAACGTTTATTAATAACTGACTTTTGGATTTTACTGCATGGGGCTTGTTAAAAATAAATCTTCAACCCAACCCATTCACAACTGAAAACTTAGTACTATATAGTGAACCACACAGACACATGCAAAAAAAAGATAAGTTACGCTTTTTTAGCACATATTCACAGAAACCAGTAAACTGACAATAAAATTAACTTTAGTGACAGTTACATAATGAGAATTTAGAGACAGTTATATAATTACATAAATGAAAAGATACATTTCTTCCAGATTACCATGCTGAGCTTTCACAAAAATCACCTTAAACTTAATTGCAAGTATCAGCTACATGACTTTATTCCCAAGTTAGTTACTATGTCGAATTTATTTTTAAAATATTGAAATGGATTTTAGAAGTTTGTAGATACACTTACATAAAAATTAATTTATAAATAAGGTTTAAGTGCTTGAATCTGTATTCAGCAGTAAGATGAACTTCTAGAAGACTGGTGCACCACAGGTGCATTTGCAAAAATTTTGAGTTATAATTACTTGAAAAGTGCATTTCTTTCCAAGTTATCTGTTTCAGATGTCAGCACCTACCTTGCCATACATTGTTTTGTTTGAATACCAAGCAAGTAAAAGCCAGTTGAACTCCACGAGCTCAGAGTTGACAAAGAATTTAAAACTGCTTTATATACAAAATGCCTTCCCTAACTCCACTGTACATTCTGACTATATCCATATGGGGGCAGTAATGTTAAAGAAAATAAAACACCCTAAAGCAGTCACCTTAATTAATTTGTTCACAGACAAACCCTTAAACACAAGGTTCTCAATACAATACTAAAAATCTCATCCAGAGCCTAGGTCTCTTTGCTGGTGTATTTAATTGCCCATATCAATAATCTGCTATTATTTTTGCACTGTAGTTACTCAATCTAAAGCAATACCTACAATGCAGCACTGTCCCAAGATAGGCAGCAGATGGGGAGGAACTCAGTTGTCCACAGTGTTTGAAGAAACAAGATGTTAAAATAGCTATTATGGATTGTTACCAGCGTAACACTTCCTGGATTAAGAGAATTTATCTCAATGTAAGTTATTCTATCAGGTCAGCTGCCTTCCCCCACCATGGAGTAGCTGGAATCTTGCTGGGATAACCTCTGCCTGGACATTCAGAGCAGCAGCTTCTCCCTTGAAGTTGGCCTGAATCAACAGCCTTGTCAGACTCAGAGATGAATTTTCTTTCAACCCACATGTGTACCGCTCAGGCAGACGTTTCCAAGCTAGCTACAAAAAACCACCATTATGTATGTCTCTGAAAAAAGTCAGTTCTTCCCCAACCCTTCCACAAAACTAGAGTAAGTCACCACCAATTATTCAATGGCTTCCTGAATATACTGGTAATCTACATGGAAGAAGTCATTCATATTTAGGTGAAAGGCTGTAGGAACACAGCAACCAGCTGCACAATTTATTAGAAAGAAAGAGCATGAACGAGCTATGGAAGCATAAATGTTTACAATGTTGCACAGAAAATCCCCCAGTAAAAGTTAAAACCCAGAAAGTATGCCAAACATACAATGATCATTACCCTGATCCCCTCACTAAAACTTACCACTACATTCCCTAAACAGCCTTCTGACTTTCCCAACACAACAGCTTTCTACCTTTTGTGGTAAAAGGGTTGAGAGGTGCACCTGTGTGAAAACAGGCCCTCTGAGATGCAGTAGGCTTTGTACCACTTGGAAGTTTGAAAACCCACTAGCTTAACAAAGGTTGTAATGCACTGTAATGTCGCAAAGTAATCAAAAGAAATAAATACAAAGTTTCTTCTGTACTGAAGATTCAATGACAACTACTTAATAACTTAGGCAGAAAAAAATATTCAAAAGTAAAGTTAATCATATCAACAGAACTCCAACCCACTGTTACAGTTGTGCTACTTGGAGGTGGAAATTATATAACCAGGTCATAAAATAATAACAGTGATAGTTAGTTGGCTATAAATACCATCATTCAAGGTGGTAAAACATTTTGAGTCTACTCAATAAGAATCATATGATTACCATAAATATCCTAAATACCATCATTTAAGGTGCAAAGGGTTTGGCATTTGCATGCAATTCTGTGAAACTGAGTGAAAGCATCCTTGCCTCGAACTGTGTATATACATTTCAGGAGGAAAACAGCCATTCCCATTACCCTTCAATTAAGACAAACCTATTTCTCCCTCACTCTGCATTTCCCAAGGTCAACTTTCTCATCTTTTCACTTAGCAATCTCCTCTATCCTCTCCTGCAGCTCATCCAGCTACCATTCACAAACATCTCCCAACCACTCATTCAATTATTCACAGATTTTTCTCACAAAACCAACAGAGCAGAGAGAAACAGGAAAGTAACTGAAAATAAGACTGCTTCGAACTTATTAGATGTAATTTGATCCCCATAGAAAGCGAATTCAAATTTGATGATGGTGATAGTTAATATTTGCTTACTTTAAGGACTTTCAGAGTTTCTGTGACTTCTGTAATAAATTAAAAGGAAAACAAGCAGAGAACTACCTAATTTCTTACAAAAATAACTACAACTGGCCATGTTATCCAATGACTGTGATGCAAAACTGTTTTGAAAGTTAGAAGAAATGGAAATGGCTTACAGAATGAGAGAGAACTTGGAACATGACTATAAATATATCGAGGCCACCTAGTCATTTTGAAGATGCAATAGCCTGATGTCACTTCTGAAGTAACTGGTCCAAAAACGCTTGACTTGCAGTCTTCAAAGCAGCAGCGATGAGTTCTGTTACTTTTGAGGCAAGAAGGGGCTGTATTAGCACTAAAGAGCACCCTTATTTGGGAGAGAATGACAACCTTGAAGTAGTTTTCTGGGTTAAGGAAAGGAAAGCCTTATTATCTGTGTCTGATCATTAGCTCACAGAACAGACACTTTCTTATATAAAGGGCAGAAAAGGGTCAGAGCCACAGAGCATGTCTAGTGATTATGTTGATAGCTATCATGCCAGCTGACAGCTGGGGGAATTGTGGGGTGCATTACACATGAAGTTGACTTTATGGCTGCAAAGATATCAGCTTTCTTCATAATTTGGAACTAACAGGGAGTTTCCTCTTAAGGCAGATGGATTTTTCTGGCCATTTGAGAAGGATCTTGGTTGTTAATGCTAAGAACCTGTACAAAGAGAGAGAATGCTAACAATTGTCTTAATTGCACTGCTGACCAGAATACCCACAGAGATCTAGACTAGAGAGCTACTGTATCAGATAAAATTCTTCCCCCAGACATTTGTTTGTCCTATTCAATCATGATTTCTCAGATAAACATTTTGGATTTGACACTAGCAATTCTAATTTTACTTCGGAAAAGACGTGCTGAAAGGTTTTGGTTTTGAAAAGCAAACATGAAACATTCCTGGTGCACAAGTTCATACTGAAAAAAAAGAAATCTCAGTATATATTGATCCTTGTGTGAGTATGGGGTTCCTGGTAAAAACCGAGGGATGCTAACTTCTCCACCTAAATCAAGAACATATTGTGTTCTCCTTAAATTAACAGAGCAATGTAGCAACAGTTTCCAGGTACTGTTCTTGAGTTTATTTTTCTTTTCCAGACTAAGAGAGAAAAAGAAAAAAGAAAAAAAAAAACAGAGGGGAAAAAAAAATAAATAGGGAAAAAAATGGGAAAAAACCCCCAAACCAACAAAAAGAAAAACAGAAAAAGAAGGAAATACTTTGGCATATCTGCTTTTTAAGTCATTTAATCTAGTTCTCTTACCACAAAGAACTAACACACATAACCCACTTTTCCCAACTGGGTTGAAAAGCTTGCTGTTACCTAAAAGACATCATATTCAGATTTTAACAACAACTGTAAGGACATTGCAGCAAATAAATCATTCTGTGAACTCCACAGGTTGTAAATCAGGCTATTTTAAAATTTACTGCTTAAGTTGAGTGGAACATGGAGAGATTTTTTTCCCTGTGATCCTTGTCAGACATTCCTATTTATTTTAAAAGACATGGAGAGTTCCCACTCTCTCAAAGGGATAGGATCAAACTACAGGGTATCTTTAATTTTGTTAATTATCCAATCAGGTCACATATGCATTTAAGCCAGTCTAGGACTATTCTGACACTGACAGCAGGATGTAACCAACCTGTTTGCTCCTAACCACAGCACCTGCAATATTTAGATTAAAAAGAGCATCACCTTTTCAGTCACAGTTAATCACATCAGCAAAGCCAAACAAAACTGTGGTATTAGATACTGACCTGCCTATTCTTTTTAAAATGAAATTTCCAATATAAAGTTCGGGATACAGAGAAAAGAGCATTTGTATATACACACTTGCATACACATGGGTTTATATGTACTTGGTGAAACTTCATGCCTTCCCTATTTCCTCACCATCCCCCATTAAATCAGTCTAGTATCCATCTGTTTTTTATTACATAGTTAAACAATTACATACATCCCAAAAGCTATGAAAAGATTTCACTTGCATCAAACTACAAGTTCAGGTTGCATTACCTTTTATCTGTAGTGCAGAGCCTTTAGAGGCTTCAATTTTACAGATGAAATCCATCATTCATGTGAGATAATTATGTACCATATAATTTATTTATTTAAGCTTAATTTTCTTTTTGGGCACCTCATATTGCTTTATTTATTATTTCTTTTGCAGTCAGGTTGGCTATCGTCTTAGGTATAAAGCAGCTGTAAGACACTGTTCCTGCTTCTTCAGATATCACATATGGACAAGAAGCTTTCCTGCCTTAATGAACATATGCATACACACTATATACACATTATCTACATCTTTGCACACAGATACTGGCTTACTATCAGCATTTAGTTTCTTTCAAACTCTCAGATTCAGTATTAAAAACCAAAGCTTTTTTCACAACATGATGTTTGAAACATCATGGGTACATGGACCAAGTCCAGTAGCACTCAGCAGAAAACACAGGTGACTGCTGGACTTTTGAGTGCACCACTATTTACTGGAAAACACATCAGAGCGAACTAAAACATCCCTCCTTGCTGACTTCTCCTCACTACACTGGCAGCAAAACTGACTGGGTGACCTAAAAAGCCCTTTTCCAACTCCCACTTCTGTGTGAGCTGACAGGTTCACAAAAGAAGAGGTTTTGAGAAGGAGTTTCAATGGAGTTGAGAAATGCAATGCACAGTGACAACATAAGAAGAATAAAAAAATGAATGAAAACGAAACACACTTGGGAGATTGGCTGGTCTTTGCTACTTCAAAGACAACTAACTTTTTTGCATTTGAACATTTGTTGGCAGCAGATAAAACAAATGCATCACAAAATAAAACATTTTAATACTATATTCACTAGTTGCAGCCTCATGAAACACTTTTTGAATGAAAAATGTGTATAGATTTACACACAGAGTTAATAATTGTTGAGTTTTCTATCATCACAATGAATTAACATTCAGAGCAATAGAATACAACCAAGGATCTATTAATAATTCAGCAAAATAATAGATGACAAGTTGGAAATCCCTTTGCAGGTTGTAACAGTGCCTTCCAGTAATACAACTGAGAATCTGTCATCATTGTTAAGACAAAGCAGGGTGAGGGTTTCTACTTCCAGTCATCAAATTAAAATTTATAGGAAATAAGTTGTGTTCAGCATCCCCATTCTTTTCCAATAAAAGCTGTGGTCAGGAAAGGTAGCCTGTTACATTAATGTAATCAGGTTTTGTATCTTTTATTATAAATCTAATAAACAAAATCATATAATTATAACCTGAATCTACATAAGTCTGTGGGACCCGATGAGATGAAACCCAGAGTCCTGAGGGAATTGGCTGATGTAGTTGCCAAGCCACTCTCCATGATATTTGAAAAGTCATGGAAGTCATGTGAAGTCCCAGGTGACTGGCAAAGGGGAAACTTGTACTCATTTTTAAAAAGGATAGAAAGGAGGACCCTGGGAACTACTGACCTTTCAGCCTGTGTGCCTGGGAAGATCATAGAAGCAAGGGTAAGTCTGGTCTGACTAACCCAGTGGCCTTCTGTGATGGAGTAACTACATCAGCGGACAAGGAAGGGGTTACAGATGTCATTTCTCTGGACTTCTGTAAAGCCTTTGACACAGTTCCCCACAACATCCTTCTCTCTAAATTGGAGAGACATGGATTTGATTGATCGACTGTTAGATGGATAAGAAAGTGGTTAGATGGTCACATCCCGAGAGTAGTGATCAACAGTCCAGAGTCCCAATGTACATCAGTGACAAGTCATGTCCCTCAGGGGTCTGTACTGGGACCAGTGTTATTTATCTTCTTTAGTGATATAGGTGAAGGGATTGAGTGCACCTTCAGCAAAATTGCTGATGACACCAAGCTGAGTGGTGTGGCTAATACACCTGAAGGATGGGATGCCATCCAGAGGGACATGGACAAGCTCAAGAAGTAGGACCGATGGGAATGTCATGAGGTTTAACAATACCAAGTGCAAGGTCCTGCACCTGGGTCAGGGCAACGCCCACTATCAATACAGGCTGGGGCATGAACAGAGCGAGAGCAGCCCTGATAAGAAGAACTTGGGGGTGCTGGTGGATGAGGGGCTGGACATGAGCTGGCAATGGGTGTTGTCAGCCCAGAAAGCCAAACATATCCTGGGCTGCATCAAAAGCAGTATGGGCAGCAAGTTAAGGGAAGTGATTCTGCCCCTTTACTCTGCCCTTGTGAGACCCCACCTGGAGTGCTGTGTCCATCTCTGGGGTCCTCAGCACAAGACATGGACTGGTTGGAGTGAGCCCAGAGGAGGGCCTGCAAGTTGATCAGAGGGATGGACCACCTCTCATACAAGGAAAGGCTGAGAGAATTGGTTTTTTTCAGCGTGGAAATGAGAAGGCTTCAGTGTGACCTAATTGTGGCCTTCCAGTGCCTGAAGGGAGTCTACAAGTAAGATGGAAAGGGACTTTCTACAGGAACATGTAAGACAGGGGCGCATGGATTCAAACTGGAAGAGAGTAGGTTTAGATTAGATTTCAGGAAGAAGTTCTTTGTAGTGAGGGTGGTGAGGCATTGGAACAGTTTGCCCAGGGAAGTTTTGGATGCCCCATGCCTGCAAGTGTTCAAGGCCAGGTTGAATGGAGCTCTGAGCAACCTGGTCTAACGAAAGGTGTCTCTGCCCATGACAGGGGGATCAGAACTAGACAATCTTTAAGGTCCCTTCCAAACCAACCCATTCTATGATTCTGCTAGTATCGTCACTTCCCATAATAGCAAAAATATTGGAAGGAGCTTGCCCTACAGTCTGCAATTCTAACACATGCAGTAATTTCACTAGTGGATTCCCAACCAGATAAAAACACCTTTTTCTTCCTCACCTTCTCCAAAAAAATGAGTATTTCAATTTTATAAAACATTTCTCCTTATGACAGGTAAGACTATCACTAGAGAACTTCCCATATTTTTAGATCATTCTCTTTTCACTGTCTTCTTTACCTTGTGTGCTTAGGATTCTCCCCATTACAGTCCTGCAAGAGCACAAACAACCTAAAAGTAACAAATTGCACAAATTAAGCAACTCCTGAGGAGACCTACCAAGACAATAACGTCTAGCGTTGTGCTCATGAGGATGTGACCACACTCTATTTTTGGCAAAGTATGACAAAATTCTCAGTCTATCCAAAACTCATTCCCGTGTCACTGGTTTAAAGCACTGCCCTAACCCTGCTAATGCTATCACTGTGGCTACTGATGGCACTCCTCACAGCAGCAAAAAGTCAAGTACTTTCTCCTCACCAGACCTCACAGAAGAAACAAATAAGCAGCAGAGAAAGCAAAGCTTGGTAAGAAAGGTGTTAACAAAGGACTTAGTTGTCACAGAGCTGTCCCATAGACAAATCTATGAATTAGCAGCATAATCCAATGAAACTACAGTGACAGCTCTAAAGCCCTAATGCCTGTTCTTCATCAGGCACAGACAGATCTAGGTCTTTGACATTTTAAGGAAGTAAAATTATTGCTGATTTGGGTTATCAAACCAAGAAGCCAGAAAGAGCAAACCAGCCAGCAGCTAGCTGACTTTTTCAGCATCAGTCATGTAATAATAAGAGATACAATGGCTTCACAGAATCCAACTACTTCTACTTAATACCTGAATTATGGGACTATGCTAGAGAAATACTCTCTGTCTTAAGAGACATTTAGGCTCTCTCCAGTAACTAAAAGGAAAAAAGAACCTACAAGTTGGTACATTAGGGCTAAACTTTAACTTGAATTTTCTGTCAAATATGAAGTATGTGAGAAGAGTCTCTGAATTCTGACAATCTAAAAAAATAATTGTTTCAGTTCTAGTTTCCTGCATGTTCTCCTTTGTAGTGTATTAAAAACAAACCAAGCAAAAATAAACCAAAAATTTAGAAGACATTTCACGGAATCTCTTCTTCACTAAAAGGATAAAGAAAAGCAGCTGAGCAATTTTTTTAATCCACATTTTAAGATTAAACATTTATGGAAGAATGATAATTTTGCTCCTATGATACCATAGTCATAGTTCCCGTGATTAAGCAACAAATACCTTCCAGAACTATATGCTCTTTTTAACAAAACATTGGAGCAGGTTTGTGTAAATAATCTAAATATATTAAAGTCTTAAAAATGTCAGTCACAACATGAAATATTTGTCACAACTTTATTCTAAGTCCCCAAGCTTGAGGATTCAGAGGATTAGTTTTCAACGCTTCCTACTTTTGAAAAGTAATATAACTTCACAGTTTCTGCAAGTTTCTTTCTAGCCCCAACTTCTCTTTTAAGACCTTCTATAGCATTTATTTTCATTTTAAAAGTTACATGAGATACTCATGAGGTAAAAATATCGTGATCATTGGTTTTAAAGGAGCAGAAGGAGACAGTATAGTAGAAAAAAGTAAAAGAAAAATACTGGAAACACTCCTTTTATGAGGTTCCTGGAATCACATACAGACTAATCTGGCTTTTGTTGAGCAACCCATCCAACCCCTGCTATCATTAGACTTCTTACACTCTCTTTTGGCCCCAAATCCTACTAAGTTCATGATCTTTTCAGCAAACAAATATAAGTTTTACTAGTATTGGCATAAAACAACCCTGTTGAAAAGTTAAAAAATATTAGAGAAAGGCTCTTGCTATGAACAGCTGAAGAACCATGTTTAGTTTCTTGGAAAATAATTCATTCCTGAGTCTTGAAGTGCATATGTAGGGACTCTTCTGGGTCTTCTCCAAGTCCTAGTGCTCAGGAGAGTATGTGAGTTCTAAGACTTCTAAAAGCTTCCCACGACTTCGGTGCGGGTCAAACACACACCCTGATGCCAATGGAGATTACGACTGAAGAACCCGAAACTCCACGAAGAGAATGGAGATACTGTAACACCGCTCAAGAAGTGAGTTATGTGTACATTTTTAAATTTTTTTTTTCCAAATGGAAAAGATTTATAGGTTGCTTTTTTTACAAATGATGCAACACTATTCAAATCACCTCTTAAATTTTATGAGTGAAACTTCTACCTCAAATCACTGAAGACTTGCCAAAGTGGCTTTACTAGTAAATACCACACTTAGAACTGAATTAAATGTGACTATTGGCCATTAATCGTCTTTTGGCTGACTTCTGCATTCAGGCTTTTATTCTCACAACAACTCTATCATTCAGTTTTAAACCAGAGTATACAACCATCGATCCTGGACAGACATCAAAAAGTCATATTAGCTGAAGGTTTATATGTTTTACCAGTCAAAAGCAATGCTGCTTCTTTCAATCAAGTGAAGCAGAAGTGATCATAAGTAAATATTGTCAGCTTGTGTCTTATTCATGTAGCATCTTATATTCTAAGATCTTGTTTTGAAGTAAGAGTTTATAAACTGAAATATCACTGAACCTTTGACAAAAGATTTGTTATGCAATTTATATTTTTCTTATGTTTTGTCACAATGCAAGCAATAAATATACCTTTCTAAATGTGAAGCACAACCTCTCAAACTTTCATCCATAATCATTATTCTTCTATTTTCATGTAACAGTGTATGCAGTAATTCTTCAAGATATGGCAAAATGCAGGATCAATATCCATTTATTCCATTCTTAACTGTCATTTAAGAGTAATCAGCTAAAGTTTTACTTCAAAAATTAAATTAAAAGACAATTTTACAGATAAATTATCATTTGTAAAAAAATACTTTACTTAAGCAGATCTTGCAAATTAAGACACTCAACAGACACTTGATGCACCACTATATTGGAAGTTAAGAGATTCATTTTGTAATTACAAAGTAAAAGTGAACCTGATTAAAGACCCATTCCCACATTTCAACGATTGAAAATTTGTTTATATTTAATATATAGAGAAAATTGACTAAAAGAAATTTAGAAAAAAAAAGAAATAAAATTAACTAAAAGAAAACTGAATAACCAAAAGAACACTTTATCTGATTTTTAGCTTGTGATTATAACATGTGGTTGTGCAATACTTGGAGTTGCCATTACACACTCTTAATTGCCAAGTCTATAATGCTGTCAATATTATTGTCAACAAAAGTTGCCCTGTTAAGCCTACTTTCCTTTTTTTGGTAGAGCAAAAAACAAAAACTAACCCAGTTCAGCTTAATAAGCACCTAGTCAGTAAACTTTCTGTGCTCCCAGAATTAATATTGGTTACATTCCATCAAAGAATAAGAAGGGTTCCTCCAGGTTGCTTCTCTTAAACCACTACCATCAGCTCATATTATCTGGCTTTCAGCCAGCTTGTTGTCATCTAAATCCTGTATCTTCATCAGACACTGACTAATGTCACTATCCAACGGAGACACATGCAGCTGGGTGCCATCACTGCAATGTAATCACTGTTCCATGGACAACATTGAGTACACAAGATACTCAACAGGTTGTTAAAATTCAAATATTTCAAACCTGCATTAAAAAAACCAAACCAAATCAAAAAAGAAAACCAAAACCAAAAAGAACTTCTAACTTTTGCTATCAAACAGGGGAAAACAAATCCCATCCTTCTGAAGTAATCTGAATGACTAGAAACAAGCACTAAAACACTTGACTACATCTTACCTGAATACCTACAAGAGTTGGGCCAGCTGCAATTTTAGCCTTCACTACATATCTTGCTTGTATTTGACATGTCAAAAACAATGTCCAAGACCATCAGCACTCAGCTGCATATTAGTCTTTTAAATTTTTTCATGTATTTTTGATTTCTAAAAGTCAAAAGGAAGAGTCAGTACTACAGAACTCTAGAGATAAGTTAGCAATAAACTCTGAGGAAGACTAGTAATGGTTCTATATTTGCTAATTTACCTTGCTTAGGATTTCTATAATAAAAGTCTATCAGTACCATGTATTAAGTGAGAGACAGCAGTAAGTCAGGATCTGTCTGCCTACTTAATTAATTCTTAATTCTTACTTAGTTAATTAAAGCACGTGCAGAACCTTCCTGAACTGGACTTCAACCATAGCTGTACTTGAACATATCTTCTGAAAAAGCCCATACTAGGTTTTAACATTACCAGTATTAGAGAATACATTGACTACCCTTCATAAACAGTTCTAATCATTACAATACACAACTCTTGAGTTTAAACTGTTCTAGAATCTGCCCTATCTACTATCAGAGAGATAAGGCTGTTTTACAAATTACTTGGTAAGCAGTTTTCACAATGTTTAGTTTATCATACCCCCACACTGTCAGTGTTTAGTGGCCATTGCTTTTCCCTCAGATCTGTAGCAATAGTTATTCCCAAAACAAGCTGTATCCTTTCTCTGTAGCATCACTACTTGCCATTCCAGATTGTGAAATCTTATTCTAACACAACTGGCCAGTTTGTATCTAAATAAGAAATAAAAAAATCATCTTGTAGAAAAAAAAATAGACCTGTCCACTCTAAAAAAAAGGATTATCTGTTTCAAACCACAATTCTGCTTCCTTTCTTGCTGTCATGTATCTAATAATCTTATGGGGAGAGCTTAAAGCCCTTCAGGTTAGCCATTCTGATGGAGCAGCACTTGAACAGAGTGGTGAGAGGATGAAGCGACCAAGTCACTAAGGAGAGGTGATCTGATCAAAATCCTCAGTTTGACAGTTATGGGGGAGCTTTTCTGTAACAAAAATAAATACACTTGCCTCACCAGACCTGATGTGGGCCCTCAATTAACAAACGTCACTGACACAGAAAGAAACAGTTCATCCACAGATATTTTCAATCCCTGGACAACAAACTCAAGATCAGGTCATGCCTGAACAATGTAACTAATTAGCACTGCACTTGGATAAAAATTTCAACTACTTGGTTCCTTGGGAACTACAAAGTATTGAATACATTTTCTCCACAAAAGCAATTACAAATTCCAGAAATTTAAATTAGTTCAGTTGCATGTTTTCAAAAGCACTGCTTCTAAAAAGAAAGCAAAGGTAGACACGAGCAACCTTCCTCTTCAACAAAATTTCTTGATGGTATGTTGTTGCAGAACTAAAAAGTACATAATTTATAAGCGTGCTTTAAAACAAGAATAATTTTTTTAATTGTGTTAAAACTGAAGGGATGACCATCAATTTTGCTCCTTTCACCATGACCAAATTAAAAGAAATTTATCTGGCTTAACTTTTAATTCCTTTCTTGCATTCTTACTTCAAAGCCAGTTCTCCAGCAGAGATCCAACTGTTGGCTTAAAACAAAACAAAAAAAAAATTCCCAATGCTTTTATCTTTGCTACTGTCTGCAAGGATCTCCTCCAAACCCCCAACTAAGGCCTTTATGCACATTCAAATCTTACATCCCATCCTGCACTCATTACTTCACCCCATTAACATTCCACGCAGAGAGCCCTTTGCTAGTTTTACGAGGCGAAACCACAGAACGTCAGGTTAACAAAGCCCTGCCGAGAACATTCCCCTCAGTAAAACTGTTCATCGGGAGCCTGTTTACATGGATTTGCAATGAATTATTAGCATTATATAACCAGAGGAAAATTAGAAAGGTTGGCAATAAAAATACAAAACTTATCTCTATAGCTATAAATAATACTGCCCACTTTCTTCATCACTGATATTATTTCATCATATCATTGTTTATTAAATGAAATTTAAGACATAGCGAGTATACTCTACTATGTTATCACAAGACTTTTTGTTTTGTTTTACTCAGTTGGTTATAAGGTGGTAAAAGGGAAAGGTTTTATAGCTTGTAGGACATGTGGAGTGATGTTTTTTCAAGTGTTCTGACTTAAAATTATTATTACATTGGTACCTGTAATTCTTTTGATGATGAGGATGACTCAAGTCTATCTATATTCTTGTACTCCACATACATAAATTAATACTTAAAAAAACCCAGTCTGGGTATGTTTTTCTGGGATCTGCCTCATCAGTATTTAACATAATTAATTGAAGAAAGATCAGGCTGGATGAGGCTTTAAGTAACCTGGTCTAGTGGAAGGTGAGGTTGGAACTTGATGATCTTTAATGTCCCTTCCAAACCAAACCATTCTATGATATTACAAAGTAGTAGTTGTGAAACTTACATATGAATAATATTAATGTGATAATTAAACTACTATTAATGCACAGACCAAAATTAGTGTATACACCTATATATACCACAATAACACTCAAGCACAGCATTGAAACAGGTACACTTTATCATATCACCCAACCTGCCATGTCTGTATCTTGCTGCTCTAGAGGCACCTCAGGTGCCTACAGGGCTTTAATTGAAGTTCTCCTTATTCAGAAGTTTCTTCCTACCTTGCAAAGACATGGGAGTTCTTTGCATCTTCCAACAGGGACATGACATAATGCTTATATTCATTTTAGATTGAAAAAATATTACAGAAGTACACAGACTGATATCTGTAAAATAAATGTCACTCCTCTAGTAGGAGTGCAGCTTGCAAAAAGGGAGAAAGCAGATGCTACCTTTATTTTAGCTTTAAGAAAGGATGAAGGGAAAAATCAGAAAATTAGATGTTAAATAAAACCTATAATGGAAAAGAATGCTAAAGAAATAAAGTTATATGCTTTAGAGGAAGTTTGCATAACATACAGTTATTTTTTTTAAATATTTTCTCTAGCTTCTGAAACAAGATTATAGGAATATAAGATTTTACTGAAGCACAACTGAGGGATTTTTAACCCAAATAAAAGTTACTGTGATAGAAAATGTAACATCTCAGCAAACCTTCTTTATATCCTCTATATCTAGTACAATAAAATTATTGCTACAAAGGAGTGTGCATAAAAATGTTGATTTGGGTTGGCTAAGTTAGATAACTTACACTTTTTACAAATTTAAGAAAAAACAGAATGGGAAACCTTGAAATTATGAGTGCCACAGGAAATTTTAAATCAACATCTATTTTTAATAATGGTAAATATTTACACATTCATATACATCACCTTACTATGGTTTTAAGGATAAAACCTACTACTTGGAATAATTTCCAAATAAGATTTTTCTACATTTTCCAAAGACCATTTAACCTTGCAAACAGAGCAATTCTAATGTAGAATCAGCTGGTTTCATATTGTACCACTTCTCACAAAGAGAAGTACAGTGAAGATGGTTCAAGTAAGAACTATTTACATGAGTGCTTCCAATGTGATTCTCATTGCAAATCCTACCAGTGGCATTGATCAAATATGCCCCATTCAAAAAATCTTATTTAAATATGACACTACACAACTCTGTAATAACTTGATATCTCCACTTAGTAGTAACACATTGCTAAGCTACTAATTTTACTTCTGTCTGAAAAAGAGGGAAAAAGTTGTTAAGGGCAGAAGTAAATAAGAAAGGCTATTTTCACTGGGACATGACCGATTCAGTGGTCCTTATTCTAAGGACCAGCTCCAGTAGGTAGCCAACTCTGTTAAGAAATCACTACCAAATTTTTTTAAGATCTGCAATACAACTTGTTCGACCTCCAGTAAAAGGCCACCTCTTTCAGGCAATTGCCTGTTCTTGGTCCCTTGGGTGGTCCAAGACCTGGGTGGTCCAGTGATTTCAGCTTGGACAGCTTATTTCAGATTTTACTGTATTTAACTGTCTCACATCACATTTTATTCTTCTGGAGAAAGAATTCAAACTTCACTAAAACAAGAAACAGTCACTTATTTAAATCTTGCTTCCTGAACATCAATATGAGTCTTATGGGAAAACTGTATCACCAAATCAACCAAACAAAAAACTTCTACACTACATCATTCCAAAATGAGATGAAGGACCCTAAGGATCCAAAACAATCCTGAACACATAATACATCTGCACAGTAGTTTGAAATCTTTAAATGCTGAGGCTACTATTCACGTCCTCACACCAAAATTTCTAGCATATCCACTGGCAGAACTGTTGTTAGCATCAATTGTTTCTTATTAGTGTGAGATGTAAGAAAGAGAGCAAGTCAGTGCAGGTGAGACTGACACTTCCACAGTTGGCTATATTGCTTCTGGCACCTGGCTGAGCTCTGTTTTGATTTTCACTATGCACTTGACAGGCAATCTGTTGTGGTGTGAACTTGTTTGAACAACGGTGGAACAATGAAGCATTTCTTTTAAAACTGATTCTTAGGACATGTTACTATTGAGAAAAACAACAGCAACAACAGAACGGCACCAAGTACCAAGCCCTAGCATTTAACCAGTAATAGAGAATGGCAGCACTGCAGTTTGATGCTGTTCAACGCACTGTTGCTCTTCACAACTTCTCAACTAAGAATTATTATCCAATTGCTCCTGCGGGGCCCTACTGCAAGTTCATATTTATCCTTCATTTTTCCCATCACACCATTTTTACCCTCTCCATGTTCTTATTCATTACTTATATTTGACATGACAAATTAAAGATAATTAAATTATCTTTATTATCAAACTGCATAAAATTTAGCAGTAGACAGCTCAATTGTTCCACACAATGATTGATTATAAAGATTAAAATTCAAAGAATATTACAGAAACATTGATTTTGTAAACACTAGATGGTACCAGTAAGTGGAAATAACGAACAATAAGTGACCAAAACAAAACAAAAATAACTGAAAGAACAGATGTTCATTAAAAAAAAATTACATATAATTTTGATCAAAGTAGAAAATTCAATTTGAATGGGAGGGGAGCAGGAAGCATTGCTACATTTTTCTACAATCAAAAATATGTTCTGATTTTCAAATGCACATGCCCCCCTCTTTTTTTAAACAGAGATGATTATATCAAAAACATTCTTCTCATGATGCAGAAAAATTATTATTAACTAAGGTCAAAAAGTTCTGAAAGATTCAAGAAACACACCAGTAAATGCTTGAACTACTATTATTATCTCCCAAGCTGCCTTCAGGAGGATTTAGCAATAATGCTGCTAAACAAGTTTGAAGTTTTTTATCAGTTTCAAATTAAGAGTCAATTTAACAACACATATAAAAATCCCCTTCATGCTTTTTATTTATACTTATCTTATTATTAATGTATTAAATGCTATACCTTGACTCAATTAATGAAATACTCTGGGAAGAGGAACTATTAACTGGTAAATAAATGATTCTTGAGGGCAGTATTGCACTGGGGGTTTAAAAATAACCACTGTCCCATTCTCCAGTGAACAAAATCCTCCTCTTTTTGGACAAAAAAAGCCTAAGTTTATACATATGGAATTTATACAATAGACTTGCTACATCAGAACTATTTAATATTTAAAATATCATATTAAAATTAATAAACATGCCTATGTAACAAACTAATTCCTCCCTATCAGCATTGATACTGGTAAACTATGCAGTACCCAGAAGTTACCACAAAATCAGCTGGGCGAAGACAATGAGCAAATCCAGGACAGACAATGACTTGGGAGATTCTGTCTTTCCTTTTCCCAAGATCGGACAGCCTCTGGCATTTCAGGAGGGGAAAAACAGCCCTAGAAACAATCCTGTATTTGTTTCATTTAAATGCATTTTAATAGCTTGGGCAGGCAAAAGCAATCTGTATTCTGAAAAGTGAAGAAGCACCAAAGAAAAATCCTTCCTTGACCCGAAGATAAGCTCCAAATACAGCCTGTGAAATCTCACTGTGGGATAGAAGCAGCATATGAAACAGCAGGGAAAAAAATACCTTTCAATTTGCCTATGCCTTAAGCAATAAACACATTTAAAAACCTTCAGTTGTAGAATTCTGCTGTGTTATTGTCTTTCATATGGAAAATATATGAGCAGCATATGTAAATCTGCTCAAATCATTTTGCTGTTAAACAAACAAGCACATGCCTAGAGGGGACAGAATAAAGTAACTGGTCTCCCGATGATGAATAGCACTAACTTGCTTTGGCTTGCCAAGTCAGTAAGCAGTGTGAATTTAATGGCAATTAGCCCAGATCAAAGTTGAAGTACCATGAACAAAGTAGGTAAAACTGACAATATCAAAGAAGGGAAGCCTATCATGAGTGACTGAAAAAAAATTACTTAGATTTATTTATAATGTTTGGAGCTGTTAATGAAAAAGGACAGATCCTTACAAAATGTTTATTTTCAAAACAGTATTACCGATTAAGCAGATTTCTAGGAGACTACTTTCATGGGTAAATTGGCCAAAAAGCGAAGTAAACTATTCTGTAATAGCTCCCATTGTGGACACACTGCTCAGAATGATATTTTCTCAAGAAATTAAACTCTGAGTTAAAGTCAAGCATTCTCCCTCCTACCCAGCAAACAATTTATCAGGCATTCAAAGCAACAGAAAAAGTTCACAGACAGAGGCAGTTCAGAAGCAGAAGAGGAGAGAGTTCATGTGTTTTACGTGCAGCAGGCTTTAGGCATTATTAATATAAAATATTCCTCTCATTAAATCTACATGTCTTAATTAAGACTGACATTAAAAAGCTATAAATTTAAAATATACATGAATGATCTAGAAAAAAACAGCTTTGGATCTTTTATTTGGTTTTTTACTGCTTAAGGAGACCTCTACTTCCACGTAATATTAGCAGGAATTAAATCCCTATTTCAAATATTAAATGTTTACAAAACCTACAGCATGCTAATACTTAATATTTAAACTACTATCACTATAACATTGCAGGCTTCAGGTAATACCTTCCAACTAAGAGTCTGAAAATCTTCTTAGAGTAATTCCCATATCATTTTGCATGGATTGGTAACACGTATTTTTGCAGATGAAATGATACAGAGAAGTTAAATAATTAGCCAGAACCAGTAAGTTAATAGAAGAAATTGCAATAAACAGAAGATTGCTTCATTCTATTGTAATCACTAGACCATTCTTTTAATATAGGTAAAATAATAAATAACTAAATCAAGTTGCATTCTGTTTGAATTAAATGCATTAAAGCTAGGCACAGAGAAATGGTCCAGTATAACAAAGAGCAATGTATTTTTGACCTTAAGCTGAAGAGTAAAGACCCAGCAGTTCTTCAGCAATTAATCAGTGAGGTTTATGAGAGATTTGCCTGAGCAAGGACTAAGTTTCTCAGAAGATCAAAGATAACTGGTGTTACACTCTGCCCTAACCAGACCCAGATTCACACTTTCCATTACTTATTTACATTGATCTTATGACTATTTTTACAGATCCATCAGAATAAGTGTGTTTTTACTCTTTTACTAATATTTGTTTAATTAAGTTAATTAATTACAGGTTAACTGAAATGTTGTACAAAAGACCTCACGCAGCTTTCAAAGTGTAGGCTGAATCTAATCCTTTTTTTTCTTTTAACTAGCGGTAAGGATAAAGTCAATAAATTGTCAATTAATAACATACTTGCTTTGATGGCTCTTCAGTAATTTACTTTCATACCACTTCATAAATTTCTTAGGAAAACTTCTGGGATCACTGATACAGTACCTCTGCCCTGGGAAAATTTTGTTTAAATCTGCTCTACTGCCAATAAACCAATAAGACTAACTGGCTGATAATCCTCCCACACTACACTGTTTAGGTATATGCACTCAAGCAGCAAAAGTTTAATTTGTTCCACTAATGGCACAGAAAACTACTCAAACTTATTCACCATATAAATTTGAACTTCAGTCTGCTACTTTTTGTTATTCCTTAGGCAGAAAAGTCAAGCTATTGGATGCTTTGTAACTCAGACTATTTTATCTTTTCCTTGATCCAAAGCATAACAATAATAATGGACACTATCAGTAACTAAATATTAAACGGCACTTCACAGAAGAAACACAGTAAAAAGCCTTAGAAAAATCTGAATATTATTTGCATTGGCACATTCTATTGTTCTAAGTAGGTGTAACATTACTCTTAAACTACTAAAATCAGCCATGCTTGCTGCCTTGGACATATTTCAAGCTGCCATACAATAGCTTTTGTTTAGAATTTCTAGTGGAATAACACATAGTTTATTAGGTAGAGCAGATAATGTTTGGAACATAATTTAATTTATAAAACCACATTATGAATTTAGTAAAGAAGCCATATGATACTAAAAATCCTGATCTTCTCTAAAGTTGTATTGATAGCATTGATACTGATTAAATAAACCAAAAGATCTATTATGTATAAGATGATTTGGCACACAAAGTTCATTTAAAAGTGTTGTAGGTGTCAAATATTCATGACAGGCCAAGGTCAGGTAGAGTTCCTAAAATAACTATTATATCATGAGATATTTTATTATTATCCTATCTTATGAAGGAAAAACTACTGGGAAGTAACAGGAAAAATTCACTACATACATATACATATATATACATATATATACGTATATATGTGTATATATATATATATATATACGCGCGCACACTATATTTTCTTTCCCACTACACATTAAGGAGAGTTTGTCTGCATTTCCCTATAAAAAAGTCAATTGCATTGCACTGGTACTGACAGTAACTAGGCAAAATCTGTCAAAAAACAAGTGTTTGGCCGGCATTTTTCCTGGGGTATGAAGAATCAACTGGAGATTTTCCAAAGGGACTGAGTTATGGATAAAGCAAATAAAGAAACTGTCCTCCTGTTCCACTAGTAATCCTCTGGGAAACAAGAGCATCTAGAGTTAAAAAGATTTATATTTTCCCTCAAGTTGTAGCTCTCTGACATATTTATAGGGCTAGGTCAAACAATGCACTGTGGATTACAGCATCATTTTTCTAAGCTTTCCTCTCAGATCTCAACAATACTCGGAGAATCTTATTCACAGATACAATGAAAATAGGTATTTTGTTCTCTCCTTACATTTATACATATGTGTATATACATGTACAGCTAAACATGAAAATATTTAGGAAAATTATGCCAGCAGTCTGGTAAGTAATTATATATTTCTACTGTTTTCAACTGTAATTAAGAAATTGACTCTGGCTATTCCAAATTCTAATTGTAGCATTCCAAGTTTAGAAATGAAGGGTAGGAAGAGGGTTTTATCTCTTAAGAAAACAAACAGAATTCTTTGGAAAAAGAAAATTAGTAGGATTGCAAGCGGAGTTGGTTTCACATTTTTACTAATTAATTTTTTAAATTTGTTACATTGTTTCTACTTCTCTGAAGCAGCACCAGTAGGAAGGTTTTTATGTTCCAGTGCAGTTGGGAGTCATGACCTGTGAGGTGTGAACTTCAAAACAGCTACCCACAAAGGCTAGGTCCAAGGCTTGGGAACACACAAACAGCAGTCCCCCACGCTGGCTGCTATGCTATGAGCCAATAACCACCCCCTGCAAGAGCATTAAGGAAAAGAAACATCCAGATGTACCTCTATTAGACAGTCCCTTGCCCCATGTCGATAACCCTGGAAGGAACTCAGATGTTGCTTTATTTCTTCAAAGCCAGGTTCAAAATGCTGCTGTAACTGATTCTCTGCTACACTGGCTCCCAATATAGCAGCATTCATTTGCAAGTGTTTCACTATGGGGAGACCTCACAGAAAATGAATGAAAAACATCTTGTTCCCTTAGCATTACCTAATGCTACTTTTGTACAAGTATGCTTCTTAATTACTAATTTCTGTGCTCTTAAAAACAAGCGTTCTGGAGTAACGTAATTGAGTTAATTCACATCTCAATACAGAGAAACCATTTATTGGAGTTAGCTGAGCTGCTGCCATTTGAGAAGGGGTGAAAACCTGCAGCAGGTCAATCCAAATAGAGCCGAGCCGGTCAAGGTTACAAGGGTTAGTACATCCTTCCTGCAAATATCCCTCCATCATACTCTTGGAGTAGTTCAATAGAGTACCTCAGTGGAAAAGAGCAATGCAAATCACTCCAAAATGTCCCAGTTTACACAACAGTGTAATATAAATACTATCCTCCCTGGTTACATACAGTCATGGAATCATTTTAGGTTGGAAAAGGATTAACCAGGCACTACCAACCTTAGCACTAAACCATGTCCCTTAACGCCACATCTACATGTCTTTTAAATACTATCTGGGATAATGACTCAGTCACTTCCCCGGGCAGTCTATTCCAAAGCCTGACCACACTTTCGGTGAAGAAATTTTTCCTAATATCCAACTGAAACCTCCCCTGGTACAACTTGAAGCCATTTCCTGTTGCCCTATCACCTGTTACTTGTCAGAAGAGACAAACCCCCACCTTGCTACAACCTCCTTTGACGGCGTGGTAGAGAGTGACAGTGTCCCCCCTGAGCCTCCTCTTCTCCAGGCTAAACACCCTCAGCTCCCTCAGCCACTCCTCATGGGACTTACTCTCTAGACCCTTCACCAGCCTCATTGCCCTTCCCTGGACTCACTCCTCAATGTGTTTGTTGTAGTGAAGGGCCCAGAGCTGGACACAGCTGTGTCAAGAAGTTAACTTCCATACACTCCAGAAACCTCCTAGGCTGTTTCCTCTCCGATGTATTGTATTTCAGTAGACATCTGGTAAGTTGAAGTCCCCCAGGAGAACAAGGGCCAGTGACTGTGAGACTTCTCCCAGCTGCTTACAGAATATTTCATTTGCCTCTTCATCTCGGTTGAGAGGTCTATAGCACACTCCCACCCTGATACCTGCCTTGTTGGCCTGCCCTCTGATTTTTAAAACAATTCACCCATCACCATCATTAAGCTCTAAACTATCAAAACATTCTCTAACATCCAGGGCTACTCCAACACCTCTCCTTATCCTGCCTTATCCCTTGTGAAGAGTTTATAGCCATCCACTGCAGCACTCCAGATGTGCAAGTCATCCCACCATGTTTCCATGATGGCAACTACGTCATAGTTATGCTGCACAATGGTTTCCAGATTCTGTTTGTTGCCCATGCTGTGTGCATTGGTGTAGGTGCAATTCAGTTGGGCTACTGATCCTGCTGTCTTTTGGGGGTGACAAGCCCTAATTCCTATGGGACCGTTCTCAGGTGCTTCCATGATTTCTAAAAATTCAATAACCCTTATGTCTTTGCTGCTGTAGGATGTCCATCCCCTATCTCCAGTGAGACGACAGACCAAAGGATCTTGCTGGCACACTATCCCTCAGACAATGGCGTGCTGGTCCCAGGTTTATCTGTAGCAAGCCTGGTTTTATTCCTTTCCCCTTCAAATCTAATTTAAAGCTCTTTGAATGAGTCCTGCTAACTCCTGTGCAAAAAGTGATCTTGAAGAGCTACATTCAATAACTTTAGTAGGGCTGCCTTGGAAAAATGTAACTGAAGATGTTAATCATTATATTTCTACCTTTAAGGTGGATTATTCTTGCCTCTCAGCTTTCCCAATATAAGGAAGGAAGGCACAATCTCTGAGTTTGCGGCTTAATCTGCTGTCATTGTGTAGAAAACACCTGCTCCTTCCATCACAATTTTGAGATAGTGACTTTCCAGAGGAAAAAAACCAAGTTGTATGGTGTATGCTAGAGATGCCCTGTTCCAGGAAACAGACTGAAAGTACACGGAATCTTAATTCTGCTTGTAACAGAAAGAAAGAAAAAACTATTTGACTAAATCCTGAATGATCCTTCATTAAGCATCCCTGCAGTCTCATCAGCTGCTGTAAGATGATTAGAAGTATCCCTGGGCAGGTACAACACAGACATCATTGTCTATCTCCCAAGTGCAACACAACGATCACACTGCCCTTACAGATATTCCAACATGCAAAACTGGATGTTCCTGCTCTCACTTCACTTCTTGTCGTAGGAACATGTACAATTCCTGCAGTAAATGAAGAGGTGTTACTTCTGTATTGCTGATTTGGGAATTGTGAGGATACTTGAAACACATATGGTACTTCTTATCAAAAACCTCTGTTTCAAATGTAATGGGATGCACACCCTTTGGTATTGTGCTGGCATTTGAAGAAAAACTGAACAGTTAATTTACTGTATGCATTTTCTAAGAAAACATGATATCAAGCCGTGAAGACAAGGAACCTGGCAATGCCATCATCTGCAAAACACTGTGTAAGCTGAAACACAACAATAGCGCAAAGAGACATACATTCAATTAATACATGGTTTTTACCAGCTATTATACTATTACATTCTTAATGAGCACAAAGGCAGTATTTTTGAAACTGCTACCCATACATGGGCTTATTTTGATAGTTTATGCATCTCTAGGATTACTATTCCCTCATTACAAGCACAACAAAAGTTAGAGAAAAATCTATTTGCTTCTACAAAGCAAATAAGGTCTTCAAATAAAGTTGGAATAAACTGTGCAATAAAAGTATGCAAAAAGCAGAGAAACATTGTTTCTTTAGTCCCAAATGTTCCAACGGCTCTAGAAAACAAAGTCTTTAACCAAGGATGCAATGACTAAAATAATACTAACCTTGGTTAGCAATTAAATGATCACACCTTGCTTCAGACTAAAAATGTAGACAACAGCTAGTAGCTGACATCTCACTTCAACATTTTACAGCTGCTCTAAAGCAAATACTTTAGACATTTGAATGCATGCAAGCACGCATCTTATTTTCCCAGGATTTCAAAGTCCACATCCAGGCTGCTGCTCAGCCATTATAAATGAGTAATTCAAGTAGGGCATGACTGCTTCTTGTATTAACTTGATAAAGATGTTTCAGTCGGAGTGCATCAACAGTTGTGTTAAGTCATCCCTTTCACAGGCTTAAACTTACTCTGTGTTATGTAACCAGTGAAGGGAAAAACAAAGTATTATTAACTTCAAATTATTAAAAAAGTCTTTCTACTAAATATAATTAGTATTATGATTATTATCTTCTATTACACCCGGTTTCAAAACTCAGAAATATAAATATACCTTAATTATTTCCTGGTTTTTTAATTAAAAATAATTTAATCAACTGATTGTAATGTGCATTAAAGTTTGATTTCATTAGTTTAGACAAGTAAGTGCTTAAAGAACTGATATGTGCACTTTAAAATACAAATCTCTTTTTAGAAAATTCCATTATACTGAAAATTATTTTGCATCCGTAAGATTTTTCAAAAGTAGGCTTTGGTTTAAAACTGCAATTTTAATATAATAGGTTCAGTTTAAGCTTATCATTTAACAATTAATTTATTATCAAACATGCATGAAACAACTATTTTACAATAATTTTAATGTCTGAACAATATTAATTCAAGACTTTGGGAAAAGCATCTTTCAAATACTACAAAGAAATATCGAACATATTTAATTTTCTCGTATGAATCTTCAGGTCACAACCTGCGAGAGAAGATTTGCTCAATACTGAATTTTTATTCTCTTATCACAGCAGGGACATGACAAGAGAGCTCAAAATTACAGAAGAGAACCCATACTCTCATTTCATAAATTTATTTCCACTGAAAGATGACCAAACATGAACACAGTTACACTAGAAATAAAATGTATATATGTCATCCATAGTCCAGTGCCTTAAAGTTGTACTTCATCAACTTTTAAATAAACTGGACACCTGATGGATTATGTCTTATGCCATAGAGAAATACAGAAAAGAATAATATCCAGAGGTGGTGATCCATCACGTGTTCTCCACAACCCTGCTCACTAATGTTGAGCTGTATATTGTATTTAATAATTCATTAGATTCAACCAGATCTTCTCTTATTTTTCCAATGAGTATTGTTTCTATTTACAAAGTTTCCACTACTTTCCCCACTTTGAGGAGGAAGAATACCTATGATAGTCAGTTCTAATATTATACTTAATATTGTATTCACACAATGTTTCTGTATTGTTTAAGTGGTTTTATTCCAAAAATAAAAAGAAAAAAGGCACTTTTGAGGGCCGGGGGAGATGGCAAGAGGCAGTCAGCCTTTTACTTACTCAGATCATCATTCTGATACATATTATTAATCTTCAGAGAGTACTTTACTTTCATTTATGGTTTGTATCATATTACTAGAACATGGTCTTTTTTTTCACTGGTATGATAAGTTATCAACACCGAAATTCAAAAAGACATGGCTCAAACTCAGTCTGACTCCTTTCACGTCCACCTTCCCGCTGGCAGTGGGCTACTTTTCCAGCATTTCTAGACATGAAGCATTATAGTCAAAGACACTTCTTCAGCTTAGCACAGATCCCAGATGAGCAGACCAGGAAGCTGTACAGTGACAGATGATGCACACAGGCTAAAAGTGGAAGAGCTGGTCGATGCAGGCAAACTCTTACTGTAAGAGTTGAAATGTTTGGAACTCCCCATTCCTTCAATTCTCAATATCAGGGAACCCATTCACTGCATAACCATGAAATGTTCTCCCAAGGTCAGATAGCAGAATAATTTGCTATTCTGCAAATACATGGTTTTCTAAATCTCTTGGAGGGTAAATGACTTTTTTTTTCCAGATCCATTTACTTCACCTTGGAAAGACATCAGGAATTAGGAAAACACTCAGGAAAGCAAGACTTTGCACTAATATGCTGTGCTGCAAATGGAGCTCAGTATCAACAATTAGCAACAGAAATGTGTTTAGATGGAAACTCGAGACTCAGGTCAGCAAATACTTTGCTCCAGCAAATGTTTGTCTTGACTGAACCAGCTGCAAGACCAGGCGAGCACCTAGAATCTTCTCTGTAAGACAGGGCTTCTGAAAAACAAATCACGCTTTTTTCATTTTCAAAATGCCTTTCCCTCTACTGAAGAGTGTAAATCAGATTAAAATTAAGAATTAAAAATATTTAGGTATTTAATTAAACTATATATCCACTCTAATCCTATCACTGCATTTCTCAAATAGATTTAGCCCTCCACGTGATACTGAGAATGTCAGGATAAGCTCAAATATACAGCATTTGTGTTTGAAGTTGCTGTACTCAGAAATCTGTTATATAGAGCTATCCAAAATTAAAGGCTCAAATTATGTATGTAGGTTAATTTTAGCTATTAAATAAAACTGAAAAGTTACACCGTGCACTGTTTTCCTCATATCAAGTACTTCTGCCACCTTACACAAGTACATATAGAAGTATCTTGCATATATTAGTTCTATTTCAGTGCACAGGTAACATGAAATCAGCTCATAAAGCACAGAAGTGATTAAGTGGTCTAAAGGTTACAAGTGAATAACAGTTCTGCAGTACTACTTCTACATGGTTTGCAGGTTTCTGATAGCAACAGGGGTTGACCTCAAGAAGCTTCATGGCACACGAAAAAAAACCCAGAACTAATTTAAATGATCTAAAAGATTATCTGTCTGTTCAGGTTGGTCAGCTACAGGAGGATGTCCTAGCTTGGGGATCATCATAGGGGTTATCTAGATAAATTAAAATTAAAATACCACTAAAATTGTAACCTACTTTGTCTAATCCTGGCTGTGAACTGTTGTTCTCTACAGAAAACTAACTACTCAGTCCCTTAGTAATGACCCAACTTTAATTGGTGACCACAACTGGCTATTTGTAACGTGATAGGAAGGAACTTCTGGACAGTAATGTTTGGGTAGAACAGGACAATGTAGTTGAATACTCACTCTAACTGCATCCTAAACCATAAAAATGAGACTGTTAGTACATTTGTATTACAACCAGAACACTGTAATATTGAGAGTGACTTGCAGCTTCTTTTTAACCTGCTACAGGGCAGAACCATGAAAATTACTGAAAAAAATTTAGATTTAGAAACAAATACATATATATTCAGATCATAACTTCTGCACTAAGATATTTCATTTAGCACTGTTTTTCATCAAATTTATTATATTTCAGTAAAATGTTATTTAACTACTTGTTAGTAATTTGAAAAAAACAGAAGCTGACCTAGTAAAAATATATTTAACCACCAAGAGTCTACTGATTTTCAGTGGTATCTATTTAGCATCTCATTACAAAAAAAATCCTCAATCTTATATGAATCATTTACATAACTAAAGAGGTAGTGAGAGCAACATAATTCAATTATAAAACCTGGAAACAGTTTAAACACTATTTGAAAATAAACAGTTACAGTCCCTTATGCCCATGTCTGGGAAGCATCCAAATGGAAGTTAAAAATCCCATGGTATTTTTTCAAAATGGGAGGGAGCTGTCCCAACATGCTGGCCAACATATATTTTCTCAATTAAAAACAGATTTCAGTGTCCAAAGCCATGTGTCAGCTGAGAGTCTATACCTGCCACATTTTCAGAACATTCCAAACCATCAATAAGTATCTAGTCACCTTGTTGAATAAGGATTTTCCAGATGCCAGGGGTGGAAAAGGTGAATGCATTTTCATAAATACATGAAATACAGATACATTAGCCTACATTGTTATGAAAATAGAAATCATCATTTGAACCCACATGGAGGGTTTTTTTCACTAACAGAAGTGCTAAATAGGACTTTGGTGGCCATATGGAACACTTTGATACTGCCAGGCTGTAAAGTCAACAGGAATCCTGTGGAACACACATACACACACACAAAATAAAGGTAGCAGAAATAATTTATCATCTGTCATTCCCTAACTTCCACATATTTAATGAGTTAAAAGTTTAAAAAGAAAAGGCTTTTTAACAACTTTTTTTTTAGTTATTTTTACAGAATATTCTAGGTTATGAGCTGTTTAAAGAGAAGGTTGGGAGATTGCCCTTACGTAGTTTAAAGCCTGTATTGACTATACTACCCTCCACTCAAGAGCTCAGTACTTCAGTTGCCAATACTGAAGCTCAAAGTCCTGTCCCAAGAACTACAAGATCAATTACATTATCTACAGACAGAACACTGTTGTCCTCAGTTAAAAGAGCAACTCAGATAATGACTTTGTAAAGAAAAAGCTATAAAATCAGAGGAGACTCAGGCTTTCCAATTCCCTCAGTCAACAGATTTTCCAGTGCAATGTCTAAGGCTCCTGCTATTTGGAGTTGAGCCGCCATCTTCATTGTCCAAGTTTGGTTCTTATTTTGCCCTATTACCAAACTCTTAAGTGATACTATTAAGAGAAAGAAACAGGAAAAAGGCAAAAGTACTTCTTTGACTAAAGGTATTACTCAACTTTCACAGTGCAGCTGACTAGTACATCTCAAAGTCAGTCAGGATTGAAAGAAAAACAAAAATATTTTCAGGGAACTTTACTATACAACCTAACTTCCTAACAACTGACAAGACAGTGTAGTTTTTTCTGTCTCTCTTTTTTTTAATCAATTTTTTTAAGTACCATTTTCCAAAACTCAGAATCCTTCTTAGTCACATTTTCAGAATTCTAGAATGAATACATGTACTGCTGAAGGATTTATGGCATATTGAGAGAAACTGACCGCAACATAAGCAGAGAGATGAAAACACCTCTTCCCCCAAGGGGATTTGCAGAATTACTTGAGGGAAAGTTGAACAAGCTGGCTTATTCCTGCATTGTGCAATTACCTTTCTATAACAAGAACTTACTGCCAGTTGCCAGATTTATGCAACTCACTGGAAATAGTCTTAATCTAGTTAACATAGTATAGTTTGTCCCTCTCTCGTGCTACTCCCATGGACATGAAATTTACCATTGGAGTCAGCAGAGGAACAGACTGCACTTGAGGACAATTTACTTCCCTCTTACAATAAGAACTAAATGCTGGATCTTTGTAAGACAGTAGATGCAGACGTGATTCAAGTCTGGAAAAATATTTTATATTTAACTTGGCTATAGTGCACAGCATACTGAGTTGTGAGGGTAATGGCTAAGGACGGAGCACACACAAAGCTGGCAAAAAAAAAAAAATAAAAAAAGGTTTTTACTTTCTCAGATAGTTATTAACTAACTTGGCATTGGTAAATATCAGTTACCAACTTGCTCTTCCCCACACCATTCGCCCACCCTGAAATGGTCAGCAGTACCACCATCTGCTGCCCTTCTTTGAACTGTGGATAAAGTTAAGTTCTCCAACATTGTGTGTGCTAAAATCAACTAATTTAAAAATCATGAGAGAGAAAGGGAGGGAGAAATTGCATTACCACAAAATACTTTTGCCCACAAGTTCTATCAAAGACAAAACTTCTAAATGTAGCCTCACACTTCAGGCAGCTAAACTGCTATTTTTAATCAAATTTTGAAATCTAGGATATTACCAGAAAATTTCTTCTAAAAATGTTTACTTAATTGAATTTAAATCCACTCTACTCCAAAATAAGACTACATGAATACTGTGTTTTCTGTAACTTATTCTATTAGTATTCATATTTTTCCAAGGCAAAATATGAGAATAAGCCAGATTTTGAAAGCAATTAAGAGGATACAAATGTGCACTGCAAGAGCACAGTTCTCAAAAGACCAGAGTCCTGGCAACTATCATAATCCTTTTGAAATTGTGCATATTAAGATTAAAGATCACTTTGTTCCTCTATTCCCACAGCTAGTTGGTATGGTAAAAAGATCAGTCTCCTAGTTTTATATGCAACATCTTTAACATTTGCTCTCCTTTCTGTGCATGTGATTAAATGTAACATTTTGAAATCCCAAAGTTCTGAGAAAAACATAAATCCTTGTCCACAGCTGCTGTTTGACTCTGGAAACACATGCATTTTCTTTTCAAGCATCTACCATCAAAAAATCCCAAAGGACTTGAACTGGAGAACACCTGCATCTCTTCATTTAGTTCCAATAACAGAGCCTAAACTTCAAAATTACAAAAATAGATGCTATGTTCAGCTGCAGTTACATTCTGCCCCTAATTCCCGTGAACAAAAATGCTAAGAGCATGAAATCATTCAGGCAAGCTCTGTCATCGAGAGGATAAGATTTTTTGCACCAGAAGCCCAGTGGGAACTTGATAGAAAACTGGCAACAATTACAGATAAAGTACATAGTGAAATCCTCAGGGAGAGAAAAGGAAATGTAATAAGATAGATGGGTATAATTTTTACACATTTACGTCCAAACCACAAATGTGAATTGTCTTTAATTACTCCAATATAGTAGGCATTTTTATTCGTTCATTGTGTTAAAACTTCCAAGATACTTCAAATTAGTCTATGAATTCTCTTTTACAAGTTTTTTCTTTAAAATTTATTTACTTGTATGAGTATTCATTTAAATTTGAAGTGAGAACTTAAAACAGAACAGACTTTGTAGTATCCCAAGTCCAAGTAGGCAAAACTAAATAAAAAAATATGTCAATGACAGGTTTTTTTAACTGCAAAAACTGGAAGTTGGGGGCATATGTAGATATATATGCATAAAACCAAACATATGTAAAAATCTCTCACCTCCTTTCAAGTAAGCTCTAACACATAAAAATCAGCTGGTTTATGATAAGAAAAAAAGTTTATGTCCCTGCTTTTACGACAATTTTTTCGTATCTGAAGATATGATTTCTTCAGTTATTTTTTTCCCTTGTTGGGAGAAGGGGGTGAATGGAGTGATCTTATCTATATTATAAAATATTGACAGAGGAGAAAAAAAATCCGAAAGTTTTTGGAAGTTTGAGAAACTTATCACTTAAACATGAAATACCAACTTTTATAAGGTTGAATATTTGCTCTTCGGTCTTCATGCAGCTTTGACAAACCAGAAAAGCCTCCCCACTCTTGCTATGCTCCACAGCATAATAGGAATACAGGTGATAGAGTACTTCTCTTTAGTCTCTTATTTCACTGCTGTATTACTGAATATTTAAGCTGATCTCAAAGAAAACTTTATTAATTGTATTTTTTATTTTAGTTCCTCTTGATTTATATGTAATAAAGCTGTCCATACACCGGCTGTGCACGCACTCCCAATTATTCAACATGGCAAACCAAATAGAGCGTAATCAGCTCACCCCATCTATTCAACAGCTGGTCATAATTAAACACTAACACCAGCATTCATTTTGAAATCTCCCTCTTCTCTCAAAGGCCAGGTGAAACAAACAAGGTCTGCAGCTTGCTCCAGGGTTAATAAAGCCACGGTTATTTCAGAGAAAGAGTAAGAAGACCTCCCCAAGCCCGGGAGTAATGGAATAATCTCCTCTCTTGTATTTATTTTAGATGCTGCAGTTTAAAGACTGGGTAGCATATCAACTGGTTTTTACAACTACGCACAGAGATACCTGGGACAGCTTTTCACACAACAAAATAGCCAAAATTAAAATCAGAACTCAGACTTGTATTTAAGGATTAAACAAAATCATGTTTACGTTCTTTGTCCCTAAATACTTCCCTCAAATTTTAAATATATCCTCAGGGCCATGTACAGGCAAGCAGTAAAAGGAATTTGCACAACCATCCTGATCACCCTGGATCATATGATTCAAGTGATACAAGACAGTATACAGTTGCTGACTCAACAAAGAAAGGAGGAGGAATAGTCCCCTACCTGTTCCCAAGGTAAATATGCCCTGATTTATTCAAGAAAACCATTGCCATTTGCACAACCTCCTCCTTAGCATTTTATATCCAAACAGGTGCTTTGATTTTTGACCAAGTTGTTTTCCAGTCAACTTAATAAATTAATTCATCCAAATTCCTATTCCAGACAACATTTTTAGGAAAAATTTCACAAACAGCACAATGTCAGTACTGCACAATCACCTTCAGTAGTACAGCTCTAAACCCTTTTATTCCTGAGGCATGAGTTTTTGCTGTGAAATTATCCAGTATAGCTTTTTGAACTCCCAGAAGTGACTGCAACTGACAGCAAAAGCATTTTTATGCTCTCAAAGCACCTCCCGTTTTCCCTACATGTAATTTTCACAGTCATAACAAAAAGGATAGTGATATCTCCTGTATTAAATTGCCCAGCTTCTTCAGCAAGTATTTGAAAGCTTTTGTTAACTCCCTGATCCTTTGTATAGAACCTGAAATAACAGAAACATTAATGTCTCCTGGTTTAATTTATGTTTAAAAGAAAAATCATTTGCAGCATGCCACTCTTCCTGATGACTGGGACCAAAGTTTAGCAAATCAGTCAGCTTTTCCCCCTCATTTGTCACCAGACACAGGTGCCACCTTACAGATCTAGAGGAGCAGAGCTAGAGTCTGAACATGCATGTTAGTGAATGTCATTGAGTACACGGGATCAATACAACTTTCCTGAGACACTGAGGGGGTGGGTGATGTGTCCAGTAAATTTTCAACTCTAAGATCTTCAATTTGTAATGCATCTCCATTCATCTACAATACAGGTACCACAGACACTAGTCTATTACAAAACCTGTGTTCTGCCTCTCAGAGTCCCTGCATGTAAGTCTGCCAGCACCACATCTGTCAGTGCCTTAATTCTCATTGGCACCTCCTGTCACAACCTATCAAGGTCTCTCCACTATCTAATTAGACTATTCATAATACTGACAAGCTAAAATGTACCCTGTGACCTATAACAAAAGCAGTCATTCTACAGTATAGGTAAGTATCCACAGATCCTTTAAAACGCACTTAACAATCTAAGACAAAAATCAGAAAATTTAACTGAAAAAGGCAAGAAATGCAACAATTAACAATAGCAATAAATATTGTTATTATGAACATTTAAAAGAGAGACAACAGGTGCAAGAGATTTTAACTTCTGTTTCAAAATGGATCTGAGTAATCCAGACACTGTTGAATCATGAACTGCTTTTTGGCAATGTTTTAGGGGCAGGAACTGAAGATAATTATTACAAAAACACTGCTGTAATCATTTCCAACATGATGCTCTCCAAGAAACATACAAGTACAGTTACTGAAAAAATAACCTAACAACTGCTGGAGTGCAGTGCTTACAAATATTTACTCTGCATAAGAATCAAGTGTTGCTTACATATGCTCATAAAAATTACAATGACGGTAATAAATTCACTGTTACTTTTCAGACTAATGACATTCAACAACCATTACAGATGAAAAAAATAGAGAAAAAAGCACACTGTTCAAGTTATGTCTGTGTTTCATAATATTGGGTCAGCTAATTCTTTTGCTTTCCTTAACCTTGATACTTTTGGGGTTTGTTTTTGCCCCCCCCATTTGATTCCATTGATTAGCTTGGCAACAGAATAAGCTTCGAAAAACACGAAAGCATGACTTGTAACAAGCACCATACTGACAGCAAAACATATTTCCATGTATATTTCACAAACCATATGAGAGTTATTTTAAATAACTCTAGACACATTTCAAAATGCTCAGTGTTGCTTAGACTAATGTTTTCTTTAAAGATCACTTGAAACCATAAGAATGTCAGGTAAAAGAATTTATGCCCACAAAGTCAACAACACCCTTAAATTTATCCAAGCAACTCTCCAAAATTATTAACTTCTCATCTAAATCCACCATAACACCAAATTTGATGAGGTCAGATGTGTGCCCTGTAGCACTTTAAAAATCTCTTTTTTATTTTTAACAAATTTTATGATAAACAAATTCTTAATAATAAATTATGCTGCAAATTTTAAAGAATCATTTTGAATTCGGTATGTCAACTTCTGTATAAGAAGCTCAACCAGGAAGAAAGACTAGAGCTAATATTTTCAGCATGGATCCTGCTCCCCCCTCCCCCACAACCTCCAAGTTTACAAAAGTTTCCATATAAATAGTTTAAAAGGCAACCAAAGTCAATGAAGCATTCCTTATTGAAGAAGACATACATCAAAATGCAGCTCTTAGTTCTTCTGTCTCACAGTGAGCTAAAGTTATAATGTGTGCAGTATGTGTAAAAGATACTTTGACATTTGGCACATTTTATATCAAGCCCCTCTTTTGAAAATTACATTGGATCGGAAAAACGTGATGTGATACCAGCTTAACAAGAGTTTTGCACTTACCAGAATTATGGCAGTAGTCCATATACTGTGGAATTTGGATTGTAAAGGCTACCAAATCTGGAGCTAAAAGAGATTCTGGCTTTCTACTCTCATTGAGCCATTTACTGCTGTGTAAGTCTCTGGTGTCAGAAGGTCCTTGAATTAAAGGAATCAGCTTCTCTTTTCCACCATCACCTAAGATAAAGATTAAACTTCTTACAGCTTTTAGTATAACAAGATAAATTTTCAACACATAAACATTCACTAGTCCAAAGAGAACAGCTATTAACATTGTGAGTACAGAATTAAAAGAGGAAATAGAAAGAGCAGTATCATATAAACTACTGAACAACTTAATGTTTATCCTGTAAATGCCTTAACATGCAGGAGGATTTCAAATAAAATAATCAATTACCTTTAAAACAGTAATTTCCTTTACAATTTTTTATTAATAATATATTTAAATTGAGTTCATGGTAATGTTTAAATACACTAAATTTTTTATGTTCTTGAGATTAGTTGCCTTTATATATGAAGGCATCATAGATGTTGATAAGTTGGTCTTCAAGAAAAGTTCTATTAAAGAAATAAAAAAACATTTATCACAAAACCCTCTAAAACTTCACAAGCAAAATACCTACTTGTAGTCTTAATGGAATATGAGACATTAAACAATCAACATGAAAATTATGCTAAGAATAAAGCCAGGTGCAACTATTCTCTGGTTTTCCCATTTCTTGAGTGCTTTCACATTAATATTTGTCTCCTCAGAAAAAAAAATATTTTTGATTTAATGTAAAAATTGACTGTTCTGGGGCAAGGCTGGATCATCATGACATACTTAATAATAATAAAAAACCCCCAAAACAGAATACAAAAAACCCTCTCTGATTCATAGGAACAATGAGTAAATTCTTGTTTCAGTAACTCTCCTTGTAAAAAGCAAGGCCAATTCTCCTATACAGGCAATAAAGTTTTACATGGTCCAGCTGCACATACCTGGGGCTTTGGCACAAATTTTTATTGATCCCATGGTCCCAGAGGCACATTTGACCAATGATGTGCTGCAGTACTTCAATTCAACATTCTGGATTGAGCCCTCAAGAGTTGGCAGGGGATTCTTAGATTTCACACCTAATAAAAGAAAACTGCAAATGTACTAGCCTGTTGAATTTAAATATTTTTATATTCCTTCACCAAGGCATTTAAACTTAATTATATTTTAATTATCTACCTTAGATGTTCTTACAGCATTTTTGTTGTGATTCACAGTTTTTAAATGAAAGTGAGAGAATGTTGCATATGGGCTTTTTAATACAAACAGTTATGCATGAAATATATACAGATACTGTGAGGAAAATACACAAGGCCACTTAGAAATTGGAATAATAAATAGGTATATATACACACATACACTTTTGTTTTCACTTTATAAGTGCCATGTCAACTATTCTCCACGTTTTTATTACAACCATTTCATTTCAGGATCTTAAAATGACTAAGTGTTTTCAGCTTTAAATTAGACAACAGCATTTTACTCAGTAGCAATGTAAAGCATTAAATCCATGCAGCTGAACAGTACAGAAGGCCAACAGCACACTTGCCATTTTTCAGAGGAAACTGGAGTTCAAACCTTGCCTTAGGTCACAAGTGGAAATAAGTTTTGGTGGTCTTTCCTCAGCCCCCATTTGTAAGCACCAGAAAACTACTACACCACTTGGAAGAAATCGGTGCTATTGGCAGCCACTTCTGAAGAGCTGCTGAGAACCGCAGCAGAAGCAGCAGGGGATCTACAAGCCAGGACTGAGATATGTTGGCAGAGCTCAAGGGCAGGCCCCCAAAACAGCCCCAGAGCATAGGTGGAGGAAGCCAGCCCTCCTATTTTCTACAGCTCTGCCTATCAGAAAAAAACACATAAATTTACTTGCAAATTAGAAATAAATAGTTTCAACACCTGTAAGAAGTATGAGAGGAAAAACTAACAGAAGTTACCTTTTTTATGCTTTTTTCCCCTCTTGCAGAAGTGACTTGGAATTTGGCAGTTAAAATTGGCAAGCAGCTTGTTAATTATGCAAACATTAGTATAATTATGGAACCATTTCCTCGCATATGTGACATAGAATTTGTTCCAAAGTCCGTAATTATGCAAGGAAAGCATTATAGAATATCGGGTAAAAAATTAAAGCATTTTGATACATATTTCAAGATAGTTACACACATTAAAGAAACTTAAAATGTTATCTACAGAATGAATTAATTAGTTTTCTGCAAAATATCTCAAAGACTTAACCAAAAGAAAAACCTTTAACATATATTAACTAGGGAAAAATCCTAAAAAAATTACAGGAAACAAAAAGTTTCAGATTAAACTTGGTAATTGTGCTTAGTGACTATTTCAGCTCCTAAACACTGAAGAGTATTTGGTAGTGCACATACAATCATTTAGCAAGCAGTCTTCTTGACATATATTTAAGCTTTTTTCTGGTAAGACATTAAAATAAATTTGAATAAAAAGCACTTTCCAAGATATGAAGAAAGAAGCAGCATATGAAGGGACACACAGCACTTAGTAAAGCACAATGCTGTCTGCAAGTATGTTCTATGCATACTTTCTTATCAAAATTGTCTTCAAGGCA
Organism: Corapipo altera; assembly: GCF_003945725.1. Taxonomy (NCBI): domain Eukaryota; kingdom Metazoa; phylum Chordata; class Aves; order Passeriformes; family Pipridae; genus Corapipo; species Corapipo altera. The sequence goes on along the minus strand of NW_020884922.1, from coordinate 1,768,135 downwards.
TGTCCAGCCTTTTCCTAATTTGTGAATCAGGAAGGCTTCAGGCTGAAAGAATGCTCACTGAAACCCATTTGTATACCTTCCTTTACAACACTCCATTGGTTCTCAGTCTGAAAGATCAGCTTTAGTCTTCTGAATAGACCCTCATTCCCATTCTTGCTCAGGGTAAGCCTCTTTTAAAGCTGAAAATCTTGTTTGATCTAAAGGATGGTATCTGACACAACACATGAATTTGTCAAAAGCAGAGAGGTTATCTGTAGGCATTTCTGCCTTCTCATACTTCCCATAAACTTGTGCAAATAGAGGTCATTGGTTTAAAAAAAAATAAAAAGAAAAAAAGAAGAAAGAAGGAAAAAAAAAAAGAGGAAAAAAAGGAAAAGGAGGAAAAAAAATGTTTTCTCCATTTTCTGCCTATTCCAAAACAAAGTTCATAAAATACTGTTAGTAGCAGCCAATATTACAATAAGCCAAATCAAACTGAGTTCATATTTTGACCCCCATCTTTTAAGTCCTCTCAAAGCTGGTAGCTTCTTGCTGTTTCCATCTTTCAGCAACTCTTTTTTGCCTGAAAATATAAGGTGGTATGTCTGATACATTTCACTTTACTATGCAAGACTAAGTATTTTTAGAACTAAATAATTCCCATAATGGAGTCCACTTTTAGATGCACTACCCTGGAGAACCTCTTTGCATTGAGCCTAAAATATTCCATGTTAGTTACATACGTAACTTATGTTCTGTTTTAGTATCCTATTTGTAAACAAGGAACCCCTATTTGTTTCTGTTTTTCTGTTCACTTCTATTCCCTCACCAAATAATTTCTGGACTCACTGAATTTCAGCAAGATATGACAGCATTATCAAAGACATTTATTTTGTACAATATTTATGAAAACGCAGGTACATTTGTCCTGTTAACGGACCAGTCATCATATTCATGACCACCAGCAAAGCATAGTTCAAAAGAGCCAGTGCACTGCTTTTCACCCAGCCAGCAGTTAGGGATGTAACTGCTGGGGAAGCTGGGAAAGCACATGAAGTAAATGCAATAAGCCATTTTTTTCTGGAATATCTATTACAGGGATAGGATGAACACTTCCTCCATTGTTTTCAACTGCATGAAAGCAAAATACAAAAGCATTAGGAAAAGACAGTATAATCATGCCCCTCCTTTTCTACTAGGTTGCTTTGACGTCAAATGGCAACCAGCTTTCAGCTTTAACACCTGATAACCATCACACACTACAGTAATCAAGGAGAAGTCGCAAGAAAAAAAGAATTTTTCTCAAGTTTCACAGCTCTAGACTGAAGGATAGTCAGAAAACACATTTATTAATTACTGAAATCCTATACAGAGTCTGCAGTAAGGAGCTTAAGATACCTAACAAGACTTTCATCACAAAGACAAAAATCACCAGAACCTAACATGATTTCCCTTGCCAGTGTACAAGTACCTTTTTCAAAGCACAGAAACTTTAAAGACTGTTGGTGAACCATTTATAATTAGTAGGTTTAATATAGGAGCACATTTTCTTCAGTCTCTGAAAATTTTTGGAAATTATGAATCATCCCTCATAAATTTGTCAAATTGGCAAGCTGCTCTATAGAGAAGAAAGAAGCCTTGTTTCCTCCCTACACCTCTGACTATCTGTACTTTCCTACCCTGTAACTATAGTTCTTCCCAAATATTCTCCCTTATTATTTCTTTCATCATAATAATATCATCATAAAATCAAAGTCTCAACAGTTGTAAACATAACTAAAATATTCCCTAAACATCTATTTCAGCAAACAAATGGTTAAGTGAGTAAAGACTAGGGCTTCTTTCCCTCCCCTCAGTGTTTATTAACTTTTTAGAAGTAGTGCCATTTCAAGGGATTGATTGAGCAGGAAGATGTTCAAACTCCTAGATAAGAAACGCTTTATGCCTTCAAGTACTAACTCAAATTTAGTATGGAGACAAACATACCAACATTTTAATTTAGACACTGAGCATGAATTTGAAGAAGAACTATGAAAACCAAATCTATCACTGCCAACAGCAACATTATGCAAATTCAACATCCTGCACATGAAGCATGAGAAAGGCTTATTCCAAGATGTAAGACAAGAGACTAGAATTTGTACTGTCTTCACTCTTCGGGAAACACCACTGCGATTTACTTGACTTGGTTTCTCGGTGGAATCAAAACTGGAGAACGGGGCAGCCATGTCTATTTTTTAGTACAACTCACACTTTCTCCAATTAATTTAGTATTTTCATCAGGAACACGGTAATTAAAGCCTTTATGGAGAGTGAGAGAGTGAGAGAGAGATACACATATGCTTGTCTCCATTAAAAACAACCCATTGCTGATTTGAGATTAAAATTACAATTTTCTAAATGTGCAATTTTTTTACTGGAAACATCTTGCCCATTGTAGAATGATTCGCAATACAAATCAAGTGTTTCCTTCCCAGTATAAATATAAATTTATATATAAAAATCTATATCCATTTATATAAATATATATAAAATATTGGTATATGTTTATATAAATATATATAAACCGTGTTTATACTTGGGGATCAAACATAGCCTGTTTCACTTGATTCAGACACATAGAATAAAACACATCACCAAATATCTAGAAAGCTGTTCTTTCTGTAGTGCAGAAGCCAAAAATAGGTAGAAAGGTTTTCTAACGTAAAATCTACTCAACTTTAACAATTTAAACCTCGTGCACAATAACCCTGAGGAGCCATTCTGTTCCAGAAACACAAACAGACGAGGAAGACTCTCCCACACCTTCAATCAGACATTCACATCCTAATCCCAGCTCTTCTGATTATGGTCAGCTTTGGTCTGTTCCATGTACATAACCTAGCCACATAGCTTGCCCCAAGTTCCTGCATTTCATGTCATTCTATGTCATCGTCATCATCATCATCATCATCATCATCATGGTTAGGCTTCATGAACGAAGATTTGGGGAGAATTCTATATGCAAGCAGAGGGGAATCAAATACCTAAAGGCAGGTCACAAGTGTGTCTTTAAAGATCAGTCCAGGATTTCTGTTAACAAACCTATTAATGCTGAACAATCCTTTAATTTAAGACCTGTTTAAAAACATTACCCAATTAGTGATTTTACCAACGACCTACACATCTTCTGCCAACCTGTTCATGATAAGGTGAATTTGTAATGATTACCAGCAAACAAAGAGACAAAATCTAAACTGATCAATAACAAAAGACAAGAAACCAGCAAAAGAGGTATGTTACTGATTCTGAGGACAACAGTCAGGACTGTGTGCTGCCAAATCCCCAAAATACAATAACTAACTCTTTAGAAAAATCATAAAAGAGAGAACTTCAAAATATGAAATAGGAAATGAATAAGGCATGACTAAAACTTCTAGAAGCGACTGCACATGAATTTTCCCCATATTTAGGTTATGGCCTCAGAAGGAAAAATTTCAATATTTAAAGCATTAAGTACCAATAAACTATGGCTTGGCAACATGCTGTAGTAAAAGACCATCACATACTTGTCAAAATGATTGCAAACTCAGTAAAAAGATCAACCCATGAATAAAAGTAAGGAGCTAATAACCAAATGAAATAACATTTAGGCCTAAGTGTTACTGGAATCAAGACAAAAAATGTCAAATTATTTTCACAGAAACATATATTTAGGTTTTACATGACTAACACAAAAAAGCTAGTAAACAAATTGAAGCATTAGAAAAACCTCATTTCTCTCCCAATACCCATTTGTGTTCAGTCTCTGCTTAAGAAGTACATTAGTGAGAACTTCTGAAAGCCAGTATTGAACTTGGTTAGAGAGATGGCACCTCTGAGGAACTTGAAGATAAAACCAAACTTAATTCTTTCCTCCTTATAATAAGAATGTAATAGAAGCCAGAAAGACCAGCTCTAACTGGCACCAGTCCTACTTCTCACATTCAAAGCATTAGAGGAGCATAAGCTTTCACATTCTTCAATGCAATAAAAGCAACGCAGTGGTATAGGAACTTATCTCTTTCAGTCATTCTGCTTCCTCATACACATCACCTGAAGAGAATAAACTGGGAGTTTGTGTTTGGGGTCCCTCCCCTCTTTTTTTAAGTGGAAAACAGAGAAAAAGAGATTTTTCTAAAATGTAGAAGCTAGGTTATAAGTACTTTCTCAGTTTCTTTCATAGTAAAATTAAATCTTTGTGATGAACTTCCTCAAGCATCTTTACTGTGTTCACAATTGCACATTTTTAATCTATCACCGTAGTCTACACATCATATTTTGCAACCCTAACACAGACACTCACAGGCTACTATTTTCTTTCTTCTTCAAAACAGTAATTCAGGCAGCTTATTTGAAGGAACTTCAAGGGACAGTTGTTCAGGGTCTTTTTCTAACTCAGCTTTATTTAGCATCACAATTCCTATTCTGATTATCATAGTTTCTTATTTTCTAGTAACTGTGTCAACCTGTTTTTAGTCTACATACGTCTATTCTAAGAAATTATTGTTTCATTCTCACCCACTCCCAAGGCTTAACATGGCAATAACAAAAGGATTGCGGTAGACTTGTCTTGCCTCCAATGCATGGCAAACTAGTCAGATTTTCTACTGTCTTAAGCTTCTTGTGTCACAGTTCCACACATAAAAGAAATCTGTCCTAAAAAATAGCTCTGCTTTCATTTCTCTTCCACAGTGGTATTAAAAGAAAAAGTAAATGAAAGGGTGAAATTCAGTGACAGTGTGAAATACTCTAAAAAAGGTCAAGCTGTTTTGCTCTTGGGCAACAGTGATAAAATACTTATCAATGTAAATATCTACCATTCCCTTCATCAGAACATCAGCTGCAAAACCCACATGTATGCACATATACAGCAGAAATGAACCTCTTAACACAGTTTCAGTATTTTCACAGACAGATTTCAGGGCCAAGCACAAGCCAGTCATACACCGGTCTTCACCTTGGAGATCAATATCAAAATCTCTCTAACCAACCACTCTAATCGTCAAACTGTCTGTAAACAAACTAAGGCTTCTCCATTGCCTGAACACTAAACCAGATGTAGGACTGCCATTATTAAAAGAGATTTACATATTGCAAAGTATTTCCCAGCTTGCTAAATAACAGCAGCATTTCATCTACAGGGAGAGTCACTTAAAACAGGCAAAATCCTGTTGTTACATTCCTATTTCAAGACTCCCTACACAATGGCCTTCAAACGGTTCCCCATCTGCCTCAATCCAAAAGCCTCGTGATTGCTGTGATTCAAAAACTGAAAACTAATATTGAAGAAAGCATAGAACATTTGGAATAATATATTTAAGCATTCAGGGTAAGAAACACCTTTGAATAATTCTTTAGTGATAATCTGTTTTAAGCGATTATCCAGTCAGGCAAAATAATGCTTTAATTTTGAATGCTCACAGAAGAGCTAAACCACTACCACTGAAAATACAGCAGAGCTGGGACATGTTTCAGAACTCCCCTTACACACTGTACTAAGGCTGGCCAGCAAACATTCACAAACTTACTACCACAATCAAAAGGACAAGGGCTATCCTGAAACACTATCAGTGCCGGGTACAGAAACAAAATCCATGCACAGAATCCCTGAATCACAGAATCATTTAGGTTGGAAAAGACCTTTAACATCATTGAGTCCAACTGCAAACCTAACACTGCCAAGTTCACCAAAAGATGTGATGGGATGACCAAACACCCTTTTCCAGTGAAGATAACATCTTCACTAATTAACTAATTAACTAGGATTTTACCATTCTTCCCTTCCAGTAATACAGATATTTCCTCATAGACCTACCAAAACTCCCAGTGTGCTGTTTCCACCTGCAATGGTACTAACACTGACTGGAGCACAACTAGCCAGCAACTGGCAAGAGTTGCACACTGACTGCTAAGTTTCACGTGTGATTATTAACAAGTAATATTTATTTCAGCTACTATTATGTACTATCTGATAAGTGTTTTCAGGACAGAAAAGACAGGGAGTGTGGTGATGGAAGCTGCGAACTTCACTAGGAGCAATCATTCTGTGAAAGAAATCTGCTGCAAAAAACTGCACTGGAGTTGGCATAGGCACAAGAGCTGGTGCCTGAGGTGCTGTGAGAGCAAGGGAACAAGGTGGGAACAGCCCTGCCTCAGCAACTTGAGGGAAAAATCATAGCAGCTCAAACAGTAGACCTGTGAGCGTGACATGGAGTGGCAAGCAGCTGGTCCTTGGCATCCCCCAAGTCAGGGGAGGTCAAGCCTGGGCAACATAGACAATCACCAATCTCTCTGCCATAAGCAACCTCAATCTCATCCCCCACTACCAGAGTTCTCCCACCCCCAACTGGACTATGGTTCCTTTTGATCTAAATAGACAATATTTAGAAAAGGAATACTCCCATCTTTAAACATCTATAATATTGCAAATAGCTCTAAAATCTTGGTGTGGAAAGTGTAGTTTTGGGCAACTTATTAACCTCATTATTGCTAACATTCAGGCTATTTAGGCATCAATAATTATAAGCATACCTAATTGAAGCTATTATTTTAGATTTGGCAATGTGACACTGGTGAGGACACAGGATTAAAGTGGCTTTAGTGCCACAGTTCCTGCTGTTGTAAACAGGGGTTCAGAAAAAGAAAAGGATTATTTTTTCTTTCTGCACAATTCAAAAGCTGCATTTCAGATACTGCTGTATCATTTGAGAAAAATGGAAGAAGCCCAAGTTAATGTGTCAAAATAACCTGTCTTCCAAGAAAATGCAAAAAACCTATCGGTCTGGATTTCTAACTCTGAAAAAGCATGTCTTATCAATCCACATACCTATGCGTTGTCAGTAGACAAATGCTAAAAGTTACTTGGATGCAAACGCTTCCAGGATACAGATAAATAAGGACTTGAGAAACTTTCACCATTAAGTACTTGAAGTAAGATCCTGAAAAAAACAAAGACTGACAGAGGGACAGAGGAAAGAGCTCACAGATTCCACTCCCTGCACTACAGTCTTTGTCTGGAAGCATGCACTCACAATTGGTTGCTTCCATCTCAGTTGTACATGCCCTTTCGAATACAGTAGTTTTGCTGTATTCAAGGATAATAATAGTTCATGCAAAATCTCAACACGTAAAATATATTAAAAGACTTTTTCTCATTAATATATGCTAATCTGATCACGAAAAACATGAACTGTGTTTTCTACCAAGTCTAGTTCGATTTCAATTGGCTTATCTTCAAACACACTGAGTATAAGTTTCATTATATCTTAGTCTCTGGAATACAGCCTTCATTTTATAAGTCTTCTTTTAGTAAAAAGGAAGGTAGCAACTAAAGATAAACTTTCTAGGAAAGAAAATTGTAGGAGGAAAGGACAAATTCTCAGATGAACCCTAGCTCATCCCAGATCTTATCACTTTCTGCTGCAGCTGTGGAGCTCTTTTCTCTGAGATGCATCTACTCAAATAAGCTATTTAGCAACTATAAAACTAATAAGGTTTCCTATGAGTTTGTATTACCCTTAAAAAGCCTCATTCATCAGAACAAATGCAAACTCTATAGTGCTACGTAACATACCTACTATGCAAAAGACAAGAAGTGCCAGATCTTAGCTGGTTGTGAGCTTCCCTGTAACACACCTGATACCCAGTCATCTGTTTGCTATCAAATAGAATATCCAATGGCTGAAATCTGTCACAAGCTCAGTTGGAGATAACTGAATTAACAGGACAGCACAGTTATGGACCAGTAAAAAGGTTAACAAGTTGAGGATTCTAGAGGATGGATACAGTAATCTTTTAAGTACAGAGACTGCAAAGGTCCATAAAAATTCAAAAGAAGGGCAGATGTGTTCAGAAACAGCATTATAAAAAAATAATAAAGAACATCTAAGGTGCAATCACTAACAGTTAATTTCCTGAGATGCCAGGGATGGCGGGAGAAGCAAAAGAGAACATTAACATCTTTCAGTTGGGAAGTGAAGAAAGCCAGCAGCCGCATGGTTAAAAGACAGACAACAGAAGTTGCTGCTTCAACCACTGACTGTAAAGGAGTAGGCAATGGCAGGAAGACAGTAATTTAGACAGGGTGGATAAGTAAAATATGACGGACATTATATGGAAAGATTAAAATACAGTATATCAGTATTACCTTTAACAACCTCTCCATGATTCTCCTTCTCAGAGAATACATGCTGCTTTAAAAACCAGAAAGATCTCAGGTTACCCTTTACATGTTGTTTTCCATGCACATAGATGGCAAGATCTCACTGTCTTTAAAGATGAGTTTTGTTTCTAACTGAAGTATCACTTTTACTCAGAGTTTTCTATATCGCACTGATTTCTTTATATCACTATGCTCCTCCCAGCAATTTAAATATTGATTGTTAGGGTATATACTTAAAAACACAATGCTCTGATATTAACAAACATGTTTGTATTTTCTTTTAAACAGCCTATACAACTACTGATGACTTAAAGAAAAACAATATATTTAGTGTATGGAATGGCAGTTTCTTACACCAGGAGGATATTAACCTTTAATACTTGAAATCATTAAAGAAATGTTTGTAGAAATATTTTTAGCCTCTTTATCTGGTCAAAGTACTGGAAGTTAAGTCGTGTCTGTACAAACCAATCATTTCACCAGCAGTTTTATATTTCTTTAAAGCCTCATATAAAAAGCACCTGCTTAAAGTGAGTAATGGAGTTTTATATTCATTGCACTTAGGAACAGCGTATGTAACCTATTCCGTTTTCCTCCCTTGTGGAATATATTTCAGCTTATATTGCACAGCACATTACCGATGTGTATAAAGACTCTCTGATCAGCAATTTGGACTGCAGACAGCAACCTGCATGAGTACACTTTTTTCCCCCCTCCTTAAATACAGTATCCACTTGATTCACCAACACAAATTAAAACCATCCTTTAAAGACGATGATCTCACCTTCACAGTGAATGCATAAAGCCCAAGCATGGAACATCATAACAATGTCAGGCTACAATCTGCAGCATACACCCTGCACAACCAACAAGCAATACACATGCTGTCAGCATTATAAAGAAAGAAGCCAGCATATAATCTTTTACAGCCAAAGGAGAGAAAATCTCCATTGGTGATTAATTTTTGAAATGTTAAAAAACTTACTGTCTATTAAGATGAAAAAAAAAAGAAAATTCAAATGCATAGAGTCCTGTAACATAGCATGTATTAAGGATACAATTTAATCTTGGAACTTGCATCTTGTTAAAAACAGCATGAAAAAGGGTACTTCTTTACTATAGCTTATTAAAGCACATGCTTGTGACATCTTTGTAGTTGAGTAACTTAAGGAACTCAACTCAGCCTCAGCAGAAGGCTTCCCTGCAGAATTTAGTACTGTATTTTAATAATAGTACGAACTTGAATAGTCTAAGAACAGTTGTCTTCAATTACAACAACATTCATACTGTACTCAAGTATGTAATATAGGCATGATTGTAACAAAAAGAACATATTTCCATTTTTTTTCATTAACAAGGCAACAGTGGATTTTGAAGGAAAACTTATATAATTTCTGTAAACACTTCTGCACAATTAACCAGAATCATATAATTGTATCCATGAATCCATTGTAACATGGATTTGTGTGTTCTGTGTGTATATTACACACAGAAAACACATCGATTTCCATGTATTTCGAAGTGTCCTTCTGATTTATCCCCTATGCACAGAATGCTATCTTCACAAAAACAGATGCCACCTTAAAGTAGACAGTTACTTTTTGCATCTTATTCCATGCACATATCTATATGTTGGTAAGTTTTAGATAACATGGAAAATAAATTTGCCAGAACAACTTAAACTAGGCATAGAATTACCCATCAATATTATTGCACGTAAGTACTCACTGAATACTCATTGAACTAAACAGGAAGAAGGGCTATATTACATTAGCTTGATTAGTACCTCATGGAAGGCTGCAGAAGTTTTGAGGTCAAGGCAAGTTTACAGAGCTCATGAGCAGTGGAAGGAATAGATATTCTGTAGTCACACATCTGAGTTAATATCTGTGATCGGGGAAGAACATGTTTTCTAACTTACTCTAATTAGGTTAGCACTACAGTAGGGTTGTTTGTTACAAATTTTAACTGTGATGTACTTAGGACAGTAAATCTTGAGAAATTTACCCATTATTAAAATAGCTGAAGAAGAGAGGACTTCAAAGTTAAAATTAAATCCTGGTAAATCTTCACAGTATCTTAGAATGATATTCAAGGGAAATGATGAAAAGGAAAAAGAAAAGTCAACTTTTTAATACATGGGAACAATACTATGAACTTACTCTTTCTACACCGTTGTTTCTTTTGCAATTAGACATCCTTAGCATAATTTCAAGTCTGTATTAAATGTCCTTATAAGTATTATAGCTCAGCTTAGTTTATAAAAAGGAGGGCTATATGAATACCAGTTGTAAGCTTTTCAACAGAAAGATGTAAACTTATTTAGTGATCTGTTTTTCTCTTTCATCTTATCTCTAGTTTCTGTGTAGATTTATAATGCTCATTGTTTCCAATTTTAACAAATCACCTAATGGCAGAAAGGAAAATATGTTAACCCTGGAATTATTTGCAGTTGTAGAAATCCCTTTTGTCTGGCTCATGCAAGGCCTGCAATCTGTTTTAAACACAGATTGTCTGTCTTTTGTCTGACAGCCACCAAGCTGCACAAATTACTTTCTGCCTGTTCACCTGTTTGCAGCTGTGTCTGTAAGCTACGGATTCTGTAGTTTGACTTGAGCAACCACTCCAGGATTGATGACATGTGCTGCTGATAAACTGAGCAATTTGAAGAAATTACTGGCTAAACTTATTGAAAGACATCTGTGCATGAGCTGAGAACTAGAAGCCTTCAGTTGTGTGTTTGCAACCTGCAGTGGCGGCAATCTGTTTGAAGTGATATCCTTCCATAAGAGAGCTGACCCTGCCGCAAAATAACTGAACCATCTTTGCAACATATTTCTTCAACTACCAATGGAATTCTACTCTTTTGGTCTTACATATACTTCCTAAACAGAGGCTATAACAACAATTAAGACTTTCTATACTCATCTAGCAGAAGCAACTTTTTTGAAGTGTTTCCATTTCTCACTTAGATTTTGCATTCTCTGTTGCTTCCCAGCCCTCTCTGCTCTAAGGACAAGTTCTCAGCAGCTAATGCTAGTATGAGCATCTCACAGGCACACTTATTATGTTAGCCAAGACAACATGCCCCTGCAGAATTATGGGGGTACAGCTCAACTTCTCCTTCCACTTGCAGTACCTCATTACCTCTTTGCCTAACTAATATTACTACCTGAGATTTCTCCTCTAAAATTCAGTAATCCAAAAACTGCATTTCTGAGCCATGTGAACGTGGATAATGTTTGAGCTTCTGGAGGATACTTCCAGATGTTCATTTTAAGTACAAGAAGCCTAAGATCTTTCAGGGTGAGCATGTGCATGCATATGTGTGTATGTATGGAATTCTTTTCATTTAAAAAAGCTCCATCAGCCTGGTGAGCTGCATGTGATAGCTAGTAATTTTTAAACTGTGCATTACATTTAGCAAAATAAATTTCCAAGTCTTTATGACACATTCTATAGTGATATACTTCAATGTTGCTCCCACTTCCTTTGTTCTTACACATTTAGCATAAATGTGTTTCAAGGATACATTGTGACAGAGGAAGCCACAGCTGAATTCTACACATTTGCAAATGTTTTAGTAGCCCAGAATAAACAACAAATTAAAAACATTACTAAAATTGCTTCATACAGTAATGAGAAAAAAAACCCAAACAATCGAAGGGAAAGCATGTTAAGCCTAAAAAGGCAATTAAGTGCCTAGAGAACTTCCACAGCCTGTAGACAGAAGCACAGAAATTGTCCACTTTCACATCTGCACATTAACCCTCTCTCCCTTAAGTCCTCATTTTAGGCATTTAAAAAGGATTAAGTAAGCAGTCCTTAAGTACCCAAAACAAACTGGTCATTTCACCTTGTTGTCTTTGCAACTACTTCATATCAAAAGTCAAGATACTGACTAAAACGATCAAACTATCAAGATTTATATCTGTACTATTTGTGAGAATTAGCAAATGACAGGAGTGCTTTCATTTTAATTTCTTTAGTATTTGGAAGCAAATACTACCTTTAAAAGTATCTTTACAAGCAAGGTCTACTAACAGTGATAACAATTTTCAAAACATGTATTATATTTTATGAAAAATTATCACTGTGTTCAAACACATTTGAAAATAAAAAAGCAAAGCTTTCAAGTCAATTAGTTATTATAAATTGGGCTTTCCCATTTCAGAACCCATAAACTGGATTCACCATAGAGCTGAAGTGACTTCCTGGAAAAAAAGAATATATAGCGTAGTGTATATGCATACAATAAATCAAGTCCTGATTATGTGCAGCTAATAAGTATACATCACTAATAATAAAATGCTTAAGATACCATGCTACAGTAGATATCTAAGTAAATACAGCACATTTTTATTTTTAGTGTCTATGCATATTGTGAGTTCGAGCGTTTTTAATGTCAGCTTTTATTTTAAAAGAGCTAAGTCGTGAGAACATTCTTATGTACCACTTCATAACTCTGACACCAAGTATGTATAAAAAGATTAGCCTTTATTTGGTATAAAATCAGTTGGCAGTTTTACATCTGTGCAATGCAACATAAATACCCCAGCTGGCATCTCAAGCTCACACACATATGGACTTCAAAACAGAAACTTCCTTATTTGCAGCACTGCCAGGGTAATTTTGTATACTCTGCATACTACAGCTATTTGTCAGGCCCCTGCAGGTGTGCACTGCACATAAACACACAGCTGTAGTCTAGCAAGCCAAGTGTTCCATCAAACACATAAAGGGAGACCTCAGCAGCTGGATTAGTCATCCCTGCAACAGGTCCAGGGAGAACAATATGGGTTAGTATTTTTGGAAAAGCATGGATGGTAAATTTATGATTATGCTGGCCTTACCAAATAACTGCTGGATTGTGTCATTTTTATGCAATGTCTACTTATTAAAGTTTTTGTTAGAATGGCTGGAACAGACTGAATATTTTTTAGTTTTTAATATAAACAATAAGGTAGTTTATGTATAAAATAGTTTATTAAGTGCAAAATGTTAAAAGGTTTTCATGCTAGTGGTTGGTTTTTGACAGATGTTACAATTATTTGCATTGGCTTTAACAGACAAATCGCTGGAATCAATTATAGTTAGTATATCAAAGTTTCTTAGTAGTTATATATTACGCTTTGTCACATTTACTATAACTACATAGGATTTTTCTATCTCTGTTTTTTGCTCTAAAAGCTTAGATCACAGGTGAACTCCTAAAAACAGTTGACAAAGAGAAGTGCAAAATAAACATGTTACTGTTATTAACTTGTTTATTTAAACTATGATTTTATTAAATTTAAAAAACTAACCAAAATTACTCTCTCTCAGCACTCTCTATGGATGCTGGTGTCTTCTAAAATTTCATGGTGGATATACAGAAGTTAAAAATATTTTAATCAACCAGAAAAAGCAATAAAACTAATTTTATGCAATTTTTTTAAGAAACTTCATATGTCAAAAGCAAGAATAAAATGAATCAGTAAGAAAATGAACAAAACTTCCAAAATATTTTCCACCTGTTTTATCCAGAATGTTCACTGTCAGTATGTATTTCAGCCTCAGAAAAGATGACAAACTATGAACACTGTCAGGACCAATACTAGACACATTTCATCCACTAAAACTTTGAGTTCAAATATGCAGGCACCTGTGCTTGCTGCTCTTTGGTGTTTGTTTAGAAACACAAATATTTACCAGATCTTACTCATAGGTCTCTTTTCTGAAGATGACATATTAACACACTTGTAACAGCTCTTTCAGATCTCACGTGCTGGGAGGAAGATGTCAATTCGATAATTCGGTACAGTGGACATTGACCAGCACTGAGAATATAACCATGTTTTCCTTGCATACAGCAGTACTTGGCAGCACCTGGGAACACTATGAGAAGGAATCCATTCCCAACTGCTCCTGCTGCATTAAGTTAATTGCATCATTTCATGAAAGAAGAGATGGGGTTTCCTAAAGGTCACTTTCCTGAACAGGACCTAATGAGATTTCGAGACCCTTTATGTGTCATCCACCAGGAATATCACTACTGGTTGCTCAGAAATGTACATGAAGGTTATGTTAATATTATGGTAACAAAAGATCTAATCATTACAATTACTGATACGTAACTATCACAGTAATTTCCTCATGTCATATAAAGGTAGCTGTTTTTTTAAGACAAACAGGTTGCAGCAAATGCTGAAAAGGCACTCATGGCACCAGACAGAGATGAACAGTACTCAGCCATACTCAGTATAAGAGCCACTAAAACATGCCATAACAAAATCATAAAGAAACACTTCAAAACAAAAAAAAATCGTTATTTAGGATACAGGGTAAATGGAAAAGCAAAGTTAATTATTCCTTTTTATGCAAGCAGCTATCTTTCTGAATCAAAAGAGAAAATCTGCAATTTCAGGGATACATATTTTGCACCCATCTTGGATCTACAGCCAACAAAAAACACGTATAAAGCTTTAACCATGGAATTACTCATTCGGTAAACTGAAGACAGAGTCCATATCAAAGATACAATAACAAAGGGAATATGGCAGAATGGACCAATGGTTTGAAGGTACATTTTTCAAGGTTTAATGGCATATTATGCCATTGATGAACAAACCTCATTCAAAAGAACAATAACTGTATTAAAATGACATATAATCATAAAAAAGCCTCTGAGAAATCAGTCGACCTTACTTCAGATGAAACATAAAATATCTTTCTTTAAGAAGAGCTAAAGATGATCATATTAGAGAGCAAAATAACATGATGCCCATAAAGCAAAACTGTGCTTTTCCAAAAAGGTGACTTCTTAGGACATCTTTAAGAAAGTGTTTCTGTGAATATTAAAAAAAATGTTAAGACAGGAATTAGTGGTTGCAAGTGTTAATATTATGCAATGAAATATAGGAGAATGTAAATTTGAGAGAGTAAGAGAACAAGGAGAGGGACAAAGGGCATTGGTTTTCCCTGAGTGTTACATTTATATAATGGATTATATATGGATCTATCAGCCAGAAACTTGTGTTTTAATCCTGGTTTTGGCAGGTATTTCCTGTCCTACCTCAAGTAAAAAAAGCATCCAATTTCTGGGCATTAATCTCTCTAGCGAAATATAAGGTCTTACAGGGGCATTTATTCATTTGATAGGGGAAGATTCATGTTTTGTAACAGTTTTATTATTATTATATATATAAAACACTACACAACTATCACAGAACTATTACAGTATTATATATGTAGATCTAAAATAAGTTTTCTGCTTGTACACCAAGACAATCTGGACTAACTGAAGCCCACAACAATTGCTGTGTTATGCATCAGTCCCAGGACTGCCCAGTTGCTCAGATTCAGCCTTTCCAGAAGCAAAGCTTCAATAGCACCTATGAAAATGATGGACCCAATCATATGCTCCACTAAGAGTATCACTGTATTTTGGCACTACAAATGCACGGTGCACAGGTGTCCATTACTGGGCGGGTGAGGGGTAGAATGTCCTAGTAAGAAGTACAAGACAAGGAATGAGAGCACTGAATACTCACATAGTAGTAGGGCTCTGGAAAAGGGAAAGTCCTATAGAGCCAGAAGAAAATCAGGACCTACTTCCCCAAGCAGACTAAATGTGGATCTGGGCTTAGCCTTATTATAGGTATGGATTTGAATCTGGTTTGAGCTCTCTGAGGTAACCCTTTCCAATTAAAAAAAAAAAATAAAAAATTAAAAATCTAGAGCCATCATGACGCAACTTTCCCTTAGCCTGTTCTCATATCCTGAGGAACTGAATTCCACTACAATTCAATCAAGCCATAGACCCTCTTCTTTGCCTAGAGACCTCAGGCAAGCAACCACTTTCAACAAGAGGTCCTTTCTAGGAAGAAAAATTAGCTTATTTGAAAAAACTGATAGGGAAACTGTTCTTATGATGAAGGATGTGTCTATACAGCTAGATGGTAGGGATAGCTGTACTTTTTTTTGCTTACACAAGTCAAACCATATTTAGAATATCTTCACAATCAAGTCATCTACACTTTTGTTTTCTTTTAATTTAAAACTGAAATTCAAAGATTTGCCTGCCTTAGCTGACTGGGATTTTAGGCACAGTTACATTACATATATCTTAATCACATCCTGCCTAAGACTGTATCAAACCCTTTTGAAGCAAATCAAATGAAAAAATCTAGTGGCACAAAGTCATTGCTGAACTTCATTTTCTGCTGCAGATAGCATGCCATTTTTTAAAATTTAATTAATAAAAGTTGAAGCATGTAAGAGTCCGACTTGGGAACCGTTCAAGAATATTGATCAACAGCACTGCTGAGTAAGAGCATTTCGTGTCTCCAAAATTTTTATGCACTCCTTATGCAAGACACTCCTACTCAATGTTAAGAGAGCAGATCTGGATAATTTAGTGAAGTATATAAATATTGCCTACTGCAGGAAAACTACAAGCTACTGCTGAAATGGCAACACCAGAAAATGCTGGTGGTTAATCAATTGATACTACACATTAAAGAAGAGAATAAGAAACAATTACTGGAAGGATACAATGGTTTCCCAAATTAAAGTTTGAGACTCATCAGTGACTTAAATTTTAGAACCCACCATCACTAACAGATAAGTGTTCTTTGAGAAACAAAGAAAATGTTCTCCCTGTTCAAAAAGTCTGTCATGTGAAATAGGCAGGCTATTCAGAGATACATTCCATTTACACAAATGGATACAAATCAAGAGCAGTAAAAAAGATTTTGTAGTACAAAGAAACAAAGGGAAGAACTGCAAAAGGTTCTATAATTTTGGTCTTTATTTTAGTTAAATCCTATCCTGGTAAATGTTCCAAATGAGAAGCCACCCTGCATCTTAAAATGCTTGATAAATGCATACTGATTCTATCTCCAAAACATTTTAAAAGCCTAGTTATACCCAAATTGATAAAGAACTCCCTATATGGAGAACTATACTACCATTGCCCAAACAGCTGAAGCAACACTATCAAACTGTAACCAATTCCAGACCCCTTCGGGTATCACACAGACCATGCTTGCTTCTCTCTCCATTCATACCTCCACCTTTTTTCCCCCCATTTTTCTTAAAATACAAGCTATTTTATAGGGTGACTGTAATAGGATACTACGATCATTGCTGATTGCATTTAGAAACAGACCCTTCTAATCCAGCTGCTCTCCACTTCAACAAATGCCATTTAAAAGCTACTTCATAAAAACATTATTGCTTCATACTTAAAAGACATTAGGTTAAGATTTTGAAAATTCCATTCACTTGATTGTATCAGCAAGTGCACTATATGTTAGATTTATCATTAAAGCAAAATCTATGAGAACTGTTTTCCAGACTTCAGTTAATGCTCTTATGACACATTTGGCCAAGGAAAAGGGATGAAAACCAGTAGTGCTTTGAAGCAATAGCCAGTAAATGCCGCTGTGGTTTACCAAGAGTGGGATGCACAACACATTAGACCACAGTTAATGAAATTAAATCATTTCTTATGTTTTTTAAATGTGTGCTGTATTACTTGCTTGGAAACTACACAACTGCTTCATTTTTGAGATTTTACCCTTTCTTGTAGTAAATTGTATCTCTTCCATCTACTGGTAATTAAATCAGTAAGCGACTACCACTGTTATGTATTTTATAATACTATTTAAAGCAAAATAACTGAATAAATAAACTGCATGTTCTTTTTTGCTTCTACATAAAAAATAAATTCCAACTTTATGTTCCTTACTCAAAGATCCAGCAAAAAGATTATCGTGAGGAAAAGAGGATAAAGTTTTCGCATACTACATACTTGTGTAAGATGTACATTGATAAGCAGTTTCCGTCCATAACACGCCCATGAAATGTGGATTTAATGTAATGCTGTCTTGACAGAAAAAAAAAATTCTCCTGGCAGATATTTTTGCGTAATAGATTTCTACAGCTTTAACTCCAGTCTTCAAGTACAACATCTTCAAAGAAATTAAGTGGCTTACTTACCAAAATAAAAACTACCTGTCCTCTATTGTTCTTAATTCTTGAAAAAACAAACAGATAATTACTCTTCAAAATCCATTTACATCTCTAGCACTTCTAACTATTTACATATTAATGATAAATCTATGGTTAAAGCACAGCTAAATTAAATCCTTAAAGATGACTACATGTGTCCATTATATAACAGTACACTGCATATTCTCCTATTTACATCAATAAAACTATGAAAAATAGTATTTTCCCCTTGGAATTTAAGACAGAGAGCTCACAGACAAAAATTAATTTCTTTCTAGCAGTCCAACCAGCTGTTGTCTCAAGCTAAGAACTCAATTCTCCTCAGTCCCTTAAACTTTCCAAATGCAGCTCTTCACACACTATACTCTACAAAGTTAATTTATGACTACGCAATAATAAACTTTTCCAGTTACCATAATTAGTTAACAGTAAACTGGGGAATGGTCAATAGTCTAGATCATTTTTACATTGCACCACTGTAAGAAGCTACTACTATTCATCCCAAGGGACTATCATGCCACAATTTTGCTAATTATAGTTATCAGCAGATTGAGGAGATGTATATGTGAGAGATTATTCATGAAAGAGCAGCAAAAACAACCTACAAGAAAAAAGGCAAACGGCAATAGCCCTTCTATTAGCCCAAATCAGAAGAGCTACTGTCTTCTGTTTGCTACTGAGAAACATTTTAATAAATATTTGGAAAAACACTGATATAAAAATTAGAACTCCGATATTGGGAGGTGGGGCGTGGGAGCGCCATTGGGACACTGGGAGGGAAATGAAGATATGGGACTTCCCATTATCAGGACTTTTTTTAGACAAATCACTCTTCCCAGATAAAACCATGAAAAACTTAACAGTGAAGCTCTCAGTGAAACTTCCAATACTGAGCCTATAATTTCCATATATATAAAAACAGAAGCCTCCTAAAGTGAAATAAAATGAGATTATTGTGCTTAACAGAAAACTGTCTTTATTAGCAGAAGTGTTGGATAACATGGCCTTTAACACAAGTTACACTGCACACCAAAGTGGCAGGGAAATTCAGATCACATATCCTCATTTCCATAATCATTTTCAGATGCCTAGAATGCATTAAATACAGTGTCATCTTAAAAATGAAAAGCAGACATTCCTTTGGAAATTAATTCAGTATTTAGCATGTCATACTCAGAAAAGATCTCCTTTTATAATGTAGAAAAATTGGAACATAATAAATACTATAAGGATGTTTGTTATTTCATTTGCCTTAATTTTGTCCTACAGGCACAAATATACACTACAGTTGTGGAAAGATGGCATTCATGTCCAGAACACTGTATTCTAAGAATGTAAGCTGTAAGTCTTTCTCTGAAAATAAACATACTCAGAATCTAAGAAAAAAATATCAACATCAAATCTTCTTTACCATGCGTTTTCACAGACCTCACATTATTCCTGCTCGATAGTCTTTAGCCACTTCCCAGAAAGAAATACACACATCACAGAACATTTCTCCTTATCAGATTCTTTCTCCACAAACAAATATTCAAGCCTACACTTAATGCATATTCCTATCTTAAATTCACATATGCTAGCATTGCAGAAGCTAGAGCTAAGGGGTCCATGCAAGAATGCTAATTAGAAACTGCTGTGAGTATTGATTCTCTTTATGCCAACTTTTGAAGAGGATCAAACCCCTTCCCTACAGTTTGTGTCTGGGTTATCCACATTCAAGTTAACTCAGCTCTGAGGGCAATTGCTTATGGAACAAAACTAAAATTACTGCATCTGTAACAGTGGTATTTTCACTCATTTGTAATTATGACTTCCAGAGGCAAGGCCATGGTTCTTCTCATCATGGCGAATTGAGCTCAACTATTAAACCCTTCACTGTGAAAAACTTGATTACCTCTTTTGGATTAACAGGATATCTTGTGAGAGTCACTAAAGAATTAGTAAAGGCAAATGGAGCTAACAGACATTCTCCCCGAAGATCACTCTACAAGACACATTAACTTAAGCTTTAACTTGCATTTTCTTTCAGGACTTTCCATTATGCTACTATAACATACAGGAACAGAAATTATTTTTACAGTGCTAAGAAGCCCCTACTCTGCAAATGCATAATAAACCACAATAATGAAATTTCAAATTACATCCATGCTTAGAAGAACATGTCTATAAGCAGGGGAGCAAGGGAGAAATTGTTTTTAAGTTCAATCATATCACAGAATAAATAAAATATTCCAAAGTGAAGCTTCTCCATTTACATCACAGTGCATTAGCTACTTGGAGTGGATACACAATATATGACAATGTAGTTCCCAGGACTTCAGACAATGTCAATAAATACAGGAAATAAATCTTTTCAACACACCAACCAGAATGCATAATTAATAATCAGACATAGGTTTCAAATTAATTCCCAGAGGAAACGGTAACTAATAAACTTTTTGCAGAGTACACAGAAGCAATGTGTAGACCAGCTAGATGAAATGGCAACTGATGTTGAATACAGGAACTTCCAATAGGCTTCATTCTGTCATGGGAAACTACACATCTGCCAATACATTCACAGGTGGAAAGATTTGGGTTATCTTGCCAAACCAAAGTAATTCATTGCTACAGGATACAATACACAAAAGACAGACCACACAAAAGGCATAAACCATTTACAACAGCACATCCAGGAAAGAGAAGATGTTAGCATGATTTGTGAAAGTCAATTTACTCCATAACAGTGATCCAAATTAAAAAGAAGTAAATGTTTCTAACACTGGTGGCAAAGCTACCCTAAGAGAAGACATATTACCCTAACAGTCCTTGAAAAGGTACGTGAATCTTAAGAAAATATGTCCATACTGATACAGACACACATAAATGCAATGTCTAAAATAAAAGACAAGAAGATAGAGATTTCATTTCTTGTATAAGGAATTTTTTTTATTTCCTCTGCTAAGCATGTCATTGCTGTACGGTGAGGCCAAAGAAGGATTATTCCCAATCTTGCTGATGATCAAATTTTGTTTGTCCAGAAGACAGTTCTAATGTTAAAAATGGAGGCAGCTGAAGGACTGTTCTTGTTAACCAAGCTGCCAAGCATGACAGTTCTTACTAAAAATATTGTAACTGGTTTTATACCGTAGATAATATTAATGCTTAGAATAGCTTTGGATACGAACAGCAGTTTTCTTTGCACTGCATACCCCTCCAGCTGTACAGTACAGAGGTTTGCTTCACAACTCTTTACAACTGCAGGATCCCTTTGTAAACACAGTCTCCATATGTACCTTCCTACAGTCAAAAGTTTCCGTTCTCCACTCCTACTTTCAATTTCTCCTTTTACATCTCCAAAACAGATGACTGTTGATATTTTCCCCTCTCTTTAAGGACAGAAAAAAAAAATGAATTTTTTACAACAGAGTATCTGCAGAAATCTCACCATACGAGAGTGACTAAGTAGTGACAACTTCTGAAATGACCACCAAATAGCAGGAGTATAGAAAAGAAATTAAAACTTTGCTTTTTGAAAAGTTATTCCCTCCTTCAAAATCGAGTGACTAAATCTCACCTACATGCTGAGTGCAGATACGTGCTTCATAAATTTTCAACGTAGGGATGTTGATGAAAAAATTCAGCTGTTTTACCTCTAAGAATAACACAAAGTATTTTTGGCACATTACACATTACAGCACAGCAGAATGTAGAATTTCATCAACTTTGACATCCTTTTCATTGAGACAGTACAGACTTCAGCATTAATAGACAAGGTACAAATAATCCTATGCAATTTACCTAAGTCCAGTGCAAACAATAAGAAGTTAGTATGAATAATTATGTTAAACACACAAAGAATGTAAATTATCTTAACCTGCAAGATTAAGAAGAAATTAAAAGAAGCCAATGCATTAAAAAATGAGCTTGAGATTGCTGCAGAGAATGATACCAAGACCAGTTTATAAATTCATGCAGCTTTGAGGCATTCTCCCTTGGAGCAACGCTATAATCTCCACTGCCTTGAGTTGCCTCTTATGCTCTTGTGGGCACATTATAAGCCAAAAAAACGGCTAAAATGATGGAAAAATAACCCTCAGAAGGAACAAATTGCAGCTGGATCTACAAGCTGAACTAACTGCTCACATATCTATCTGACATGTGGGAAAGCTGCTGGCAGGGTTCACCCCTTTACACAGTAGTATGATCCTACACCCCAAAAATAAAAGGAAATCACATCCTTTGTAAGACAGTACAGGTGAGGTTTTAAAACTCTCTTAACCTTATAAACATGTCTACAGTCAAAATCTGGCACCACAACACTTCAATAGTGTGTACAAGAGTAACAGGTGCCAAAAGTTTCTAAAAGACTGCCTATGACTTTGTAAGAGATAGATCGAAGTGTTACATGTTTATTCCTTGAACCCTAATGCCTTCCACTGGGGGTGTGATTAGATTGAAAAAACTGTTTTAAAAAAATTTTGGTTCAAGTAGACTGAGGGGGGCTGAGAGGGCACAAAGCAAAACTCTGTATCCACTATAGATGAGATACGACAATCAGAAAGGAAGAACACAAACCACTGCTTTGCAATGTACTTAATATCCTTCCTTGCTAAGGTAAATATTATTTGTTTTGAGCTACTCCCTGGGAACCTCAAGCAGCAGGGCCCTGTTTTGCTAAATTAGTGATTCTGAAGAGTAGCTATAAATGCCACCACTATACTAATACACTGAAGTGTTAAAACCCACTATGGATTTGACATCATAGAAAAAAAAATTATGTAATAATTTTTAATAAGTTCTGTAATACATTAGATACTATACTTATTGCTAAAGGATAATTCAAATTTAAACCACTTAGATTCTAACTAAAGATCCAGAATCAGGGAAATGAGGAGGCAAATGTGTGGGCAAGACTGCTAAACTTAGGATTTGCAGTTTCCATCTCACATTCCTGCAAATAAATTGTCTAGACAAATATTACCAACAGTGTTTAGAAATTTTGGTTTTGATTTTTTCCCATAAAATGACAAAAATTAATAATGTGTATTTTTTCCACAGGGTCCTTGTAAGTAATTACAGACTACAGAAGCTCAGATGCTTTGGATGCTCAATTCTTCTGTTGACATAGCATGACACAGAAAGCCTTTGTTGAGTTGTGGGTTGCTAGGGTTTGTGCACATTTTAAGCATCCATACTTTTGAGGACTGAGATCTTCTTTGTATAAATTTAGCCTATATTTCTTGTTCAAGTTTAGATCATCTTGGATTTTACTTCAGTGGATCCCCATAACCATGTAATTCAAATCATACTGTGCAATGCCCTATTACTATTGTTTGATATTCTTCCTAAATCACATATTTTGCAATGCATAACAGTGAAGTTTTTTCCAACAGTTCTGCAAACAGGATTATTTATCCTTTAAAATGACGAAAAGTTCTGGAATAAAAGAAAAGTATATTTTGTGTGGTTTTAAATAAAATATTCATACCGCTACACAAATGTCAACAAACCAAACTGATGCAAAGGCAGTCTTGATTCAGGTAAATGATACATCAGCATGAACAATCTTAAAAAATGTGCGAGAAGTAAGAAGACTTCTTAATGAAAAACATAGAAATGTTTCCATATGTTTTATGAAGTATTCTTTACCCTTTAAATGAGCACATTCAGATTTAGTCGCTGGCTTTGTTTCAGAGAAACCCCATCTGTACACTACATCGCTTACAGGCACATCTCAGTCATGCAATAGCTATGTCACAGCTCATATATCAAATAAAAATCACATTCAAGGCCACACAACCTTATATACCCGAAGTCTTCCATTCTATTTTAAGTAATCCTAAGAGAGCTCTTATTGCACCTCACTGATGATGTCACATGACTTTGTAGGGAAACAGAGTCCTACAACTGAAATATCAAACATATCTTAACACAGATGAGAATGATACAAAGTACAACTCTATTGTACTCACATATTCTGGAAGTCTTTTTTTCAAGAAAGAAACAGGTGTGGAACTAAAAGCATAAGAATAGTAGTACTGCACGACATTATGTTGTACTGTGAAAAGCAGGATAAAACACATGCAACTCACCGTAGCCTTAAGGAATACATCTGACACAGGCTCCAAGGCTAATAAAACTGATTGTCCATGTCAAGGACAGAAAGCAAAGAAGTTATCTAACCTTTCTGACATCAAAGGTTTCAGTGTCAGAAAATTGCATTTCAAACCCAACAGCAAAGACAGCCGAATGGTCAAAAGGCTTCTATCCACATTACACGGCAGTCCATAAACCATTAACTCTTGTAGCAAGGAAATAGTACAAAAAGCTATGTTAGAAATCATGAAATCATACAAACCCAAGGCATCTCCTCCACAGAACACCATGAGCAAGCAGAATGCTTTTGAAACACTTCTCCATTGACTTTTTTTTTTCACCTTATTATCAGGAAGTTTCCCTTGCCAAAGCGAAATTTTGCAAAACAAAAAATACCCCAGGTAGTCAGCTAAGCACCTTGTAACTAAAACCAACTATCTTCAGTTAAAAAGAGATTCATTCATGCCAATGTCTAAAATTACAACATATCTCTAAATTACAGGTAATATATATAAATACAATTATTTAATAGTTGCTGCTTGATAACTTCCTGAGAAGGTAATGCTTCCAGTAGCATATGAAATAGCTGAGTCACTATAAAACCGAATATTTGTTGCTTTGGTTTAGAGGTTTTTTTCATTTTATAGATTACACTGAAGAATGACACAGCAATCATCAGGAAATTATAATACACTTATTTAATTTCAAACAGTCAGTTTCAGGAGGTTTATCCTACTAACATTTAATAAGTCTTATTTCAAACAGCTGGTAAAGCAAAAAAAAAAAAAGATAAGCCAACTTCTATAACATGTAGTAGTGAGCACGCTTAGTAAACTTGTCTCATGATTTGGTATTCTAAGTCTGAATTGTCATAATACTGACAAAACATTTTGGTTTTTAATTGCCACTCACTCCAGATAAAGGTATTAGGTTAATATGCAACAGAATGAACAGAAGCCTCATATAAGGAAGGCATACACACAAGATACAAATTCAGTATAAACCAATAGCAAAATATACAACTTCAACTAGCACCAAATAGCCAACTAGGGTCAACTGCAATAAACAGACACACCCTGAATAGGTAGATAATTCAGAAATCGGCTGGCTTCAGTTAGAAAACTGGGGGAAGCAACATTACAAACAGAAAATTTGTGAAATATCAAGTAACACAAAATGAAAAAGGAAAAGAAGGAAGCCTTGCGATCATCCAGCCTCAATTCTTTTAAAATACAGGCCATGGGATTCTCCTCCTATATGTAAACAACATCATCAATCTATCAAAAAAAAAATCTGCATTCTCAGAAAGTTGTTGTAATCATTAACTATTGTTAACATAAAAAAGCATCTTTTTAATTGGAATTTGTTCTGGATAATGGAACTTGTTGCACCTTAATTTGCTAGGTAGAGATGTTGCATTTCGAATAAATGACTCAGTTGACTGAAATACAGGTAGATTTGCCTCTTACAAAGAAAATTTTTCAGGTGTGTGTGCAATTTCTGTTATGAGTCTCACCTCCTACTCTCATCTCCTACAAGCCTTACAATGATGAGCGGCTTTTCAAAATTATGACTTGAACAGCATTTGGAAGTCGAGCTGTTCTTTGAGACTTCTGGGAGTACAAGACAGCACTAATCTGAAGTATGACAACCATGGAGTTGTTTCTCAACATTATGCTCCTTTTGTTTATATGATTAAAATTGGGGAAGGCTATGACAAAAAATGGCAAAGAACAAAAGAAAATATTCTCCACTTAAATAAAAAAAATTAGCCAAGAGGTGATATTTGTATTTAATACAGATAAAAGAAAAAGTGAACTACAGAAATTATGGCTTTAAAAAGGAAGAAAGCATCCTGGCACTACAGCCAGTGATTTTCTGAACTCCACCTGGTAAGCAGTATGCAAACAGGGAAGCACTCATTAGGATACTTAGTCTCTGAACGGTGATTTTAAGTGTAACTGCACTAAGAAGTAGCTTTCTAATTGCCAAAACAAAAAAGCTCTCTACTATCTCAATGTAATAAAACATGACTCTTTTGTGTAGAAAAAACTGAAGTGCGTTTTACAGAAATGAAGGGTAAGTCTTTTCCCTTTAGATTATGAGATGCTAGAAGTCTTCTACTGACTACGACTTATTATTAATGAAAACAGTTTCAAAACAGCAATAAAGCAAAGTCAGAGCTGGTTAAAAAATTTACAGTGTGGTTCATAGCCATATGAATATAGACCAGCACATTAAAGCTTCAAGTTTCCCCATTCTTTGCAATAGAAACTTTGAAAGTACTATAAATGAATAGGAAATAAATATATTATCAGAATATATTCAATTATATTCAATATGTGCAATTACATACAAAGTAAAATTGGTCTTTCAAACTGCAAAGGAGATCAAGGAATGTGATACATACACTAAGAAATTTTTATGCCAGAGATAGATAGATCTTATTGCATTACAGCAAACAAGAGTTTCAAGGGAAGATTAAAAATTTCAAGTGAAAATTAAAATCTTAGAAAATCTAAAAAATCCACATAATTAACCTACAGATACTCATAGCATTTTGAAAGCCTAAGAACAAAGCCACTTGGTGCAATAAAACAGTCTCATGTTCACCCTGGAAGCATTTGTACAGTTAGATGCATTCCAGAAAAGATTGGGCATTATTAGAGAAACCTGAATGACAACCTTCATAACTCAGACTAGCTTTAGAATGTAACAGGGAGGGAAATGCAGAATTCAGTTCTCTACAAAATCATCTGTTTTACTTGCACGTGCACTTCAAGGTATCTTGTTATAAAGTCTGCAGCTTCTTTTTCTGCAGCCAGATTTTCTCATCAAATGCTACCATAGTAAATGCAGCACCTGGTTGAATGCCTGATAGACAAGTATTAAAAAAACCATCTTTTTCAGTGAATGCTCTGTACCATATTTCTTTATTTCATGTCACAACCATGAGTCTGGACTTTTTAGTGCTTATTGCAATGCCGTAAAAACTGATCACCAACTCTTTTCTGTTAAGCACTTTCCCTCCAGTTTTGAAGTTAGAACAGCTTTCTACTGACATCGTTAGAAAGAAACTCGCATAAAGGCTTACACTCAAACTCAGCAAATCATCTAAATGAAGGCAGTAAAGGAAGTGGGAGGGCATGAGATGTGAAGACTGAGATCCTGACAATAGTTCAATCCAGTACTATTCCCCTTTTCAGATAGCATTTCCTTTGTATTTAGGAAATACTCTGCACGTGTAAAGAGAGTTTTTCAAGACTTAATGCATATTTACAGAAGGCAAGTTTTGTGAATTAAAGAAGGAGTTGTTCTTATTGCTGAATATGGTAGAGGTACTACCTTGGTGATAAGCTCAAAATCTGCTGGCAAGCTGTGTTTCATTGATAACATATGGGACTCTGCAACATACGAATAGACAGCAGCATAAAAGTGATCCCACTGGGAAAGTAGCCTGGACACGAAGTACACATCAAAGCAAGTTTTATAAAAAGCTCTCTTGAAAGACAGAAGATCAAGTGCTTAGCACTTTGGTGATCACAACCACCTCATCTAAGCCCAGTGAACGGAACACTGAGTTAACCAAAGAAACCAGGAGCTGTGAGAGCTATAGCAAGATGCAATTATACGAGCTTTCAACAGAACTGCAAATGCTGTTATATCAGCGCCTCAAAGCTTTGCCTTAAAGCTTACACTCAGCCTAAACTGAAAAGACAAATATCTATGGACTACTAACGCTTCTGAAGTTATCTGGTTTGTTAGCACAAACTGTATATTTTTAGATGCAATTTCCAGAATAGTGTCATTCACCCTTCTGAACTGTACATTATCTTTGTTAGACACGATTCCACAGCATTCGAAAAGCTATTGAATACACACAGAAAAATATGTTATTTAAAAGTCAAGAGGGATTCAAAAAGAATCTGCAAAAAGATTAAGTATAATAGATATCTAACAGGTGTTTTACATTGTATACACTACAATTCTAAACTTGCCACTCAGATGTGCACTGCCAACAGCATACCAAGCACACAGTTGTAACTACTTATAACAGCAATATTCACTATCAAGCATTCAAACAAAAATTGCATTTAAATCCTGGGAAGCATGAAAGAGAGTATGACTAGGTTAAAAAAAAAAACCAAAACTGTCCTCCCTGTTGCCAATTCCTTTGTTTATAACACACCATAAAAAAAAAATTTTGCTTTGGTACATTTTGGATGGAAGGGAAGATCCCTTAAGGCAGGCAGGGCTGCCACTCTCCTCCATTCCACTGGGTAAAAATGGACTCACCTCTGATTGCAAATGCAACAGACTCTTGTGATATCCAAAGTGTCTCTGACAAAACACCGATTTTATTCTCAACTCTAGTCATCCTTAGGAATTGCTGAAGTTTGAAAACTTCCCTTTTTTTAAGCAAACAACTGAACCAAGTTCTTATGTAACTCCTTTTGCTGAAGTCACTGTAGATGGATGGCTGACTTATTCTTCACACTGGTAACAAATCTGAAGACACTCAGAAAAGAGTGATTCTGCATCTCAAAATTTAACTGAGGTCTGGATTTCTTAGATAACACATTGGTATATGTGTTAAAGGAGAGCAATAGAATTTAACATAGTCCTTAGATGGCCAAAATTTCAGAAAGCATAAAGTCAGAAAACTGAATGGATCCAGCTATCCAAAAAGAGGGCACACATTTGGAGGATGTATTTTTGCTATCCAAACTGACACCAAAAGACATCATACAACTTCTGAGTACAGTCCACTGAGTTCACACTAAATAGGCTGATACTGAGATAGCAAAGAATGGATTTTTCTTAAAATATTTTCTTTGAAAATACATAAAAAGAAAAATATGTCAGAAGATAGATGAAAATTAAAATCTTATTAACTCTTTGACTTGCTAAAATAGTAAGTTGAGACAGTTCTGAGTCAGTTTATTTCGCCAAACTCTTTGGTAAAATAAACACTTGAAGAAAAGTACAAAGATCAGTGTTTACAGACCCATTGTGCTGTCTACTCTCTTATATGGATCTGAATCATGGGTCATCTACTGCCACCACCTGCGTCTCCTAGAACGCTTCCACCAACGTTGCCTCCGTACAATCCTAAACATCCACTGGTCAGATTATGTGACCAATACATCTGTTCTAGAACAAGCAGCAGTCACAAGTATTGAGGCCATGTTGCTGAGAACACAGCTACACTGGGCAGGGCACGTCTCAAGGATGAAGGACCACCGCCTCCCTAAGATCTTATTTTATGGTGAACTTGCCACCGGCTGCCACAAGAGAGGAGCCCCGAAGAGGAGATACAAGGACTCCCTGAAACAACATCTCAGCCTTGGCCATATTGATCAACATAACTGGTCTACTCTGGCCTCCAATCGGGAGGTCTGGAGACACACCATCTATAACGCTGCTGATGCTTTTGAGAACACACACAGGATCACTCTCGAGGAGAAAAGACAACACAGAAAGAATCGTGCCTTGCAGAATATACCACCTAAGGAGTCCTTCTGCTGTGCCTTTTGCAACTGGACGTGCCTATCTCGTATTGGCCTTTTTAGCCACCAGCGCACTTGTAGCAAACGTCCGTAGAGCCCTTCCCAAACCTTGTTCGCGAAGCCCGGCCATGATGATGAAGTCAGTTTAAAAACACTTTTTTGTCTTCTTGGCTTGTAGTAAAGCAAGTGATTAATTTATTAGCATTGTTACTCATTATTACTTCAAAATTTTTCACCAGTAATTCCATTTACTAAAATACCTGGTTTAAGATGATTTGGCTACATCACAACTCTGAATTTACATGTAGGAGAATGAAAAATGCTAACTAATGCAAGAATACAGCAGTTGACATAGCAGAAGTGCTGTATCCAGCTGTGGTATGGCACACAAACCAGGTAAAACCCAATCAATCCATCATAAGAAGAGAACTCAAAGTAGCAGGAATGGCACACGGCCAGTTGGAATTCTTGCATTTTGCTCTAAATCATCCAGTATTCATTACTGTCAGAAAACAGAATCAGACTACAATATAATCCCACTATGGTGACAATTCATTTGAAGAACTAAATGTAGCTTCTCAACAAGATCAGACCCCTTAGAACAATTAAGTTTTTCTTCAAACAGCAAGTTCCCATGTTTTAAAATTGGAAGATTCGAATAATTACCGGAATAGGTCAAAACACCCTTGGCATCAGTCAAGAAGACTCAAAACATTTCTGTAACACTACCCAAGGTCTGCATTTCTTCTTTCTCAATTTCTGTGTTTTCTAGTCACTCCTTTTGCCCTACAATAACTAATGGGGGGAGAGAGAAATGGTTACCTTAAACCCCGGTTCAGAAAAAGCATCTTTAATAAGAAAAGCAACATTTGAAGCTACCATGCAAGAGACAATTTTCCTCATCCATACCTAACTGATCATGTCTCCTGTTGTTTATTAAAGAAGAAAAAAAGAGGAAAATCAAAAGGAGAAAGGAAAAAGACTGAAACCAAGAAGTCCAATAAAGAAAAGGGTTGACTACCACTGGATCTGACATAAAAATAGTAAAAGGCGGAAGAGATCCTGAGTGAGATGCAGGAACAAAGTTAAAGTGTAAAGAGAGGAGAAATCAACATAAGACTATGTAATATCTGGATTTATTTATCATGCTAAAGAAAAAATCAGAACAAAACAAAATGAAAAAAAAAGGCAAAAGATATTTGGGTTGATCTTTATCCATACTAGACTTATGATACAGTCGTAAAAGAAAGAAATTAAGACTAGGAACTGTGCTTATTTAGATGATCTCCAACTAAAACAAAGGTGCTTCTGGAAATAGCTCTGATTATTTCCTCTGAATCGACAGCAGCCCTGGTTACAAAGTATGTTTTGGAGGATGTTAAGCAGATTTAGGAGCTCTTATTTTGCATAAGACAAAGTTCTCAAAATCCAGGAGCTGTGGTTAAACATAGAACTCTGACATCTCCTCAAAATCTAAGATTTTAATTAACATTTTGCATAGTGT
This sequence comes from Corapipo altera, assembly GCF_003945725.1. Classification (NCBI taxonomy): domain Eukaryota; kingdom Metazoa; phylum Chordata; class Aves; order Passeriformes; family Pipridae; genus Corapipo; species Corapipo altera. Next base: position 1,736,886 of record NW_020884922.1, on the reverse strand, counting down.
GATATGTGTCTTTACAACACTACGAAGTAAGGAATACTTGTTTCAGTAGTACAATACTTCAAAGCAAGATCTGTTTGTGCCATTTTTGATTTTCCTATTATGCTTCACAGAGAAGGGACATTCACTGGCTACTGTCAAATAACACTGTAACAGAACACATCCCTTTCTACACTAGTTCCTTAATAACTACCCTCCAACAGTAACATCAAAACAGTAAAATCAAAACTGTAAAATATTAATTTAGGAGTTTTCTTACTTAGCATAGTTTCCTGAGAATCTAGTATTTCACTGACTTTGTCTGCCTTATTGTTACTACTTTTTTATGTTACTGTGTATTTCTACCATTGGTAGAATTTTTCTCCAAAAGAACTTCCCACCTTTAGAGACATAATACTGACTAGAAACTTAATTGCCAAAGAGCTGTTATAATTGTAGCTCGGTATTTTCCAGTAAAAATACACTTTCTGTCCTTACCATTACCTTATTACATGTACCTTGCAATAATTGTATTCCACGACTAAGAGGTGGACTAGACACATAGAAAAAAACATTAATTCTTTACTGCAAGGAACACAGTATTTACTTCTCGTACAGTATGGATTTTTAACAGCTTAACAACTCTTCCACATGATATATTCCAGAAGAAGAATACATTTCTCTTGAATATCCATGCAATTAAAAAAAAGGATTTGGAACTATAATCTCTAGGTTTAAAATAATCACAATGTATGTAGCTTTTATAAAAGCCAGATTTAATATAAAAAGAAATCATGTGTTACATCAGACTAAAAATTGCTATTGCAGTACATAATGCTCTGGTATCTTTCTATGGCAAGAATACCACTGGTATTTATCCTCTTACCTTGCCACAAGAAATGAAAAGTAGCTTTCCATGCCATTCACTACTACTTTACATAGCAGTAACTTTAGAGAGTACTAATATTTTTTATCTCTTAGTATTGTAGATACTCTTAAAAGTTTTAAGCAGTAGTTCGATACTTGGAATCTGTCCAAGTACAACTTAGTGCAATTTTTATTCGATCAAGACTACATACATTACATAAACTCACTACTCAAGGTTAGCCTTCAATACTACATATTTGCAAACAAAAAACATGCTTCTACCACATTTAATAGTTGCTTATTCTTAAACCTTTCTACTTTTGATTATGACTAGGCGATTTTTTGCTAAAGCAAAGAGTACTACTAAAATAAACACATTTTTACTACATAAAGTTCCTCACAAGAACTTCTTCAATTTTATCTTTACAATTTTCTCATTTCCTTCATATTCCTTAATCATCTATTCCATTAAAAATTTCCTTGCTGATATTTTTTGCCTCTGAGATCAAAACATCTAATTAGCCAGTCACCTTCCAAACTGCAAAATTTATCATTCTAAATACAAAGAAGGAAGATATGCTATAGGGTGTTCCAATTTCTTTTAGAGTGATTCAAGTTGTTTCCATAAATAAAAAGAAATAAGTAAACATCACAAAAAGGTCCAATGAAACCTCAAACGGAAAACATTATATCATAATGAACATAAACTATTGATCATTTCTTTGTGCTACTACTTAGCACTTGTATGCATTTTCATTTTCTTCTCAGAAAAACTCACTACACAAACTGTTCTGATATCCTACAAAATAGGATTTTTTAATCTGAAGGAGTAAAGGAGACATATTGACTTCTGTAATTTCCACAGATGTCAAACTAGCACAGAGTGATGATCTAATCTGGAATTAAGTCATGTCATACCTTAGTATACTCACTAATCAGACAACAGTATGACTGAGTTTGTATGTACCGATAGCATCAACACTCAGGTTAAATCTAGTTGGCATGAGAATTAGAACTGGAAATGGATTTCAGAGTCACCATCACCAAGTTTTAGCACTAGTTAGGACTCCTCAGTTATAGTTTTGTTCTACTGTTCAATAAGGTCAAAACCAGCAGTTAACACACTTGACATATTAGCAGCCTTCCCATATGTAGAAGAAGGTTGTGATGAAGGATTGTAACAGAGGTGCACAGGGAAAGGATGAAAAACAACGGTCATATATCGAAATAAGAAAGCTTCTGTCTGGATAGGAGGAAAAGCTTTCTTGCCATGAGAACAGTCAAGCAGTGGTACAGGTTGCACAGAGAGGTAGGGTGTTCTTACACTTGGAGATTTTCAAGATCTGACTTGGTAAAACCCTAAGGAACTTGGTCTGATCCCATAACTGACTCCGATTATAGAAGAAGACTGAACTAGACACTTTCTGCAGTCCCTTCCAACTTGAATTTTCTGACAACCCTTTTATTTTTTGCCAGGTTAAAAGAAATAGTTGTCTTTTTCTCTTCCGGAAAACACTGTTCAGCCAAAGGCAGTGTGACTGGCATCGATACTTCTGCTGCAGAACCTCTGCACAAACCTTTCTCTTAAAAAACACGGATGTCAAAAGAACACCATGACCTTCTCATTGATGATTTATTCTTGCATGAGCAACCACTGATGGCTCTCTGGTTCACTCTAAATTTGACAACGAGCTCTCTGGGCCCTGCAAAAAAGAATCTTTCCTTCTGCTATCTCTGAAGTTTTCTTTTGTGTGTGCTCTGAGCACTTCTCAGAAAATTCATATCTCCTGTTATGCAGCAGATTCATGACTTCTGTTCTTCCCAGTCTTCTTGTCATAGCACTGAATTCCAGTAGCTTAGTCTCAACACGCTCTATTGCTCTTACAAAAGAAGCCACCATCTCAACCTCCCTGAGAGTTTTTCACCTGATGCAGTACCTGGCAGCTAGAATAAGGCAAAAAGGCAGCCTTCCTCTCTGCTGTCCAAGCACATCTTTCTTAATAGAACAAGAAATAACCCCAGATTAACAGCTGAACAAACAAAACAGGTGCTCTCAGTCACAGCTTCCACTGCTATTTGTGCAAATAAACTACAGACTGGAGTAAGAGCACTATTTATAGCTCTAAGCTTAGGTGTCTTGGTGTTTTGGTAGCCCACCTACATACTTAAGAGTTTGCTGTTAATTTCAACATACACACTGAACTAAGTTCTCCTGCAATTCTGAAATAATTCAATTTAGGAAACTTATATACATTTATGTATAGCTATGGATTCCACGCATGCATGTATTCCTTTCACAACTTATTGGGTTTTTTAGCTTTTCTTTTTCTCCTTTACGGTGCTGTTGACAGAATGTATACATTCATTTTCACCACAACAGACATTTTAAAAGTCTCAACTGAATTTTGAAGCATATTAGATTCTTCAGCACAACATCACAAATCAAAGCTAAGCTTGTATGGATGCCTTAAGTATGGCTACCACCATTCTTTTATCAGAATACTGCATTTTTCAATTTTAAACCTTATTGGTGTATATTAATCAGACCAGAAAAAAAATAAAAAGGTAATCATAATTACTGGTTTCCATGCATACTTGGCATCAATTGGCAGTTTCCTATTTCAGGCCACTACAGAATCATTGCTTCTGGTAGAGGATTTACTAAGAAGATACTCAGCAAGATAAATCTGACTGATTACATATTGAAATGATAAAATGTCCCACTTATCTCCTTTCAGTGCAAGTCAGTTTATGACTTAAGAATATCACTGAAAATGTCTACAATAAGAGGAAACAAAAGTTTATACACAACTCTATTAAGCTTAAACAGTTAAGCTAAAGAAAAATTGTGCTTAGGTTGCTTATCCATGCTGGTTTTCCATCTGGAATTATTGTTGATAACCTAGCAGACTTTCAAAGAAATGTACAATGTATAACAATAGTACTATTTACACACTTCATTCTGAGCCTACATGAAGGATAAGGACACATGTGGGTAGTCACCCACAACCGTTTATACTGCGCAAGTTTCATACAGCTGTGTCCTGCCACTCCCAAGCAACTGCTTAAGAGAATACACTCTTAAACTTTGATTTTAGACAGAAAGTTTAATTCATACACCTCAAAATGAATGCCAAAACTGGCCATGCTATATGGAACAAACAAAGGTTAAATGCCAATATGTTGTAAGGAAGTGATTGGAGCTGAACAACCCGTGTTACCGCTACACTTTGAAATGTTGGGCTTTTGCTGGCTTTTGTGTTTTGGAGTTTAGTGGCAGGGGACCAGGCAAGAGGAAAAAAGTCATTTTAAAAACAGGGGTATTAGAAAAGCAAGTCACTTATTTCAGTCTTTTTCCTAAGTGGTTAATAGAACTATGCAGCAGCTCCACATCCCTTTTTTATATGTACACCTGGGAAGAATACTGAATCCTGTTACTTTCCTCAGTGTTACCCTGATGTGGTTTAGACCAGATGTTTAAATGTTACAGTATGTACATTTTCTTCTCTTCTTCCAAGGCAAAAGCAAAATAAGAGGAATATTTGACTTCACTCCACAAGAGACCTATTTAATAGTTTGGCGGTTATGTAAGTAAAGGTAGCTTGGCTAAGTCAATGTTGACGACATACAGAACGACATGATCCTAATGAGTTGGAAAATATTGGCTCTCATGAGATTCAACCAGATGCTACTGCGCTGAGAAAGCTACTGTATTATTGAATTTCATTTTTATGAGGTAAAATTTATTATTCAACCATTAAGGTATCCCACATGAAATCTTGCATAAAATAGTTTTACAGTTACTTTCTGGAAAGTAGATTTTATTTTAACTTTAAGACATCATTTACATGAGGGATTCAAATGCCTATTTGATCACCTTCAGTAGAGAAATGTAAGGTCTGCAAGCAATTTTCCCAAAAACACCAGATTAATGGAACCGAACTGTCAACAAAATAATGAACTACCTGAATAGGACAAGGAAAAAGTGGTAGCAAGTTCCAGTTTTCCAGAGTAAACTAAAGCCACATGTAACTGTGTACGTATTTTCTTGGCAGGCTGAAATGGTTAGAAACGGAGTGCTTCAGGTACTCACTAACAAATAATGGAAAAAATACACAGTAAAATTACTCTATAGGATTAATCATGCTCAACCTTTGAAAGATCTTAACTGGTGCCCTTTTCCTAACATATTGGTATTTTGTACATTTATTTTTGTTTAAAAATTTGTATAATAATAATTGTAATAATGTTATTAACATCTATACCTGCAATAATGTAGAAAGCATGATGTATTTCAGATTTATCTTTGTTTCCACTTTTATAGTGATTGAAACATAAAATTAGGATGTTTCACAAGCATGTGCAAGCACAAGAACTAACATCATTTAATTGACATGTAACATGCTGTTGTGTTTGTACTCCAAAGGATTATAAAATAAAACCAAACCAGAAATTTCCAAAGATTGTAGATTGAAGACTGTTTTGTTCTATTTTTCTATTTTAGATGTAATGCATTAAAAAAAGTTAGTAATGACTTTTTCTTGACCCATGGAAAAGAGCAAAAAGCTGTTTGCAGCTGTTTTACTTCTCCATTTCTTATGTTGCATTTTGTCACTTGTATTCCCATCTACTATTTTAAATTTTCTATTCTTTTAGTTCTTGCATAACTATTTTAGGCAGTATGCATCAATCTTGTACTTGAATGGTAAAGCCTATTCATTCAAGTCGTAAGTTACATTGTTCACATTATCTCAATTTTTTTAATTGCCTTGGCTTCTCAGAACCCTAAAAACACCAGCTCGCATTTGAAAAGAACCTTTGCCAAGTAGGCATTTAAATATATGGATTACAAAAGGTGTCACTGCAATGAAGGGAGTTAAGTGCTTTCAAAAATCCCATTAAATTCCAAATCAATTATAATTAAAAACCTGTTCTTAGCAGAATTAGACAGTCTCAGGCTAAGAAAGACTAAATATTTAAACATGTTTATAAAAATATCTATCTAAAAAAAAATATCTTTCTTGACATACTCATTTTATCTGTCCTCCACAAGTTCTGAGCACAATCAGCTAGTTCTTTTTACTGGAAGTTTTAAGATAACAGACCTTACTAATACATATGACAAATACAAATTTTAGGTAGTACAGACACTTCATCTTTAAATTCTGTCACAAACCAAACACACACAACTTGCTTTTGAGACTTCAGATTTTATTATTTTTTTTCAGACAGCTTGCCTTTGGATAAGTTAATTAAAGAGTAACTCTAAGATGATCTGATAAAGTAGCAATCTAATAACAAACTAGGAAATATTCGCGCAGTGTTTTTCTCCTACTAGGAAAAGGTTTCTGAAGACCAAGGGGAGGAAAGTAGACAGGGAACAGAAGAGTGTTAATCTTAAAGCAATCTTCCCTTTCTGGTATTCTATTAATCTATTCTGAAGAAGAATTTGTAGAAGACAGAGCTTGGAGAGGTTCTTCTGAATCCCTAGACCAACTTCAGCCTCAATTACTTTTGAAAGAAGTTTTGGAGCAGGAAATCATTTCTGCTCCAGGTAAAACTTTAGGACAGAATCCCAGACACCAGTTATAAATTCTGTTCACATGTTTGTGGAAATACATAGTGTAGTTACCTTGCAGACAGGTTCCCAAAGAGGCCTTTGTACCTTGTGAGCCTTTCCACAGCATGTCAAAGGGTCAACAGACACCTGCCTTTCTCTGAGGTATTTCCCTCCTCCTGCAACTCATGTATCTGTACTTGTCTTCCTATTAAATTTTGCCTTTCTTAACTTTTATTGATTTTCTACCTGAAATTTTTCTACCTGCTTCTCCTTGTTTTATCTTTCTCTGCAGCACTCTTCCCTTTTTATTAGATGATCCTCTTTCTCAGTTTTTTATTCCTTTCTATTTTTTATTTCTTTTTTCCCCTAATTTCATCTGTTCTTTTCCTACGGAATATCTTAGCGCATATTATAAGTACAGTTTAAGTGATACAGTTTTAAAACTGGAAGAGATGGTTGTGTTGGAAAAAGCATACAACTATGGACCATAATTGCTGCTAAAAAATATCTTTGCTGAGAGGATGCTCGTGGCATCACTTCTGAGTTCAAGTAGTACTGAATCACTATGTTACAGAAGCACATCACTCACAAAAGCACCTGGCACAAAGCCCCAGTAAAGACATAAGCCCCAATAAAGCTGAGCAACAACTGTTTCAGCCCAATAATGCTCTTCAATCACACATGAAAAGTGGGAATACAGACACAGGCAGATGAGAAAGATGTAGGCTGTGTAAACAAATGGCAAACACATTTCAGACTAGCTATGTGCAAGTAGTTACTAAAGAAGAAAAATGTTAAGTCTCAGTATATTTCAAAATGGGTAGAACAGATCTGGGTAACTTATAACTAGACCATTTCTGTAACAGGTCAAATTTCATTCACAGAGGACAAAAAAAAGCATGTTGTTGTACTGTGTATCAAGAATGTGTAAAATCCTGTGATCCAGCCTGGAGCAGGCAGATTTGCTGAAAACCTCTGGATAACAGCAGACCATTAAAAGGAAGACAAACTACATAAGTCCTTTCTTTTTTTTTTTTTTTCGAGAAAAATGTCATAGATGGGCAGGGCTTTTTTACTTATTTTTAACAGGGGTATAAAAATCTAGATAAATGCATAGCTGTTTGTCCTGCTATATTTCCAATTAGTTAGAAAGATGGTTTTTAGAAGTTTGAAAATGCAAACAGAGGATAATTTGGGCAACTGTATTCATGAAATACATAGTTCATGATTCTTTTCAACAGCAGAATGAAAGTAAATTATATGAAAAAAGAGATTCCCTGAGAAACAGGATAAAGTGAAGGTAAGGGGATCTTTAAGCTGTTGTTAATTTTTCCTGCAAGAAAACTACAATTTCATGGAAACATAATCAGAAAAAGCAAAGGAAAAAAAGCAAAGAGCTATAAAAGAAAATACAGCAAATGTGTTTATACTTGCATTTTTGTAATAAATTGATCAAAGAAACAATTAATCCACAACACCGTGTGGATGGAAAGCTATTTTCTCTAAGTATTACTTTTGTGTGTAGCTAAAAATGAGTTGGCTCAGATGGAAAACACAATGCCATTGACAAAAAGGCTATTATTTCCTTGAGATGTCAGGCTACACAATAAAAGCTCATCTGTACACCCACAAAGATTCTCAGAGAGACAATGGCTACTGCCAGGCCCACCACATGACTCGTCTAAGGCAAATGTGCACCAGCCCAGAGGAACACGGGGGCAATGGCAGGCAGGAACTCCAATCAAGGACTCCCAAGGAACACTCATCAGCTGTTGTTTTATTTTGGAGAAACTAATTTGAATATGAGTAAAAGAATATCAGTGCATTATCCTCATAGTTACTCCACTGGAAAAAAATGAGAAAAAAAGGAAAAAAAGAAAGAAAAACAAAGAAAGGTAAAAGAAGCATCGAAATTCAAACTTCCCTGTGCAAATAGAGTCAGGTAATTTTTAGAAGCTTACACACATACACATTACTGTTAAAAGTATGTGAAAGCTTACACTAAGTATAAGGACAACTTTCAAGGCATAATACTACATTTTACACACCAGTATTCAAACAAAATGTAGTTGGTTTATAGAATCAACAAAGACAAAAATTAGGACAAAAGGATAGACAGCAATCGCTTCACAGCCTTGAACACAAAGATGCCTTCATCTAGTTAATGCGAAGCACAAGTACAGAAGTATAAAATTTACCAGGTCAAGCGTTAAGCCATGAACAAGAAAAGATCAAAACAAGTGTACTATATTGTTCATTTACTTGAAGTACTTAAAATGTGTGCTCCAGATTTTTATTCTGCAGAGATATTGTTAGCAGAGTTGTATCACAGTTCATTAAACTGACAGACTGAAACATGTTAAATGATAGAACGGGCTAGTTTGAAACTGTGGAAGCGCTAAGACCATCTGAAGTGATCAAATGACTGTATTTTCAGATTTCTCCAAGGTGTGGATTGTAAACCTGCTACATTCAGAAACACCAGGACTTGAAAATAAAACCTCACCATTTCATCCTAAGGCAACCCACACACAATGAAGGATTAAAAAGAACAAGTGACTTTTGGGAAAGCACTTTAAACACTTATTCCAAGGGATACACAAAAATACAACAGTTCTTTTGCAACACTAAATCAACACAGATTTAACTTTAATATAAACAACAGGAGTGAAAAAGAAAAATAAGATTGAGAAAAACAGGACTGAAAGACTTCCAGTAGTCTAATCTACCATTCTGCTTCAAGTCATGACTTTCTACATCTGAATCATTCTCCTAACACATTCTCCAAGACTGGTAAAGATGGAGATTCCAAAATATCTCAGTTATTCTTGTTATGGGTTTATTCACAACAAATAAACAATAACAGCTATAAATTACTATAGCCTGCATAGAAATCTAAAAAAAAAAAAAAAAAAGTATTTCTGGATGACCTTTATGTACTTGAAAATTCTGGTTTCCTCTGTAAATTGGTCAAAATGCTTAATTTATTTATTAAGGATGACAGGTAACGAATTTCATTATTTATGTCACCAAACACCAAAACTTGCATATCTTCAGCAGTTTCACAACCGTTAAGTAATATTTATTTATGAAACTGGACGAGAAACATCTGCAGCCCCTCTAAAAAATTCAGTGTATGCCATTGATTAATAAAGCCCTTAATAATCCAACTTCACCTCTGAATGATCCTAAGTTACAACATTGCACCATATAAGGTAGTGAGGGTGGATGTTTCAGATGAGGAAAGCATGGAAAAATTATCCTGTATGGGAAAATTAAATGCATCCAGAAACTGGTGCCAAGGAGTGAAGCTGGGTGGCTTAGCTTACATCCTGGATTTTAAGCATAAGCTATAAATACCCATATACACACAAAAACCATTCTGTCTGTTAACTACTATAAGTAAAAACCTGGATTTAAAGGATATAGTTGTATTCACATTCACTAGCAGTGCTCTGTACCACTATAAATACTTAACCAAAAGCATCACATATTTACCTGAAGTTTGGAAAACCTCATTCAGCAAAGGTTCATTCACCACCACTGAACTGACATGTCCAACAGGATGAAACCAGCTCTGATAAATAGTTTGAAGCAGAAGGGTTTGAGCTCTAGTTGCTTGAATGGTCAAATTAGGGAGCTCAAAAATGCATTCTGTTAGTGGGACATGAGCTCGCTTGGTCCTGTTTAATATGGAGGAAAGAAAAAAAGGAAAATCAATACTTTGGTGCATAAAAATAGCAATTTTAGAACTTAGTCACAGAATATCAAACTATTAGCAATTAGTTTGTAAGGTAGGAACTGCATGCCTATTAGGTTTTTCCTTGTAAGAGCTGATTCTGCTTATACTGAAATGAAACCTAAATAGGACCTGTTACATGATTTAACTTTATATCTCCCTCCAAAACATGACAGGAAAATTCATATATTTGTATCTAATTATCTCTTGATTTTAATATACTTAATAAAAGCAATTCCATGTGCTCCCACCAAAATAAGAGCTATTCAAAATTATTAAGTTATTAAAAACACAGAAAACACCTGTTCAAAAACTGAATGTTCTGAATTTTTTTATTTAAAAAGCTTACAATGAATTGCTAAATGAGATATGGCCAGTGACCCAAAAAACATATAGAGAATATTCATACATGAAAATACAAACAGGCACATATTCCATATTTCACTGACATAGAGCTCATTAAGTAACTATACTATTTTTCAGTGCCTTTTACCTTTTAACTGGGGAGGAGGAACAGGAGGGGACAGGCAGTGGTTAGTGCAAAGTAAAGGACATTTTGTTTGGAAATAAATTCTTCTGTGACAATATAATCCACCATCAACAAGAACACTTTACAAAAACCATAGCAAAGTCAGTAACTTACTTTTTCTTCCTAATACACACACTATTACCTGAAATGAAGCAACAGATTGATTTACTACATTCAACAAAAACTATAAAGGTTTTTTAACCCTCTCATTTTGGAGCCTTTTCATGAAGCACATTTACAACATTATTATTATTGCCCTAATCACCTCCTGCTCCATCACTGAAACATACTTCTTGTGCTATGTAGCATTATTTTCTCTAATGTCCCACATGGCAGGGGCAGTTGGAACTAGATGATCTTTAAGGTCCCATCCAACACTAACCATTCACTGATTCTATGATTCCATGAAAAATAATCACTGATGAACATATTGGCTCACTCTCATTCTGAAGAATTAGAAGATTTTAGGGACATCCTTAAAGCCACTTACTAATAAAAAACATATGTTCCATTGGGAACCAGAACCTCAAATGAGGTAAAGCTGCTAAAGTTGCTCACAAAAGCCCTTAGCCCAGAAAAAGAAGTGTGCTTTAGCAAAATATTCAGGGACTGAAGATGCAATACATGCAGACACTGAATGGCTCTTTAGATCAGAAAAATCAAAACCTTTCAAGGAACTCTCAGACGCAGTCACAAAACACCACATCTCCCATCTGGGTCCAGAAGAAAATGCTTGCAGCTGCACAACCTAACATTTGGGAGAGAACATCAGCAGTACAGGTTCTGAAGGAGGCTCAATGAATTCAGAAACAGGTCATTTCTGATGCTCAAACTCTAAAACCTTCAGCAGAATGAAGTGACACAAAATTCCAGTAATAAGACTTCCTTGAATATTCTCCATCTGATTGGGAGAGTGGCCCTTCAAGATGACTAGAGGGAAAAAAACACTTCTCAGACCCATGATAATTATGTTCTAAGTGAAGGAGCAGAATAGAAAAATATTTTGTTGTTAACACTTTTGGCCCATAAGGTGCAGATAAGGCCTGTGTGACACGTGAAACTTGGTTTGGAAATAAGTATTCCAAACATCTGAAGACATCTAACAACTACTATGTTGACATGGTGGTACAGCCAAGGGCAGTGGCATGACTTGGAATTTGGACTTGGGCATACAAGCATTCACCTTAAATCACAAACAGAGCTCCTCCCTTAATCCCTCAGCAATACCAGGAAAGAGTAAAGCCAAAGCTTTCTTTCTTTGGTTTGGATGGATTGTGTTTGTTTTTAAGAGGAGTCACAAATAGTGAGCTAGAACAAAAGTTACATATGCCCTGTTTTGGGGAACTCTGCATCTCCCACCTGCCTTTTCTGCTGACAGCCAGGTAAAGATCTACAGAAAACCACTTTGCTTCAGACAGCCAAAAGGAACAAAGAGCCTGGAACTTATTCTGACCATCTCTACCACACAACATGCACAAGAGGACACACGGAAATCACCATCTTGTGGATACAGTTAGATAAAACATGTCTCCCATTTCAGCTCCTCTTCAGATACACAAACAATCCTTTGTGCAAATGTACATCTATCCCTATAAAGACTCAGAGAAAAACTCTGGGTTCCATGAAAAGCACAGGTGGAGACTACAACATTGTGACCTTTCCTGATGTTCGTGTCAAGTTAGAATTCGAACTTGTTCGCCTAAAATTTCCTAGAATTTAAGTCCAAGCTCGGTAATCTATCAATTTAAGCAGAAAAGGTGCGCTTAAGCAAAGGAGTATTCAAGGCAATTCTGTACTTAGAAAAATCCATTCCTGTAAAACAAAATGGTACATATATTATAAATAATTTATTTTAAAACTCAAGATTAAACAGACAGCACGACCCATTTCTTTTACATAGAGTTGAAGTTGGACAACTAACTATGCGTGTTCACAAAACTTTTGCAGGCAATACCTGGAAAGAAATGGAATGCATGGTGATATCACAATGTTTCCTGGTATTCTTTTTTTCCCCTCCCTCCCAAGACATGTACTGCAATCCATTACTATTTATCTCATTACAAAAGTGCACTGTAGCATTTTTCCTTTCTGGTATTTTTCCTTTTGTTATTCTTTCAGACAACATGTTTTTCTATTTTTCCCCTCTTATTTCTGAATACCATCTTGCAGGATTAAAACTAAGTATTACAGAACAAAGTGTCTGAATATTTCAAAAGATGGGTTCCCTAGTGTAAAACTGGGAAGGAAGAAAGTAGGTAGAAAACATTTTTCAGCAAAATTCTGGACAAACATGATTCTGCAATAATTCCATCTAAAATAACAATTTGCTATTAACAAATTCATGTACTTTAGAGGGAAACTGAGGAGCTGTGACAATCAAAACATGGAATATGGCACTGGAAAAGATTTTGCTTTAAAAGTTTGACTCTTCAACTAACACATATTACAGCTACTGTATGACCTATGTTACATTCAAAACTAAGAGTTTCAAATAAAATAGTCCCTTAGGAGTAATAACAGTGTATTAATTTTTTTTTAACAATATGCAAATTCTACACTTACTGTACTTTAACAATCCCATAGGAACAAAGTCCACTGGTTTTTTTCAGATAACTTTGGGGGAATGGGAAGTTGAAAATAAATCCTATTTTATAGAAAAAAAAAATCAAGGCAGAGGGAAGCATTGTACCATGTGTGCAGCAAATGTTGCTTAAAGGAAATTTTAACTAGACCTGGCTAGTGATGAAAGTACAATTATAATTCAGGATTTATTATAATAGTTTCGAAACACAAACAATGCATTTAAAAGATTTTAAAATATAAGTTTGCTACCAAACTGCACCTGTTATTACAGAAAATATATCATTAATAAGGTATTGAGCTATATTTAACAAAATTTTTATGACCCATGAGATATATTTGAGCAGTAAGTGAAAATACAAGTACAAATAATTTTTTTCAGTAAACCAAGTCTGATCTGCGTTTCTATACTGTATCATTAAATTTGTATTAAGTAACTGAATACGACTTCATATCAAAACTCATCACCATATTAAAACAGTTATGGCACATAGTTGGAGTCTAAAACCACTACTTAAACTGCATTTTAAAACTGCAACAGCAATAGAAATAATTGTTTCTCAAATCTTTACACTCAAGAGTTAAGATGCATTTCTGAACATATGTTCATTTAACTGAACAGGTTAAAAACCTACCAGTTCAAACACTCTTCTCTAGGGGAAAATAAATCCTAATGTAACTAGCAGGATAGGCTACTCATTAAAGCTAAACTTGGACAAGTTCCAGAATAAATTTAAGGAAATATGAACAAGCGAGTCTTGCTGTGTAGTGGCATGGAGTGAAAATGAATCTGTCCTAATTAAATGATTTTTAAATACACTTTGGTCGTACCCAGTTTGCTGACAAACTGTAATACAGACTTGCTGAAATATTTGGATAAATCTGGCATACCATTAAAGAAAATAGTTTTCTTCACTGTTTTTGAATGAAAACATGAACTGGACCTTCTTATACACCAAGCGCAGGCACCAATATAACCAATTCACAGGCCTGTTATGAAATATTTTCAGTTTGTAGACTTTAGGAACAGCAACTCATTCTTGTAAAATCAACACCTCAGAGTGATTGAAAGAATATAGTGGTGAACAGCTGGGTCCAGAGGTTTATACAGAGTCCCCAACTGCAAAGCTGGACCCTGCGAAATGTTTGAAAAAATTTGATTTTTGTTATTACTCATATCCTGTACAGTAAAATACGATTAGTTCATTTTTTCCAAAATAACAAAACCAGTAACCTGCTACTAGAACCCAGCATTGTGCTTTAAAAGAACCTGAATGTAATTTAAATGTCCAAATAATTTCAGTCAGCATTTGCACACCTTTCCTCTTAGGCAAACGGAAAGTGTATGCTGGTTTTATGTGACATGAATGAAGGCTTCATCTACATACCTACAACAAACCTGTATTTATTTCTACTTAACCTGATATTTTGTATCAACTTAAAGAAAATTATAATTTTTACCATTTTTCTTAACATTTAAGCAACTATTTATTATGGTAAAGGAAACAACGTCTAGCTATGTAATGACAAATATCAAACCTCTGAAGTGAACACGTGGAACGGGAACTGGAATGATTATTGTTTTAAATGCAAAACTGAAGTCACCACTACTCACAAAAAAACCCTAAAACATATCATGTCCACATATACTAACACAATTTTCAGTCTTCAGTCAGCAACATACAGTTATTCATGTTAGAGGGCCAAGTTAATTATTATTAAAAAACATCTCGAAGATTGATGTCTTCAAAACTTCTTCTGTTCTTCTATAGACTACAAGTTGCCTGACATCTTCCGTTATCTCTTACATGGATTAATTTTCAGGAGCTGCAGCTGCCTTGGCCTCTTATTTGTAGGAAACACTGCTAATCATATAATCTATTACAAGGGAGAAAACAATGAACTTAAAGGTTCACCACTTTTTTCTTTTTTTTTCAGGAAATCAAAACATTAACTTAGTATTCCTGCAAATTTCAGATATGGGATTAGAAGAGTACAATGCTATCATTTTTAAACTGACTATTGTATCATTTTTTAAATATTAGATCTGAAATTTGTTAGTGATGAAAAAATTTTTGTAAAGTATTCAGTCATATGTGAAGTTCAAAAAAAAACCCTCTACAGATTTCCCTCAAACAATTGTGAAAACAAAACAATACAGGCAAGAGTAAAAGCTTCCATATGGCTTAAAAAATGAACAGACTATCCATTTTTCATTTTCAATAAAATGTGTGTTTAACGGAACAATAAAATTTACCTTTACACAGCAAAGCAAAAATGAATAATTGCATATTACAAGACAGAAACAATAAAATCAAACAAATATCTAAAGGAAGAAACCTCAAAAAAAATCTATTTTGAGTAAAGAATGCAGAACTCTGGACATACCTGTTAGAAGCTCTAAATTTGGATCTTTTAAAAAATAATTTTATTTGTTTTGATATATCTGGATATTAAAAGTTATGATCACTAGATTAAAAATTATGATTGCTATATGCAAATAACTATATTGGCTTGTGAAGTAACAAGGAAGTGAAAATCAGTGACCTCAGTAAGACAGTTATTGTAACTTTACCTGCCATGAGATACCATGAGAAAAAAGTGGAAGCCTGAAAAAAACCCCCCAGGACTGTGAGGGTAGGAAAGTCCTAATTTTTGCCAACCTAATTCCAGCCACACTAAGCACGAGATGAGTCTTTCCACCCACTGGATTAAAAGTATAAGAAAGCAGGCAAGAAAGCAGTCTATGTCCATTTCTAGTTAGGTCATTGCCTATGTGCCACAAAATGCAACAGACCTGAACTAAAAATCTGTTGATATCAACAAAGGATTGGGCACTTTCAGTCTTAGTTTTGGATAAACTAAGGTGGTTGCTGAAACTTTAATGGAGGAACATGTTAAACCTGCAGCTGCACTAGAGAAACATATTTAGGATGCTAGATGAAATTGAGCTTACTAGCTCATCAATGGGACAGATGCTAGGGACCTGAACACTCATCAAATTGCAAGTGAAGATGAAGTGAATTGTCATTTCTTCCTTTGTAAAAAACTCTGTTTCTAATAATTAAAGTGATATGAGCAATCTACAGAAGAAGAAAAGGAGATTGCAACCAGGCCTCAGCCTTCTTTAAGCACTTAATATATATGGGTTACACACATTAAACAACTTAATCTTATGCATAAAATTACATCTTTAAAGAACCATATCTTCAGAACTCCACAAAGTGTGGGGTGCACATCAAAAAACAAGGGATAAGAAACTCTTCTCATGGAGATGACAATTCAGGACTTTTTTCTTGCTTGCACTTTAAACAACCAGCCTTTCTTTACTTCTTCTAAAAGGTCTAAATTTTTTACTTGGATCTAGGAATCTTCCTGTCATTGATGGCGGGTATCAGTGAGAACAAGGGAAGAGTTATGACATTTAGCTGCATTATGTTCAACAAGACCCAAACATAAGGACCATGAGAAAAAAGTCAGTAGTCATTAGAGTGACCCATGATCAAAATGTATTAAAAGCAAAAAAAACCCAGAAACATTCCAGAAAGAAGCAAGGACTTTCTGTAGGGAAGCACCGGCTCAATGAAGGTATTACAGGGTGGAATCATTTGAGAAGCAAAGAACTTTCATATCTACATCTAAATTGCGCCTTGCATCTTTTCACAAAAATAGCTCCTACCTGAAAAAGCAGCAATGACAAACTAAATCACATCATTTTCGTTTACCTCTTATATAAAAGTTGGGGGGAGGGGCAGGGAGGAATCACATGGAACTTGGAGATGCTGTAACTAAACAGCTGCAGATGAACAAACCACCAGGGGTAACCAGGTAAAAGTTGCTAGTGGCCATAAACCTTCAAACTGCAAAGATCTGTAGCTTTTTGTAGCTTTTAGAAATCCAGTATCATTGCTTTATATATCCAAGTGCAATCCAAGCTCAGTGGCCACAGGGGTGGTACAGGGTTTGGGAAACTGGCTTCCCACAGAGCAGCCTGCTTTACTGTCCTGGGAAGTAACCCCATCCTCTCCCTTTCCTCTCCTTCTTCTCCTTTCACACAATCCCAGAAGGAGCAGAAACAGCCATTAAATCAATCATCTAAATCTGCCACACAGAGCCATTTGGTTGCCATTAGCAGGTAAAACAAGGAGCCAGAAGGGCTCAAACATGCTGGTGCTCAGTGAAGAAAACTGCACTGACAAATCCAGTTCAAAGGTCTTCTTGGGAACGAACACAGTTTCAAATTCCTTGCTGAAGATTCAGGGCTGAGCACAGCTCCAGCTTCAAGTAAACACTAACAACTGATCTCAATAAGAAAATTTGTCCTAAAAGGTAAGTTGGTTCTGATTTGGGGGTTTCTGTGAATTTCTTCTACTGAAAACTTGTGCATAGTGTTTATGTTGTTTTATAAATAGATTAAATACTTTGGTGGAAAAAAAGACATATTTATACTGAGAGAAAAAAGTTTACTTGAAATTGTGGTAAATCATTTATAGCTACTCAGAGAAGTAAGAAAGTGAATGTCTGCATTACTGAAACAAAACTAGTACTTGAAGAAAAATATTGCACTACATGGAGATGTCACAAACAAAATACACAAGACTAAGAGAAACAAAGCTATATCTATAAAAAGCCATGTCTGTAGTGCCATACCTTTCCCTCATCATCCCCTGCTAAATGGGGATATATTCACAGGCTACTGCTCAGTTCTGTTAAAGACAAATCACAGTGGTTGGGGGTTGGAAGGGAGATCATTTAATCCAACCTTACTGCTAAATAAAAGCACTTAACCCCACTCTTTGACTTACAGTACCTCAAAAGCCAATTCCACTATCCTTTAAGATAAAAGTTACAGCATCAAAAGGAAGCTGCTGGAAGCAGGGAAGCGTGTTTTGTTTTTCCGATTACCAGAAAAGCCTTTAATATAGCAAAGGATGGATCAAGGGTGTCTTCAATAGCAAGGACATGAATGGACAAGGTGTGCTAATGGTTCACATGTAGACTCTACATAACTGCAGAAAGAGTATAAAGGCTTTAAAATTACTATACTGTGGCCTCATTAAGTAGCAACCTCAAAAGAATTTTAAAGGATATCAAAAGCTATTTAAAGCAAAACATTAAATCTCGGTAAATGCATAATACTTTGTACTTCAAAGACTACAGTTATTTTTAAATCTAATTTTAACATCTTTAAGCACTGACTCCAGCATTACTTTATACCATTCATTCCTCAAAAATAATACAAACTTTAAAGCAGATTCTATGTATACACTTTTCCTGTGTTCAGTTTTGGTCCATTCACTGTGTGCCTCATAACATTTATTTCATTAATTAAAAACTCCACACATGAAGAAAAGATACTGACAGTAAAACACATCAAAGCTATTTTCTTGTAATATGTATACACAGCCAAATCCAAGATGTATCCAAAATCAGTCATACATGTACTTTCAGAGCAACAGCCTAAGTCAGTGAAATTAGAAAAATTCCATTTCAATTTGCCTTTCCTCTAAAAATTTATAATACAGAAATCAGATGCTTAATTCTGTCATTCTCCATGTATATGCACATTTCTTCACTATCAAAGGTAAACATGATTAGAATATTCTAATCATGTTTACCAAATATATTTCCTTTTATTTGATTGTTTATTTTGGAATCAGTCATTAAACTCAAAGAAAAAACATCAGTAAAGTAAAAATTTTTTGGGCTTTTGTTTAAAAAACATACACGTTATAATGGGTAAAAAAATCTGATCAATTGAAAAATGAATCCACAATTTTTGTACTCATGTCTGAACTAACACAATCCTTTCCTTTTCTTGCATTGATATCAGAAGTACCTGCAACAGGTACTACAACCCATTTCCAAATTTGATAAACAGGTTTTATTCTCACAGTTTACTGTTTAAGGACTTTATATCCCACCTGAGCCTGACTCAGTTGTTCTTTTTTTCGTTTTTTGTTCAAATGGCCCTCTAACATTCTCATCGAAAACATGCCATGCTAAAAAATCTAGTTCAGAAACTAGGAGCTGATGTCCTTTAGAAGATTAAAACATAATGAAAAGCAGACAATGTTTACCAAACATACAGGCCCAATGGAGGTCTAAATGTTCACATGTTTTCAATACAGTACCTGTTTCTCAGTATGTACACCTGACAGGTTACTTTAATGTACTTTAAAAGGCGTTCCTAAAGAAACAGCAGTAAAAAAATACAAAGCTATAAACAATGAGGATAAAAGTGCTTAAGGAAAAACACCAAGGATGTTTCCTTGCACACAAATGCTTAGCTTAGAACCCAAGACAGATCCTGATCTATGAGAAGGACTATTCCTATAGAAAAGAAAAGGCACATCAGGTTCTGGGGGAGACAAGCATGAGGAGAATATAGCAAACAAATGATCCTGGACACAGGACAAAATCCTTCTCCAACCTAGAGATGAACACAGGTGCAGTAAAGCTGCTAAGGTATTATGGACAGCTGAACATGCACAGGAGCTCTTATATTTGGTTTGAGTCAAGATAAATACAGGGTTTTTTGAATAAAATGGTTTTAGTTACCATTTATCATGGTTAAACTTTAACCGAGAGTCAGATTAACATGCTTGTAAGAGTAGGTGCATAATTTAAGACTACAGAGTTTCTGGTGCCTACTGCTTGAGAGTGAAGCTCTGTAGAGTCAAAAAAGGATATGCTACAGCTTGCTCAGCAATATTACAGTGATCCATGAGCGTAATGAACCATATTATAGCTCAACTGATAAGCATGTAGCTTATTCAAGAAGCCTTTAAACATACAGTTTTGGTGAAGGTGGAATATTTGATACATAAGGTGAATAATACAATTTCATAAACATAATTCTATAGGGAACTATATTAGAAGTCCCAATGAGAGAAAGGCCATTTTTTTCTTCAAATTATTGTATTTAATGACTACAAATTCTTAAAACAGTGCTTGCAATCCTATCAACTCCCATGGCATTGTCTTAAAAAGAAGATGCAAAGAAAAAGGTAAGAGAGCAGGTTAGAGAGCAACCAAAAGGTTAGAGAGCAACTGCAACACTACAGTACAGTTCTTCAGAATTCTACGTAATACCCAACATTTGAACAGGGCTGGCTAGCAGAATGACATCACAGTCAGCTTCAGGGTGCAAGTTTCAAGCATCCTTGATTGCAAACTAGGGAGGCCAAGTGCAGGTTCCAGTAACGGTCTGTGGCTGTGCCCACTGCTGACCGGTTTGCTTGCTCTCCACCAGTCTCAGGCCACGGCAGCTGGCACTTTCTCAAACGATGCTGAAAGGACCAAGCATGTCAGAAGCCTGGCCATATCCTTTAATTTTACTTTTTTTCCCCTCCTTTTCAGAGCAGAAGGGAAAGCCACAGGTATGTGTACATGAACTGAGCTAGGAGAGGTTACCAGGCCTCAGGGCAATGGATGTCTTCTAGAATATTTTATTTAGCAGCCATCTAAATATTTAGATTTATTTAGATGACAACTCAGAGATTATATTTTTCTTTGTAATTCAGAGATACACTTAAAGAGGTAGAAAAAAAAGGCACAAAATTGCAGGCAAAATTCTGGAGAAACAAAGGACAAACTTTGTGTGACAAATTGCCACCAGTACGAGTTTACATGGGTAAAGCCTCATAATAAAGAATATCACTGAAAATCCTAACCAGATCATTTCATACACATAGCTTTACCACTAAGAGAAACAAAATTTCTAAATACATCCAGTGCAAAAGGAATATATATTAAGGATTCCTTTTTTCTTTAGAATCTATGCTACAGAACAGCACTTTGGCTTTAAGACTAAGTTTCTGAAACCTTTCACCAGTCTCTAATCAAAACTTGTCTTTAACCCTGAAAATCCCATTTTGACATACCATTTTCTTGGTTTTAGTACAAATGCCAGCAAATACTGATGGCAACAGTTATAACAACCAGGATTAAGTATTAGCCATGTGCAATCACTTTCCCTGGACAGATAACAGTCAATGGGCTTAATTTACTTTCACTGAAGAGACTTGACAATTAATTAATCTAAATAACTACACTGGAAACACTACAGATGACCACCTTTACTGTCAGCTCTGCTGAATTTCCTCCTCGTGGACAATACTGAACAATACAACTGCTTCCAATTTACACTGATTAAAAGTGAATTTTTAACAGATTTGCTGAATGCTGCCTGCCACATCTGCTGAGTAGCAGTAACATTAGATCTGGACTTGATTTTTAAAAAGAAAAAATTAAACTAGAGGTTTGCAACTGAAGTTAATTTGTTGTCACACTAATCAAGCTGCAAGTCATGTACTTAGGATGCAAAACTCTTCCTGGTCTAAGGGCTCTTCTTGGTAACTGACAACAGCTCCTTCCAGAACTTGAAAAGTGCCCCAAAATGTTCTTGCTGAAATTTGACATATTAATATCACTACATATTATAAAATGTTACACACAAGCATTGGTTCCCTTGAACTTTTATAATGCAAGATATGTAAATCACATTTTCAAAGAAAAGTCCTTCTCCTGTTAAAGCTGTTAAATCACCCTTTATTACTGTTCGCAATGTGCTGTGATATTGCCATACTTACTCCTCAAACACAAAGATGCACAGTAAACCAATTTCTGAAACTGTCAAAGTTGCTGCTCACAAAGCCTTACCAAAACCAGCTACCAATAAGTTAATTTAAAAAATCTGATTTAGTATTATGTTCTTTGATGCATTTTCTAGGCAATGGCAGAGAAGTATACAACGCTGAAGCAATCCAGCACACTCCCTAGACTGATTGTTCACATCTGAGGCAATTCTACATAACCACCTCTGCAGAACCCAAGAGAATGACTGTTGCATTCTGCTTTTGCACAGCCTATATCACTGGTGTAGCTCAATAGTTCAGACAGGTTTTAACATGTGCTAGCTCTAACTGGCACAACATTGATGTGGCTGAAACTCCCCTGTCCCATACACTGATGGCATCTGTTCAGGCATTCAATCTACCCTGAATTTTCATCTGGCAGATATATCCAATTACTAACATAACTAATAGTCACAACTGAATGCTACAAAATGAGTTTCATGTGTTTTCAACCTGTTTCTGCTTCTGACCCAGGAAACAAGCATGCCCCTCAACTGCCCACGTGAAACGCAATCCACACCCAATCTAAATTGACATTACTCTTGATTTACCATGACCAGCCAGTAAAACAGGCTGCCAAAATCAAGACCGAAGTGTCAATTTATGAGAAAATTTCCTAGATTTATGATCTAGTGTTCCCAGTCTGTGGATTTTGGGCTCTGTGTTTCCTGCCAATAGAGTCCGCTTGCCTCTTACTAGCACAACTGCACTGAACAGCACAACAGCTATGTCTTGTGACTCTCAAGCTCAGAAAGCTACTGTGATTTCTAGTTCTAAGCAGATTATTCCACTGAACATGCCCTGCAAAGATGTTTCAATCAAAAAAGTAACAGAGACAGATAGTTCACCTGATCCCCCATAATACACTTTTAATCCTCTCTTCAGTGAGCAGCAAATCCTAAAATCACCTACTGTCATCACAATAGTACCTTGTAGATAAAGGCCATGTCACCAGGAGCTAACTTCCTTGCTAAATAACTTACTGTGTAAGAAGCCAGATCTTCATCAACCAATCTGCTTGTGAATTGCTGTCACTTGAGTCAGTTCACTGGGATATCATCAAAAGCACCCAGGATTTACAAAATGACACAGAGCAGACATGAGTGGATGCACATGCTGACTGATACTGGAGCCTATAATGACCTTATTGGATTGTGTAAGGAGTCTAACAATGAATTCTGTCAATAAGAATACGGTTGTATGGCACACTAGTACACGGCTATGACTGAGAGGGATGTTTGCCTTGTAAGGGGAGACATCATGGAAGAAAATGGAAGCAAAGCTGTATGAAAATACAAACGACTTCACAGTAACAAAAATTTGAGCAGAAACCTATACAGTAATAATGAGGGCTTTAGAATCCTCCATTTCTGTAATAGCAATATTAAAGTTAAAAAATGTAAGAGAAACTAAATTGTGTGTACAAAGCAACCATTTCACAACTACATGGTGACAAATTCAAAATAAAATGCAGGAAGTCAGGTAAGAAAGTAAAATGTTGATGTTCAGGTTGCTGGCAAAGTATATTTCTCAATATCACTGCATAATAGTTAGCCAAAAGGCTAACTTCCTAGTGTGCCAGTCAGAGTATCAAAGGCTGTCACAGACAGAGACAGTGAGAACCTTCCCACAGACCTGATAAAGAAAAACGAGAGTCTGGAACAGGTTAAGAAAAGCAATGTAATGCAAAAACACACATAACTGGACTGGTATCTAGCTCCAAATATACAGAGGACACTTCACTATCATTCCGATATCAGAAAAATAAAAGGAAGGTTATTAAGAATATGTATTGTGTAATGTTAGTTTAATATTCTTCAGAAGTACAACAAAGTGGTATTTCAGAAGTGATAGAGGGTTATAACACTAAAGTGTCTTACACTAGATTACCTCATCTGTTACCACAGACATTGTAGCCAAAAGAACAAAAGGGAAAGAAATCAGCTAATTCCTGTTTGGCAATAAACATTTTTGTCCTTCATTCTAGGCTTTTAACCATATTCTGCTAATTCTCAGTTGGTTTTAGACATCCTCCTAAAAGCTCTGAAAGCTGCTTTACAATCTGACATGCAACACTATATAAAGTAGTTGTAAAATATTGACATGAATGTATTTTGCATCTTGTTATGCTTGACAAAAACAAAAGACCAGATGGTTTGTACTTTCCAATAAAAATAGATTAGCTATGCAATTTAAAAGATGTCCAAGACTTAGTTAACTAGTGAGTTTGAGCATATTCTTTTATAGAAAGAAAGAGTATTAACTGCAATTAAAACAGACATCAATCTACTACAAAAACAAAACAGCACTTTAGGACAGTTTATGGTTATTTACTGGAACTCACTGGGCTGATGCTGTTGAAATTTTATCTCTTAAAATATCCTGTCAATGTTTATCAATCAGTTTTAAAAAATTAATATTACTACAGTATTTTATACACTGTATACATTTTAAGATTGTTGTACTGAAACTAGAAAAGAAAGCTATTCTACTGATTTATGTCAGAAATAAAGTTGAGATTTTCACTGCTAACTCAAAACATACTACCTAAGGGATTCCATAACAGTTCATAAAATGTCTTTGTTTTTAAAAGGTATGGTCTGTGGTATATATTTTCTACGAAGAAACAGAAGAACACATGTAGCATCAGATGTGTGTACTTTAAGAAACTCTGGAATGTGAAATCCACAAATCCAAATAAAGCAGGTGGTATAATTTGGGAGGGAGGATTGAATTTAAGTTTAATGACATTACCAGGTTATCCTACCAGACTAATTCTCACTCACTGCATGACTTCAATGAAGCTCTCAGTCCTCATGCTGATTTCGATTTAGTTGAAGTGCTATTTGATGTGTTTCATCTGGAGTTTTATTCACTTCAAACTACACTTCATTTAACCAGGCTGCTGCTGTACTCATTTGTTTTTCTACTTTATTACTCACAAATTGGTGCTGCTTAGTTTAGATAAATCCTTGGAATAAGTTCATTTTATATAATTATCTTGTACTGTTAATAAATAAACAAGCTTTAGAAAAAGATCATATCACAGGAAAAAAGTGAGAAAAATATTAAAATACACTAGACCACAATAAGTGTTGATCTTACAAGATCTACTAATAAATGCTGATAGATGATTTGCTGCTTTAGCAGGACCATTCCCCTTCCTCCACTCCCCAAAACTACTGCTCCTTTATGTTATTAATCTACCCTACTCTATTTTCCAGCTGGGCACACACCACAATACAATGCATTTTTAAAAGAGAGAGATAGAGAAACAACAGCGAAACAGAAACGACGAGACAGAGAAACAGAAACGACGAGAGAATCAGAGAATGCGCGAGCGAGAGAATGCGAGCGTGAGACCACGAACACGTGAGACAGAGCGTGATGGCAAGTGTGCAACTGCACACGCGGAAAAGCACGGGACACCAGGCATGGGCGAGCAAGAAAGAGATGGAGCATAACGAGCACAAGCACCTGCAGAAGAGCACTCATGAAAAAGCAGCAGCACTTGAACTTGTCAGATGACAGATTTTCTTAACTATTTTTCGTCTGAAAAATAATTTTTTTGATTTTGCGAAACTAACCTTGGGATTTATAATACAGTAAATAAGTTTAAGTTTACCACTAAACACTAATTCGTTCTTACAAGGATCACTAACCAGAGCTTAGTGTTAAATGTTAGGTGATGTCATGAAAGACTGTCAATCTTAACTAAGTCCTGAAGTACTCTGATTAGTGCTGATTATGGGTTATCCTGGTAACATTTTTTATTTTTCAGAAAAAGGTTGCAACACAACAGCAATTAACTTGAAGAGGTTAATACTTTTGTAAACTATTGATAAAAAATATGACAAAGCCAGTTAGGCTGCTACCACCTGGTGGTGTTCTGATAATGCTAAAACCCTCTTACATTCAACATGGTGTCACAGCCTGTGAGAGAAAAATTAGTATATTCTCTGTGTGGCACTAAGAACAGTCACAGACGTAGTCCTTTTTTCTTAATCCATTAAGCTTTCACAAACAAATGTATCTTATAAATTAGCTATGCAACACAATGTTTGAAGCCAAAGTATTTAACATATTAACACGTTTTCTTGTCATTTTATGTAAAATTCTTTGCATGTGTTTAGTCAAAGTAGTATTACAGACTGCTACTTCTCAAAAGGAGGGACAAAGAAAACTAATATCCTGCCCAAAGTATTGCCAAAATGCACTTTCCTGAAAATAGATTTTATAAATGCATTGACATCTATGTCCACGAGATTTAAACTGAAAAGATAAATTTAAATACTGAATTTTCCATGACAAGTTTAAAAAAATTTTATATAGCTCATTTCATAATAAAGCACAGAATTTGTTTCAGAAGAAAAGCGTTCTCATTTAACATATGAACTACTACAAACGGCTAAAATACCTGATCACAATGTTAAAACACTTCCAACTGTAATGAAAGATAAATAAAGGTGTAGTAGAGACTTCATAGGGTTGGGATGTTTTGGGGTTTCATCCTCCAACTTGTTGCTTTTTATTTGGTTGAGTTTAAAACAGCAAGAGCTGTTCAGTTAAACACATCAAGCTTTGCTAGCAGTATGTAACTTAGAGTGGAAACTGGTTCTAGAAATCTACAAGGTCTAGAACAATGTCATTTAATACGGGGCTTGTGGAGGCTGCTTTCTTGGCCAAACAAGGGTCTAAAATGTTTATTAACAGCAATCCTTACAAAGAAACTTATTAATAATAACAAACAATAGTAGAATATGACAGATGAGACAGAAAAGTTTAGGGATATATATGAAGCTTTGCATTTTTACGTCACTCATTAGAAATGCAAAAGTAATTGTGCATTACTTAAACACTTAATGCTCAGGCTTAATGCTCACCAATATTTGGGAAACTTGATCAGCTTGCCATAAACAGCAGTACTGAATGAGGGGATAACTGGAGCAGGGATGCAGTATAATCCTTTACTGTCCAAAGAAGTCAGTGCTGCTTGAAAACCAAATACCTGGAACAAATTCAGTTAGTCAAACAGTATGCTACCACATGATTAGATCACTTTCAAGTTATTTTATAACATAATATATAGAAATATACTCAATAAACATTAAATAAATTATGTATTAATTTTAGATAATTCCTTTCACCCAAACACAAATATAGCTACAGAAATCTACGTAAAATAATGCCCTAACAGGAGTATATACAACAATATTTTCTTCTCTCAAAAAGTATTAACTATACTCTGCTGAATTTTTAACAAAATGCTGAACTACAATTTAACAACTCAAATACTTTGTTCTATATCCTTTAACTTGAAGATCGCACACTGCCTTTTATATAAAATAAAATCACTTTTGGTAATTTTAACAACACTGCTATGAAAAAGTGGCAGTTAAGGAAATTAGAAGCTTTCCTTCAACAACAAATTAACTTCAGTTGCAAACCTCTAGTTTAATTTTTTTATTAAATCGAAAAGCTTTTTTTCCTTCAAAAAGCTTTCCTTTCCATGTTCAATATGGAATTTTTGCAGATTTGCCTTTTATAATGCTGTACCACCATTCACATAAGAACAGACCACTCTGGCCAATATTAAAGCTAGCAAATAAACCCCTTAAAACTCAAATCTGATGTTCAAATGTTGCTGCTTTAAAGTTTTTGGATAGAAAAATCCCCTCAAACTGAAAAACATACAGACGACTTGCAATATTGCAAACCCAATCACTTTAAATGTTACAGAAGGTAAACATATCACACAGAAAACTTAAAGCATGCCATGCAATTCTGGAACAGAGTTTTGTTCATGTAGAAAATAAAGATTTAAATAATGAAATTCTTACTAAGATATCAGCATGGAAGTGAATAGATAATTGAAAAATTGAGCAAAACTAACAGTACTAGTATTAAATATTTACATTTTACTAGAACCCAAAAGGTTTTGAACTGCCTGAGCCCATCCTAAAAGGCTGGAAGGCCTGTTTTAAAACTCCTCTTGAGAGCAGAGGGCAACTGAATACTCCCAAAACAATCTCCCACAGCTTAAGCTTCCCCCAACATCACCATAAGAACTCCTCTCACATAGTGCCTCTTTAATTGAGAACATTCAGAGGTCTTTCCTCTTATAATGAAAAACAATTAAATTGTTAGTCAACAGTTTTTGATTGCATACCTTCACTATCATGGTATTGCTACATCAATACTACTAGTAGTGATGGTTTTTCCTCATAACATCCCATCAAGTGTCTAAGTGTACTTTCCAGCACTAAATCTATATATTCTATGAGCATTATCTGGGAAGAAGAAAAAGGGTTCGTTCCACATTATTTTAACTCAACCTCGCCACAAAGACCTTGGGGCTTCGCTCTGTGCAGTTTCCTCATACGAAGTTCTCTGTTCATATTACAAAGCTTTTGTCTCCAGTCAGAAGCAGCAATCCCAAACAACATTATGTGAAATGTCTTTACATCCTTTTAGACAAGCTGTTTTAGACAAGCTGAAAACTTTCTCCCAAGAAACAGGCTAACACTTAGGATTAAACTATATGTGTATGATCTTTTTTTCAGCACAGCAGCAAGAAACAGTTCTCAAGCCTTCCTTTACCTTCAGATAGCAGTGTGAGTAACAGTAATGAAGCAGGTTGTCAGATGGCTGGCCAAGGCTGCTGACCACATGCACCAGTTGCTCAGCATACATCGGCACTGAGTGCTCCAAGTTAACCTTATCCACCAAAATTCGGATGGAAGGTAAAGGCCGCAGGGGATGGAAACTTGCAGCATTTAACACCCCACTTAAGTTCTAAGTGACAGAGGAAAAAAATCATACAATTATTAAATTACAGATGTATTATTTATGATATCTACATATTCTTACCTACATACACAAGCAAATCTACCTGTTTAACTATTGACAGATACCACGGCATTATACTCATCAACTTTTTATCCAGAATTGTCTTGGGTGCAGGTGATCAGGTGCTGGTGGTGGGCGGTGGAGGTTGCAGGGGTAGCCTCTGTGAGGTGAGACCAAGGGCTGCCCCAGGCCAGGCTCAGCCAGTGCTGGATAAACAGCTGATGAATTTTAAACTCCAAGGAAATTATTTTGAAAATATTTCAGGATTCACAGTATAATGAACATCCAATTATATTTTTTAATAACATCCATTAAAATGAAGTGCTGTATTCAGCACAAGACAGACATGGACATATGAGAATAAGTTTGTTGGAAACAAAGTGGTTATGGGGTTGGAGGACATGAACTCTGTCTCAAGAAAGACTGAGACAACTGAAGTAATTCAGTCTGGAGAAGGCCAGCGGGAAATGCTACTGCTGTCTACTGTTACCTACTGGGAGGGTAGAGAGAAGAAGGAGTCAGACTCTTGTCAAAGGTGTACCGTAAGAGGACGACTGACAACAGACAAAAGCTGGAACACAGGCAATTCAAATTAGGTCTATGGGAAAGTTTTTTATACCATCTCCATTCTTAGTGCTAATTCAGCACTTGACAGAGCAACCCCTGGAGCAACCTGCTCATCCTTTGTCCAGGATGTTGGACTCCTGGAGAACACCTAAAAAGATCTCTTCCAATCCAAATTATTCTATAAATCTAAACCAATTATTAAACTTGCATCAAAATAGGACAGTAAGTTGACACATATATGATTTTCAATCTAAAATTCAAAATTGTTATTTTAAATATGCATGGCTTCACTCAGGAAACATAAATTGAAACTCCAAGTGGTCACTACACCAACCAAAAAGTTCACTTGATTTAAACTCTTTGCCTCACATCTAAAACAAACATGGGACTGTTCTCCCACTATAAAAATACCATCTTCCCATGCCCATAAGGTGAAAAGCACCACCACAGTGCAATGTGCTAAAAAATTCTAAAAAGGAAAAACCTCTCTGGGCAACCTGTTCCAGTGCTTCATCATCCTCTGAGTAAAGAATTCCTTCTTAACATCTAATCTAAATCTGCTCTCTTTTAGTTTAAAACCACTGTCCCTTGTCCTGTCACTATCTACTTGTATAAAAACCTCCCTCTACCTCCTTTTTATAAGCTCCCTTTAGGTACTGAAAGGCCACAATGAGGGCTCCTTGAAGCATTCTCTTCTCCAGTCTGAGCAACCACAGCTTTCTCAGCCTATCAGATGAAATATCAGACAAAAGTTTCAGAAATTTAATTAAATCAAGAATTGATTGATTTTGCTCTTTTCCCATTCCTTCTCTTATCCAT
Organism: Corapipo altera; assembly: GCF_003945725.1. Taxonomy (NCBI): domain Eukaryota; kingdom Metazoa; phylum Chordata; class Aves; order Passeriformes; family Pipridae; genus Corapipo; species Corapipo altera. The sequence continues at coordinate 1,706,761 of NW_020884922.1, read as the reverse complement.
AGAATACCTTCATGCCTCATCTCTACAGTACCTCAGCATTGTGCACTGAGGAAGGAACCCTATAGGAATAAAACCAGATTCTTTAGCTGGTGTTATACTACACATATCCAGAAGATAAAACAAATTAAGGCTGTTAGGAAATTTCTGTCTCTCTGAGCAAGTCGTTCAGTAGTTAAATTCTCAGTAACAGCCCATGTCCTGCTCACATCCTGGCTGGAACTAGCACACACACAGATGGCTGTTAACATCTGTGTAGTCTCTATTGAGCCTCTGTATTAAAAGATTTCAGACTCTACCAAGTCTGGGAAGACTTGCACAACAGGTACTCTTCTGATCAAAGGAGCTACTACTTTTTCAGAGCTACTACTTTTTTATCTCCTTGATGGTTTAAAATCTTTTTTCTTCACAATTATTTTTTCTTGTAAGTACAAGACATCTTCAGTTTATAAGCCTAACTAGTCATATCCCACTCGTCTTAGGTGAGCTAAGGCTCATGGGCACCAAACCAATTCAGAATTCAGCAATGTATCCAGTACATGGAATTACAGACCAGTAAGAAAATTTATGTGGAATAGCACATGCCAATATAAAGAACTGAATAATTATCTGTACATACATACCTTCTCACCCATAATTATGGGCAGCAAGTGGTCTAGTAAATTGAATTCTGCCACAGGGATTATAACTGTACACTTGAGAACAGTGAATGTTGTAAGTCGAGTGGGAATGTATTCCTCCAGTGATGCTATTTCTTCTGAGCTTGGCACAGTTCTGTTTCCATCTGTAATATCTACAATAAATCAAGATTACATATGTTTCACTAAAATATATAAAATGTGTCCTACAGTTGCTGTTTCAGAAATGATTAGGGACTAGCAAAAACAGCAAAGCTTTCCCCCGCCTCATAATTAATAATGTTATTCCATGCTGGTTCTACCTAAGGCTAAATGCAATACTAACCGGATTTTCCTGACTTTGAAATCTGTATTGCTCTTCCTCAGAAACTCATCTTAACTGTTTACCATAACTTGTTTCCATGCATTTTCATCCTGAATAACTATTATTTCAAACTAATAAATATCAACAAGGATACTTTCTTCTCTAAGACTCCAAAATTAAGCTAGTCAATTAAATAAGCCCTTCTTACTCAACAAGAGTCTTATGATTAAAACAAAAGGCATCCAAAGTGTCTGAAATTATCTCCGAAGTATATCCAACACTGATGAGGATACTACAATGAATTTTACCTTTATTTCACATTTTGCTCTTCAGACTCATAAAATCCCCTGAAAGGTTTTGAGTTTAACTATTTGTAAGCTGCAGCTTCAAGAGCAATAAATTTGGTCTGGTTTAATTCTGTACATTTGTGTATATGCAATAGGAGCAAACCTGGCTTAGTTTTGCTGTAAGGCTCATACTCATGTTCCAGAGCACAAACTATCATTTTCATTATCCGGTGTACTGCGCTGCTATCCAGTCGAAGATTGAGTGGGCCCACAATGAGGCTTTTTGTAGACATCTCCTGAACATTTCCAAAATCTTCACTCTTTACTGAAGAGAGGTCTTGCTGATTCCCAGAGACTACAAGAAGTTTTATAAATAACAAGTCACACCAAACAATTGGACATAATAAAATTTTTTATCAGCTACTTCTGTTTCAAATCCTATGATCACAGACTTATAAATATATAGAAAAATATTACAATGCAAACAGAACACACAAATAGACCATGACTGGTTTAACATGTTTTTTAACCTTATTTGTGTTTGATGCAGAGTAAACAGGGCAAATTTTTGCCTTGCCTCCAAGCAGAGTACAACTTCAGAACCCTTCCATGAACTTTGTATTTCTCAAGTTTAGCATTCCCTGGAGGTGTCTAAACTTCTATGGCAACTTAACCCCAGGTGCCAATGACAGCTGTGCTGTTCAAAACTTTCTACAGCTTGTCACGAAGATATCCATCCCCAACAATCAAAGAAAAGGTGTGCTGCAAAGAAATTACAGACCTGGGTCCTTAAAAGAGTTAGCTGCCTGTACACAGCCATGAGAATCACACTCACTTGTACTGTCATAAACCAGACTGACAGCTAAGGCAAACCCTTCCTTCCATTCACATTTACCTCAACTCACTACTGCATGGGCAGTGAGAAAACAAACTTCTTTAATCATTAGGTCTCAGGTTGTTTTTATAAGAATCAACACAGAGATAAAAGACTGGTTCAGTAAGGTCAGGTAATAAGGTAGACCAAAACCATACATTCACTGTATGCAGGCTACTCATCAGTTACCAAACAGCATGACTATTCCTCTAAACATACTCCACAGAAATCCTTCTGTTAAATTATGCAAATTTTAGAAGCTCAAGTTTTCCCATTACATATGACTTGTAAAAGAATACCCTCATCCCTCTAAAATATTTAGTTTGCAGAATTGCAGAACTGGGTTTTTTTCCTAATAAACCATCACTTTGACAGTGTCTTCATTGCTTTGACATATGCACTAAACATGAAATGTCTTGCTGATCATTACATAAATGAACAGTCAGTCTGACAAAATAAGCATCAAGACTAAATGGATTCTGAGACCACAGAAAGGCAACGGAACTGGTGAAAGGTCTGGAGCACAGGTCTTAAGAGGAGCGACTGACAGACCTGGGGCTGTTTAGCTTTGAGAGGAGACCTTATTGCTCACTACTATTACTTGAAAGGATGTTGCAGCAAGGGGGCAGGAGTCAGTCTCTTCTCCCAAGTAAGAAGTTATAGGACGAGAGGAAACAGCATCAAGTTGCACCAGGGAAGGTTTAGATTGGATACTGGAAAAAATTTCTTCACTGAAATTGGCCACAAGTATTGGAACAAGTTGTCTAAGGAAAGTATTGTAATCCCTATGCGTGGAAGTGTTTAAAAAATGTATGAATGTGGCATTTGGGGACATGGTTTAGGGGTGAACGTGGCAGTGCTGTGTTAATGGTTGGACTCATTAGCATTTCTTTTCCAACCTTAACAATTCCATAATTTCTGGTTGCCTGAGAGGAACTCAGTCTTTTACCTTCCAGAGTAACATTCCCTTTGGGCTCTCTCCTTTACCGTACTCATTCAAAATAGTCTTTCTATTGGTGGAAGTGAGCCTGGGGGAAAAGGAAGCAAGGATAGGGTTTTTTTCCCCCCTTCTGTTTAAACAATAAAATGTTGTTGCTTCTAAGCATTGGTGAGAAGAAAGGTCCTAGAACAAACCAAGACTATGCCCAATTTGACACTTAGCTGGTCTAATGCTCTGCAGGTCTTTACAGGCTTATATACTCAGTAGAAGAATTAACTTTATCCTTAAAAGCCCAACAGAAGTTGATGGCAAGAGCATTTATAGCCTCTGCTTCCCTTGGCGTGTTGTTTTTCCGAGAGGAAAAAGAACAATAAAAGAAAGATAAAAGAATAGAAAGATACTACCTTATAAAACCTATTCAAATCTTCAGCTGGAACTGAGTTACAATCTTTTTAATAAATTTCAAAAAAGATTTGTCTTAAAAAGCCAGCATATAGCCTCCTGCATTTATTTTACAGGCAGTTAACATGCATACTTTTATCCTTCCAATTCTACAGAGTATTCAGTTCAGATGAACACTACTAAAAAGAGCAAAAAGCCATAACATCATATAAAAAGGCCAAAAATAATAAGGCCAGAAGTAGTAACAGCCTACCTTTTCAAAGACTTATACTTGCTTGTATATATTGTTTGTATATGAATAATATATTGAAGTGACAGAATTTATACAAACCACTTTCTGGAATAGTCCCATTTAATTCTAAGTGCAAAGAGAACGTGATAGAAAATCTATTGGTTCTACTGAACTAGGTGATCACAGGTGACTTGAAACTTCACAGTTGCATAAAGAAAAACTATTTTTGATCATTGAGTGTTCAAGCTCTCTGTAAACCTTATGCCTAATTCTAACTGACAAAAAATACCAAAATGAGTGCTGCATAATAAACTTGCCACCAAGGTAAGTACACATTACAAACAAAATGGAACTTCAAAAGTACACCCTGCTAGGTCTGTAGGTCATTCAAATCAGCGATCAGGGAACTGACAGGCTACATAATGTTTCAGGGAAAATGTTTTGCATTGAAATACGAAGCCAAAATCCAGAAAAATACAGGAAGGGGAGGACAGGCAGCATTTCAAAATAAAACTACTGTGCATGACTATCTCATTTTCATTCAAAATACTGAAATTGATTAATGCACTTCTGTAAGTGACAGATGAAACTCCTGAGGTTAATGTTATCCAGGAGGCACTTGTGGTTTAATCAGTAATTCTATGCTTCAGGAAAGGTTAAAGGTGCAAAGAATGTGTCAAACCAAAATTGCCTTGACAGATAAAAATCTTACAATCACAGTAACTGCCTCCTATAACTTAACTTGGGTTAGGGTATTTTATGGAATGTGGTGTGCACTGATTGTAACTAAAAAGATAGTTAATATCAAAATAAGAAATAGTAAAATTTAAACTTTTATATAAACAACACATTAAAAGTGCAGCAGGTTTATATTGTTTTCAAAATCTTGAGGTACTTATATCTTCATTTTAAAGAAATTATTTACACCTCTGTTTATGTGTTATTTAATAACTATGCACTTAACCCACAATATGGAAAAATAAACTAGAAAATAACTAGCAGAAAACAACACATTTGCTTTTCTGAGGAATAAAACTATTTGAAAATTTAAAGTTTTAAGCTCTTGATTTAGAGAAACAACAACTGTTTTAACAACTTAAAAATTAATAATTCTTCTATGTAGAGAGGTAGCTGAAATTAAAGGAGTAATACCAAAATAAAAGCACACAGCTTGATAGGAAGTCAAGCTACATTTTGTGAAGTGTTTTCCTGGACGGGCAAAACAGAAGCTAAGGCTCTGAGAAAGAAACTGGAAGAAAAAGAAGAGAAGCTAAAGAGGGAAAAATGTAGTCAGAATATACCAGTAGCTTGGTATCGAGGAAAATAAATTCATTCCTGAGTTCAGTCATTCTTGAAAAGGGCTAGTTAAAAGTCAGAAAAAGATATGATCACAGCATTCCTTGTGCATTCAGAGAAACAAGACAAAATATTCCACAAAATCAATTTTTCTTCATAATCAAATAGTCTTCGCATATTCAATTTTCTACAGCAAGATTCAAAAAGGAGATAAGGCTTACCCAAGATTTTCAACTTCTCTACATAAGCGTTCAACACACAATTAAATATTTATCTCTATTAAAACCAGAAGTAGACTGCAGTAGAATCTTGACTTAATTGTATGTTTTCTCAGCTTAACACGACACTCATAGTACAGAGGAAAGCCTCAGAACCAGGAAAGAACTGTTAAATTTCCTAGTGTATTTTTCTACTACCAAAGGTAATAGCATCATTTATTTCTTTTTTTTAAGTTTTGCATGATCCATCCTCTAAGGAAACTGGAAGTTTCTTTCCTACTCCTTTTATTCTTAATGCCCAACAAGTCCAGAAAACAAAATCAAACATTAGGAGTTGTGACTTCTTTTACATAGAGAGAAAACACACAAAAAAACAACAAACACACACACACAAACAAACAAAAAAATATAAGCACCAACCAAACCAACCAACCAAGCAACCAAACAAAAAACCAACCAACTAAAAAAAAAAACCACACAGATGAGTTAGGTAGGAATGATAGGACAGATAAATGTTAGGTCACAAAACAGCAAGAAGTTCCCAACAGATGACCAGAGAAATAGTATTCACAATAATAAATACACAGGTGGGGAAGAAAGCACTATTAGTTTGACGGTGAAACTGCAGAGCAGCAGCTGTAGATGACAGTCTTAGAAGAATTGGGGGGGGGGAAATCACATTGCAATTAATGATGAGAATACATGAGTAAAAACATGTATGTATTTCTTACTGATAGATTAACTCCTTTGTCCCGTTTTTTGTAACACTCACAGTAGTAGATATACTTACTGCATTAAATTAACTTCTCAGACTTAAAAAAGAATTGATAGGAATCTCAAAAATTACTTAGAATTGGCCAATATCTATGTGTACATGGTTTATTTGTTCACAGAATTATTCAGATACATATATTTCAAGATAAAGTCTCCACACTATCTTGCATCCTTGCATTTTAATTTGTAGGAGAAAAATCACAGTCCTTTTCATCTTCTGCAGCAAGTACACAGTCAACCTCATTCTTCAACTAGGCTTTCTCAAAAGATTTTTTTTTTACATGCAAAGTCAATAATGACAACTTTAAAAAAAGAAAAAGACATCATACTTTATGAACTTCACTGTTACAAGCTAATTACTTTCAGTTTAGCAACTGGCTATAAAAATATCATTGTGATTACTTATGCAGAAAAAAAGAAAAAAATAACAACACTTACAATCAACAGCTAACCAAAATAGCTAACCTCAAAGACATCACTGAAGAAACGAAGATGAAAGCATCTTAATGATGGTTTTGATGGTAAATCTAAGATAAGTTAGAGGACAGTTGGTCAAGGACCATCTAGGCATGAAAAGTCTTTGTTTCTATTATTTATCAGGGTAAACAAAGAAAAAAGGTACCTTTCCCACTGCTGCTTTCCATTGTGTACAAGTAATCCATGTAGAAAGCCCCAAACCTCTGCATTCCAGCTATCTCTGTGTACATCTCCTACCAACACAGCAAAGCAAACAAAGAAAATGTTGTATAAGGATAGAATCTTGAGATTACCAACTGATAGACTGGTATTAGAGAGATATATTCATGTTTGGATTTGTGCATCAACACACGGAAAGGCTTATCAAAACAAAGGACAGAGGTTATCCCAAAGAATTCACCTTTCTGATAGGTAATGTAACTTCTATTTGAGGCCACACAAATCCACATCCATAATTCCAGAGGCCATGCCGACCAATTCATCAATAACATCTAGTCAATTAGTACCTTTAATGGAGTAAATATTCTTCACCTTTTGCATGCAACAGATCCACCTAATTAAGTACACTGAAAACTTAAGCTCATTCAAGCTGGCTTTGTTATTCAAGCAACATTGTAGTTTTATCTTTAAACAACAGGAAACATATTAAGACTTTATGCTATCACTGGGATTTATACATAATATAATCCATTACATAGTAAACTTGCCTCGCCAAAAAAATAGGCAAATCTAAAAGCATTGAAGACAGACCAAGTATAGAGTAACTAAGACACTATATGGGAAAAGTTTGAATACAACTACTTGTGATTTTACTAATTTCATTTTTATGGGATTCTTCAAGGTTACACTTCAGTAGTACTAAAAAGGTGACATAATAAAATTTAAAAGAAATTAGACACATTCAAAATTGTAAATGGATTATCTGTACATTAAACAGAGCATAGAACTCCATCTATGAACAAAGAACCACCTTGGTCATTACATAAAGTTTTTAATAATCACAGATAATCAGAGAATAAAGTTTTACTGCACAATTTACAACAACAGACACTACTGGTGACTGAAAATTTGTCTCTAGAAAAGGCAGGATTAGTAAAATTTTTTCTAAGTAGACAAACATAGGACATGAACAATAAAATTAACACTGCCCAAATCTGGTTTCCAAGACAGCACTTCTTAGTTTGAAGACCATGGACCACTTACTGTTTGGGTTTAAAGTATGTGCTGGTAAAGCTTTTGCTAGCATTCTTTCATACCTATTTTTCTCTTAAAGTGTTCTGTGGTTAGTGCTTTGGGAAACTATGGAATTAATTCCATTTTTGGAACAGGAGACGGGGGGTTGAGGTTTCTTTTGAATATGTTTCTTCAGTTTGGGGGTTTTTTTTGGCTCGGTTTTTGTGGGTGTCTTTTTTTTTAACACAAACAGATTTACTTTTTTTCTTTTGGCCAGCTGCAAAGTAAGATTCAGTTAAACATGAAAAAGTAATGAAAAATCAGTCCTGTAGTAGTACACAGATCTAGATAGTTATTAGAAATCTATTAGACAGCATTGGAATTTTTTTCTAAGAAAAATGTGATTCTCTGACCTTATGATGAGCTGCATCCAATATAAATTCTGCCCGAATACTATTATTTTCTGGACTTCTGTAATCAAATAGTGAATTGGTAAGATACGTCATCCCTTTCACACTCAGATTTTCTCCACAATTAAAGAAGTAGGCCTCCTTCACGAGGTAGTACAAAATAATATGGCAGGGGAGGAAAAAAAAACAACATAGTCAAGTTAACAGAAGTTTCAGTTGTCATAACACACAAACAACACACACACAGTAGCAACCCTCAAGAGTATATTTCATTATGAATGAAGATAAAATAATTAAATTATTTTCACTGAAGTTCCTGTCCACTTCCTCCCCATTTTCAAATCAATAAAAATGATTTTATAGCTGACAATCTCATAATTGCTGCAGACAAGGCTGCTGCCCACTCTCTCATCCCCAGCAACATCTCCCTTGTACTTAACAAGGCCAACAGAGCATTTTTACAGTTTTTCAGCCTCTCTTTCTGGAAAAGCCCACTTTTATCCATTGCAGCACACCAGCCATGTAGTGTGTCCCACTGCATCTCTAAAATCCCATATCATAAACTAAAGTTGTGTAAGGATATCTAGATCTTTTTTTGTTTTCTGCACTGCATACACAAACACCTGAGATGGATGCCAAGCCATGCTTCTCTCACAGGTTAAGGATAAGAATCTGTCCCATCATACCTATCACAGTACAGTGCATGATTTTCCAGATTAGGAGATATTTGACATAAATATAATCATTTTGTGTTTTCTTTGATATTCTTAATTTTTCTCCTTAAAATACATTCCAAGACTTCACAAAACACTAACATCAAGTTAATAGGTCCGTTCTTGGCTGCATTACTTTTTTTTATTTAAAAAAGATAATAGTTGCTGTTCTCCGGTACCTTAGGACACTGTTCTATCTACAGTTCAACCAAAAATCGTTATCGAATTTAAAATTTAATGCACCACTTCATTAAATATTTTAAAAGTACTCCATACTTGATTTTGTCTTAAGCAATTGAAGATTTGCTTCTATCTAAAATATAGAAATTAATACTGTTTAACTCCCTAATTTAATATTTCTCTTAACCTTATTGAAAAATGAGGTAAAATACTCATTTGATATTTGTACCATACTTCTACTATCTTCAGTATACAGTGTTCCCACTTGTTCCCTTCCAACCTTCTGTTCATTTAAGCACTTTCAAAGATTTTCAATTGTTTGTATTTGTTATATAAAATCAAAGTATGCAGACATAGACAATAATGGGCTATTGTCAAAGTCTTGTTTTGCCTCTTCTCATTCTGAAATATTTGTCTTTTCAACTCTGAGGAATAGAATTGATTCCTATATACCAGTAACATTCAAAAACTTAAATCACAATTTGTAACAGCTGTCTTTTCAATTTTTGCAATCAATAAAGCATAACAGGACTGCTAATTGAGCAAGTCAGCTCATATTTCAACATACTCACTTCATCGCTCCTATTCATGTTCTCTTCAAAATCTTTAATTCCCATAATTCCTTTAAGGCACATAGCTTGGCAACCAACAAAACCAATTTGGCAATCAAAGAAAAGTTCACCTTTCATAAGGACCTAGCGAGGAAAAAAAAGTGGTATTTTTAAGACTTCTACTCCCCAAGAAATAAAAATTGTGGACAAAAGTGAACCAAAATACGTTTAGGTTTATATATTTAGAGTTTTAATAAACAGCAATCACAAGGGCACTTTGAAGGAAGAGATTACTTTAGTATTTCATCACCACAGCACTAGAAATTTAGAGAATTTATATGTAAGTGATTATTACAACAAACACATCTAATATGACAGAATATGAAAACTCGGCAACAAAATAATTAAAAAATATTTTATTGGTAAGTATTTGTTACATTACTTATGATAAATTAAAAAAGCCCAGTCAAAGGAAAATCACCTCAACTGTTGTTCCTTCTTGTTCCCAGCATATAACTTCTTTGGATTTTACTTTCTGAGGGCTGTAATAACTACTTTCAGCTTGCATTTCAGTGAGCTGTGAAACAATAGGATAAACACATTATAAAAGTCAATATTAGTATTAAACAGCAGTAATGTCATTAATATACAGAATTGATGAAGACAAACTATGGGCCAAAACTTATTAATAGGCAGGAAACAGGTGCAATTAAACAGCTGTAACATATTATCCATATTGGAACTTCTCATATGCAACTTCTGGTTGAAACATGCCATGACAGAATGTCTAAAATCCACTATAGTATTTTTAGTTTCCTTATCTAAAGAGAAACTATGTAAAAAGATGAAAGAAATACACAGCTGCATTATTAATATAAAAACAAATTAGCTCATAAACTGCTGTAAAAATACCTAAATACGTTATTTATTCTTCCCAGAAATAATTAAACAGCATGATAATATTAAAAAATATTTCAGTTACAACTATACTCATTTTTGTTTCTTGTCATGGTAACCAAGAGGAACATGCACTTATATTTCTTGAATTATTTCAATACAAAAATTCAAAATGGTAAAACACATTAATAAAAGCACATAGCCTACAGCTAAGAAAAACAGGAAAAGAGGTACAAAATAATGATGTTATATTTTGACCGAAAAAACACTTAGTTTATGTTGAACAGCTTAAATAGTTCAAATTCTAATTTTTATATAAAAACATCCACAAGTTCTCATTTTTTTCAAGAGTAGATACACATGGATGTTGTTTCAAATTAAAATTTTGCAATCCAAATGTCCAAGAGAATTGGATGAAAAAAAATCACTGATCACCTTCACCTGTGTGCAATTATAGTAGAGGAAAAGCAATTAATTGATTAAAAGAACTCAGACATTACAAGAATAATTTTCACCATTATTAGAAAACGCTACATTTAATTTGGCATGATTTTTAGCTGGAATGATATCAACTGTTCATAATGCTAATGCAGAAACTTGACCTTATTTTTTAACCAAAGTATGAACCACAAATTAATTCCATACATTCTTTGCATGCAAGCAGAACAATGAATTCTGTTTCCCTCCTAACTGTCACCATATTAATGTCATACATCATTTCACATTTAAAATTTATAGAATGTAAGATGTTACACGCTAAGTACTTTTTAATCACTTCCCAATATAAAATGCGTGAACTTTCCAATGAAGCATTAGGAAAGCCCCCAGAAAAGTATGTTCAAAAATAAGTTCATATTATTTTTAATGATTTTTCTCACATGAGGAAAGAGCATAAAATTACTATTGTATGACAAAGTGCAAAAGAAGATGCTGAGCCATGAAAAACGAGAAATTTGAGTCCTGGTAGTTGTTTGGGTTTAAGTGTCCCAGGGATGATAAGTAACGCAGGAAGAAAAGATTTTTCCATTATTTGTTTTTAGCCTTTTTTAATGAAGACTGAAGCAGATTGACACAAAAGAACATGACAATGCTTGTTGATATCCTCAAATTTTGCAACCAAATTTGCAAGGAGGTTGACAGCTTAAAACATTAACCTTCCCACAGAATGCCTACAGCTTCCAAAGTAATTTGTCTCATCCTTCCTGACAGTTGCCGAGCAGCTCAATGCCCCGCTACGACAGCAAACAAAAATAGCTAAGAGAAACTAAGCATAAAGCCCCTCACAACGCTCTTGTGCACAGATGACAACCACACAGGCAATAAAGGTTCAGGGAGCTGCTGATGGTATTAGGTGTATAATCAGGCACATAACTGTTGTACAAGAGTTACGAAAGTATTGCAGTTCATCTGAAAGGCTCAAAGTCATAAAAATCAGCCTCAGTTACTCTGTGGCAAAGTTCTGGCCTTGATTTAATACATGTTTAGTCGTAAAGCCAAGAGCCACTTTGTGTAGTTATGCACATAAAATTGCTTGCATATAGTTTGGCACATGTTAAAAGTATTTTGCTAATTCAGAACCTTAATTTTAATTTCTGTCAGTATATCTCAATATCTTATTCAGACTCTCCATATTCCCTTCTGCAAGCTTACAAAAGAATAGAGAGAAGGTCAGCAATCAGTTTGAAATTTGTTTACAAAAAAAATACTTAAATCTTTCTCAACATACATAGTATATAGTTCAAAGTATATGTACTATTTATCCTTTGTTTGTTCAATTCAATTTCAATAAATGGAAAATAATTTCAACATTATCAAGTTAAAATCATACTTTTACTCGCAGTAGTCTAAAAAAAAGAACAGTCTAAACAATTCCTCGAATTCACAATCTCCATGAAGCCAAAGCTTTTTTATAAAGAAATATTACACATTACATGGATAGAATACTTCAATAAACATTCATAGAAAGCCTTTAAGATTCTTCTCCCATCAAAGAATATTAATCCAAGTTGCTTCCCTTTAAGATTATTAAATTGGCTGAAATGGTAAAACCAGCTCACACTGCAATTATCAGTAGAGCATGACAGAAGAAGAACATTCAACACTCACTTTCCATGTTATTCATTAAGGTACCATTTCCCATCTCCAATCAAACTGTATGCAAACACTCAGGTAATCTTTATGCACTTCCTCAACAAGCCAAATGAATCCTTTATGAAACAGAGAAATACTTACCTTAAAAGTCACTGTTGCCTTCGTACAGTAAAACCCAACTGAAATAATAGGATCCTTTAGGGACTGAGATTTCTGCTGATGTAACATTGTTCCATCGTCAATTCCACCAGAATCATTCTCTTCATCATCATAACTTACAATGGCAGGGACAAAAGACCAAGCCCAAGATACCCATCCCTGCTGCTGGTCATCGTCTTGATGCAAATAAGGATCTTGATACTGTGTCGGATATTGCATTATTGAGCTTGTTTCATCTTCTGCACCTTTTGAAACAAAAACCAATTTAAATTTCAGAGCAACCAAGCTTGAAAGTTTACTTATTAAGTTCAAATTTTCAGTATACGAAATTTATCGAGGACAGCATACACAAAGCATTCACTGATACTTGGTTTATAATGACAGAAAACAAGTAGAAATTTTAAATTACCGAATATAAGTCTCCAAACACTTGTTTTATTAACATTTTCCTCCAAATAATATTAAAGATCTTTGCATTAGTTTTAGTATATTTGCAGTGAGGCCAGAATTTTTCATTTTTACCACAAGCTTTCAAGATCTCTTCCATTAAAGACCTTCTAAAGTTGTAAATTAAACCTCACTTTAATTAATTAAAATAAAAAATTAAAAAGATGAATTAAACTTTACAGAAATTATGCTATGTTACGATCTCGTAGTTTCCAATTTTAAAATGAAAAAAAAGGACTTCAATTGCAACAGTGATAATATGAAAAATGTAAACACAGCACAAAAATTAACATCCAAAATTTAAGGTTAAAAACCTCCTTTGTTTAATTCAGCTTTTTAAGTATTCAAAGACACAGGTTTAACCTGCTCAAAAAAGCTGGTATGCCATCTGTGAGTCAAAAGTCCAAACGTTAATTCTTCTGAGAAAAAAATTAGAGATAGTATACAGAACAAAACAAAGATTTCCCCAAGGATTCAAGTCTAAGATTCATGATCCAGACGGGTAACACTGCATGTACTAAGAGCATAAATATCTTCTATCTGGTTTCATCACCACTCTTAAGAGACTCTTAAGGGGTATTAACTACTTCAGAATTACTATAGGTAGTACAGGATGCAGTACTGTTCCTTTAGGAGAAAAATATTATGTTTATTGTATCATTTAACTGAGAACAGAAATAGGCGTATTCTATTTCTATTTACTTCTTTTTAAACTCAGAGATCCCACTCTTACAAATTTTAGACTTTTCAATCTTTAGTCTAATTAGTCTTTAGTCTTTTACTCTAATTATTTATACTTGCATAATGGAAGAAAGTGTAATAAAAAAACACTTGTGAGAATTCCGTGCACATGCTTAGAGGCAAGGACACCTTCACCCACAAGGGCAGTGCAAGCTTCCTTCCTGCTCTCTTCACAAAACAGTCTTAGAGATCAGATTTCAATTCAAATGTAAATCTTGAAACACAGGAAATACAAAAGAGGTGCACATAAAGTCTTGGAAAAAGCCAAGAGGCACAACTGTCAGATATAGAAGGAAAAAGAATTGCTATGAAGGATGACTCAAGTAGTTTAGTGTGGAGGGGTAGGACCTAGGTCATGCATAACATTTAGTCTACATAGCCATAAAATTAAGCCACCATTTAGCATACCTCTTGCTCCAGCACACACAGAGGTAACAGTAAAAGACGCCAGATAATAGTATGGACTATAAATTTCGTGGAAGTCATTAAAATAAGACAGCACCATTTTAGTTTACCTGCTCTATGTATATGTTGTGAGATAGAAAACAGAAGGAGGAAGCTATACGTATTTTCTATCACTAAATTAAAACCACAATAATCATTATGAAGAAACATATAGAAGAGGGAATACATGTTGTATGAAAATAAAAAGCAAACAAGACCAGACAATGTAAATGGACAGAACTATTGAAAACATAGTGCAAAGCAGTACTTTGATGTTTAGAACAAGTTCTGATATATCTATTGTCAATAATGATTTCCAAAGAAAGATGACACATTCTGGTTTTTCTCTTATTTAGTACAAATGTGGTGACTGCCAGTTTTGAACTTGCTTATGGACAGGTGCTTTATTGCATGATATAGTGACAGGTAAAGTCAAAGTATCCAACTGTGTCACAACTCTCAAAATGGTCTTTTTGGATCCTGTTTAACCTCAGTTTAGTCAGGACCACCAGAACTCTTTACGGAACCTACATGAAAGAATGTTAAGGGTACTAAATACTTACCCAGTACAATGAACTGCTTCTAACAAACTGCAAACTGCAGAGATACTTGATAAGGACTAGACTTGGGCATTTATATTTGCAAAACGCAAAGAAATTCATGTTTTTAACACTGCTTCTTGAAAAGGAGAAGTTGTATTTACCTGTGATATTTCCCAACGTATCTTTAGTGTGGCAAATCAAATCTTCACTTTCCCCATCTTTGAAGCTGCCTATTTCTCCATAATACAGAGCAATCCCAAGTTGCATTATACGTATAAACATAGGAAGTTGCTGATCAGAGATTGAAAGTTTCAAACTTTCAACCAATGTGTGAATCTATAACATGGAAGAGAACAAAAGCAAATAATAACAAAGCTCTGTGATCAGTAAGGTTGGCTTTTAAACCATACAAGTCCATATCGTTTTGGTATTGGCATTCTGATTTCCAAAACTGAAATCTGCAGTACAACACAAGGCAAAAAGGTGCAAACAACAACAACAAAAACATACACTCTTTGGGTTGCCACACAAGAGACTTTCGGGTTGAAATGTCAAGTGTAACATATTTTACATATATAAACATTTATTTATTTGGGTTTTTTACAATTGTTGCTGAAAACGTTTCTCAAACGTAAGTGACTTAAGTGCATCTGATTGAACTTTTATTTTCATTTTTCGTAAAAATCTCTGCATGCTAAAGAAACACTAGATATACTGGTTTTAATATACAAAGTCCTTCATTTTGATTCTTTCCCACTCCAAACACTGTTACAAGTGCATGAACCTTTTCTGTGCAGAAGAACAAGAGGAAGGAGAAGTTAAAAATAACTATCTGGAAGAAACTGTTTGGAAGAAATAAAAAGGATTATTTTGCCAGAAGCCTTTTTAAAGTCACAAAAGGCATATGTCATAGTCGAGAACAGGAACACTAGATAGCATTGTAGGCAATGGAGATAATTATAGAGTAGCTTCATTGAAATTACATTACACTCCATGACGTCTTGTATGGTACTATCCTCTCATCATGATCCTGCTCTTACATGGTCAGTGGAACTCAGCTGCTCCTCAGCTGATTCACCCATCTTCCTAAAACTGGCAGGAAACTATTTATTTCTTCTTGTCAAGTTAGCTTTCTGTCAACACAGTGAGTGGACTTAGATGACTGACAGGTCAGACAAATGTCAGTGCTGCCACAAATAGACGGAGGCAGAACTGACATCGCCAGCGCAAATCAGCTCATCTGTCTCACAGTTGCCCCATCCTGTGATGGTTTTTACAAGAACAGTAGAAAAAAAATCTATCAACTCTAATCATTTTACATGTGTTTTGTCATTCTCACCCACTTACACTATTTGCATTCTAAAACTGAAAATAGGAGCTCAGTGTTCCTAGTTTAAAAGCATACAAATACATACCCAAGTATTTAAGAACCATCCTCCCTTGAGAAGTCTTAACTCCAATAAAAGTCATTAAGATTAGTTTGGTCAAAACATTGCAATGGACACAGTAATCAAAATTATGCAGGTTACAAAAATGTTTTAGCGCCTACAAAGAAACCAAAAGAGCACGTGGCTTGGAAGTTTTCTCTCAAGACTGAAAAATCACACATCCGTTACTAAGTGAACAAGACATAGAATAAAAGATCTCATTATAAAGATCTTCGCAGATTTGGAGAAAGTTTGAGTGCTGCTGGCTTTTGTCTTGAGCTGGGAAACAAGCTACTGTCCTTCATTAACCCACCCTTCAGACACACTGAAGCTGCAGTAATATCATTTCCAGCAAACACTTCCAGCTTTAAGCGTCCTTGAATTAATACCACTAATGAAGCTGCTGTATTTACTGATAACAGCTCCTTTTACTTCAACTGTAAGAAAACACAGCTATTTCCACTGATTAGCTAAATATTTTAAAAAGTCTCTTTAAAATGCTGCAACCTGATGACCCACAATGCACAATCTCCATGCATAAAACCATTCAGAAAGTTACCAAATCCAAATTTGCATGGGTCAGCAAATTTGTAGATCTAATTATTGCATAATGGTATGGCAGTGAAATATTAAAAAAGAATAAAGACTTAAAAATAATTATCTTTCGACATTATTCTATGGATCATAATAAACAATTATTACTTCACTTAAATATTAATCTAGCATCATATGTCTAATATTTTAATTGTGCAAATTTCCCAATATTTTAATAAACAGTATTTGATGTTTAAAGATTGAAGAAAAAGGAAGAGAAAAAAAAGAACAAATGAAAAAAGAAAAGTGTTAAGTAAACTATTTGCAACATAACCAAAATCAAAATCAAAGCGTAAAAAAAAAAAGTTAAGACATCTTCGAACAAACTGACACATGCCTTAAAAAAGGGCAGAAGCAATAAATGGCCAACAAAGATGACCAAAAAAGTTTAATACAAATTTAATTAAATTAGCACCATCACTGTGTATTTTAGTATGTTTTATTTTAGTCCAATATCCTCTAAAAAATTCTAAGTAATAAAATAATAACAATCATCATTTTTACAACTCCATAATTTCAAAGTATATGGAAGACTGCCGGCATTTACATTAAAGTGTGCTGTCAGAAACTTGTAATTTGGCCATAAATTTTCGCTCTGCAAACTTAGCATATAGGATAATCATATAATGATTCCTTATTATCACTGGAGTTCACACAGATTCCAAAGTTAAGGCACATAGTTACAAGTCCTACTATCATTGAATACACAACTACTTCTTTATAAAACTCAAAATAAGCAAAATTCCAAAATTGCTACACATTTCTCTGAATAAAGAAGAAAGTAAATAAAAGAAAAAAAAAAGTTTTTCTTTCCAGTATGAAGAATCAGTCTTTGTATAAATCAAGATACACATATGAAAAAAGGAATTTTCTGCAAACATGCGTACCACCAGGCATTCTATGCAACATTTCGTGATTATTCTTAGCTGGATAAATACTCATCTGGTCATTACTATATCCACAAATCTTCAAATTCGCTCAAAGTAACCCAAGGCATAGAGATGTACAGCACACAGAACAAACAGGGGCATTTGGCAATGCCAAAGATTAACTCCCAACCTCAGATTCACAGCAGGACTTTCTGAATCATATGAACTAAAAGACTGACACTTCTGAATTATATTCTTGAGAAACGCCTATCAAAACTGATCTCAAAATCTACTATTTTGCAGTGCATAAATCCGGAGATTAATTTTTATTGACACTGTATTTTTCCTAATTTAAAAAACTTCTCAGCTAAGTGGGCACCATTGATATTCTTTGAGAGCGGGAAGGAGGAGACATGAATCTTACATTTGTCACTATTCAGAGCAGAAAAAAAAATAGGAGTGTAAGGTAGCTTAGTCTCCCCATCAACTCAGTGTTTTGTTTCTGCACTGTGAGCAGTAAAGATGTCACCTAGTGTCGGATGTCTGTGGATTGCATCACACCCCCGCTCACAAGGAGCTGTTTGACTCACTAATCCAGTTCACGTGGTTCACCGCACAGTGTTAATACACTCGAGTTTCTTCTTGTTCGGCAGAGTTTGCGCTACACTTGAAACAATAACTTGAGGCAAAAAATCCTTTCCATCTTACTGCAGACACCTTTGAGAACACAACTGGTTTTTTTTCTTTAACAGATTACCTGTAGACTTCACCTTACAATTGTGCTTTTTTTAAAGTCCAAGGAAAAAAGGAAATATTAGAGAACATAACTTCCTTATTTACATACTGTTACTGTAGATAAACTAATTGCATCATATGAACAAAACACAATTAAAAATTCCTTTAGCAAAAACCAACAGCATAAGCTTTTCATACTACTTAAATTTCTAAGTATCTTTTGAAAAATCTCAAAACTCACAAGTGAGAAGAAAAAATATTATTTTGGATACCTACTTTAATAATAGATGGCATTTTGGAGTTGAGGTTATCATAAGTGAAATGCAGACGAGTTCTGAAGGAGCATTTGTACAGCAGAGGTTCCTGGTAAAATTCAATTTTACCACTAGCATTTCTCTTATCAAGGCATACTGTGCAGTCAGAAAAGTTGATCATCTTTCTCAGTACCAGATCGGTGGCTTTTAAAAGAAGTGTATAGGTTAAAAAAATATATTGCATAAGAAAAATTGTGCATACAGGTTCTTAACTAAAAGAAATCAATACAAGATACTTATTTGGTCATTATTTAAATCAGTAGCAAAGTACTTGCTTATATGATTAATGTGTCACAGATTTTTTCTGCTGAACGCGCAAGAAGTGAGGACAAATTAGTTACACCCAATTAAAATTTTCATCCCCTCGCTGTACCTTAGATCTTTCTATAAGAGTACTGTTTCATGTGGAAGTATAAGAGCAATAAATATCGTTCTCGTTATTCTCCCAGAAATAACTTTGCATGTTTTCCCCCAAAGTTTTCTTTTGAACCTTCCCAAACAAACAAGAGCTATTACAGTGATCTTAACATGGATCATATTTTGTAATTTTGTCATATTAATTTTTAATTATTTTAGCCAGACCAAAACCAATATGTCCAGGAAAACATTAACTGAATTCCCCAATCCACCCCCCGAAATCTTCTATGTGATCTTAGTACTCTTACTGTACTACAATTCCACTTCTACCAAATGTCAATAAGAGTAGCTAATCACAGAGGTGAATGCTGACAATTCAAGGACTGAAACACTGAAATACTTAAGATCAAAACAAAAATCAGAAGTTGTTTCCTTTTACCCCTGAAAACATGAAGCGAAATGTATCGTGTCTTGCAATTGGTATGCCGTGCTCACTACAGTGCAACGCGTTTTACTGCCTCTCTAGCCAGTCTGTTTAGAGTTTTAAGATCATCACAAACGAGGGCAATGAAATGCCTTAATATGTTACTGCTTGTTCACAAAAATAGAAACTGCTTGCCTCTGCACTCACCACCAGCAGCAAGCACAGAACGAAGTACCCTCAAAGGACGGCAAGTATGAGTAGAGGACTGCAACACGTCTAATGTAATTATGTGTGATCATACAAGTATGCATTAAGAATCAATCTATATTAGTATAATTGGCTTTTCAGAATCAAGGTAAGGACCAGGGAAAAACTGATTAAAAATGAAAACAGGCAGAAATTATTTTACTTCTGATATAAAGAGCCGTTTTTATGAGACTTGCAAATTTCTATATGAATTTAAGAGTGACTTCATAGTAATACATAAAATCAAAAACTATCTGCTCACCAGAAATGTCCATAAATGCTCGATCCCAAAACTCATCCACTGTATAGCATTCTGCAGAAGTGATATTGACTGAGAGAACAATATCATCCTCCACATACTTTAATATGAGATTGTTGATCACGATGTTGACATTGTTTACAACACGCCTAATCAAACTCTGAACATAACCTATAAAATAAAGCAAATTATTGGGAGTGATAAGGAAGACATGATACCAAACTCAGTTAGTAATAAATTCAATTATTTCCATATATTCATTATTTTCAACCTGCACTCTTTTTTAAAAGTCAAAATTTATACAAACTAAGTAACATTGTCTTTTATTTATCAAAAAAATCACACAACTTAAAACTCTTTAACATTCTGCGCAGCTGTTAAGTCAACCAGCATCCTAGAAATGCAGTATAAAAAAGTTGTAAACACTGTGAATACAATAGAGCATAAGAGACTAATTAACTTTCAAACTGATTAAGAAAATAGAACACTATGGATTATTGTAGACAAAGAATTGTAATGGTAATTACTTTTTTACTTGAAAGATATTTAGAAATAGGTTTGGAAAAGTGAACACCAGTTGCTCCATTACTTTTCATGTTATTTCTATCTGCTCTCTCACAGTTTTTTACAAGTTGCCTAAACACTAATATGCCTACTACTTTTTTCCCTTCTAAAAGCTGATACATCCACATCTTGTTCAGTAATACCCCTGGGAGGTATATCAAAACCAATTTCTGTCAACAACGCCTCTAGTAAGCACCTGCACTGAAGCCTCTTGGGAACAAAGCCATTTACATTTTTTCAGACATAATGTGATTGGAAAAATAATCTCACCTGGGAATTCACAGGGTGTGGTATACACTCATATTTTACCAACATCATAAAGAAATAAACGCTACCCATATTTTTGTCTTTTATGTATACTGAATCTAAGTATGGAGATAACTAATTTGTGCTGGAAAAGTTTATAACATTACCTGCATCTAAAATACATTTAATACACACTACAGAGTTCTAGTTTGGTAACTATACCGAAAAAAACCAGTTAATTATACAGGCTTAAATCCCACAGGCTTCAAGGGTAGTTTTCTGAAACTTGCATTAAATATGACTCATTTGTATCAACAATTTTAACTCAAATAAAAAACTAAATTGAACATCAAAATATTGTGAGGTAAGTAGGAAAAGACTGAAGTTGCTACTTCCATTCTACTCTGCTTTTTGTAGTTATTCATTGTTTTCACACTCAAATATTACTTTTCACCTCAGAGTATATGATAATGTTTTCAAGTTATATGAATTCAGAAAACCAGATGTATTATTTCAATAATTAAGAGGCATAAGAGACCCATATTCATCACTAGAGTGATGTAAACTGACCTGTATGTAAGTAGAAGCCAGCGCAAAGCATTTAGTTCCTTTTCTTAATTTCACCATAGAAATATTTTGCAGACAATTTAACTAGCAACTATAAAATTATAACCAGGTATTTATTTATGATTTTAAAGCAAGCTACTAATTTCACCGAAGAAAGTAAAGTTATCCCTCCACGGGCCCAAAGTTTTTTCAATATTTTGCTTTCAAGGGTCTTTCAAAGTCAATCTAATATACATTTTCCTGATGGGGATGACAAAAGCACTACAAACCCAGCATCACAGAAGGAAAAAAGGCAAATTCTTGAATACCTTCCAGTCTTTTAAGAAATTGCAATCCTTCCTATTCAAAAAAAATTAATAAAAACATCAGCAAGCTCATGTATAATAAAGAGTTTGTTGGGTTTGGGTTTTTTTGGTTTTGGTTTGTTTTTTTTTTAAAGGGTTTTGTTTTAAATACAAGTGGGAAAAATGCAAGTAGAGGTTGCTTGTTACTCCTGTAATTCTTAAAAATAGGATTATGAGCAACTTTGCACTAAAATATAGGTTTTCTACAGTAAGTGACTGAAAACACCAGAAAATCTGTATGGCTAAACTCTTTTCTGAAGTGTCATACAAAATCCACAAGTATGTTTTTTACAAATTATCCAGAACCCAGGAGGCTGCACTGTGCACTAAGAGTTAGAAATGCAGTTTCAGATCCAACATTCCAAAAACATTGTAGCTCTATAGTCAGAGAGTCGGTATCATCAGACTGTCACTTCTAAATAACTTAAGTTTAGCAGTGGTCTATTGTTACCAAAGCTACATTTTTAGCTAAAGTCTGCCTAGTTTCATCTCTGAGAATACTGTAGAACTAAAGGGCTCAAAATCTTACTAAAATGCAGGATGTGCACATTGAAGCTTAGGAGTTTTTACCACATAAGCTCTATACTAAACAGTGTTATTTGTCCACACAAAACCAAAGCAAATTGTACTTAGAGAACTTTGCCAGACAGGAATTAATGTACAAAAATCCTAAAAATGTCACTGGGGGCAATATAATCATGGAATTTTTGGCAAGCCTTTGACTTCTGTGGTTTGCAGGTGTGACCCAAAGAACCAAATGCCAAGGAGCAGCCAAAACTGAAGCGCTGTCCATGGTAGGAAATAGCGTCCTGCAATTCCAAGCCACTGGAGTTTATTGCATTTCAAAGCCCTAAAAGAGCCTCCAGATCTGTCTCCTCAAGTACCCATTCCAAAGCAAGATGATACCCTGTAGTATACAATATTCTACACACTAAATTTCAATGTCGTCTTTTGATTCAAGTCAAGTATAAATTTTCTGGTAACAAAAGACAGCAAAAAAGGTTAACACAAAACTGTCATGTCATGTCTTTTACTCATCTAAAACTACATGCCCCAAGAAGGCAAAATGCAATTCATTCTAGTACTCTCCAATTTCATTTTTCTGCACAGAACAACAGCTCATATCCAAAGGCAGAGGCAACAGAAATCAGAGACATAATTCCTTAGACATTTTATATCATAAAATATCTCCAAGTTCAACATCCAAATTCCACAAATGGGAAAAAAAATTGGTGAAAATTTCTACCAGTAGATACAAGACTCAATAAAAAACATGAATAAAACAGGCTGAGAGAGTTTGGGTTGTTCAGCGTGGGAAAGAGAAGGGTCCAGGGAGACCTTAAAGCAGCCTTCCAGTACATAAAGGGAGTCTACAAGAGCTGGAGAGGGACTTTTGACAAGTGCATATACTGACAGGACAAGGGGTAGTGGTTTAAACTGAAAGGGGGCAGGTTCAGATCAGATACTAGGAAGAAACTCTTTACTATGAGTATGGTGAGGCACTGAAACAGGTTGCCTAGAGAAGTTTTGTTCAAGGCCAGGTTGGATGGGGCTTTGAGCAACCTGGTCTGGTGGAAGGTGCCCCTGCTCATGGCAGGGGAGTTGGAACTAGATGATCTTTAAGGTCCCTTCCAACTCAAGCCATTTTATGGTGCCACCTTGCACTATAAATGAGTTTTGTAAATTTGAGAATTCGATAAAATTGAAAGAAAGGTTATCAGCATTAAACCATATTTTATTGTGATTTTGTGATTGTTCTATTTTCTAACATACAAGTACTTCACTGACCTTTATGTGATTTATAGGTAGACAAAAATATAATAATCTAACTTAAACACTGCGGACATCTGAACGAACTTCAGGTATTTTCTACAACTCAAATACAAACCAGCTTCTGAAATTATGGATTACCTGGAGGCAAATCAGGGTCAGGAGAAGCAGACTGCTGAACTCGTCGTGGTTTTACTGCTGATTTCATGCTTTCCGTGGTACTGCGATTTGTTGAACTGGAACCACAGCTTTCGTGGTCTTCCTGCTAGAGGAAAAGAAAGCAGCTGTGTCAACCAAACAGAAAGAAAATAAATGTGAGCAAAACAACTTGGTCAAGATTCAGGAACTTCTGTTACTGTTTTTCCATCAATTCAACGCTGTAATACAGAAATTAATACAAAATTAGCTGGACAACATAAAAAAATGTTCATAATTAATACTTTCACTAACTTTTGTTTAAAAAAGAAACTGGTCATTTAAATATTAATTTCAATTGAACACATTTCATCTTGCTGCATTTCTGCTGAAACATTCCTTCAAACAGAGACTGAGCCTTGCAGACTACTGAAACAAATACGAGAAACTACCTAATTGCCTGAGCTTACATGCCTACTCATGAAACCACCTCAGATGGTTCTAAGACCTCAGTCATGTCCTTCCTAATACCACTAACTGAAGCTGATTCATAAGGCAAAACATTTTTGTAGACTTCTATAACAGTAAAACATGACCCCAGGAAAGATATATGAGCTGAGGGCACCTGCTCATCTTGAGCTTTTATATACTTTATTCTAGTTCAGGAATTCAAAAGCAGAAACCTGGTTCCTAATTAGAGAATGTGATATAAGCCTTACAAGATTAAAATCACAGACACAGGAAAATCTTAATTAGCTGAATCAAGGATTTTAAATACACCACTAGTATTCCCCTTACATTCCAGAATGACAGTTTAACTACAGGGCTCAAGTGCAAGAAAACCAAGAGAGGTAATACAAATATTCTTGTACATGTATTAAAAGAACGGGCTAAAGAGGATGCAAACACAACTTTTGACCCAAGCCAAATGACTTATTTGATAGATGTAGTCTTTTGCGATGCAAAATGCCTTCTGGGTCATGGCACTACTCAGCTCACACAATGTGTTCACAAAAAGATGGTTTGGGGAACAAATGTCAATTACTAAGCTGTAATATTCTTAAGTCCTCTAAATATAAAAAAGCAAACAGATTAAACTGTGTTGAGTTTTTGTACAGGACAGATCATGTGTTTCCCTGCATGCTGCCTGGTATTTTTAATAATCTCAGAGAAATTACAAAACGGAATCTTCACAGTACTTGCTTTTTGATTTAGGGGTTTTTTTCATTTAAAAAAAAAAAGAAAAAACAAAATTAAGTTACATGTAATGATACATTTTAAACACAAGCCTACAACTTCAAAAGTAACTGAAGAGATTTTTTTTTCCCCTTCCACTCCGTATTTAGAACAACAAAACACAGAAATTCTCTGATAAAGTGGAAATACCATTTCACTAAGAAAAAGAAAAAAGAGCAATACAATCTTAGTCTCAGAAAAAAACAAGAAGATAGAAGCTTGAATTTATTTGGAGCAGTTACGTAAGACAGACATTCACATATTAGAAGGGTAGATGATAGTTTCTAAAAGAAGGATGAGCTACCATAAAGAATTTGAGATTTTCCAGTGATTAATAAATATAGAATTGAAACAAGCTGTTTGATGTTTTTTAATTTATCGTTATTTGGCCACTGAAGTCATACAGGACTGTCTCATTCCAATGCATAAAAAAATCTAAATGAGCATTTAGCATCAACTCTGTTTATAGGGAATTTGTTTGTTTTGTTGTTTTCTCCTCTCTGATGAACTTCTGGTACTTTTTACCAAGGAATGAGAGTCTCCTGAAGACTCCCTCAGAACTTCAAACTATGGTGCTATTTCACAAGAAAGCCACTTCTCTCTTCATGGCATACCTGACCTAATAAAAACCCGAAGCTCTTGCTTTGTCTTTAAGCCCGTGGTGATGGAAGCCTCTTCATCAACATGTATATTTTGTAATTAGTGAAGCTCAATTCACCTTCCTCTCCAGTTTACTGAGAAAACTTAGATCACATACTTTTAAGCTAAAATTTTTTAAATAACTTTTAACTATACTCTTTCCTGGAAACTAGTTTGCATATGACGTGAAAATATTTTTTCAGATGAGTCACCATACTTATGGCTTAAACCTGCAGAAATCCCAAGATGTCAGAGTGACCAAACACCTCAATTAGTACATTTCCTTCTTTCCTGAGCTCACTCCTGGATTGTACATATTGTTGTGCTGCAACAATTTAATGACCTCATCTGATAGGATCACATTACACTTGACTTTTAATATTTATGTCAAGTACAAGAAAAAGAAAAGGGGGTGCCAGGAGATGAGGAAGGCATTCTTTTTTTCAAGCATTAACTGCATCAAGCCTGATTACATTTAACTTTTCCATCTATGTACTGCTACTACTATGTTTGATGTATCTTCTCAAAACTTCACAGAAAATCTACGCAATATTTTTGAGTATTATGAACAAAGATTAAATAAGAGCGGCTTAAGTTTTTACCACTCAGAGAGCTGAGAATAAATACTAGCACATTGGGAGTGGGTTGGTTTTTTTAAATGAAAGGGGCAGAGAACACTCAGAGTTATTTTTGAAAGAAAGTCTTCATATCTCAACCTATAAATTCATTAAATACAATAAGCTTTTTATATTTCCCTGAACTACAAGTCTGTTGTGATGGAAAACAGTTGGAAATCATTTACAGCAAGTTGGACCTAAACAAAAGCAAAAATGTACATGTTCCAAGATGGCGTCAAAACACAAAACAAATTTATCTCAAAAATATACCTATGTGACTTAATCCATATGAAGTAACAGAGTGTACCTACGTTTAAGAAGAATTCAACCTAACATTTGAAAAAAGGGTGGTTTTTTTATATATGGGATTACATCCATTCATTTCTTTACATTACACAATTATCAAAAATATTTTAGAGCTGCATGGGTTGTTTTTGGTTTTTTTGAGCTTGAACACACACCATTTTTCGCAACAGTTACTGATACTTTGTAAGCCAAATATATTCTTCAATTACTGGAAGATGATAAGAATGGCCATGAACTTATAAAAACTACATTCCTAAGTACACATATATCCAAAAGCTTTCTGTATCTGCATGCCTCTGCTCAATGTTAACTTTAAGAGCACGCTATTAATTTCTCAAACATGTGGCTGCCTCATAAGCCCAGAAGTAAAACATGTTCATTAAAGAGATGGGGAAAGTTCCAAGGAAACTGCCAAAACTAGCATAATTATGAAACTATTTAACACTGGAACCAACTAGAGTCACACGCTGTGTCTAGATCATAGTGATGTCATCAGAAACACCCAGCCAAAAGGCACTAAAACTACTGTGCTCCCATAAATCCACCTTACACCAGGTGACAAACATTTAAAAGTTGAAGTCAAAATCATACTGGTGGAGGGAAGGGAGTTACATTCTGAAAGTGGTCATAACTATAGTTATGGTATGAGATTTGATAAATGCCCATTCATTTTAGCATTAATGAGAGTGATTCCAAACAACAGTCACAACAGTGGAAAACCAAAAATACTAATGATATATCTAGAGAAATGATTTTTAAATAAGATAACTCATTTACAAAACTATCTTTTCCCACTAGCTTGTATCATAAGCAAAGCCTAGAACACTTACATTCTAACATAAGGGCCTGGTTTTGGGTGTTGTTATGCAAATATGATAAAAACAATTTTGCACAACCAGGCTCCTTTTTTGCTTTTTGACAAATGTGTCAGATCAGGTACTCCGCTGAAATGTTTTTATAGAGCGCTATAATTACTTCCAAAACTATGAAAGTCATAAGTAACATCCTAAAGACACCTAGGCTAATGAAGTTACATACAAATTCCTCTATCAATTTTCTACTGCAATATAAAATTATCGCAAGGTTTAGAGCAGATTACAATTGACAACACCTGAACACAAAACTGATGACATTTATTATGATCCTTCCTAATAAGTGCTTATAATCTTCATTCACTATTCTGTTTTCCAAACACACTCTTTTTAAAACACACAAATCTTATTCAATGTGCAAGATCTCCAAAATGCCTCATAAGCATGCTTTATGGGAAAACAATGTTTTCTCTTGGAGATCACTTAGCTATTTATACAAATATTGTCCCTCTGCTTTCATCAAATCAAGTTAGAGATAAAGAAAACTGAGTTCTTTAAAAGCCACCCAGAAAAATGTCTAAAAACAATGAATATTATGAATTAAGATTTTAAAACCCAAACTGATCCTAATTACCTACTGCAAGAACTTGCAGAGCTCTCCATCTCCATTTTTTCTCTTCCTCTACAAAATTTGCTTTTTCTGATCCTTTATCGTTTCTAAAAGAATAAGCTTAATATCCTTTTAAAGTCAGTAAAAGACGGTTACTTCTCTTTCTGTAAAGCATATCTTAAACTACAAGATGCAAAAATATGGCACAGTTCTCTGCTGGTGGTAGGATTAAAAGTCATATTCAGAATGTGTTAATTTTAGGAAGGCCTTTGACACAGTGTCCTGCACAGACCTTATTTGCAGATTGGTGAGGTATCAACTGGATAGTGGGAGATAAGTTCAGTGAGAAAGTGGTTGGACCACTGTGCTCAAATGGTTGTGATCAGGGCTCCAAAGTCCAGCTGATGGCTTGTTACTTGTGGCATCCTTCAGGGATTAGTACCATGTCCATGGTGTTTAACACCCATATTAAAGACCTGGAAGATGGGATAGAGCACACCCTCAGCAAGGCTGTGGATATTACCGGCCTAGGGGGAGGAACCAATGCACTGGTGGGCAGGGCTGCTATTGACAGGGTCCTTCAGAGGCTGAAGAAATGGGCTGTCAGGAACTCAGTGAACTCCAGATTCAAACACTAAGTGCTGGGGCACCCAGGATGACGGTACTCTGGAAATGCAGACTAACAGCCAGACTGCTAGAAAGCAGCTTTGCAGAAAACAATCCAAGTGTCCCACGGGACAGCAAGCTGCGTGGGTCAGCAGTGTGCCCTTCCTGCAAAGGCCAACTGTGTGCTGGGCTGTACTAGCAATGGTGAAGCCAAGGGCACAACTCTTCTCCTCTCTTAGCTCCTTGTGAGACATTGTATGGAATACTGCACCCAGCCTAGGGCTCTCCAAGATATATCAGAAGCAAATCCAATGCAGGACCACCATGGTGGTTAGGGCACAGGAGCACCCTCTTGTACCCTCCCTCAGGGGAGATTGAGATAAATTAGGGTTGCTCAGCCTGGAGAAGGGAGATCCTACTGCTGACTACAGCTACCTACTGAGTGGGTACTGGGAAGAGGGAGCCAGACGAAGTCTGTTGCCACTCATCTTTTCATGGTACACCCCGACAAATCTGAAACACGTGCAACTCCAAGCAGGGAAAGCACTTTTTCATTGGGAGGGGTATCCAGTATTGCCCAGAGAGATGGTAAAGTCTCAATCTTCGGAGTTATTCAGCAGTTTGCTGGCTAAGCCCTGCAGCAACCAACTTGCTTTGGGCATGAAATTGTACTAAGTCATCACCAGAAATCATTTCAAATTACACTATGATTCCCCTGCATGCAAAAATGAAACAACGAGTAACACAAGTTTTTAAAAATAATATCTTTAAAATACACAAGTTTCACTGAAATGGTAAGCACTATCAAGAGCTTGTTTTCAGAAAGATATCTGATTCTTTTCCACGGCTATAAAATTGCCAATATGGATTATACATAAATAAAAAAATTAATTCATATTACACTTCTAATCTCACAACACCACCGCTGCTGGCTAGCACAGGTTAAGTGTTACTTAGAAATTAGTACAGAAACAGAAAATTAATTTTATTGTTTTTTCTAATGAACAAAAAACTAGAAGCATAACAACACTGAAACAGAGAAAGTCCAATGACCAAAATGTGACATCTTTTGTAAGGTGTGATTTAATAGTGTAATGTACATTAAAATTATGTCAATATATGTATATTTAAAAACTGTGAGAGTATAATATACTGAAGATGACTTAGCCAAATCAAGCTGTATTACAATTTTGTAGAATAATTAAGGAGTTCTGTATTATATATAGAAATTATATCTATAGGTCCTACACACACTTCTTGTACCTTCAAAAGTCTTTTCAGGACTGTTCATTTTTTTTCGCTATTACAAAACTCAATTTTAAATCTTTTCAAATTGGCAAATCATACACCTCAGACTGAGTGTTCAGAGATTAAATGCTGTCTTTCTCTATGGCAGATGCAAACATGACGGAAGGTCTTTTTTTCCTGCTAAAATTTTTTTCAGTACTATTTCATGTAGAAAGATGTCCAATTTTTTTCATTTATTTAATAATTTATTAAATTAATTAATATTAATAAAAATATTAATTAATATTATGTACCAGACCACAAAGAAGAAATACGAAGGAATTTTTGGGCAGAGGTGCAGAGGGTGGGGTAAATAAACAAGGGTTGGTTAAGCATAACAGACAAGTTGGAGCAATCAAGAAATAAATTAACAAGGTGTTAGCCCCCATTTGCCTCTTGCATATGATCTCAGCTGATGTTAAATTAAAAGAAACAACTAGCAGTGATGACCTACAAGATACACTGAAGATACTTGCATTAGATTAGGTTACATCCACCTCCCAGTGTTATAATAAGTCATGTTTTGTTAATTCTATATTAGCATAGCACACCATGCTCTGAAATACATGTACGAGCTAAAAATCCACATGAAAGCTGTGGACAGGCTAAAAAGCTGCCACAGCAGCCCCACAGATAAGCCAATAAGCTTTGTAGGAAATCTGTTGCTCTGATATGGCAACACGTGTGCCATTGGCCTATTGATTCCTGGGCAACAGCATCTCCCTGGGACGTTGCTACTGTTTTGATTAGCTGATTATGCAAGGTATTTGAAAGGAACATTCCTCTGTTTACAAGAAAGGGAGCTGTCAAGAGTCTGAAAGCCTATGGTGATAAGGTCATAGAGCCAAAGATAAACAAAACAGGCTGTTCTCACTAAATGATTCTCAGAAATACACCCAAATTTCTCAACACCTGAGACAGATTAACAAATAAAATGACTTTGCAAGTCTTTTCGAGGGGAACTGTACAAATATCCTCCTTCTATTGTCAAAAGACAGTTATAAACTGTTAACTGATCATCTAGTAAAGTCTGATACATTTATTGTGGTTTTAAAAAATTATGAGGCCACCTACCACGATGTAAGTGCTTTTTAATAGAAATAAACATTTCAAAATGGCTTTTCTGCAATTTCTCCTAGGATAAGCTTTTTTCTTTCTCATGTTACAGGAAGCTTGGGCAGTGCTTTAGTAGGGGGGATATGGGTGGGGACATGGTAATTCTTTAACATTATTCTATGTTAAAACCAAGCATAGTGAAGTCCTGATCCATGATTAGAGCTCTCAAAGCCAAAAAAAAAAAAAAAAAAAAAAAGAAAAAAAGGAAGGGATACAAAAGGCAATTCTGAAATGTGTTCCATAAAACTCACAGTGCACATAATTTTAACTCAGCAACTCTCACACCAGCGTGACCTGAAAAGAAAAACCAGGAGGAGAGACAGAGCAGAAAAACTCATACTAGGTAAGCTCCTTCAGCCAAACTGATGATATGAGTTAAAATGGGTTCTTCTGCCCCCCATATTCCCTGTGCCTGAGACAATTTACCCTGAAGGACTGGAAGGAAAGAGTTACAGGAAGTAAACTCAGAAGAACAGACTGCAAACCTAAAAAAGGAGATGAGAAGTGGCCTGCCACATTTTTATTCTCTTTTCCAACTTGTGTTCAGAAACAAGCAAATCTAATAAAATTAAGAGTTACAAAAGAACTGATACCTACTTAAAAAATCTCTTAAAAATTACATCTGAAAAACTAGGACATGTATTTCAAGTTGAAACAGCTTATCTCCATACGTGAAAACTCCAGACCAGTTTAACTGTTCGCTGTCATCCAGGCTAAACGTACAGTTTGGGGGCTGTTTTAGGAGCATCTCATCCATGGACAGGTCCAGCTACTGAACTGGTCAACACTGCAACAAACCTTTCTCTTACAATGCTGTGTTTCTTCTGTGTACAGAATCAGTATTTAAGCCAGTTCACATTTCTCTGTGTGCTATTTTGGAAGACACTGCACCAAAGACTGGACATACTCTCATCCTCGTTACAGGTTCCTTGAAATACTGAGAATAGCTGAGCACTACTTCCCTAGGATTTATCAAGTATGTTCCTGCACTGTTCACCATAACATCGAAACACCATTGCAAGCGTGGCTCGATTATATCACTTATTCATTAAATGACACCTGGGAACCATTAGCAAAGGTTTGGTCCATTCAGGTCACTCTCCTTTGTTCCACCTGCCAGAGGGCTAGCACTAGGCTCCAGTTCTATTTCAACTGGCACTACACTTCACCAAGATATCACTTTCCTTTTTGCTAGTAGATTATTGAGGGTATTTGTTTGCCCCCACAGTTCTGGTGAGTTGTAGTTGCAGCTCCATTTCACACTTTATTTAGGGGTACTTTCCCCTAACACGTTGCCTACCAGATTTTATTAGAAAACCAGACCTCATGTGCAAGAATTCCCTTCACCAAGCACCTGCCAAGGATGTAGTAATAATTTTTATTACAACATAACCTTGCCACCCACTTCCTTCAGAGGAAGGCAGAATACTGTCCAGACCAAATTTCCTACTAATCCCAAACACTACTGAACAGCAGACCTACAGCAGGCCCCCAGCAAACTGAGTAATCCTCAGCTCTCAAATTTCCATCATCACAATAAACTTCTGACATATAACAGTGAAAGGCCTGAGGCAAAAAGCTTTGCCAGGAGAACTTGTTATCCAAGCAGATTCTTTTCAGTGCTGGGCATCATTTGGGTAGTACTTGGCTTTTGGCAGCTGCTGGGGGTGGAAAGAGAGCAAAGAAGGCAATGAAATGGCAATGGATTATACATGCCCATGTCAGAAGGAGGAGTATATCCACTAGGGTCTATCCAGCTGCTACTGATTTTCACAAGTGTTAGGGTTATCCTTAATGACTAATTCTTCATCAAATTTGTTTGAAACTAGCCAGTAGGTTCAAAATTTCATGGGGCAGTGCAAAAGAAGAGGAAGACAAGACTGAATGATGAAGTCATGCACATCTGTTTCCTTAAGATATCAAGCTTAAAACCCAACACAACTGAAAAGCATTGGGTAAGAGATGTCAGCGTAGCAATCCTTTCTTCCTTAGTTACTGACCAAGATAGGTCCAAGACAAATTTGAGCTGTGTCAATTGTCCACAGAACTCACACCAGGGAATTCTTCCCAAGCTGGGAACGGTACTTCTCAGGATATTTTTGCCAGTACAGGAAAGTTCAATTAGGAAAGATTTCTCAGCCACAGACACAGTAAGAAAAACTCTCTGTAGCTTTCACTGCATTCTTCAAATTCAGAAGTAAGGGCATTTCATTAAAGAAAAATTAAGATCTCAGCATACAATAGAAAGGAGATTGGAATGTCAACATGATACTAATAAAAAATCCTTCCCCTTTTTAAAAACTAAGCACAATCTCTAAAAAAAAAATAGTAATGGATTTTTTAGTTCTGTGTTAAAACAAAACTTCATTTCCTAAGTTATTTCCAATAGTTCCTCTAATGCAGTATGCTTTTCATGCATTCTATGAACATACATGTAGTACTATAAAGTTGTATTATTAATGCTATGTATGAATTATATTCAAATAGCTTTAACAAATTAAAATCTACTGGGTGAGTATACTTGTACATCAAATTTTACAGATTTCCATACATCTGTCTGAAACATCATTTGTCCTAATTTACACAGTTTTCTTACTTTCCAGCTGATAAATTCTAAACACAGAAGCCAAGTTAGTCAAGAGCTTCACTATTTCGTTGTCTCAAGCAAAACTTCCATAAAAACAATATAATGATTTTCTCAAAATCTTTGTCTTTAAACTTTCAAGTACACATTATTAGGTCTGCTGTGTTTGTAACAACTCTCCTGAAAATTTTCACTTTATTTGCATTCTTTCTCTTTAAGTTAACTTCAGACACCATCACGGGGAAGAAAGATTTTCACCAAATGTAGTTTATCAATTACATCTTATCTAAGTAACAATATTTAAAACTAATGGACTAAACTACACAGCTGGCTGAATGGCTGCAAAAACTCTCTGGTTAATCAATGTAAAAAAGTACACATAGGAGCAACTTACTCAAAACACGTACATTAAATGTTTTCTACATATAATCAGCCTTTTCTTTGCAATTGTCAGTCCGATGTGTACACCATTTTAAAGAACTTATTGCTATTTATAATGCACTGCTTTTTAAGTAAGAAAGCTTTTGAAACATTAACTTAAACCTAAATAAACAGTAATTTATCTTCTAAAATAGTCAGCAGTCTATTACACAAAACCGATGGAATGCTATGTATTAAGACAAGTGTGGCTGTCAACACTACACTATAAATGCTGCAAAGTTTTACAAAACATGTCTGTAATTACAACATAACATGTAAATTTTTATCACATTGGTTAGTTTAAAATAGTATGCCTCCTCTCAGGCAGTAGGGACTTTTTATAAGGATCCAGCATTTGTTATTCTTTCCAGTGAACATGTGCACATCACCTACTTCCTTACAAAAATTTAAACATTGAGAATTCAAATATATCTTCCTTAGTACTAACTAATCAGAAGGAATGTTTTCTAATATCAAATTAAGAGCAAGACACCTTCTTCCAAATCCATGCCAATCATTTTGAATGGAAAATAACTTTTATCCTTGGTCTAATTTGCAATGAAAGAATGAGTACAAGTTTAAAACAAGGTAGGAAAGTGAGTGTCAGGAAGAAAGGAAGTTGAGTGCCCGAGGGAACAAATATATAAATATTCTGAAAGGAGCTGTCAAGACAGGACTGTTTCTATTTATGCTCAACTGCAACTCCAGCCACGTGCAACAAGAAGAGATTCAAAACTGGACAACAGGATGGAGAAATAAGATTGAAAACAACTTGGGGAAAAAATACGCATGCAGGAAAGTTAAAAGCATGGAAACATCCTCTAATCTCATATAATGCCAAGAAGGAAAACTCAGGGAGCATTTACTGTGGAAGAAGAAAATACTGTATCTTATTTCAAATCAAAACATGGAACAACATCTGTACCAAAACTACTGAATAACATCAGCCAAAAAATATATTTAAAGCTAAACTCACAAAAATATTCCCTTAAATCTATAATTCATTAGGTTTTTATCTATTAGTTTACACTGTGAAATGTGTTCTTTAAGTTTGACATGACTAATCACAGTTAACACACTATTAAGTCATCAACTCATTCAGGTTTCACTAACACTTATTTTACATGGTATATATTGGTTGGGATGGTGAATAGCTTCGACATCTTCAAAAACTAACCTAAAGCATACTACCCACAATACTACAAATTCATCTAAGTGCAACTGCATTCATATCAAAGGAAGTGACCTTTCCTTGAGTGGTACATTTTATCTGCACTCCTGAAGAGCAGTTGCAACAGATAATTTCATTAGTCAGAAGGCAAATCCCTCACTTTACAAATAAGTCCTTCTGTGAATTTTAGATAATACCAATAATTTAAGGACTATGACAATCCAGGATTATCCACCCATGGCAATCACCTAGGGATTGGGTTCACACTTTAGCACCCTCCTGTGGCACAGAACATAGTCCACTCATGAATCCACAATACACACACAGACACCCTCCTCTTATTCTTTCCAGACAGGTCTTCTCAATACTCTCCTCTCTCTCCTTCTCCCTCAAACTGCCTGTAGACCAGAAATTTTTACCCTGCATCTCACCAAGTAGGCTGAACAAAGCTGGACACTGCAACTATCACTTCTGAACACGTCTTACATACCATTAAAATGTATGTCCCAATAGCATTTTAAAAACTGTGTTTGTTCAAGATAAAGTACTGATACATATATATCATTAAAGTGCTCTGGAAACTTAAGGCTCTAAAATACACCAGTTTGAGCAATGCTTTTTCTGAAATGGTGAACTGATTCTTGAGACTTACTGTTGGGGAAGAACACAAGTTTGTGATTGAACGTACAGAGATTAAGTATTTGCTTTACAGTTCATAAGAAAAAAATGTGTCTAACTTTCATACAGTTAACAGGCTGGTACATAGTTATTTCCAAATTTCCTGGCAGAGAAGCCAGGATGCAAAGAACCACACACCTCCACTTCATTCTGAAAAAATACTGAAGCATTGGGTGCTTAAATAGTCCTTTTTTGGCCATGTGAGCCTCAAAATCTGTTTGTAAGGTGCAATAAAACATTCAAATAGACAATACACTGGATATCAAGGAAGTTACCACAGGACATGATTGTGGAAATGCATCTTACTGATAGGAGCCTTTTAACATAGTCACACAATGATATCTAAATATTCACATTTTTTAACACACTACTGTGCTCCCTACATTGTGACTTTGTATATTTTAGATACATGATCTGGGAGTTAAAACTTCATCCTGATCCTGTTCCCTTTGTGGAAGCACATAGGCACGCTTACGCATAGGTAAGAATTTGTATGAAATTATGAACAGCCTTTTTCTATTCACATGTAGTCCTTTTTTAAGCTATCCCATATCCCAACAAGCATTAAGATGAACAAATGTAGTTTAAATAGAAAAAATATATCAAAATTAATTTAAAATACAATTAGAGAGCTGCAGTTTCAATGTACTTGCAAGTGTGCAAGAATATATTCAGTTTCCTAGGGCTGTTTAGCCCACAAACATCCTGATTAAGTTTTAAAAAATCCTTCATAAGTGTACCCAAGAAATGCTTTCAGGCACCAAACTAATTTTTTGTGTGTTATATTTTAGCCCACAGAAGAAACTGACTTATAGTAAACCCAAAGATTAGGGAAAATTAGTTCAATTTGTAGACACCTTCTTATAAGAAAATGAGATTCAATGATCAAAAAGCTCCTGCTGGTGTTAAAATACTATTAATTCAGAATGGTAGGAAGCTTCTTCAATAATTATTTCCTCCAATATTGACCACTGAATATTGCCTCCAAAAAAACAGTGCCAAAACTAGTAGATGATCAGAAATGGAGGTGAGATAACACAAAGATGACAAATTACAAAGGAAACATGAACGCAGAGTTGTAGAAACAAAATGCAAAGTATTTCTTAAAAACATCATCTTTAATACAAAAGAAATACAACTTTCAAAGAGTGCAAGTCACTTGGCTTAATCCAAGAAAAAAAAAAAGCAGAAGACATTGCCCTTATTCTCTTTCAAATATATTCTTTTGCTATGTACAATTCAAATGTATGGTTGTCTCTCTACAAGAGTTTAAAGCAACCAAAATTTACCAAGTGGCTTATGATAAGAAAGATACGCAAGTTTACCAAAACAGTTGGGAAGAAGTTACGAAAACTGGTCTCTGAACAACAGCCAAACTAAGAAGCATGAGAATATTCCCATTAATATCTTGCAGCAATACTTCAATCAACTACCACATACTAAGTTGAACTGCACACAGTGGTAGATGTTAGTTCCAGCATTACTAAACATTTGACAGTAAATTTTAATTTGGCATCTGAATGTAGAAGTATGTCCAATAATTTATTTTGATCATATACAGACAATTACACACACAGCTATTACTAGATGTATATTAAATACTGCAAGATCTATAAAAGTTATTGGAAGCAGGTTTTCCCCCTTACTAATGTACAGAAATTTAGATCACTATCTTTTAAGCCATCTTAATATCCCACAGCACAATGTTCAGAAATTAGGTGCCAGTATGCACCTCAGATACATCAGGAACAACAGGATGTAACAAGACCTTATGACACAATATAGGTAGAATGAAGTTCCTATGTTCAAGCATTTCAGACAAGCAACGAAAAGTATGCTTGTTACCACTACGTATCTACCAAGGTTTGGGTTTTCCTATTTTATCCCCTTCTTTCTGGAGGAAGGAGCTTTGTTTCTCAGGTGGAAGGAGCCTGAGTTTCTGAGTTACTTTGCCCCAGTATTCCCTTTCGAGCAGAGTTTGGGACATTCTCCAATTCAGGGTGGGAGGCCAGCAGTGGGGGAAGATTAGATTCATTAAGCGTTTTCCTGAAATCCATGCAGGTGGATTATTGCAGGAATATTACAAAATACCACCATGAGTATATAAGAGCACCTTGTTATGAGATATTCAGTAAAACATTTTATTGAATAAGAGTACAGGAAAACCAGTTGTAGCAAACCAAGCCCTCCAGAGAATTGTGAAACTACCTGCTACTCACATGGTATTTTTTGCAAATACCACTAAGTACAGAATTAAAATGGTTAAAGTATTTTCAAATTAATCTTTGGACAAGCAAACTATTGGTTTCAGAATTGCATTTAGAGCAATACATATCACAGCAACGAAACACACGGAGTAAAGCTACTGAACTACATGTGAGTTTTGACAGGTGGGAAGCTGCTGGGCCACACACAAGGTGAGGAAGGGGACAGCAATGGATGAGATGGCCAACCTTGGGAGTCAAGGGCATCACAGACTTCACAGTACATACCACGGGGGCAGTGAAGCAGCAGCACTGCTGTCCCCAGGCTGAGCTCCTGCAGCACCCGAAACACTACACCCTCCAGTGACAAGCAGCTTTCGGCACAACCTGCGTAGGCAGTGCCTGGCCCAAACAAACATGAAAATGAGGTGTCCACACAGCAAACACCAACAGGCAGAGAGTTTCAATATAATGGTTATCTCCGAATTTGTACACGCACCAGAGACTAGTTCTGAAGTTCATCGATTTTATCAGGGACTTTTTCCAATAATTTACATGTTGCTAGAAGATTGTCTCAGCTGCTGTTACACAGGAGCAAAAGAACTAATTTACTGATAATGTAACTTACAACATGTGGGAATATATCTGCAGCCTCACAGACACACTAAATAAATAAATAAACCACACCCAAAACTACACCATGAACCCTCTTTTCAACCAAATTCCAAGGTACATTACTGCAACTGAGTTTTTTTCTCCAAGTCTCAGACTACAGCAAGAAAGATAATGGTGGAGAAAAATGTTTGCATTTTACATTGCTCCTGTCATTTAAATTTCTATTTAAATACGTACTGCATATTACATATCACCATTCTCTATGTTAAATGAAGTATGTAGCTTTGTTCTCATGAAAGGGGTGATTTTAATTAAGAGACTGGAAAAACAATTACTTAAAGGGATCATAAGTGCCAT
Source organism: Corapipo altera (assembly GCF_003945725.1). Classification (NCBI taxonomy): domain Eukaryota; kingdom Metazoa; phylum Chordata; class Aves; order Passeriformes; family Pipridae; genus Corapipo; species Corapipo altera. Next base: position 1,667,865 of record NW_020884922.1, on the reverse strand, counting down.
GACATTCCTGCGATGTATTGACTTCAGTCTTAAATATTTAGCATTCTAGTGAAAATATAAAATGATTTTATAGGATCATACAATTATACATGAGAAGTTTTGGACAAAATATCAAATATTTAAATAGTTCATGAAATAACATTCTTTCAGAAATTAAAGCTGTGAAAAGAATAAATAGAAAAACATGATGAAAGTAGCATTCCCAAGAGGGTAAAAGAGAGGTAGTTTTCCCTAAAACAAACCAGTTTTCATTTAAAAACTTTTAAAGTGAGAGTTTATAAACAATTACATTTATAAACAGAAATATGATAAAGATTACTACTACTTTCATTTTTACTGCCAAAAAAAACCTCTGCATCAGAAGACTCTATGCACACTACCTCTGCTTACCAAATCAAGTGAATGAACTTCGAAACTCCTGCAAGAAATTGTCCAATTTTTTTAAATTATGACATTCATCCAAATAGTCTATTCTAATAGAATCCAAATTTGAATTTTTATTGTATAAAATTAAGCTCAAAGAGACAGTACCATGTAAGTGATTTTGTCAGATAAATACTTGTCAATCCCTAAGACTCATTTATCTTGAAGAAATAAATATTTCCAACTCCTGTAAGAACTAGGAAAAGTTACTTTTGTCTTCTAACCAGTTGCAATTCTAATTTTCAGCCTAGTTTAGATCAGGATTCTGAATAAAGCAAATAGTTATAGGAAGTGGTTCGGGACCGCAGAACAAGTTCTAAGGCCTGGCTTTCTGATGGGGCCCATGCTTACACACTACTTGTCTTCAAAATACAATATGAACCCTTTCCAAAACTCATGTCTTCCAGTCCTCTAAGACAAAATCAATTATGCAATAACTCTAATAAATCTATATTAACATTCAAAATGAAGAAGCAATTGAAGCACTAGGAGTTTGTTAAGTTAAAGAGGTCATTGAAGCAAGGAAGGAGAGTTCAGAAAGGGAAAGCATAAGCTCAGGCAGCAGAACAGCACCTTACAAAGTAGCAAGTAGGACAGCAAGTGGCAATCTGAAGTACACGGTGAATAAAAAGCTGAAAATAAGCTTTACTGCCTGAGACATCTCGTAAGAATAATTTTGAAAGTGTTCAAGCCTACCAAATTGTTACATGTGTGGGCTGACATGGATATCAACAAACATTCCTGTTCTCCTCCCTTTCCTATCTTGCTACTTGCTCTCCTACCACTGTAAAACAAGATCTGAAACTGTAGTGCAGGCACAAATAAAAAAAAATCTCCACACCATGCAAGACTGATCTGTTGCTCGTTTGGAGTTTTTACTGATTAATCAGTATATACTTGAAAACAAGCAGCACCATACTTCACTATTTGCTTTTACATAACAGCACCACCTTTCAGAAGCAGAACAGGCCACAGATTGTTGTTCTGAACAAGCTACATATTGCAGTGAACCAAAACCAGAGCAATGGCAGAAAATATGTTTAGGAATATACTTGTGTTTCTTAAATTGAATTAAAAAAAAGAGAAAAAACCTTGCCTGAACAAAACCATTTTTTACTCAATAACAACAGTAGACCTGACCTGAATTTATATACAAGAATAGACATATCAAAAAGATTGATTAGTGCAAGGAGTTACCTCAAGTCAGCACAGATGACAGGATCATGCCACACTTAAATTCATTACAATAGTGTTCAGTGATGAAAACAAAATCATCGTGTACAAAGGCAGTTTTAAAGCTATTGTGACCTGAACGTGTTTAAGGTTACTTTATAGATCACTTATGAAAGCACTACGTCTCCCTAGAGATAGGAATAAAAACTGAAGAAAGCAGAACACTCCACTTAAGTCTGTCCTTACTTTCTGTCTATACAAGATCATTATGCATAAGCCTTTTGCATAGATCTAAGAAATGTTTTTCTTCAAATGAAAAAACAAAAATATGAAATACAAGCATGTGACATCTTAAAAACACAAGTATCACTATTAAGAGTTTTAACTGGGTAAAGATATCCAAGAATATTACACAGTCGTAAAATGTCACACACCAGACATTTTAGATGGGTAAAGAGAACTTAAACACCACAATCACTTTGAGCTGAGGCATAAGGAAGTGGTAAGAAAGGAACAGGTATGTCTGTGATGCTGCTCTGACCGTCTTGAAGCAGAGCAGGACAAGATAAACTCAAAAAGCTCAATCCCACCACACAACTCTTCCTTCATGCTTCTGTTACAGTCGAATCTCCCAAGCAGGGGACCTCTTCATAACAGCTAGCTGCAATTCCCTCAGCTTCCTCTCTGCTTGTGGCACTACTCATCATTTGCTCTGGAACCAGCAAACTGCCTCCAAGTGAGAAAAGAGCACATCAGAAATCACAAAATACCAAAGTCAGGAGATCATAAAAAAATACTTCAAGATTAACAAGCAATACTCACAGGACATGTACCAGTCCCACTGGTGCCAAGGACTGGATAAGATCTAGGTATTAGTATAACCATCAGATTGGTTTAACAATGGGTAAAGACATGAAGTGTTAGTTTCAAAGTAGCTCCACTTTACCCTTAAACAGAGTTAGAATCTTATAATTGCATTATTAGAATCTGTGGGCCAGAATCATCTATCCAGGTCCAGCACAGCCAGAGGGAAGATGAGTGCTCATGAGCTGGCAATTCTGAGACAAGTCTGTTCCTCACCAGATGCTAACACATGGGCCAATGCACTGAGTCAGGCTCCTGTGGTCCCACTATCTTGATATTTGCTTTAAGTACAAGATCAAGATAAAAGCTGGTAGAAAAAGAAATACGTAATTGGAAACGCCAAAGTTTACTTTCAGATTTCTGAAAAATTGTATTTTTCTAAATGTGGTTCAAATAGTTTTCCAACATTCCTGAAAGCAGCACAACTTTATTTTGTCCAATGAAAATATTCTGCTGTTTTCACACTCAAAAAAGCAACCACCTGAAAAGAAATGTGGCCACAAGAGCATTGAGTGTAACCAGTTCCCTCCTCCAAAAGAACATCTCCCTGGTGGTGCCCTGTAACCATAGCACTCATGTACCTTATTAGGCATTTCAGAGAAAAAGAATGCTGCTGAAGAAACACAGCCAGGAACATAGTCCAGAATAGAGAACCAGATATCCAAGCTACAAGTCACACACAACACAGCAGCAGTTCAATTAGATACAATTCAATACTGAACAGTACCAAAAATGTGAGGAACCTGCTTTGACAAGCAGAAAAATACTGCTCTGTGTTCTTCCAAACTCAGTATCTTGTTCGGGTTTTTTTTTTCCCCAAGACAAAACAGACACTAAAAGTATCATTCTGAAGAAATTATGTTTTCATCAAAAATGCCAGAAGCAAAATGACTGAGCAGCTATAGCATACTCTTTCTTTCAAATTAATTTGGGTTGTACAGACACCAATAGAAGTGAATCCCAGATTCTCCTACAACTATATGCACAGTTCACTTGGTTTTACTTGACTGAGAACAGAAGTGCTTAAACAATCAGTATATGGGTAATAAACTACAGTTTTATAAGCCCCAATTATGAGGGGAATACTCTGATACATAATAAATGAAGAATAGATTACAGAATCTTGACCTTCTGATTACAATTCTGAGAATGGAAAGGTAACTGCAGAAGATTTAGCATCTTCAACAAATAGAGGATTTCAGATGAAAACAACTGTTGCATATGCATAAGTACATAAAAGATACATCCACCATTAACTCCATGCCACACAATTGCTTTCAACTTTTATATGGATACAACAACCATACCTCATTTTTGTACAAGTCAAGGAAAGTAGAACATCCTTAATAGAGCAGAAATGAAGTTTTATTCATTGCACAAAATAAATCAACAAAAATATAATGTCTGTTGATGACAATGAAACCACTAGCATATGCACTTGGGACTGATCTATTCTGTCTACCAGATGCTCTCTTTTTGTGGAAGGCTGCTAAAAAGAATTAGGTTCATTGTGGCTTAAGCAGATTTTTCTCATGCTGTTAAGTATTTTTCTAACGTTTTACTGCAAAATCTTAATTTTCCTAAGTATCATAAGCAAATATCTACAATGAACAAGTTATAGCCCACAGGCCATAAGCAGCATGGCAGGACAATTCATTTAGCTTGTTCCCTTTGTCCTCCTCTCCTAAGAACCTCAGCTGCACACCAGATGACTGCAGTGGAGCAGGCAGCATGCTCCCCACAACCATTTTATCTACGGGTTGTAGCCTCTCCCCCCATCATATAATAATCCTATCTTTAATGCATGCTGGGAAAAGGGTTGAAGAGCTTCCAGAAAAGGTGGCCACTTCCCACTGCCAGAACGATGCATTTACCCCACAACGCCATCACTGTCCACATCTGAGGAACATATGGGAAGAGACTATCAAGAACAGGCTGACTGAATTGTATGGAGTCAGCAGCACAGCCTTGTCTGCCCTTTTTCTCAGGTCTTCATTGGGCCCCATTGGGGAAAAACTGCAGGGCAGAAAGCTTAAACACCTGGAATCCAATAGAGATACAGGAAGGCAGAGACTTCCAGAAGGCAGCAGAACTACACATATATACAACATACTCCAGATGATATTTACCTAACAGAAAGTGTTCCAGAAGCCATGAAATATGACACTCCTGCCACTGGGAATAAAAAACAAACCTGAGACCAGCCCATTCACCCAAGAACCGGAACACTGCTGTCCTCCTATGCCCCCACAGCAGAGCAACACTGATTGAGGTGATCAGGAGACCCCTCAGCTACCGGAAATGCACAGAATAGTAATCCTGCATTACCAACACACTTCAAAAAATCAGGACTAATCATCTTTGGGTTTCATTCTAAGTAATTACACATAACTGCTGCAGCAGCAGCTGTTAGTTCATTTTGGGAAATCCTAAAGTAACCTGAAATATTAAGTAATGCTGACAGGTTAACAGGTCTAATAGCTTTGCTATCTAATGAAACCAAAATACGTTTTCAGCTTTAGCTGAAAATAAATAATTGAAATCAATAGAACCCTTTACATAACAAAATCTTCCAGAAGAATGATTCATGCACATAAAATAAAAAAGGAAAAGCAGCTTTGTGTTGCTCATCCTCCAATTAGATACGAAGGACAACATTTCTCAGCATTCTGAGCTCCGTAGACCTTTGCAAGGATAAAGGAAGCCAAGTGAGGATCCTTAGTAAGCCAAGGTGAGGGTCTCAGGACATGGTTTCTCAGCAAGTCAGTGTCAGAATCACTAAACAAACATGTTGGAGAAGATGGAGGGGAAAAAAAATTGTATTTCTCAATAGAGGGATCAAGGTTGTTCCATATTTTCCAGAGGTAAAGAAATAAATATTTACAGTTAAAGTTCATGCTTTTATAACAGTTGGAGTAAGACTATATGGTCCAGGGTATTGCCAGCAGCATTGTACAGTTTCCCTGGGGTTTTATGGCCTGTAAAGAGGTAGGACAATGACTTTTCCTTAGAAAAGAATGTACACATTTAAACCTGAACACTGATCTATTCTTTTGGAAGAAGTGTAGCTTACTGGAATAGAATTTATTATTATCCATAAGTGTTCAAAATAAAATACAATCTACATCAGTTGTGCATCAAAATTATTTAACAGGAACTACTCTTCAAGTGCAGGTATCGCAAACTAAGTCCCAAGCAACAGGTGAATAAAGGGAATTTTTCTGCTTAAGTTGTATCTAATAAATTGTAATTCAACCATACCCTTAAAAGGGAACAAGCTATAATGTCAGAGTATACTTTGTAGTCAAAAGAATTAAGAGTACTCTGTCTTCGGGAATTTTTAGATGCTTTTATGCAAGGTGGATAAATTACAGGGTTTTTCCACTACAAAATCTGTAATCATGCCCATTCTCAAATAGTAGGTTCTGCTATAATGAGGAGCTAAAATACATTCCAACAAATTTAACTATGCTTTAATCTATCATCAAATGAGGAAAAACTACTTCCTCTCCAAGGAAATATTTTTAAATGCATTACCTCACCTCATTCCCCATTAAACCACACCAATCCAAACTCTTCACCCAACTACATGAAACAAAGCTGGATTGTAGGCTCCTGATTTGATGTCAGCTGGACTGGGACAAGTCTGGAAATACTCCAAAGTAAATCAATTGAAGTATTCCAGGCCTACACCAGGGAAGCTGAATCAGAATCTGACCCTCTATTACCAGGAATTATGCCAAAGATGATATATAAACCCTTTTACCCTATACCTTGGAACAAAGACACTGACTATTGGCATTACGTTTCCTTGCTGTAAGTATGTCAGGAAAAAAGAAAAATCTGAGTAAAAATCAGTAAATGTACAAGGATTATTCATCTTTCCACTTTATACACCTATATTTACACATAAGAACAGGTTCTCTGTACTTTATAAAGACAAATACACCATTTACATGTTAGTATTTTTGTTTGTCTTAGTAAACCTATTTTCTGGAATATAAATCAGCAATGTTGTGGTATCTGAGTCCAACTCTTACATCTACTTTCTACTTGCCCACTCACAGAATTAAAATAAACACTTTTGTTGGTTTCTTTAAAAAAAAAAGTCTGCTCCTGTGCAAATGGGTTCCCTTCCAAAATTCAAGAATACCATGATATCACCCCCAATTATTAATTTACCAAATTAACCACAGCAAAAAGGAAACCAAACAACCTTTTTTAGCCAGTGCACCACCACGAACAGTGAAGACTTATGCTGTGGCAAAAAAAGTCTGAAAGCTGCTGGTGTAGGTTTGAACCTTGAGCTGTGTCACAGCAAATGCAACTCAACCTTCAATTTGAAATTCAGTTTCATCAGTGACATAGGTGACATACACGCCAGCTTCTGCTCTCCAAATGCTTTGTATACACCAAAGGGAAGGAAAGGGACTGTGGCAGGGAAGAACAGTTCTGCTGGCTAGCTAGCACAGACCAATTCAGTTAGTTACCTGTCCAGGACTACTCTGCAGCACAGTTCCTCAAACAGATGAACTCTGTATCACCCTTGTCTGTCTCCCTGGATAGTCTCCCAATACATACAGTTACAGACACAGCACTTGTAATTCTCTTTGTAAGTGTTGGCACTCTAGGTTACTTACACATTTCCAAAATCCTTATGTACTAATACACAAGTTTGTGGCAAGATGATGTGCTATTTTCCCTGCTAATTTTGATCTTAAGCTAAAAGTATGAGATACAGAGACAGAAAATTATCTTCAAGGAGCCCTATGTCAGGAATGAACTTCATGAACTTGCAGAAGACCTGAACATCCATCAGCCCTGTCACCTCTTGGAGTTACCAGTAAGTTTGACAAAGTTTTCTTGAACATGAGCACTCAAAGTCGATTTTAGAGAACTCACAGACACACCCCCCCACACCCTCTTTGCACTCATATGTATCCCAGAGACAATAAATAATTTTACACACAAGCAGATGCAAATTACTAGCATTAGTCAGGAGGCATTAATACATTTTTTTACCTATTAATGCTTTTTTGCCCAGAATACAGCAAATTAAGCTGTTCTAAAAGCAATTCTAGTGCATTCATATTCAAATTCACAACCTTGAGACCCATAACATACTCCAAAGTTCTAAAACACAAGTTACAACAGTCAATGCTGCATTAACTCTAATATTTAAATTATGCCATTTGTTTCCTTGCATGATGTTGGTTTGCTGCATGTAATTCCTTCAACTTCCTAACAGCAGAGCCACTTCAACAGAAAAAGTACTGGATACTACCCTAGCTGGTGAACAAAACTACTATTCACATTTCAACAATGAACTTTCTAATTGGTGCTTTGCCAAGAGTTTAACCTGACATTTAGTTTCCAAGTTCATTTGGCAGCCTAGAAAGCTCTTGCATATCATCTCCTCCTCTCTCCACACAGCAAATTCAGCTGATTTGATTTATAAACAACCATAACACCCACAATCTTAAACTTTCCAGAATATAGCTGTACTACATAGTGTAAATACTCAGCCTGGGGTCTGTAGTTTTCTAGTAGTTACAGAACATATGAAGATGGGACCACAAAAGAATTCCAGAGGAAAAAACTGGTTTTGTTTGAGGGAAGAAAGTTAAATATACACTGACTACCGTTCAGCTGGGCATGTGGGGCAGTGCCTGCCCACAAAAGAGTCAGAAAACAGCTCTTCACTGCTCTAAAATGCCTAACTAAGTGGATTAACAGTGAAACTACAACCAATGTAAACCAACAGTTTACCCATGTCCTGAGTGTTATTCATGTTTCCTGTCCCAACTGTTCCTCCTTACCATCAAGCAATAATGAAATAAAAAGGTCAGGTGGGTCTTTAATATGCATAAATACATCTACACATATATACATGTACACAGAGGTATGTATAAAGAACAAGCTTCTACACCAGTGCAGTATAACAGGTAAGTGGAATTGCTGTTTCCTCACTTGTTAAGTAACATCACAATACCCCAAGCAAGGGAATCTAAAGAAACAAAGCAGAAAATAGGGAACTACAGTTTTAAATGAGAAAAAGAAGCAACATCAGCTTCCTCTGAGACAAAAATTCTTCCCCTCCACATGGGCAACACTCCTGAACTGTCAACATTTGAACTACTTCTCAGGCAAAGTGGGATATGTACGGACGTTAAGTGTCAAAAGGTGTAAGAGCTCACTGGAATTGTACTGCAGAACAGAACCTGTACAGAGATGAACACAGAAACATGATTCCTCGTGCAGAGAAGAGAAGCACCTGCTTTTGGTTAAAACAAATAATACATATTTTGTTAACAGTGGCATTTGGTATAGGTTTATAAGTTTTCATATGCATGAATAAAGAGAAATGTGCATATATGGAAGTCAAACAGTTTTACTGGCTGTTTCCTTACATAATTTGTTTTCTATTTTTTTTTATTTTCAAATAGAATGTGATTTGCCAGTGGCAAGTTACAGTCAAATTCTAGAATCAATTTTAGAGAATGCTATGGAAGTAGAAATAAAAAAGGAAGGGGGAGAGACACAGAGAGAGAAATGGGTTAAAATTACTGTTACTTGCGGTCTATTTGAGAACAATAAAAATATGCTCAACAATATGTAAGTTTCCACAACTAAGACATGGAGAAATGCTTCAGTCAGAACACACTCCCCCAGCACAGTCTGCAGCTTCTATCCCAACAAATCTCTAATCCTAATCCAGTTCCAGGAAAAATCACAGAAATGGATATCCTTCTCTTGTTTTCCGAAACATCAGCCCATGTGCAACAAGCTCATAACACTTCACTTTTCAGCAAATGAAAATTAGTATTTTCCATCAACAAAGATAGTATTGAAAAAACTTATATGAACATGTTTATAAACATTTGTTGATTTAATACTAAGTTTTGAGATTCTGAATTCTCACCATGTTATTTCTCAACCCAGTTTTGAAAATGGACCTATTTTGTTTCTTCACACTCTACACTGAACTGACATTGCCAAGGGCATTGACATGGAGTTGCAATGAGACAGACACTAGGTCTGGGACACTCTTTAGTCCCAAAACACAGCTCTTGGAGAAAAAAAAAAACAAACCACATTGGCCTTAATTCAGAAACATCAGTTTAGTAGGGCAGCTGATAACTACTCAATACATAATTTAGTGGCATGAGACTGATCAGACAAGGATAGGCTTATACAACAAATGGAAAAGTGAAGTTACAAAAAGAAGCAGAACCAACTTTCACATCCAAAGCACAATTATAGCTAAAGTGAAGGTCTAAATAGAAAGGAGGAATCTAACCAGGAAGTCAGTGCCCACAATTTAAGTGTATAATGAAACCCCAGCATATATAAAAGAACAGTATAAGAAAAAAGTAAGGGAATTAACAAATATAAAGTAGGTAGAGTCAGAGATTAATTTAAGAGCACCTGCCCAAAAGTCAAAGCTTTAAAAAAGTACAAATCCAAAACACATGTCAAATAAAGCACCGATTTCTGCTGAAATACAAACTGATCCAGAAAAAAGCAAGCCCCATATCTACATCTGTTTTAGAACCCATGAAATAACTGTGTTGTAGTAATCTGCTCTGAAAATATTTTCTTCAAAACATAGGAGAAAATAAGAATAATATATTAAACCACTAAGTCTGAAATATTTTGACAGATTCAATAAATTCAGCACTATGCAAGATTCCCCAAAAGATACATACATGTGGAAAACTACTCTGACATGTCTAAAATTAGGATTACATCTTTCCAAAATATGGCATCCAGACAAGGTTCCACCAAAATAAGTGAGATATTTCTCGGCTAGTCAGGTGTTCCAAGGTAAACAAGTGGAATTTTTTACATAAGCATGCTACCCTCACCTGATTAAACAATCTACTTAGAATTACCTGTAAAGCTAGGGAAGCTTAAAGGACCACTAGGCACCACATCCAAAAAACACCTCTCCCCTTCATATTCATCAGGTGGCTTTAATCTCTTCCCACCTAACCCATTTGTCCATTTAGCTGCCTCACCCTTCCTCCATGTACTACTCCTATCTGCATTATCCTTTCCTCTTGCTACTTGAGAAAGACAGAACTCCAGCTGATGTTTTACATAAGACCAACTAACTTCAAAGTCATGCTCCAAAGAAGTGCCTTGCCCTAAGCTAGCAAAGCCATAAATCTGATATAAATTATTTAGTGCCTAATTTAGTAAATATGTTTGGGACACTACAGAAAGTCAGAACGGACTCCAGAAGAGCTCTCTTGGTTGCAGAATACATATGTTTCCACCTGGTTGCCTCAAACTTTATCTGCTAAAGGAAGATTGAAAATTGGCTGTTTAACAGTCAATAGAAAATTCATAAATTAAATGAGGTACAGTACTAGCATCACATAAGCATTTAAAAAAGACCTCACCCTCCAAAGACCTCAATCTCCAAATTAGGGACATTGATTTGGCACTTAAAAGAAAGCTCATGTACACTCATGTACACTCATGTATATAATCCATGTTTATACATAAGTAAACATATTTCTCTTCTTGAATTTAAAGGACAATTACACTGGGTTTTTTGGAGGGTAATGAGTTGTTTAAAACATGAAAAGTGTTATTTCCTCTTTGGTGAGGCCATGTTTCCCCACACACAACAGACATTTTAAAAAGGCAAAGAGCAAGTCTAAGCTAGTATAGTCAAATAGTAATTAAAAAACCCAAACAATGTTTAATGCTAAATATTTAAATTTTAAAAAAGCAAAATGGCAATCTAGGATAGATGACAAGAAGTCCAGTCCATATGCCTAAAACCAACTGTCCAAGTACACTAAAAGACAGAAAGCACCACAAATTATGCCAAGGCAACTAGAGAACCTGAGGCCTTAAACCTCAACAAGACCCCAGCAGTTGGAAGGCATTATTACTTCTGGAAGAAAGCTGTTTTTAAACAGCAGTCCTCCACCCGGATAGCAACCATAAGACAATACATCCATGTCAAGTAGCTTTTCAGCTACCAGCTCTGCATTATGAGGACTGTCTTTTAATCACTTGTTGCAAGCCAAAATCATCCATTTAGAGGTAGTTCAGCCAACAGAAGGAACAAAACAACAGGAATTTTTGAGCTTTACTTTCAAAATGTGAAAAGCAGAAACTTCTTGCCCTTCACCAGTACTGAAATAAATTCCACAGTACACAGGAGCACAAATAAGTATCAGCAAAACTATGGGATATCTATGCACGATAATAACACTGTAACCTTGAGGTTCCTCATTATGAAGGACATAAGGACTTCTTCATGCCTGGATTGGGTTTTAAGGGCAAGGTTTTGGCAGCAGGGGTCTACAGGAGTGGCTTTGTGAGAAGCTACTAGAAGTTTCCCTTATGTCTGAGGGAGGCAACGCCAGCTGACTCCAAGAGGGAACCCAACACTGGCCAAAAGGCCATCAATGACAATTATCAGATAACAGATTTAAGATGAAGAAAGAAGATACAGAAGCATTTATGGCCAGAGTAGAGAGGAATGAGAACATGTGAGCTAAAGAACCCTGCAGACACCCAGGTCAGTGCAGGATGGGGGGAGGTGCTGCAGGAGCTGGAGCAGAGATTCCCCTGAAGGCCACGGTGAAGACCATGGTGAGGCAGCTGTCCCTCTGCAGCCCATGGTAGAGCAGATATCCACCTGCAGCCTGTGGAGGACACACACTGGAGCAGGTGGACAGCCTCTGAAGGAGGCTGTGAGCCTGTGGGAAGCCCACACTAGAGCAGACCTCTTACAGGCCCTGTGGAGGGAAGAGCCCAAGCTGGAGATGGTTCGTTGGCAGGGCTTGTGACTGCTTGGGGGACTCACATATTGACATGAAAACTGTCCAAAATTAGGAACACATTAAGAGGCATTCAGGTAACCAAGGCAGCTACTCAGGTTGAGGCAACACACTGGCACTAAGAAAATTAAGAAATGTGCCCACGGGAGTCTTTGAACAAATTCACAAAGGCAATTTCTTCTTTCATAATATTCTTTCAGAATAACTGCAATCTAAAGCGTCAGACACTTTGCTTTTAAAATCTATAAAGTGGTTAATAGGAAAAAATATAGGTAAATCACATGGTTTCTCTTGCTTGCCCAGCTAGAACATGTGAAGAGTAATTCAGTTTTAAGTAAAGCTGCTCAGCATCTCCTCTTTAGCCTCCTTTGAAAACAGTGGAGATAGAAGACAAAGTGTCTGAACCGAATGCTGCAAGGCCTTTTCTAGCAGTTACAATCTGCCTTTACTACTTCCTCTACTGAAAGAGTAAGTTTACTAAATGTTTTTGTAAGAAATTCATAGGGCATGGTATTTCTTCCTTGAAAAAGAGAATCTCCTACCTAAACCACTTTTTTTTCCACATCTATCAATTCATAGAAAAATGTAAGAACTTTTCATACTGGAGTTCTTGAAAATGGCATAAAACCCAACTAAAGACTCTGTCAAATCTTCCTGAGCCTTTGGAAAAGACTAAACAACTGAAGTCTGATTTGCACAAAGGAATTTGTACAAAATGCTTTAATTCATAATATGGAAAACTGCTCTTGTTAGTTATATATACTAATTTGTATGCACGCACACACAGAAACATATAAAATTCCCTTTTTTCTTATATTGATCTACTAAAACACATATAAGAGCAGCATGAACTGGCTGCTTAATGAGAATTCAGATCCATCATTAACCTGAGATGATGATTCAACACTAGCTGATGACATATTTTGCTTCCTGCAGGGCAGTTCTCAATATAATCTTCACTTTAAAATTTCCATACAAATGTTAAAACTCAGTATCAGATTTACTGAACTAAAGAGACCACTATGAAAGTGAGCAGGTATCAAATAAAAAATATTATAAAAATAAAGACCTTGAGCTTCTACATGAGGAAACAAAAAGTACAAAGGTGGGTCACTAAAGACTTTTAGTTAAGTTTCTGATTTCAAGACTTATCATAATTTTGCTGTCACAGAACAGCAGACAGACTCAAATGGAAAGAAAACAGCACTGCTTGTCCATACAGCCACTTTCCATTGAAACTACTACAACCCAGGTGAGGACAAAAACAGCAAAGCACAGCTTCAGACCTGAGATAGCTTTACCATCTAAGCAAAAACTTTATATAACTATACCCTCATTAAACATAAGCCTTGTGTCTTCATTGTCAAAGTCCTTCATAACCTGTCTACACACCTTATCTCCCGTCTCGATCATTTTCCGGTCAAGACTAATTCCTGCTTTCAGCATTCTTTGATGGCGGTCCCTACCAACTGTCAGATAAGAATGTGTCTGCAATTCTGACAGTCACGCTTGTGGCCTGTTCTCCACTGTTTCCACAGAGTTATTATATTCCTTCACAACTTCCTTTGTCACGCCTCCTGAAAGGAGAAGTGCTCAATTGTCTGTATGCTGATCCAAACTACTTGGTTTCCCTGTGCCCCTGTAAGTGCTTCTACCTAACAGTCTTTCTCAAATCCATAATTAGTTATCCTTGGAGTACAGAGAATCTTCATCTTCATGTACATCAGCATATTCCTGGTGCACTGTGTCCTGATTAAAGGCAAGGACTCAGAAGTGAAGCAATAATACAGATAACACATTTCTCCTTGATCTCCTCATTGCGTCAGTTCCAAGACTAAAAACCACAGAAATCAAGGCTGAACATGAAGAATATTAGTCTTGTGGTTAGTTATAATTGCAGGAAGGTGAAGAAAACAGACACGGGCTTACAGGCCTGTCCTTCCCAATTTGTACTACCTAAATTTAAAGCCTGTGGTTTGGGCACAGAGGTATTGTGGCACAGAGAGGCAAAGAGAAAAGAGCAAAGAATTTCAAACAGGACAAAAGGAGAAAAAAAACTCTAGGAGGAAAAACAGCAGTCAACACAGATTTAGCAAGGTGTTTTCAATTCCATATAAAGTCGTGAGATTTAATATATAGAGATAGATAATGAGAAGAATATAATACCAGAACTTTAACTATCTTCTATAACAAGTCAAACAAATTTCAGTTACATTTAAGTATGTAATAACAGATTTCACAATCATCCTTACCAACATGTTTCACAAATTTGAGAACATTATAAATGCTCATACTTAAAACTCAGTGCTGTAGAAGACTACATTAAAGACCAAAAAACCAAAAAAAACAGGCACAGTTGCATTAGGCTGACAGACATCAAAAAGCAATGCAAAATGCCTCGCACCAAAATTCTATTTCAAGTATTGCCATTAAATAAAGTCATAACCAAAAGTGCACATACAGAGAATGTTCAATAGAACACCACTTTAATCACTGCAGAGTTCTGTTCCTGATTCACTTCAGTTTAATTTTCTTGTAAAGTAGCCATATTTAACATTTGGTTTTTAGAAGCAGTAGTATCAGATGTAAAAAAAGTAAGAAAATGAAGAAAAGCACAGACAAAAGGGGAAAAGTAATGACCTTCAAAATGTCCAAACTTCAAAATCCACAATAAATACCACTAATTCTACAACACAGATTTTGTATATCATTGAGTGAACTTACCACTTTTACAACACTTCTGCTTAGAAAAGGAGAGTATTTGCATAAAACCAGAAGTTGAGCCATTACTATCTACTCCAGACTTAGCTGAGGAGATGCTGCAATAGCATGAACAAAAAAAACAACTAAACTAACACCAAAGCTGAACTAACAATGACAAAGCATCAAAGTAAAGGGCATATGTACAAAAGCACTGCCAGGGAACTGACACACTTCAAAAACATAAAAAAGAAGAGAGGTTGATGCTCACAAAAATCTGCAGGGTCCACTGGACAATAGCTTCAAACAATGCCATGTATTTTAATCTTCATATCTCTTCAATAGAAACATTGTTTGAAATAGCCCCTTTCCAAAGAATACACATCTCACTAAGTTGAGGTCAGAACTTTATTTTTTGCGCGGGTGAAATTATGCATGTGCTCATTAGAGGTTTCACCTGAGGAAGGAAATGCAGGATCAAGACAATCAATTTGAGACCTAAACTAAACTTTCTTGGTAATTATGTTCTTCACAGAGATGATGTTCTTGGCAAAACAGTTCCAAGTTGGAGCTAAATTCACTGAAAGTCCATTTTACTACCATTTTCCACAGAAATATTTTATTTCATTCATAGTTTTTATTCACTGATTACAAAGATTTTTATGACAATTGGTTTTAGCCAAATACTCTGCCATACAAGGTTAGAACACAAGAATTTCTCAGAACACTTTCTTTTATAAAACACTTTCAAATAGTAATTTAAAAAAATAAAATTCAAGCTGTCAACTTTTTAAACCATATACTCAGAAAACAGCATAAAAGTGTTTTCATTTACATTCTTGTTAGTCAAAGATAATCCTTCTATGGCACAGACCCAAATTTTATCCTCCTGGGTGTACATACCACTGAATAATTTGTTCAAATGTCAGTTGCAATTTTCAAAATTCCTTTCTTGCCTCTGAATCTTAAACATCTGTAATAAATACTTGTTTTGAGAGTGCTTTACACTTGTGACACTTGACCTCTTGCTGTATGCACCACAAAATTTAAGTTTCGGATACCGCGCAAGCAGGAAATCTGATCATTCCAGCAGTAGCCATCTGCAAGGTCCAATATCAAATATTAGTTCTGGGTTGCACAAAGTCGTGGGCTACAAATCTTTTTCTGCAACTCTTATAATCAGTTGCAATTTGCTGCTTCTAAAACCCATTTCTCATGGAACATCTGGTCTCAAAAAGCTTACCTTAATATTGGAACAGTACTTAGCATTTGGCTGCTGGTGGTGTACCTGTGTGTATGTGCACGTGCCCGTCTGCACACAGATTAAGCATAACTACAGAATGCAAGCGTGTGCTTTGTGGGTGGCACAGCTAGAACTAGAGATTTCTACTCCAGCAAAAAAGCCTCTTAGATCTGGAACTGCAAAAGAATATTACAAGAAACATCAACCATCACAGGAAAGTGTTTGGCAACGTTCTTGCTGGCTTGCATCTATTTATTGCTGTTAAAAGTTAACAGCTCATCAAGCACCTTACAAAACACTTGAATTTTGCATAAATTGGAATTTTCTTTTTCACGATCCTCAGTATAACTGAAAGACCACGTTGAAATTGAAATGTGAACAAACCAACAAAAACAAACCACAAAACCTCTCTAGAATCAAAGCATTATAGTGACTTAAAGAAAGCAAATTTAACATTAATATATCTAGGTACTTTTGGTTAACTAAGTTAGATATATGACAAAAGACACCATATTTCAGCTTTATTGTGTCAGAACAAAACCATTCCTAAGCCTGTGAAACAGCATAGTGTACAAACTGTTGTGAGACATTTACATAAAGGAAGTCTTCCAAGTACTATACTCAAGCAAGCACTGTAACTCCTAAAGGTGAACATTAATTACAGTCCAGGATCTTTAAAGCATTCCTTCAGCAACACCACTTCTGAAAAATGCCCAGTGCTGAGTTGTGCCACATTCAGCTGACTCATGCAACCAGCACTGTTTCTTGAGAGGCAGCAAGCCCACAGGATGCTATATTGCTCTTGAAATCCACTTCTCTAGTCATAGGAAAATTCTGACAGAGCACTATTAACATGCTTTCACATCTGCAAGAACTCTTTATTAGCTGCAGCTAAGACAGAGTTTAAAAATAAGTATAAAGGAGGAGACTAACCATGACAAGACGATTATTAGCCTCTCAGAAAATAAAAGGAATCCCAACTTTCCATGTCAGATTCTTCAGAAGGCTTTGAAGAAAGTGACCTGTAGAAGTTATTATTGTCATCAACCTCTCAATGTGAGAAAAGCATTCATCACATTTCTTACCTGAGCACCATCCTTTAACTTCAAAATGCATTCCATTGTATTGATAGTGATGACAACTGGTTCTGATCCCAATTTTGTCCATGGCACGTGAATCCGAAGTTCATGAATATGCCCGCTTAAAAACGTAAATGGCAGTTTCAGCTCCTAACAACACCAAAGAATGCAGAATTAACTACTGAAACATATCAAAATTCAAGACGCATTTTTAACTCAAAATGGTATGGTTCTATCACAAAACAAGTCAAAATTTATTCTCCCCTCATCAGTAGTGTGTCATAAGGCATGGGATTTGCCCTTATGCTTACATTACAATTAGTCTGTTCAAAGGAGATGTTTGGGTTACCATGTCCTTCATAATAAAAGACACTTTAAAACCACCTCTCTCACATGAAGCTACTGCAACATGTGTCACTATTCAAGGGACAAGTAGAAACGACCGAGGTGAAAGTAAATGCTCAAATTAATATGCAACCTGTGTTATTGTGAAGAGAACAAATTTAGAATTAAACATTGACAATGCAACAGTAAGGCAATTTCTTTGAAAATATTTTAATACTCAGAGTTGTATAACCTCAGTGCTCTTAACACTGGTCCACTGTTGTCCCATTCACATCAGATTGCTAGTGAACACAAAATTATTAAATTTTTCATTGACAAAACTGGACTCCTCATCATCAAGGCCTAATATGGATGTCACACTGCTTTAAAAACTGGTGCAAATCAGTCCAGAACTCCTAACAAATGCCTTACACTCCAGCCAATGCAGAGATCACAACTCTACAGCACAGCCCCACTAAGACAGCTGCTGCATGCAGCAATTCAGCAGGAAATAAGGTGCCAAAGTGTTGTAAGTTCTCCAGTAGCTTCAGAGCACTTAACAGACACAGTGGTCAGGCTAGAGACCTGGTCCCAGAACGAGCAACCAAGATTTGGAATAATGAAGGCAAGTGTTTACTGCAAAACAAAGAAACAATTTTTGATACTATGTCAGAATTTTAAGTCAGCATTCTCAATACTAAGTATTTTAATGATGAGGTTCCAGTGATGATTCATCTTCTTATCCTTCTGATGTCCTATTCTAACATTTTTGACTATAAAATTGTAATGGAGAAAAAACAACAGATGTCTTCAAGTTGCTTATAAGCCTGCTGTTTTCATCTTCATCTTAGATACTGGGAACTACAGGTGTAAATCTTCTCAGATGGAGAAATAAGTGAACCTAAGTCTCCTAGATGCTAGGTGATAGCTTTGGCCAACCTACAACCACCCTCAAGTCCAACTGCCCAACCAATTCAGGGCTGACCAGAAGTTGTTAAAGGCATTGTGCAATTACATACTCACTGGCATGGGGCATCCACCTACTCTAGGAAGCCTGTTCCAGTGTTTGACCACACCCTGGTCAATGCTTCTTAACGTCCAGTCTAAGCCTCCTCTGGCAGAGCTTTGAACCATTCCCACATGTCCTATCCCTGCAAACCAGGGAGAAGAGCTCAGCACCTCCCTCTCACATCCCCTCCTCAGAAAGCTCTAGAAAGCAGTGAGGTCACCCCTCAACCTCCTTTTCTCCAAAACAGACGAGCCCAAAGTCCTCAGTCCCTTCTCACCGGACATTGCCTCCAGCTCTTTCACCAGCTTTGTTACCCTCCTCTGGACACATCCTTGTTAAATTGTGGGGCCCAGAACAACACACAGTGCTCAAGGTGAGGCGGCACCAACACTATTACAGTGGGACAGTCACCTCTGTTGGTGATGGTTGGCTGGTGATGCTGAGTTTGATGCGTCCCAGGAGGGGGTTTGCCCTCTGGGCTGCCTGAGCACGCTGCTGACTCCTACTGAGTCTGCTGCTGACCAGCACTCTCAGGCTCTTAATGGTTGTGTTTCTTAGTAAACTCAGGGACATAAAACTTTGTTCAGAACTCCAGAATTATCCTGGCAAGGCAGGGCTTAAGCACCTTTGCACCTAGGCTCAGTTTGGGTACATACAACATTCAACTCAGAATTCCTCTGAATGAACAGATGTTAAATAGAAAAGGTCCAAGAAACTCAGAGGTCAAACAGGCAAGTTGCTAGGCAATTTTAGACAAACATCTAGAAGCAGATGCAGAAAGCCTCTTTTCCTGCACTGCTTGACCCTAGACCTATCCCTGCTGTATAGAGCTTCTATGTAAATAAAATTTGGGGACAAAGGTATTTTGCTTTGGTACGTGACATATATTATAAAGTCTTAAAAATCTGCCTATAGAATATTTCTGTGAAGCTAGCTTATGTCATTATTTTCCTAATATCTTGAAATAAAATCAAGGATAAATTTACAAATTATGAATATATAATTAAACCTTAGTGACATGTTTTGAAAGCCCATCAAAATTTTTGATTTTCCTAAGTAGTTACCATGTCCTAAGTTGAGAGTTGAAACAACCACTATTACATTTGTGACAGGTTAGCATTCTGAGATAGCCTCTAATTAGTCACCCAAAAGACAAGTTAACAATTTTTACTCAGGAATAGCTCTCACCACGACAGCAACAAAGCTGCTAATATGAGCTGTTTTAAGGAACGCTTTCCACTCTGCAGCTGATACCTCTTCAGCCTTTCTACTGGTACTATGAAAAAGTTCATCTTGCATCTAAGAGCACATGAAAGTACATTAACTGCTGACAAAATCTTCAGAGAAGAAAACTACATAAAATTATAGCTCTGGGAGTTTTTGCCAAGTACAGCTTTCAGTTTATAAATTAATTTTGGGAGTTTAATGAGCTTTCGTTAATGAAGTTCAAAAAAAAACACACCCATCTCATGTTAGGGAAACTCCTGACTCCTTCCTCAGCCATGCTTACACAAAGTCACATCTAATTTCAAGTCCCTATTCTAAAAGATGACAGTTACAGAGTTTCTCATAAAAGGTTTGAAGGAAATTGCTAATATGTTTTTACAAAGTGTTTTTTCTTCATCTCGTTCACTAAAATACTTAAGGGATTTTAGCCAAAAGCCTCTCTCCTAAAAATTCAGCTGTATGCTCACAAGCAACACAAAATTTTAATCCAAACAGTTTCAGTTAAGACACTGAAAAGCAAGTACTGGGCAGTTTAGCTACACATGTTGCTACAGTAATCATACAATAAATTAAATAGAGCCTTTTGTCCTGGAGTTTTGTTGTGGTTTTCTGTTGGTTTTTTTTCTTTTTTTTTTTTGGGGGGGGGAGTTTTTATAGTAATCTATTTTTATAGATTTTATACAATCTATAAAAATACATTACAACTTAAGAGATAATGCTTTCAGGGATCAAGACAGCAAATTAACACTGTTACAGTAATAAGAAATAAATTCCCATTCCAGACACGTAGTTATCTAAATTTTATGTTACTCACCAATACCACAATGTCTAATTAGATCCTAACCTGTGTTTACTTCAAAAGGCATTCTAAAATAGCTCTTTTTCCACTATTTTCTGGATGGATTTAACACATTCTCATTTTTGTCTAGTTAACTGCTAGATATTGAAAGAAATGGAAGTAGGAATTATTTCAAAATGAGTTGATACAAGCAAATGCACTACATATTTAAAAGACAGGTTTTTTTCAAAGAAATTCAGATACAAATGTTGTCTGGCAATATTCTAATTTCCTTAAAGCAATGCAGAGAGATCTGTTGCACTATTTCAATAGACAATACATGTGTGTGCCGAATTTATAAACCTGTTCATAATATAACATAACAAAGACCACTTTTATTCCTCCTCACTTCCTAGGCAATCTTTCCCCTTTCATTAAGTACCACTTGAAATTCTTAATATTTCTTCTGTACTCATGACTGATTAGACATTACATTTTAGATTTTACATCACATAGATCCTTCACAAAAATATTATATGACTAAAAACAAATAAGTAGCGGATTGATATCATGCAAGACTGCAGACTAGATGACCATAATGCCCCTCAACCTAAAATCTCCCCTTGCTCTAAAACACAAGACTATCCCAAACTTTGGAATGTTTGGCAAGTATTTTTCTCCACATCAGCATTAACTCAAATACCTTTTCTTCACAGTCAAGGCTGTATTTCACAAGTAACCCAGTGGCACATAACACAGACACCTAAAATAAAGATATTTCAATGCTCTAGTTTCCTTAAAATTATTTAAGTACATTAGAATTTTTCATATGTCTTTTTTAATTCTTTTGGATATGAAAAATTCACACTTATAATACAACTCAATCTTTAGATCAAGCTATCCTTTGTCTTCCAAAGACTGCTTCATCTTTCTCTTCTGAGTTTGTAAAACAGCTAACATAAAAACCTACATTGTTAAGGGAATATAGAAAAGCTGCAAGAAGAGCTCTCCATGTATCTTATCTCTTTGGTACCACTGTGTCAACAGAAACATTACACACAAGTTGGTCACCAAGTTCATGGTAGTTCTGTTACCTCTGGTAGCATGGGAACCTCACATAAAAGTTGACAAGTGCTTAAAAGGCTTTTCCAAAAAGCAGTATTTAATTGTTTATTGCATATTACTTTCTTGAAGTAATCTTTGTACAATGGGTGTATTATGCATAGATGGAAAATTTCTTGGTATGCTTCATCTTGCAGTAATTGAATCATCCAAGACAGGGAAAAAAGATACCAAAATTTTATCAGATTTATTCTTCAACTAAAGATAATTATTATATTATATACATATAATTAACTGGCTACTCAAAGAGGGACACAATTACATACAAAAGCTACACTGTACCTAGAAGGTTGAACCTGAGTAAAAACTAGTACTTGATTTCCACTACAGAAGTGATATTGTACAAAGAAAAAGGGGGCAGAGAGAAGGACAGACTCTAAAAGCTATTGCAATGACAATCAGCTCAGTTTAATGAGAGCATAAAACATACATAAATATATGTAAAAAACATGTAAAGTATTTTCAGGTACTGAAACATTCTCTTTGGGGTTGATACATAGAAAATTTATTACATTATCTTATATTACAACTGTATTACATCTGATTTCAAAAAGTACTGGGTCCAAGTTGGTCACAAAAAGCTTTTAGAAGACAGACAGCAGTTTATGTCCTGTTGTCACCTGTCCTTTGGGATTCTGTTCGGTGGCCTGTAAGAGCACAACATGGGAACACTAACAACAGCTGAAGTGAGGAGAGTGAGGGGACAAAGCACAGACCTGTCCTAAATCTGTTATACGATGCTTTGTCCAGTAGTTTGGCACCTATGCTAACATTCCCAAGAAGTCACGTATAACTCCACAAAAGATGGAATTCTCTGAAAAAATGTTCAAGGCTATAGACAAGGATATCCAGGATATGTGCATTTCTATCTAAAAACCTAAAGCATGAAATTAAAGCTGTGTTCATCTCAAATAAGGAGTAGGGAACCAGGCTGGGGATAGCCTGGGACAGAAAGGATGTTAAAAGAGCAGAGCAGTTAGGGTGACTAACTTCAGATACCATGAACCCATCATGGCAGAGAACCCAAATAAAATAATATAGCTGGTAATTTTTAGAAACCAGCTTCTCAAGGGAGCTCCCTGTCAGCTGCAAAGGTTTGGGTCATTGTATTATCACACACTATATACTCAAAGATTTGTGCTGTGCAGGTGTAAAGCAGCATCCCTTCCACGAAAAAGAGAAAGACACCCTAAATACAGTCCATAGGTCCAGACAAGTTCAAAAGAATAATAAGAGTCAAATTATGATCGCTACATTTCACAAACACACAGCCAAATAATGTAAAAACAATGAATCCAAGCTAAATTTTGAATTTATCACATATTCACATCCCCATTCAAGCTGATAAGTCATGAGCACGGGTGCATATGGTAACACTACAAGAGCCATGACATTATTAGATTGAGCTGGATATTTAGGAACCCAGCTGACACAGAGGTAGACAAAGATGAAGCCAGGGATCACCCACCAGCAAACTGCAACTATGGAAAGGGAATATCACCAACAAAAGCAGCAAAATTCTAATAGTGTCAGGTAATACAGCAAGTTTAATATTCATCACAATTTGTTATTAGGACAAGCTTTCTCCATATACAGTAGAGCATTGAAACAGTTTACCCAGAGAGAAGGTTTTCACAAGACAGGAGATTTCAAGACTCAACTGGAGAAAAACATAAGTTGGTCTGACAATGCTGGCAACAGCCCTGCTCAGAAGAGGAGGCTGGACTACATGACCTCCAGAATTCCTTTCTGACCAGTCCTTCTTTGGTTCTACAATACATACATTTAAAAAGGCTCACAGGGGGAACACACCCTACATAACTGAAGTCTAGTATCCACATCAGCTGTATGGACCAGCTGTGTCAAGAAAATGAGGAACTAATAGACTTGAGAGAAAATAGAGAGGCCATCAAATACTTGAAGGCAGACAAGTCAGGCTCTTTAAAAGGCACCGAAAATAGGACAGGATCTCTTGAAAGATTTTCTCCTCTTCCAGAACAGGATCAGAGATTCTTAATTAACCGTAAGTATTTCTTCCACATTTTAAAAGGTGTCCCTGACAGAGACTCTGCAGTCTCCTCAGTCTACTCCAATGCCTCAGAATCAAACCAAAAAATGAGATTTTCATTTATGTCCAACCTAAGACTCCCTGCGTTCAATTTATTCCATTGTTTCTTGTCACATCCAAATAATTCTTGCCCTATCTTGTCTCACCTTATTTTATTCAAAATTAAAAATGCATTTCCTGTCTATTTCATTCTTCTTTCAATGGATGTATTGTCTAAATTTCCCATTCTTCTTTGCTGCATTTATCTGCAGTTCCTTCACCTGGCTGGACTATATCTGGACACAGGACTCTAGCTAAGACTTACTACACCATGCACAACAAAAAACAGCTTTACTTGTCTCACACACTCAAGCTGTCAAGTCAGATAAGCATAAAAGGAAACCATCTCTCTGCTAAAACTTAATTAATTTATATTGATAGGAGACTCCAAATTCTGTATCTAGTGTATTAGTCGGTCAAGCTCGTCTTTAGTCTCTGATCTAATCTACATAAACCAGCTGATCAAATCTGTCCCTCAACTACTCTTAAGTTTAGATACAACTGGAATGATGAAATCTTAAATGAGAAAACCAAACAGAGAACACAAATCTGTGTTTAGCTTGCATAATTACAGAGATACTACTTTACTTTGTGACATTTTGGATTAGTTACTATATGCAATTAGTAAATACGACTGGAAAAGAAATTTAATTAACGTTCATACTGTAAAACAATGGTTACTGAAAAAAAAAAGTCTGAAAAAAGGCCCTTCTCTTCGCACCCCATAAGTTACAGAATGTGTAAAGAACTACCATTCATTGCTAAACAAATGGCATGAAATTAAAGCAACAATAACTAAATGCAGGGGGAAAAAAAAGGACTTGCATAAGAAGAAAACCAGCAAGCACTAAATGATTATTTAGCTGTGCAGACCAATCTAAATAATTCAGTCAACTTCTTTTAAATCAAAAGCACAGACTGCAACAACTATAAACATAACATACCTGTTCAAGTACGTCCAACTTTAATTCAAGTTTACTAAGTACAACATCTCCTCCCCAGAGTGACAACTGCAGATCCGAAGGCTTCAAATTCTTTATGTAGCGATTCACATAACTCATCAAAATAGGAGTTACATAGGACTCCAGCATCCTGGAAGATATCTGTATTACAGGTCAAGCACTGAGAAAAAAGAACAAGAGATTGAGTTATTAGTTACAAATCTGATGGCCTAATTTTCAATAATGCACCTGTCCCACAGTTTGAAAGTATGAAAATAATTCTAAATATGTGTTTATAGGTAGAGATATGTATAGTTACATATAAAGATAAAGCATATAGCAAGATGAAAGCACATCTATTTGACCTACAAATTTTCAGCTTACATATATATATATATATACACACATATACATGTGTGTGTGCGTACATACGAACTAGTATATATGAACTAGTAACTGGCTTACTCAAAAGAAAAGCCAACCAACCAAACCAAAAAACAGAAAAGATGATCACACAGCATTTAAATGACAGGAAAACTGCTTTTCGGAGTCATCAAAAGGATTACTTTTGATAACATCAAAAAAGGATAACTTTTAACAGACAAAAGTGCACCCTAAAACACGCCCTTAGATGCCCCTCTCCGCTCTGACACCTGTGTCAGCCTCCGAGCACGATGTCCAAGGTAAACCCGCCAGTTTCCTGCCACCATGAACTCCAAGAAACCAACATCGTCCATGACCCGAGCCGAGGTCACTGTCCTACCTCCCCACACCCCTTCCCACACCTCCGCCGTCCCGAAGAGACCCTTCCCCGCTCCGTCACCGCCGCAGCCTCACACAGACACTCTCACGGCGCCGGGCAGCTCCCGCCCATACCTCCGGGACACATCTTCACATGTCCCTCCCCAGGCCCCCGCCACCGCAGGACCCCTTTACCTGCCCCAGCAGCAGCCCCGAGGCTCCGCGCCCCCCGAGCGGGCCGGGCCGCGGGACCCCACGCTGGGAGCCCCGCGCTGGCAGCGCCCCCACTGCGCTACCGCCCCGGACCCGCGCCGCCGCTTCCGGGTTCCCCGGCGCATGCGCGCTGCGCCGCCGGCCCCGGCCGGAAGCGTTTGGCGGGAGCGCAGGGGCGGGGCCAGGGGCGGCACTGAGGGGGTCACGTGTCCTACTGGGGGCGGGGGCCGGGAGGGGGCGGGGCCTATTCCGCGCGTGCCCGTGAGACTGCGGGTGTGTGGCCTCTGTGCCGGAGTCGGATGGTTTGGGAAAGATGTCTGGGATCGTCGAGTCCAACCTGTGACCCAACAACACCATGTTAACTAGACCATAGCACTGAGGGCCACGCCCAGTCTTTCCTGAAACACCTCCGGGGCCATGACGCTACCACCTCCCTGGGCAGCCCATTCTAGTGTCTAATCACCCGTTTTGTGAAGAAATTCTTCCTGATGTCCAACCTAAACCTCCCCTGGACAACTTTAAACTATGTCTTCTCATCCTGTCCCCAGTTGCCTGGCAGAAGAAGCCGACGCCCACCTACAACCTCCTTTCAGTAGTTGTAGAGAGTGATAAGGTCCCCCCCTCCTTCTCCAGCCTGAGCCCCACCCAGTTCCCTCAGCTGCTCCTCATCAGACTTGAGCTCCAGACCCTTTACCAGCTCCACTGCCCTTCTCTGGATTCACTCCAACACTTCAATGTCTGTAATGAGGGGCCCAGAACTGGACACAGTTCCCAACAGGGCGTAGCAGCCTGGCTGCCTCCCAGATGTGTATGAGCCCCCACTGTGGGGAGTCGGGCATGGTGGGCTCTGACCTGGAGCACCAGTAATCCCTGGGATGTGCCGCTGTCCCAGCCAGCCCAGCTCCAAGGTTTGATTCACATCATTAATATTGATGAGTGACCGTGTGGAGCAACCCTTAGTGGTGGCAAATGCTTGTTGTTTCCACGGTTGCTTGATAAAAGTGGTCATTTTCCAGCTTGCTTTTGAGTGAAGTTCTTAGGTTCTGAATTTCACCATTTCAAATGTGAGAGGAGTTCCTGTCATCCAGGAATGCCCTTGATTATCTGCCTGCCCAAAGCACTTCTCACTATGTTGATCATATAGAAAAGCCTTTGCCAAAAGCCTCAAGCCCTTTTGGGGTTGCTCCTGGCAGCAAAAGCCCTGAAAAGGTGAGTTAATGGACTCCTTGGAAGTTGGCATGTGGAAAGGAGATGGGCCCATTTCTGTCAGAGAGAAGTGTAGTAGGCATTGCCTGTGGGTATGGCTTTGATGTAGATAATGAATAAGCTTTTACAAAGGCCTCTGATTTGAGTTTTAAAGAAAAGCCTGGGATATGCCTGTTGAGTTACATATTCCTCCTGAAAATTTTTAAATCCCATGTGTTTAATCTGCAGTGTAGTTATGTGGCTGAAAACAGAAAAGACAACATTATACAGCATTTGAGATAGTTTGTGTGAAGCCCAAAGAGTGAGCGCTCAGGTAGGAGCCTATCCCCCATAGCAGTACATATCTTGAAATCTACCTGAGCTAATCAAGGTCTGGAGGCTCCAGCTCCTGTTGGATTACCTGTCTGTTCTTCCTCTGTTATACACATGCTGAGTTAACCATGACTCTGACCTCATCGCCTCACTTGCTGTGCCATCTTCACTTGTGAATCACAGCCCATAAAACAGTATTCACCTCAGAAAGAATTGAAGCAGCTTGGACTACTTTTCTTCTTACAATGCTCACCATTCCCACAGCTTGACCGTATGTTTGATCATTCTTCAGCAACCTGTGGCTAAGAGGTTGTAGCAGGCAGGTGAGGGACAGAAAGATTTTAACAGCATCAGGGTCTTTAATTAAGATTGTGCTTCTGACTTACAGTTTCTCTAGGACTAACACTCTTAAAGAGCTCCTTTACAGAACTACTACATCTGTGTTAGAGAGTGGTGGGAGTGATGAATTTTACTGGTAAAACTTCTCGTGAGTCTACACAGCAAGCCAGCTTAGTGAAATAATCCATGTTAATGGAAGCAACCTCATTTATAGCACAGCCTCCCTGTAGAGTTGTACTGACACAGCAGAGGGATGGGCCAACAGATAAGTGTAATGTTGAAGCACACCCTGAGCATGCATCAAAAGCCCTCATTTCAATAGAAAAACATTCCTCTGTTTCTTTGTCCATTATGTGATTAATTTTGAATGACACATCCAATCGGCAGTGGAATGTTTTCTGAAAGTTAAGAATTGAAGACCAACACCCTATTTTGGTGAGAAATCAGTAAATTAGAAGAGTAGGGGAAACACATAGTGCTCCTGGCAGCTGCTTGGCAGATCTAGCAGCTGAGAACAACTCTGTAATTTTCCTGGCAATTATTAGCATTTCATTATAACTACCTCCATCTCAGTTCTAGTTCAAGTGTGTTGACGCCCTGAATAATTTATTTCCTACAGAAGGGAAAAAAAATAGAAAAAAAAATGGAAGGAAGAGATCGTGCAGGAATAAATCTTTGAAGGAAATGAAATGGGTGGCATGAAACAAGAGTAGTTGAGAGGGTTACAAAAGGTCCCTGATGTACAGAGGGATGAGAGTACATGGGGAATTTGCAGGTGACAGGCAGGTGGTGTGCAGCAATGAACTGGGGCATACTAAAGCAACAAGGGCATGTCTGCCAGAAATGTCAGCTGCTTCAGCTATTCCAATTTATTCAGTATTTCATCAATTCAGTGAAACGTGCAGGATAGGTATAATTAAAAAGTGCAGGTCTAGTGGTATGCACATCTTGTTCATTCTTATAACTTGACCAATTGGAAATCCCTTGACAAAAGTAGGTACGATTTAACCTGGAGACTGGAAAAGTGTACACAAGACCCTGTAACTTTTCACCAAAAGGGAAAGAACAGCAAGGAGGTTCTCAGGAAATGTGTTTGCCTGCAGAGTACTTTTTCTTGATAAAAGAGTCTGTCAATGAGTCTGTCCAGTGTTGTTGCTGCTATGGGTGATTTGCCATTTTCTGCAACAGAAGCAGGTTCAGTGAAATACAAACAAGAGGGTAAAAATAGAGTTCATGAGAAAAATTATGTAAGTCTAGAAAAGGTAGAGAATTATTAAGTATCTATTACAGAATCACTCAATCACAGAATGGTTACGGTTGGGAGGCCTTCTGGAGATCATCTAGTCCATCCCTCCTGCTAGAACAGGTTTACCTAGAGCAGGCTGCACAGCTTTATATCTCCTGAGAAAGAGACTCCACAACCTCCCTGGGCAGCCTGTTCCCTGGGTTCTCTTTCACCGTCGCAGTAAAGTTCTTCCTCATGTTCAGGTGGAACTTCCTGTGCATCAGTTTCTGCCCATTGCCTCTCATCCTATTGCTTGCCACCATCAAGAAGAGCCTGGCTCCATCCTCTTGACACCCTCCCGTCAGGTCCCCTCTCAGTCTTCTTCCCTTCCCCAGGCTAAACAGGCCCAGCTCCCTGAGCCTTTCCTTGCAACTGAGGTGCTCCAATCCCCTAAACAGCTTCACACCACTCCACTGGACCATCTCCAGTTGTTCCTTGTCTTTCTTGAACTGGAGAGCTCAGAACTGGACACAGCACTCCAGGTATGGTATCAACCAGGGCAATATACCCGAGGCTGCAGTCAAGTGGAAAAACAAGGCAAATAGACATTTAAATAGATTTTTAGATATTTGGCCCAGGCAGTTTGCAGTATGGGAGGGAATTTGAGGTTACTGACCAGGAGGGTTAAGAAACAACCTGTGAGGATCTCCTTTTTACACTGGAAAAAGGTTTTCAGTCTTCTAACCTCCTTCTCTACGTCCCTTGGCTAGCATTGGTACTTTAAAGAGGATAACTTACTGGGCAAACTGCTGGCCATGTCTGTCCTGCTTCTGTGCCTCCAAGTATAGCAGCATGGATATGGGCAGCTGATCCCAGAAGCCTCCAGTCTGTCCACATGGGAGAAAACTTCACTGTTTTATGGTTTTTTATAGCCCACTGAGGAGTCCCATAGACAGCATGAAACTACAATGTGAAGGAGTTGGTAATCATAAATAATCAGTACTAAAAGAGATATTTTAGAAACACCTGTGAAGGAAATAAAAATTTGTAACATTTCTTGTTGGTTCCTTTTTCAGTTTTTACTGCAAATTATTATTTGTAGCAAATTATATTGTACCTTATAAATATAATATATAAGAATAATATATTATTAGCATATTATGATTTGCCCTCACTGTTTTACTGGGAATTTCCTGAGTTAAAGTCTAAACTGACTAAAAATATGTATCTTCTAATATTTCTCAAACATTAAAAAATGCATCAACAAAACCAAACAACATAAATCAGTCTGCTTTGCCATTAGAAGTAAATAACTTATTAGTGATGTCATGTTATCTAATTATTAAATCATATATAGCCATAAGAAACTGGGAAACAAAAATTGCCATGTCACTTTTATTACTATAGGGTTATTGTCAAGTTCATCAAAATGCACATAGATTTGAAATTTGGAAACAATAAAAACAAATTTTAAAAAAAAATTAACAAATGCTTACATTGTAATATGAATGTTAGGTATATTCTAGATTGTTTATCATAAGTTTTATTTGTTCTATTCCCTAAATTGTGCCTGAAAATCATACTGAAAAAACTTTCAGCTGTAGGTTTGAAGTAGGCATTTTTTTCAAGTGTTAAGGAAAAGAGACTAAATTGTGGTACCTTTAAAATGAAAAATTGGTATTAAAAAAATTAAAATAAATTTATGTTTTGTAACTATGAGTATGAGCAAGAATCTTTTGAAACAGTTATATTTACACCAAGTAAAACAAACACACCCAAAAAAACTATTAATTTAGTGAACAAAGGTCAGGAAATTCTGGGAGCAGGTACCTTTTGATGTATAATCCCAGCTCATTGCTGCCTCATCTGGCTTTTTAGGAAATCGCTTTTTCTGAGTCAGCTAAATTTAAATCACTGCAGCAGCTTGGGGACAGAATGTGGGGAGCAAGGCACATTTATGCAGATTCGGGTGCTAATCTGGCTCAAGCTTCACCAGCTTCCCACAATGTCTGCCCTGTCTGTGCGTGTTCACTCTGAGTTAACAGGGCAGATGTCTGTCGACCCCCCTCTTCAGAAAGGTGAGCAATGGACTAAAAATTGATTTAGCCAGAGTGAGCAGCGTAGGGTAGAAAAGGGTCTGGTCCAAACAGTGGTGGTGCACTCAAATGTAAGGATTTAACTACAGTAACTGGTGTTTTAAAATGTAGACTGCATGAATGAATTCTTTTTACATACATTTGGATTCATTTGGAAATTATTAAACCTCAAATATAGAGACAATATTGCATTTCTACAATGTACGTGGTACTGAACTTTTATTCATGCACAGGAATAAATGAAAGACAAGATAGGAAACCTGAATGGAACAGGGTGGGAATGTACAGTTCAGTCTTCTAGGACTATAACTTTCAGGTAAGTCATGAGAGGCAATCCTGGCCATCTAACCAGGAAAGTTAAAACTTGGAAGTGTTTTTCAAGTCTTTGTTGAATTGGTAACAAAGGAGAACAATTGCCCACCTGCAGTAGTGAAATTTTAGGGTCTATAACAATATTTGACCTGTTCTGATATGCTTGAAGTGTTTATGTGTCCTTTGGGTATAAAGTGGTGTCTTTGACTTCTACACCTAATGTGAAATACATCCAAAAAAGACAGCCAAGAAGATGTTATTTCTGGTTGTGGTACATGAAATATATGTTTGACAATTTAAAAATTTATATGTAGATAAACATGTAACTTATTACTGCCTCTGGGTATGAGGAGATTTATGCACTAAAAGTTTCACACAGGTTTTGCTAGACTGTTCCTGTACTGCTCATGCAAAATGTGTATTTCCAGTGACAGCTTCTAGCATACATTCTTTTAAAACATTCCTGCTTTTCAGGAGTTAAATGATCGCTTTTCTCTGGTATTTTTATATTTACATTTACAAAAAATTACAAGTATATAATTTTATATGTACTTATAAATTCCTTTCAATAAATATTAAATACCTAAGTGTGCTATAAATATATTACAAATATGTTGCCAAAGTGTTTCAGGAGAAGGATTCATGGGATGATCTTCAAGCCTAGCGAACTACCATCAGACCTTTGTGACGCAGTCATCTTCACCTTGTATAAGAAGAAAGGAGATAAATCAGACTGTTCAAATTACCAAGGTATTACTCTGCTCTCCATTATTGGTAAAATCCTGGCAAGAATACTTCTGAACAGACTAATGCCCACTATAGCAGAAGAACTTCTACCTGAAAGCCAATGTGGTTTTAGAGCCAACAGGAGTACCACAGACATGGTGTTTGTTCTCAGATAACTGCAAGAGAAGTGTAGGGAACAGAACAAAGGAGTCTATGTAACCTTATCGAAACCTCACCAAGGCTTTCGATACTGTGAGCAGAAAAGGTCTATGGCAGATTTTGGAATGTTTAGGATGTCCCCCCAAGTTCCTTAAAATGATCATCTGACTTCATGAGGATCAGTGCGGCCAAGTCAGATATGGCAATGCACGTTCTGAGCCCTTTCAAATAACCAATGATGTGAAACAAGGCTGCGTTCTCGCACCAACTCTATTCACAATCTTTTTCAGCATGATGCTCCAAAGGGCCACAGCGGCCCTCGACAAAGAAAATGGTATCTACATCCAATATTATACTGATGGAAGCCTATTCAACCTAAGGTGACTGAAGGCCCACACTAAGACTTTAAATCATCTTGTCCGGGAGTTGCTTTACACTGATGACGACGCCCTCATCGCTGACTTAGAAGTAGCTCTGCGGCGTTTAACATCCTGCTTTGCAGACGCTGCCAAGCTCTTTGGGATGGAAGTCAGCTTAAAGAAGACAGAAGTTTTCTATCAACCTGCACCTCAGGAAGTCTTCCATCATCCCCATATCACCACTGACCAATCAGAGCTCAAATCAGTCCAGCAGTTTAATTACCTCGGAAGCATCATCTCCTTGGATGGTAAGATCGACGAAGAGGTTAGCAAAGGCATATAGTGCTTTTGGAAAACTCCATAAAAGAGTTTGGCGAAATAAACACCTGAAGAAAAGTACCAAGATCAGTGTTTACAGAGCCACAGTGCTGTCTACTGTTTTATATGCGTCCGAATCATGGGTCATTTACCACCACCACCTGCGACTTCTAGAATACTTCCATCAACGCTGCCTCCGTACAATCCTAAACATCCACTGGTCAGATTATGTGACCAATACATCTCTTCTAGAACAGGCAGCAGTTACGAGTTGAGGCCATGTTGCTGAGAACTCAGCTGCGTTGGGCAGGGCACATCTCAAGAATGAAGGACCACCGCCTCCCTAAGATCGTGCTCTGTGGTGAACTTGCCACTGGCTGCTGCAAGAGAGGAGCCCCAAAGAGGAGATACAAGGACTCCCTGAAACAATGTCTCAACCTTGGCCATATTGATAATCATGGGTCATCTACCGCCACCACCTGCATCTCCTAGAATGCTTCCATCAACGCTGTCTCCATACAATCCTAAACATTCACTGGTCAGATTATGTGACCAATACATCTGTTCTAGAGCAAGCAGCAGTCACAAGTATTGAGGCCATGTTGCTGAGAACACAGCTGTGTTGGGCAGGACACGTCTCGAGGATGAAAGATCACCGCCTCCCTAAGATCTTGCTTTATGGTGAACTTGCCACCGGCTGCCGCAAGAGAGGAGCCCCGAAGAGGAGATACAAGGACTCCCTGAAACAACATCTCAACCTTGGCCATGTTGATCATCATAACTGGTCTACTCTGGCCTCAAATCAGGAGGTCTGGAGACACACTATCTTTAACGCTGCTGATACTTTTGAAAAAGCACGCAGGTTCACTCTTGAGGAGAAAAGGCAACGCAGAAAGAATCGTGCCTTGCAGAATTCTGCATGCATTTTGCAACTGGACGTGTCTATCTCGTATTGGCCTTTTTAGCCACCAACCCACTTGTAACAAACGTGGGTAATGCCTTTCCCAAATCTTTGTTCACGAAGCCTAACCATGATGACTCTGGCCTCCAATTGGGAGGTCTGTAGACACTCTATCTTAACGCTGCTGCTTCTTTTGAGAACGCACACAGGATCACTCTCAAGGAGAAAATCCAATGCAGAAAGAATCGTGTCTTGTTGATACCACCTAAGGAGTCTTTCCACTGTGTCTTTTGCATCGAGACTTGTCTATCTCGCACTGGCCTTTTTAGCCACCAGCACGCTTGTAGCAAGTGTGGGTAGAGTCCTTCCCAAATCTTTGTTCGCAAAGCCTAGCCATGATATTTCAAATAAATATTTATAAATATAAATATTACTCTGCTATTATAATTTTTCCTCATTTTAAAAATATTACATGTTACCAAAGGGAAAAAGTAACAGCTGCTTTCTGTGTCAGCGGTTCATTCTTTAGAGGATGAAGATAGAAATGGCAACACTCAGGAACATTTTTGCTGAAATTATGCTAAAATCCAGTTTCCTTCATTATTTATGGCCAAAATGAGTTTCTCAGTGAAACTATAACATTCCGTGATGCTCTTCTTCTTGCAGTCCTGCAGCTGTACCTGAGGCATTCCTGCAGAAGCTGGTCTGTTCTAAAATTTCTTCATAATGTAAGCAAAAATTATCTTAGATTTGATTTGCATATTGTAAAGCTGATCTTAATGAATAACAGGCATGCTGAACACCTACAAGAACTGCAAAGCCAAAAAAACATGTCAGCACCACAATGCCACCCTTGGAACCTGATTGGCAGCCACAGCTCCATGTGAATAAGTCTTTATTATTTCAAGACTGATCTCCTGGGTTTCTTGGACTTTATAGATTAGTAAACGTGGGTCCTAATATTGAAAACAGTCTGTATAAATTGAAATCAGACTGTGAAAGAGACAAAGGAGTAAAGAGAAAATATGGAAAGCAGACAATTAAGATACATGGATCTTTAAAATGAAGGAGGCTTTTTGTCCTTTCCAGGACATTTAGTAATTTCTTAGCTCTCTGTCCTAGCATATAACTTACAGGCAAGAAGACTTGCAGATGTTAGCATTAAAAGACATTCTGACATATTTTTTCAGGAAATTAAGTAGCTGTTTCACACCTCTCCAAAAATCAATAGATATAAAAGCCCTGTAAGGATCCCACTTCTGACAGAATGACTGCTCAGGATTCCCTCTGCTCCTGAGAGACAAGGTGTAGTTTAAATTTTTTTTGTTTGATTAAATTTTAAGCTGAGAAGACAGAGTGTGTGGATATGGAGAATGTAGAAGAGGCCTGGAAAAGGTGATTGGGTGATAAGTACACCATCTATTCATCACATTGCAGTTTTGAGACATTTTTGCTTTGGTTACAAATTTTGAGGCCCTCTGGGTTTATTCTTGCTGTTTCAGCAGCCATTATCAATTGCTTGCTTTCCAGGATTTTTTCTTTTCATTCTTGTAATTTCCTGTCCACATTTTAGATTCAGTATTGGTAACAACAGTAATCTAGGTGTGAAATGGAAGTTGCAGAAAGTGGAAACTTCTCCTTTCAGTCATAAGATCACTAAGTAGGCACTGTTGCATATCTTGTATTTTATTCTTTTTGTCAGTCCATACTTTCATGTGACATACTACCAGTTAGTATTGATTTTCAGTGTGTTGTATCCCAGATGCATTGATGTGATGCACAAGAACTTCTTGTTATACTTCTTGTTATGCATGTATGTCATCCAGCCACAGTACAGGGAACAGTTCTTTATGTACAGATCAATATCATTCATTTGTCAAAGGATGATGGTATTGATGGTC
This sequence comes from Corapipo altera, assembly GCF_003945725.1. Lineage (NCBI taxonomy): Eukaryota > Metazoa > Chordata > Aves > Passeriformes > Pipridae > Corapipo > Corapipo altera. The sequence goes on along the minus strand of NW_020884922.1, from coordinate 1,632,261 downwards.
TTGATGCCATTTCAGTTACGTGTATGCACCCGCTATTTTCTCCATAGAATCTAAAACAGGGAAAGATAGGAAGAATGTTGACTTACCCAGGTTACTAATGGTAGCCAAAATTTGAGAGACTTTTATAAAGTAAGCAAATGTTTATAGCATGATTTAAGTGAGAGATTATTACAATGTTGTATAAGATATTACAAAAATTTTTATTAGTGTTGGCTCTCACTCTTTTCTGAGTCTTGTTTCATGTTGGAAATTTTTAAGGTCTATGTGAGAAATGATGAAAATATGACTAAGTCAATCTATCAGTAATTTACATTTGTGACACAGGCTGCAAAAATAAAGCTTCTTGGCATCTGTACGGTTTCAGATAGTTTATTCAAGATTTACATAGATATCTAATACCTAGGAATAAATATCAACAAGTCTATGAGATGGAAAAAACTTTCCAAAATTAGTTCTTGGATTTTATTTGAAAGGCTGACACTACATGAATCACCTGTTTTGCAGCAACAGATCTCATTCTCACATCCAGATGTTTTCTCATAACCTTTATTATGTTTTCAAACAAACATGTAAGATTTCTGGAAATGCAAATTAGGCCTAACAATTTAGTGTACTGAAAAGACGTTCTCTTTGCAACAGAACGCAGCTGCTGATTTTAATTCTGGGCACAAATTACCTGGAAAACCTGAGTCATTTTAGGCTATTTTCTCTTCGTACATTCACATTCTCTCATGTTTCACACAGTTCCTTTTTCAAAAAGAAACAAATCTGTGTGAAAAGGGAGAAATAATGGTATTTCATAGGATAGTGTATTTCAGATGCAGAAATTCAGATACTGAGAAATGATGAGTCCTTCTTTTAGGGAAGCTGGAAAAAAAATCAAGGTAACCTAAACTTCACTAGTGGAAAACTTCTGAAAGTGGGACAGCTCCTATTAATTAGCAAGATAAAGTTCATGTTCTCATCAGCTCATGTCTGAGGCACCACAGCATCCTTTTCTAAAGCACTTGACAGTTGCAAATCTACACCATTTCTCTACAAAGTACCAACCTTCCCTTAGCATCACTCCATTAAGTTGTCTGAATTTATCCCAGTAGAGATGAAGGATTTAATTTTCACTGCTTTGCATTTCTTTCAAGCATATTACCCTTACTCTCCCTCCTTTACTGTTGCAGCAGATACATACTCATTCCTGCTCTGACAGAGATGCAAATAATCATCACAACACCAAGTTTTTCACTCTGTGTATGTTATCAACTAAGCAGTCTTTCATACATTGAGACAACATGTTTTAAACGTCTATAAAAACCCTCACTATGCTTTGTCATCTCCTTTCTATAAAATTCACTATCACCAAGATGTCTTCCAAAATGACAACAGCTGGGAGCAAGGGAACTGATACCCTTCCCTGTCTGATGGATCACTGTCATGTGATTATGTCCTTGGGCTCCCCATCCATCAGTCATATCTGCATGTTGTTACCTTAGGATGTAATTAGGTGCAACCATTTTTCATGTAGCAAAGCTGATGTACAAAACACGTGCTAACTGTTACATCTGGGGAAAGCATAAAGCCAAGTGACACCTTTATGTTGTATATCTTTCGGGTAGGGATCATCTTTTTGTTCTGGATTTGTATAGTGTCTTGTAAAACACTACTTCAGTTCCTGATTTCAGCTTTTAGTTTTGCTGCAATGCAAGTAGTTTTGGTAGCAAAATTCTTTCTATGAGATCCAGTCCATGGACTGGAGTAATGTAAATCCAGTTTACATTACTTGGATGGCCTTTAAAACCATTTGAGATAAAAGTAATGGGCATTGGCTCATGGAGAATGACATCTTCTAATCTTTTTCAGCTCAAGGGCTTTCTAGCAGCAGACTGTGTGAACTGGCAAGAGGACTAAAAGCCTTCCTGTTCACTACCATTCTCAGAATTGTACACTAGATAAAGAGAGGGATATAGCGACCACAGAGAAATACAGCCAAAAGAAATGCAGTGCGCAAAGTAGGTGAACCCAAGTCTGAATAGAGCGGAAGTTTAAACTAAAACATCCTGGAATCTTCAGGGACCTGGGAGCACCTCCTGTAGGTCTGTCTTTGTCCAGGTGCAATAAGAAATGAAGCTCTTCTATCCAGACACCAAGACAAAATAAGAACGGACAGCAAATGTATAATTTTTCCCAGCTAAGCAAATTTATGATGGACTGTTTCACTCTCACTTTACAAAGATGAAAGAACAGAGTAGTACAATCCTCTTAGCGGGGTTGTAACAGCCACGCAGCCCCTGATCGTCTTGCTCTCTGGGGACGTGCTACCTTTTGTACTCTTTCATAGATGATTAGCACTAAAACCACTAAAACATTGCCATCTCCAATTGAGTGAGAAACCAGGACCATATCACAGTAGTTCCTTGCTTCTGAATCAGTGGTCAATCCGTTCTAGGAAGACAAAAATACAGAATAAATATTGTTGTTATTCTACATAGTAGTATTGTTTCAATCTGTTGGCCGTATGGTCTGTGAGATAGTGCACTGGGTAACATTGTAAAGGCTCCTTTCAGAACCTGGAAAGTTAGAACATATATTATTTTAATGAAAACATAGATGTGGAGGCTACAACAAAATCCACAGGAAGATCCTAAATCCTCCAACACTTTGGATTTTTCATCAGCCTGGATTTGGATTGACCCTAATAATGTGTATACTTAGTGCTTAGAATCACATGTATAAGGTCCATAAAAAATACAATTTACCAGCTGTGCAAGTATTTTTCTAATGACTCAGACTCTCTGCTTTTTTGTTATTGTACAAAAACGTGATGCTTTTAAACTGAGTAGCATAAATTACTTTGTTGCTTCTCTGCTGCAATATAATGTAACCTTTCCCTGTGGTTATACATTTTAAAAGGGAGATAGAGAGAGTTCTGTGTATCCAGTGTACCTCCTGGAGTTCCACTGTTCTCTACGGGTAGAGTGGTTTTTTGGCCCTTTTCCTATCATTTACTTCCTAATCATCGAAGATATAAAATGCTTCTGTTAGCTGTTTGCATCATGGGAGGCATGGGAGACCTCCGCTTCCAATTGTCTTTCTCCATTTGAAGGGATACCTTCAATTCATAAACACTTCATTGCTATGAAAAAAAAAATAGTGTTGCTGTCACAAAACATACATTTGCAGACTGTTACCATAAAATAAGTTACCTTAATGGTAATTTACATAAATCTCCTGTGAGACAAAACCTGGTCAAGAATACCTGCATCTGAGACAGTTTCTCTACAGGGAAGAATGTGGATGAATGAAAAATTTGTTTCCAAGCATGGAAGATAGCAATTTTGTTTTCTCATCATCAAGAGCTTCACTGAGATAAATAGGATCAAGACATGACAGAGCCCTGCATGTAGTGATTCTTGGCAGAATTAAGTCAAAAGTATTGCATTACAAAATCATTAAACATTAGCTTTTTTTTCAAGTTTTGGCACAAAGATTGCACCGTGCCATCAATCATTAAAAGGTATGTAGAGAGTATAGCAAATGTCTCAATCAAAAGCAAAGTAAAAGATTCCTTTCCATGACATGTTATTTACAGGGGCAAAATTAAGATAAAAGTACAATAAATCCAAACCTTAAACTGGAAGATATATCTTGTGGTTTTCCGTGTAGGACCCATAACTTACTAAGTGTCCTTCTAGTCATGAAGCAACCGTCCCTTTAGTGGGACTTTAGTGTGAGTGAATCCATTCGCAAAAGGGCTATAGGATCATATTTTATGCTCACTTAAATGTATGGCTAAAGTGTCATAAGGAGATTTGACTGTGGCTTAGCAGGTATCCAGTACACAAAAGACAATCCTAAGGGCTAATTACTGCCAATACAATGTTTATTTCAAGAGGCAAGTTAATGTTGTTTATAATGTACCACATATTGTGCTGTAACAGCCCATCTTCCAGAATAATTTAACTTTTCCTGAGGTTCAGCTTATTGCTGTGTACATCTGTCCCTCTTTCAGGATGTTAGAAGAAACTAAGAACGTAATTGCAAGAGTTTTAAATGAAACATGAAAAAGTGGATGTAGTTTCTTATATTAAAAAACAAATATATTTTTTTCTATAAAATGCTACAAAAATATTAATAAGTAATGCAAAAATGTAAGCGTACAAACATAATTTTGAAATCATAAACAAAATTCATTTGTCCTTTGGTCATTCTTAAAAGATTTTCCATTATTCTAGAGAATTATATTTGAAAATGGTTCTTTCCTTAAATATTGCAATGCAAAAGCATTTGTATTTTTTTAATTGCTTGCACTTCTATTTAACTGAAGTACAGTGTACATGCTTGGAAACCTAGCTTTCAATAGCAGCAAAGTATGTACATAATTAGTAATAGGGCCTTCAATCATTCTCCCTCTCATGTTCCACTGTTTTCCCGTATTCCAGCACAGTTATGTGCCCTTTAAGCTATTTTTATCAAGTGTGACAACTTTGAACTTGTTCCAAGACTATATTGCCTTAGATGTGACCTTCTGGTGTGGAAGTTAAATGTTCTCTGAAAATCTCGCATATAACATGTACTTCTCTATATTTACTCTTAATGTAATATCTTCAAAGAATACCAAAAAGTCAGTGAAACATGAACTTTTTCTATAACAGCCTTAGAGTCTGATCCTTTATACATGACTTCAGTAGGATTTACACATGTGTAAGGGCTGTGGACCATGTGTGCAAATATGGACACATGTTGTATCATATTAAGGTTCAATAATAAGGCTGGCCAGGAAACAAGGATTCTGTTTCGTGAAAAATTCTGAGGTTTTGGCATTTGGTTTCATTCTGATGCAGGGTGAAATCAAGACTTTTCAGCATGTTTTGAAAGCAAGAGAGTCCACAAAGGAGACGGATGACAGATGCATAACTGGGGCTAAGTAGCTACCTGTCGTGGTGAATCCCCATTTCAGACACTGCTTCAAATCTGACAGCAAATCTGATTTAAACCTGGATGCGGCCTGGGTGAGATGAATTTCCTTGCTACCACATTATTTGTTGTCCATAAGCAAGTGAAGCCCTTCCTCCTCAGTTTGAGTGAAATTCCAGTCTGATGTTAAGGTGGGCAACTCCGGTCCTCTCTCAGCAGGACAAGCAGCACTGCTAGCTAAGGTTTTTACCTGTGTGACATCATCTAACTGTGGGCTCTACTGCATGCCAGAGAACCCACGTGGTGTGTTTGATCACAAGGCAGGTGACAGACTATGGTTCTCTACCCTGCTGCCCCTCAGGACTCTCTAAACTTGTGCCCAGTAGTTGTTCCCCGAGCAGCCACAATCTCCTCCACAGGCAGCAGTCACAAAGCAGAGTTTGGGGACAAATGGTGTGAAGATTTTAGATCTCAGGTTTTATAGCATGCCACAAGAATTCCCTGTCACTGGAGTTGTTTGTGTGTTACAGCTACAAAATCTTTGTCCAAGATGTACCTTTCTGGAGTATCAGCTTTTCTCTGGGTTAACAAGGAATCGGATATCCAAGGGAATAAATTATTCAGTTTGATGAATGGTGTTTGGTCAGAAAAGAAATGCTGAATGATTACAAACACTATCAGCTCTGATTTTTTTCACTGGCCTCAAATGAAAGTAAGCGCTATTTGATTTGTTCCTTTGAAAAAAGACAATGTTGCTAAAAAGATTTTGAGATACATATGCCTGTGAGATATATCTGTGTCACATAATCCACAAATTGTTTTCTGTACCTGGAGCATTTTGTGTCCTACAAATATGGTCTTAGCAATGTGCTGATTTCTTCTGCAATAATGTGGTAGGCAATGACAGTAAAACAATTCTCACACAAATTACGTTTCCATTTGTATTATACTATAAAAATTAACTTTTCCAGGTTAGATATAAGCTCTAGCAAATATTAGCTGATAATTTAATTTAACTGAATATGTATTTGAATACTGATTTCGTACAATAAAACCTCAAAAGAAATTCAAAAAAACTTGAGTGAAATTTTTATGGACAAATGGAATATAGCTTTGCCTGTGGGTTGAAAAATACTTGGAAATATTAATGGATGCCTGTTTTGTTCAGCTGCTTAACTGTCTGCAAGCACTGAACTGTGAAAACAGTAGGAAACAGTTAAAAATGAGTAAAGAAAAATTTCTAGAAGAGGAAATAGAAATTGACTGCTACTGCTTGTTTTAAATTTGAATAGTTAGAAAATTGATGAACAGGAAAAAAAAATCTAAATTTTCTCTGAGTTTGTTTCCAAGGCAGTTGTCTAAATTTAGTCTCCATGTTTGAAAAAACTCACAGACCCTATTTAAAATAAAAAAGTATTTCCTTACTTCATCATTTGTTGTTGGCATGACCCTAGACAAGTTTCTGGTACGTTTTGCCTAAGGGCCAAAGTAATAATTCCATTCTGAATGTTAAATACTATCCAGCAATCTGTCCTAGATCTTGACATAAGAATTGCCAAAGTAGACTTTTCTTCTGTTCTTTTTTATTAAAACAGTATTTCAAAGGTTTATTTAAAAGGAAAAAAAAAAGAGGCAGGGAATTGGAGCTGCTCTTTTTGAAGACCAGATGATGGTTCAGTTTTAACATTTATGTGGTAGCACCAGAGAGGCATGACCTAGTCCAGCAGAGGCAGCTTAACAGATGATATGAAGTGTAGATGCTGAAGCTATGCTTCAGAGTGCCTGGTAAGTATTATAAGTATTATAAGATTATTCCTACTTTGTAGATGTGGAAGCAAATCAGAAAGATCATAACTAGATTTTGACCAGGACTCTGTGTTAGAGACAGGACTAGAATTCAAGAGTCAATTGCTATTGAGTTGAATTCATTAACCCAAACTGCTCGGCATGCTGCTGCATACCTGCAACTCTTGTGGCTGGTGGTCACACCAGTGCCCACCCAGCTCTGAATGCAGTGTGTTTTGGCTCTCTGAACCAACTCGCTCTGTTACAAACTGTGGGCACTTGCTCACATAGTTATGCTCTAACAGGCCTCAGTCAAAGTGAGGAATTAATTCTTTCCACAGAAATTCTCAGATTGAGCAGTTTCACCAAGGATATATTTTAGCATTGTATTTCCCCGCTATCTGTGCATTCAGATAAGGTGAACCAGCAAGACTTCCTGCAATAATGCCCAGCTGATTATGTATAGATCTCTCCAACATGAAACTTTGGTTGCCCAGTGTTCCAGAGCTGGGAATGGCTGTGTGAGGGAGCATGACTGACCTGTCCTTGTGGGGAAGAAAATAGGGGCACTAATGCACAGTCATATCAGTAAAACAGTAGAAATACTATTTGAACAAAGAAACCTGTGAATGTGCATGGACTGAAAAAGCTTTTGTCTGAAAGGCAGAAGTGCATCAATCTTCATGTCTTATCAGTCCACTAAGACATTGAGCAGCAGGGATTTTACAGTCGTATCAAAACAAGTAAGCAGAATGTTTTAAGGCCCTTTCTTTTTGAAAAGAGGACCTAAATTTGTCTTTACTTTGATCTTGGTGTGTAGAGGCAAATGCCAACCAGTAGAGGGAGCGCATGTCAACTGGAAGTCTATTGCCAGAGCTCTACTGACTCAACTAATTACTCTGCTGACAAATACAGCCATGTTGGCAAAATAAATAAAGAAGATAAATCCAGGCTTGCCTTCTGGAAAAGGTCAAAGATGATCAGAAAGGAACTGATACTTACATACACAACGGACCTGCCCTAGCGGAAGTATTTCCACATTTAAGAATGGCTGGATTTGAGACAGAAATGTGTCAGTTGTGCTCTCATGTACATCTCTCAACTCATGAGATCAACAGCAGACTCCTTGCCGTGCCTCTCCTACCTGCAGCTTGCATAGGAATCACTTATGTATGTAGTACAAGTCATTTCTTCCTGTAAAGAGGCCATGACCGTTAAATATTTTTCTCTTTTACTCCCTTCTTTTGCCCTCTTTTGGTATTGCTTTTTCTTATTTCTCCTGCTGCTCTGTTTGCCAACTGTCCTTCTACCCTCTGTTCCTCAGGCACTAGATTACAAAGCAGATTGGAAGCTGTAGCGGTCTGGCTGCCGGCGGCACCCCTGCGGCTCTTGGGTCGCTCACCCTGCTCGCAGAGCAAGTACCAAGTGACTCCAGCCGTAGCTGGCTGCAGCTGGATCTGTTGGCAGGAGCCCTCAGCTCTGGGAGAAGTAAGGTTTCCCTGCCACAGGACTCTTTCTGCCATCTTTTCCTGCTCCCTCTGACACTGGACCACAGCTCCAAATAGTTGTCTTGGCATGAAGGCTGCACAGCCATTGCCATAGGGTGACTCACAGGGGTTGTACATGGGTAGCTGGGAAGCACTGATTGATCCAAGAGGGACTTGCTGTTCTTCCTTAAGTTTAGCACTCATGTGGGATTCTTTTCCTCCCTTTTTAGCTTTGTCACCCTGTCCTTATTTTATGTAGTTCTCTCTTTTCCCACCCCCCACCCCTTGGCTTATTATGCTGTTTATCTGTCCCCATTGACTCTTATTTTCATTCTTCTCCATCGCATTTTTTACCCTCTACTCCCTATTTTCTATTGTTCTTTTTATTCGCATTGTCCCCCCCCTTTTCCTTCTTCCTTGTTTTTGTCTCTGCCTCTTCAGTACTAATCCCATCTCCAAAGTGATATCTCACATCTTCATTGTACCAGAAAATAGTCCTGTTTGCAAACTCACATCTATTTTTCTTTCTTCTGCTGGACATGACACTTAAAACATCTTTGCTTCCTTGAAGGGCTCTGATAAACATTGCAAATATTTTTTTTAAATGGTTAAAGTGAAACAAGTGTTTGAGAAATATTGATCCAACGAATTATTTCCTCAATAATGTTTAATAGATTTGCTTCTCATCAAATAGTCATTGAATTATGTTGTAGTATATTGCAGTCTTAACGGCAATCAATTAACATATAAACAATACATTTAGAATCATTAAAATTAAATTGCAAAACTTATTTGAAATTACAGTTTTCCTGATCATATGTGTAAGTTATATGCCTGTACACAGAAACTAAGATGGTAGGCATAAGTATTCATTATTTTCTTTTTTAAAATCCGTCCTAGAGTGTGACTTTTTGCAAACAATAATTAAAATTATATAATTTTGCAAATTATTATTTTTAGTTCATTACTGAACCAAAACCAGAAAGCTTTTGCCTTTCCATATTATTAAGACCAACAGAAGAGGTATAAGTGATAGTTTTATTTACTTACTATAATGGGACAAGAGACCATTAGGCTTTACATAGTATGAAGTAACTAATATTCTTTTCCATCCTTTTCTTTCTTTCTGAGACACTGTGTGCTTGATCTTTTTAAACAACACTAGGTCAAGTCAGTTATCTAAGGAATAGTTTGCTAGAGAAAACAAAAAAACATTGGTGTCTGACAGTCTTCAAATGCACTTTGTACCTTGTTTTTTTAGTGTCAGCTATTGACAGATCTAGTTGGGCAGATTTCTGGTCCTATCAGCAACAACAATTCAATCTTCTATAGTACTTTTCACATCACAGCACATCGCAAATAGCATTATCATCCCTCTGTTGATAGCACAGGAGGTTGGGGTGGGGATAACTGACAGGTTATAGGTAAGGGAAAAATTTGACTGGAAGAAATAAATTTCCATCAGGAAACAAATATAAAGTTACATCTTTCAGTGACATTTCTCCACCACCAGAGAAATGTTACTTGAAGAACTTTTCAAATCTTGCTGAAATTCTCCATCCTATGATCTGACTTTAGATATAGTTGCAAAAATAGTGAAATTAGGGTAACTGACACTTAACTTCTACTGACACTGTTTTGGCTTAGTCAGGTCTTTCCTTCCCCCCCTCCCTTCTTTTTCTTTTCTAAAATACAAGTTCAGTCTCTGAGGAAACATTCCCTCTCTACCACACAAGTGGTAAATAAAATCTACAAATAAATTCTATTTCCCCAAATGTATTGGATACAAAAAAATGTATTCATTAGTGTGAGATATAAAAATGTAGACTCACACTTCTGAAATCTATGGCTGTTCCTTTCACACTTGTGCCAAAGGCAAACAAACATAATTCTCCCTGGCAGCTGGACGACATTCCAAACAGCCACCACATTAATTCACTCACCTCCATCAGCCTCCGCCTGCAACCTGCACAGCTTGCTGCCAGGAAGCCTGGCAATAAATTCCAACTCTAAATACCAAACAAGGTAGAAAATACCATACAATGCATTATTCCAAATGACAAAATGTGCTTGCTCAATAGGGACACTGAGCAAGGGGCTCTTCTACTGCCTTTTGGAGTTCCCCTTATTGCCCCGGTGGAGGTTGGCAGTTGTCGCAGAAAATATAGGTTTGCACTGGCAGATTAAGTCTGGATTCATTACTTAATATTTGAGTCATTTTGCTAATGCAGTCTATAGCTAGATATTTGATTAAAACTAAGATTTTTTATGTTGATGATTTGCAAACTAGTGGTAACACCTGATATGATTATGAGGGATCAAGCCTGGAATTTCTGTGTATTCAACTGCTTATGGATGAGGGCATTGTGGACATCATGTTGCAGCTCTGCAACATCTCTTGGTGCAAGGCTTCCTATTTTCTCTGCAACAAAATGTATATGAAAATGTAGGTAAGTACCGAATAATAACACCATCTATCATTATAGATGATCTTTATTTACTTTATAGATATGTTAGTTTTTGGTTTGGGGTTTTTTATATATCTGTGTACGTACACAAAACTATTCCCCTTTTCTCTCAGTATTTGAGTTGTTTTTCTTTTGATTTCAAGATGAAAACCAAGAAATAAAAATAATTCTGTTCTAGGAAGAAAAGGAGTGCACCTTTCTTGCCTAAACAGCAACTGCAAACAAAATGGCCACTATCTCAGGAGACAGATAATTTCTCATCAAGTTAAAGGTAGAGTATTTGATAAAGGCATCACAAGTTCAAAGTTTTTCAAATACAGGTTCGTTCTGTGGCTTTTTCACTTTTAATCTTTTTCAGGAAAGTTGTATATTCTGAAATTAAATTAAAACTGTGTTAATTTTGTTTTCCCTGAAATAATTTTCAGGAACTCAGCCTGAAAGAACACCCAGCAATCTTAAGTTTTCCAGCTTCTCGCATTCTTATAAGTATGAAGATCTGGGCTGGAAAACTTAAGAGAACAGCTGTGGAAAAAGGTTATGACTGGTTTGGCTTAAGATTGCACTCAGCACACAAATCAGCCATTCTGTACATTCCAGCCAAAAGTAAGTGGAGCAAATGGGATAGTAAAGGAATAAAATCATCCTCAGAAGTGTATCAGGCATTTGGAGTCTCAGAAAAATTTTACTTTGTGTTTTGAGCAAAGTTGCTGACAATAATTTCATGCAAACTGCTTCCACCCATGTTAGTTTTACTAACTTAGTGTTAGTTCACTGCCTTTAGGGATGGTAAAAAGCTCCCTCTGTTTGATTAGTCTTCTATCTTGACTTGTTATTCCTAGAGTTTTGCAAAGCTGATAGAAATACAGAAGTTCACATAGAACTTGGGTTCACACAGAACTTGGATTAACACAGTATTTGGATTTCAGCCAAACCTGAGATAAAATTAGCTTCTGTATCATCAAAAGTAGCTCATTTTTGAACAATAGGATAAGTGGTACTTTAAAATGCATTTTACACTTTAGAGAAGTGTTACAGTCAGGAAAATTTTATACCCTGTAGATCTATACATTTTTCATGTATTCTTTGAGTGAACAGCTACTCCTCACTACACTAATTACTTATTTTCACAACTTCTTTTTCTAAGGATAGAGAGGTCATTCATATGATCTCCACTTTTCTTGTTCTTTTTGAAGTTGCATTATGATCTCCACCTCTAGGCTGTTTACTGTGTCAAGTGGCTGTGGTTTCTATAGAATTAGAGCTACAGTGAGCTTTCTAATAGAAATTGAATTCAACCCTATTTGCTTCTACTGCCCAATTGTAATTGTACTACATTTCCTGCCACTGGATGGAGTTTTGTTTTTAGGTTACAAACTCTGCAAATGTCTCTTTTTTTTTTTTTTTTTTTTTTTTTTGTTTGTTTGTTTGTTTGTTTGTTTGTTTGTTTGACAGCACAGTTGAAAACTTTCCCTGCATAAATTTGATTTAGTCCACTCTCCACTAGGGCTAATGCTTTACAGTTACATGCTTTTCTACTTTATGGTTTTCTTCATCTCAGAATAATTTAAACTATTTTGTGGGCTTCCTAAAGTACCAGTGTAGGGTAAGGAGCTATAGGGTCAACAGGTCTTGCTATAATGGCTAACTAGACAAGGACTAAGTGCTTCAGTCCTTTCACATTTAGTACTCCTGTTGACCTCGACAAACCGTAGGGAGATGGTTTAAAATGTCTTCACCTCAGAAAGGGCATTTGCTGGGCAAAGAGAGCTGAAGACAAAATTGACTAATCTGCCCTTCCAAGTCTTCAAGTGTCTCAGGTTTTTTTCATACCAGCTGCTGAGCTTTAAGTAACTTTGCTTTCAGGATATTTTTAAAGTTAATTTTTCTTTAAAGAAATGACACCATTGTGCTGTATTTTTGTTCTACCATCTCAGTGGAGATCTACAACCTGAATTCCAGAATAAGAGCTGCTTTTGGTTTGGGGGATGGTAGTGCTCAGTTTTGAAAAGTCTCAAGATTTTATCTTGAGTTTCAATATTTGCTTCTTCCTTTATAACTGCCATTCTTGGACGTGAATGAACTCATGACCGTTTTAAGCTGCTTTTTCTTTGCGTGCACTTCTACCCCTCACATTTGTAACATCTGAAAATACAAACTCACAGATTTGATAAAAGATTAGAAGTTTAAAAATTCCATTTTATTTTTTCTGGAACTTAAGATTTTTCAGACAGTCTCATTATTTTTGACACCTGTAGGATGCCAGTTTTGGGGCTAACAAAACAATATGTTTCAACATGATTTGAAAACAAGGGACTTAGAGCCTTAAAGAACAGCTGACAAAAAAAAGACACAAAAGAAAAAAAAGGGGAAAAAAAATGAAAAAAAAGAAAACACATGCACAACCCCCCCCAAAAAGACACTTTTAAAAAATGTCTTTGTAACTCAGTTATTCTTTACCAGGGCAAAAATTAAGATCCTTATTTTTCATTTTTTATGACTTTCATGTCATATTGCTGAGTTTACACATCAAAAAAATTTTTTTTTCCATCTGCCAACCTGAGATTTGAAATTAAAAAATATTCATTGTGCCTCATAGGTCATCGCTGGTAATAAAGATTCCACAGAGGAAATTAGCTGACAATTTGGTTGATGATGTACAAAACAAAATAGAAGCCAGCTCGCCCTTGCAGAGCTCCCTGGATCTGCAGTGCTAACAAAAGTAAAAACAGGCTTTTGGTCAGAAAAGTAAGCAGCTCTAATTCCAGGGTATGCGGGGAACAGCTCTGCTGAGTAAGAGTGTGTTCTTTAACATTGCTGCCTATAATTCTGCTTTAAGCCCCCAGTGCTCAGCACTGGGGCAGCTGAATTGTGTTCCAGCAGCAGCAGCTGCACCACCAGCCCCAGTGTCATCAGGCTCTTCTCTGCTGGAGGGAAAGTGAAAAAGAGAGATACCGTGTTTTGGGTGGTAAGGTCCTTCAAATCAAAATGCCAGCAGGCACAATTCTGCTCTGTTCGATTGGAATTAGTCACTGGAGCAAACAGGACTCAACTCTTCTGGGCTGCTGCATGACAGCTGGGATTATCTCCATTATGAGCAAGAGCTGCTGTTTTTCTTTCTTCCTGTACCTAATAAAGAAACTGCAGTCACTTAGAGAAAGAAGTGTTCTTCAACTCAGGATTATTTTTCTTAAATAGTCTTCAATAAAATTTCATCTGTGTCAAAGAATCTTCGGAGATTTGAAAATGGTTGTGGCTCTGTCCACAGATGAGGGAGAACAAGGCATGAACCAGGACTACGAATTTAAGTTTGTTCACAGTCTGTTCCTTGGGAAGAGCAACTACATGCATGAGCAGTTTACAACCCCTTAGAAGGTTAAAATTTTGCCTGTGGCAAGGATTACTTTAGTGAAAATGCATTAATAACATGGGTTTGTCTGCAATGATATAGTCAGGTGTCTGACTCAGTATTATTACCAAGAATAATTAACTCAGCAACGGGGAAAACACACATGTACACAAATGAGGTGCTGATGTTCATGAGATAAATCTCATTTATCATCAACTGTCTCACCTGCCTTCTACCCTGCATGCCATCCTGGCCTCTAAGACTAATGTGAAACAGCCTGAAACATGTTAAGGACCAAACAACCAGAAATATGTATTTCTAGATAAAGGTTTTCTTTCCTCTTCAGAGGTGAAAAAAACATAGGTCTTGGACAAAGTGGTATTTAGTGTTGCATCTGGGATAGATTCAATGGGGGGAACAGTGCAAGAGAGGGAGAGCATTAGAGATAGCAGGCTGCAAAAATATGGTATTATGAAACATGGAGCAGTTATTTTGGGGTCATTTTAGAGGATTCCTAAATCATAAAGTGTTCTCTATTAAGGCACCTAATTTGACTCATGTAAAATCAGTAGCCTGATTTAGTGAAAATGCATTCAGAATAAAATAATATGTAGTGTTCAGATGCAGGGCTTCAGGACTATTGCAGCCCCCAGCCTTTTGGAACTAGTTTCATTTGTACATCCAGTAAAAAATCACAGATGTCTGTCATTGAAAGAAATTAACTTTATGGAGTTTGTTTCTTCCCACAAAAGTAGACAACCATATCATTCCTTTTGGGCATTTGCCAAATCCTTTGGGATAATCGGATAGAGATGCCTTGGAGTTGTGAAGGGTTGTAGTTCTGCTGTTAACCTACAGTAGCTCTGTTTTATTTTTTTACTGCTGTGAATCTTGCTTGAGGAATGCCTGCTCTGTGGATTTTATTTTCTCCTTCCTGACAGGATTCTGTATACCATTCCATACTGTGTTGGCTTGCAATGCAGTGGAGCCATATGAAGTGACGTTACTGACTGCAGGAAGATCCCTGGAGAGATCAGCACATATTGCCCTCAAGTATCTTCTGAAGCAGCAGGAGACATTCTCATTGCAACAGGCAAGAAGAGACAGTGGTGTGGTGTAGTGCTTCTTATCAAGTAGGCTGAAAAAGAGGAACCTCTCTCCTTTCAACAGAGGCAAGGGAAACCTTTGCTTCACTTCTGAAAATATTTATGGAGGGAAATAAAAGGACTAACTCCAGTAACATCTCCTGTTACAGAGCTACAGCCCTGAGACAGGCAACACTCTTTTGATGTCAAATGACAACACTGGGAATTTTGCTGAGGAAAAGCTACAGAATTTGGCCCATTTAAAGTGACTAGATTATCTTTCAATTTTCTTTTCCAAGCCAAATTCTTTTTTCTTGTTAACATTCATGCAAATCCATAGAGGAAGTGAGATTAATTCATTACTCCCTAGGTTTACACTGCTGTAAAACTTTAGTTTTCTAAATTCCGTGACTCGGTTTTTAGGGCCTTATTTTGTTATCATTTTAGCAAACATTCTGAATCCCTGGGAAGTTCATCACCTGGCAGATTTTTTCTGGGGAGTTTAATACAGTAAAGGAATCAAAAACCACTTAAGTGGTTTTACTTGAGACTACAAATATTGTGGAGGCACAAGTTTTACCAAGTGGTTAGCTGGAGGCCAAATTCTGCAAATCCTAAAATCACGAGAGTATTCCTTTCACTTGAAAAAGCTCACAGTTTGAAGGACTGCTCATTTGAATAGGGATCTCCAGGACCTGGTCTTTTCTGAGAAGGCTGAATCATGGCTTTGCTGCATGTAGTTAACCTGGATTTTGTTTAAAGAGATGCATCAGGAAAGTGGAAACAGATTTTTCTTAACTAAGTGCTTACAGTTGAATTTAAAAATGCTGCCCTTATCATAGGTTAAACTGTCCCCTGCCTCCCTTATAAACATTTTAAACTATCTACATTATATACTGTAAATAGGAGGTACAAGGAATGAGGGCACAATCTAAGTACAAGAAAATGTAAAATGAAAAGGCAGTTTTGTGGTCCCTATTAAAATGTATTTAAAGCCCATGCATCTGCTAGTGTTTAACCAACAAAAAGTATGGTTTCACACCAAAAGAACAATCTGTTCTGTGAATTAATGCATTATAAGGCCTTAGCAACAATGGTGAGCACTTACACACATGAGAAAGTCAATGGCTGTGTGCATATTAATGCAGATAATGCTTCAAAACTGGAGTAAAAAGTATATAGAATAACTGAACATGGTTCTGGTAAGAAGTTGATCAAAAAAAGCCAAAATACCTGAATGACTGTGGTAAAATAGAGATGTGTACACATAGAAGTGGCATTCAAAGGACTAAGCCAAATTTCTAATTTCCATAGCATTCCTTTCTGTCCTGTTGGACAGAAATAAAAAACCTGGCAGCTTAGACTTATCTCCATTGCTTACTTTCTCAAAGGTCTTGACTTGTTTTCTGCATGGAGAGAGCTAGAACTTTTTCCTGGGTGAGTGTAGCTAGAAATGTTTATATACACATCACTGAACTATTGTGCCTCCTGTCCACTCTCTCTCAATGTCAATATACCCTACCTAACATAAGAGAAATGCAGCAACCTAATTAGCTACAGAGATGTAACTGTGTGTTAATAAAAGGCCTAAGAAAAACAAAAATATGTCCTCCAACAGGAGTGCCTGTATAAACATTTGTTCCCAACCCCTCAGGCTTTACATAAAAATATAGTACATCTCTTCCCTAACAATGCATATAAATAAATGGACACAAACCTCAGTCAATTTTTGCTCTATAAAAAAAATTATTCACTGGCTTATTATTCTGCTTTTCTTCTACTAATTTTTTTTCTATTTTCCTCTATTTTGCCCTACAGTTTCCTTTAGTTTCTTCCCACCATTCTAGATTTCTTGCACAAATTTTGTTACATTTTCATTTCCCTACTAATTTTCTAATTTTCAATTCTATTTTTACTCTATTTTCAGTTGCACATCACTTCATTTCCTCTACCTATCAAGATTTTATTCTATATTCTGCTTTTCTTTTGTTCCACTTTTTGTAGTCTCTCTCCTGACTACCCTTTCTTTGTTTCATTCACCTCCACATCCTTCTTCTGCCTGGCTCTTTACTCCATTTTTTTAGCTTGTGCTCCCTTTCCCTGCATCCTTTATGTTTACATCCTACCTGTACTTGGACATCCTTACTGAATAGTATGGAACTATCTCAGGCAAGTCCAGGAGTGAAGATATTCATTTCATATTTCCCTGTAACTGATATGAAGATAATCAACTGCTCAAGGAATAGCTGAGAATTTCCCTTAACATGGCAAAATCTGTGAAACTTTTAGGAGATGGGATTCTTTTTTTGAAAGTAAATGGGGCTAGTAACAGTGATGCACAAGTAGAGCTAGAAAGAGCTTTTCAAGGGAACTTGTCAAGGTAATGAAGAAAAAAGTTGTCCAAACTAAAAAAAACAAAACCAAAAAATCCTCAAACAAACAAAAAAACTGAACTAAAATCATAAGAGAGGTAGCAAACAGCTGCAACTGTGTAGTGCATTTTACATTAAAAGAGCAATAACCCCAAACAAAAAGTCCTCACCCTGGAAAACTCCCAGCTTACCAAAAACAATTTTAAAAATTGGCTTTATGTTGTTTGCATTTCTTCAATCTCTTCACACCGTTTCTTTCCTTGTAAATTTCCTATTTTTTTGTATTTTGAGATTTTTCCTCTTACAATGTGCAATAGTTGGTTTCCTCTACTTTTTTCCTCTCCCTTTAGTGTACTTTCCCTCTTTGTCTCTCTGGATCACTCCTATAGCTCCTTCTCCCTGTGTTCCTTACTCTGACTCTTCATGTATTCTCTTTGTACTAATATTTTAACCCAGGAGTTTCATCATACTTTCAGCACTATAGAGGTCTTCTATGATGGCTTCTTCCCTTGCCACAAATTATACATTCATGCTCTACCGGCTTAGCCACAAAACCCGACTCTCTTTCACTTACATGAGCTCTTGTTCTCTCCTATGCACACACATTGCACCAGCACTTCAAAACTAAACCAAATATGTCGATACACAATGATTTTCCCAATACTTGTTTGTCATGCAGGCTCAAACCCTGCTTTACAGACTCTATGCTAGACCCAATTTATGTGGAAATACAATCTCCTACTGTTTAATTTCTCTTCAGCACATGTAACCCACTTTCGTCTAGATAATTTTTCCACATGTGCACAGAACCTCCTTCTCATGTCCTTTTCTACTTTCCTATTAGATCCATCCCCAGAAGACTTTTAAACAAAGATGTTCAGATTTTGAGTTATAACGTATCAGCTAGACTGAAAGTAGTTGAGTGAGTGTTGTGGGGGACAGGTTTGCTCCTCTAGTTTGGAAAAACTCTCCAGATTTTCTCAGGAGAGGGGGATTTGTTTTTTTATTCCTGAAAGGAGCAAAGATATTCTTGAAAAGTAGGGTTTTGGTAGCATCTTGCTGAATAACTGGGCTCGACCAGTATCCTTACTTGATCTTAGGAGGAAGCTCATTTGACTTTTCAAAGGGTAGTACTTACAGTATGCTTTTATCACACTTGGTTTTAGGCTTTTGTTCCCAACCTCAGGCATGTCAGAGAAGAAATTACAAACTAAGGTAAGAGTGGTTTCATGACAGAAGTTAGGTTCCTCAAAGCAGTGCAAGAAAGGACAACCATAACCGTTGATTCTTGTGAGAATGGCTAAGCTGTAAATACTACAGCTCTAGCAACTCTTCTTCAGGGATGGCTAAGTGTCACAGAAAGGCTCATGCACTCCATAAAGAGTTTGATTTTATCAGGACTTAGGGAAAATTATTTTAACTTTTCTCCAGGGAATCTCCCCTCCTCTTGCACACCCAGCTGAGGACAATATGGAGATATGACTTCCAGCCTTTGTGCTGGAGCAGTTTTTTGCAGCCTGCCTAATGTCCTGACAGTCAGCAGAGTATGGTCAGCATTGCAGCTTCATTGAGGAAAGGCAAGCACTTGGTCGCAGTCCAGTCCAGCTGGGCCCTGAGCCTGTGTGACCGATGAGCCAGAGCCCCAGTTCAGGCACACACCAGCTACCCAGTGGAGATATGGTGGAAGTGTTTCAAAGAGTGCTTTGCCAGCAGCCCTTCAGAGTTGTGGCTCTTGGCCTCTGCAATGTTCCCCTTGCCAACACCCTCTCAGCTCCCATGAGACTTTTCCCTGTTGCTTGCTGAGGTGCTTAAAAGGAGAGTATTGACTCTTATTTATCAGACCTGCTCGTTGCCCTGTGTCTTCTCTGTTCAATCCCTCCACCACGCAGCTAAACTGTGCGATCCAATCCACGCGTGCTCCCTTCAGCCCTCAAGGTGTTCTCTGGCTTCCCACTCAACCTAGCACAATCTATCTTACTCCTCAGCTTCACTGGGAAATTCTTAAAAGGAAAAAGAAACTATTCAGCTCTTCAGACTGCAGTTAGATGTGCTGGTGTGTGTGTGTTTGGTATGTCCCAGGATTTTCATACCTCAGATGAAAACTGGGGAGCTGGTTAGAATACAAGGCAGGTCTCTTCTGGATAGATTGCTGAAGTTTCTTCTTAAAGGAAATGGAGGTACAATGCAGCTGAGGAGGAAAGTCCTATGTACTGAGAGCCCAACTTAATATGGGGTTCATATGCAGTTATGTTGCTTGCTTAATTTCAGAACCTCCAAACTGTTTCCAGGGCCACCAGTTTAGAGGTAACCTTAGTTCATCATGCCAGCTAGGGAAGGTCACAATGCCCATCAGCAAGCAATGTTGAAAAGCTTACACCTTACTTGCAACCCAAGAAAGTCAGTGTTTTCTCTCTCACAAATAATTCTTGCTTTATGGTGAACTTGCCACCGGCTGCCGCAAGAGAGGAGCCCTGAAGAGGAGATACAAGGACTCCCTGAAACAACATCTCAGCCTTGGCCATATTGATCAACATAACTGGTCTACTCTGGCCTCAAATCGGGAGGCCTGGAGACATGCCATCTATAACGCTGCTGATGCTTTTGAGAATGCACACAGGATCAGTCTCGAGGAGAGAAGACAACGCAGAAAGAATCATGTCTTGCAGAATACACCACCTAAGGAGTCTTTCTGCTGTGCCTTTTGCAATTGGATATGTCTATCTCATATTGGCCTCATTAACCACCAGCGTGCTTGTAACAGACGTGGATAGAGCCTTCCTAAATCTTCGTTCGTGAAGCCCAGCCATGAATGAAGGAAGTGGGATAGACTTGGACAGCACTTCTAAGACCAGGTGCTTGTTTTACAGCCACCTATGGCTAGTCTCTGGTACCAAATGGATGAAACTATTAATTAAATATTTGTATCATTTCATAATGAAATACAACATGCTTGCAACAAACAAACGTGGGTAGTGCCCTTCCCAAATCTTCTTTCGCAAAGCCTAGCAATGAGATGAGACCAGGCACATTCTAAGCATCTTATTATTTGCATAAAATGATGTCACATTCTTTTTACAGTCACCTAATTTCTCTTATGGTAAGCAGTTTTCAGACTGATTCATCTGTATACCAGCTATGCCACAGAATAGACTCCTGTTCAATAGGTTTTGTTATGGGCTTGATACAGCTTTGGTTTAAAAGCTGCATAGTGGTGGCTTCCTCCTCTATTATGTGTGTGAAAAGGCAGGTACAAGCAATGTCACTGTAGTCTGAACTCACAGAAAGCCCCGCAAAAGTATTGTTTGATCTCATGCATCAAATAATGTCCAGGAGCTTAGGACACGTCTATATTACTGATGAAGAAATTTCTGCCTGAGCTGGCATGGTTGATAAGTGGTAGAAATGTGCCTGAACAAACAAGTTCTGCCTTACGCCATCCTGCTGCCAGGCCCTGTCTAGCTCATTTGCACAGCAGTGATCTGTGCCCTGCCAGCTTGCTGATGTGGCTCACTGTGAGCTGAGGGATCACTGCTTGGCTCAGCATGGAGACAATGCTAACGAGATCTGACTCCCAAGGAGTGCTGGCGGACAGGAGGAGGAGATGCAGAAGAGAGAAGGAAGGCTGACTGCTGTCTCGTTTTTTCCATTACATTCTCATAATCTTATTTACATATATTTTAATTACTTATATTTATACTTTTCCATAATATTTTTCTCCTTTCTCTTATTACATTACAGAAATATTTATTGTTATTTCTTCCAAGAATCTTGAATGCGTGGGAAACCCTTGGTGCAGCTACTGAAGAAGGACGCTATAGGAAGCAAACTTCAGCATAATGCTGCTGTCACAGCTATGGGGAAACTTATCCCACACCTTTAAATGTAATGACTATAACAAGTAGGCGAGTATATGATACCATTGAAACTGAATTGAGGCATTGCACTGAAGACAGAAATATTCCATAGTTTTTAAGTCAAGGCCACTCTTACCAACAGGATTAAAACATGCACTATAAAGAGTGTCTGGCAATACAGTTGTGAGCATATGTTTGAAGGCAGAAAGTCATAAACAACTTTTAACAAAAGCTTCTGACTCTGCAAAGCAATTCTATCTTGTATATAGAGAACTAATTTTTAGCCATAGCAGTCCTGCAGCATGAAAACAGTGAAAATGAGCAAGAAGTACTCTGACAGACAGAAAATTCAGCCATATCCCATTTTTAACCAGGGATTAAAAAAAAAAATGAACCTCTTCCCAGTGTATGTGTGAAGTGGATAGTTTTCCTTTTTTTTATTCCGATACAGATGGTTTCAAGGCAGGGATTTGGAAAATATCTGAAAACAAACTTCACAAGACCAAAGCTTTAAAAGTGCTTGTGTCTAGCTTTCTGATAGGGTAGCCAGACATCAGGGAAAAATTTTGCTTGCCTCTCAAAAATATTGGAACTATCAAGATGAATTGGGCACAGAAGATAGCGTATGCAAGGGCAGCTGGATGACTGAAAATAGAAACTCTTGAGAATAACTCAGAGCCATTTTGGAAGAGAATTCTGTATCTGGGGAGCCAGAGGCACAGCAGACTGGCCAAACTATATCAAGGATATGGAGGAACCTGGTGAACAGATGTGAGACATGTGGGGAAATGTGGTCCAAACAGCAAAAGAGGCTATGAAAAACTGCAGCATCCCTAGCAGGCCTTGGAGCATGGTAGGAATGGACCACTTGAAAAAATGCACGCAAGAAGTTACAATTTTGAGCTAGAAGATACTTACACACTAAGCACTTGTACATCTCTTGCAAATACAGAGTTAAAGCACTGTCACAGCTGAGTGTAAACTTAGCCCATATTGCTTTGGTTTTGAGTTGCATTGAGACTGTTTCCCAACTGAGAGACAGTAACTTAACCCCAGATTGCCTTGCAATGAGATTCTATCTCCACAGCCAGTCCTGAATAAAGAGATACATGTACCTAAATAAAGAAATACAGTAAAGATGCCTGAACAGCATCATGAGGCTGCGCACAACGTTGTATGTGTATTTCTTCATCCATAGCCCCAGCATCACTGTCACCAGTAGTAGTAATAAGATGAAGAAGAATGGTGTGGATGAAAAGATGAGAACTCACTACCACAAAAAAACTAATTTCCTTCTAAACAGGAGACTTTGTTGTAACTGGGGATCTCCCCAGGACAAACTGTGGTCTTGAAAAAATTCAGGCCATTGAAAAAGTAAATTCTTGTTGATATAATACAGCAGTGGGCAAGCATGTGTTTCTTTGAGACATTATTACAACACTGAGTGATTGGCATTGCTATGAAGGATAGTAAAACCTAGCTACACTGAGATATGAGACATTGAGAAATTACAGCCACCGGAAGGACTGATTGCAAGACAGCCTTTTGGCACCATCAGAAGATAAACACTCATTAAAGTCCTACGGAGTATATTCAAGACCCTGTACTACAGCACAGTGTGGAGCAACACATCTCCAAGCCCTGAGGAAAATATCTTAGATCCTACACACAGTTAAGAAAAGAGAAAGAGAGAGATGAGTGTGTTAAAATATGTATGATGTTAATGAATTTCAGACTTCAAGGGTGTGTAACAGAATGCTAAGCACATAAATTGGCTGTGGTATTTGCAATTAATTTTGGCATCTCAGATAAATACAGTAAATGGGACATTAATATAAAAATAGTCCCTATGGGGACATTGTCACAGGTTAATCTACTGTATAAAATATTTCTGTCTTTACCCTGTGCTGTTTGCTGATATCAGTAATATCTGTGAATTGAAGACCTATCCATGCTGCCACAGGAAACACAATGCAAGTATCAGCAGCAATACCTACGCCAGCTTTTATCTAAATATTTCATGCAACAACAGTGACTATACATAGGAACAAGTTTTAGCACAAGCTTCACTAATCTCCTGGGCATGAGTAGCTGGTTTATGTAGGGGCCTGTGCAACTCACAAATTACTGATGACATTGTCTAAAATCGTGTGAGGATGCTTACTCATTCTCCAAAATGAAGTGTAAAGTGACTTGAGGAGACACTAGTCAGAGAATTCAGCATGTAAGGCTGAAGGAATACTGCCAGGTTATTGAATTGTCTTGACTATCTCCCTACCGTTGCATAAAAAAACTGAATGATCCCATGCTTTTGCTCTCATGTAGACATGGAGAAATCTACCTCCAGGCACCCCTATGTCTCTCCATGTGCTCCTGACATACAATCTTCTAGGACTGGTGATGCTCAGGGAGGGCATGCCAGAGGACATCCCTCCCCCTGGCCCAGCTCCAGAGCACTGTGGAGTGGTAGGGAATAAGTTCTGCTGTGGATGGAACCACTCATCACTTTCTCTCCTTGATTCCCTGCTCTGGAGTGGGGCACCTGAAATTCAATCCTTTTGCTCCACTAAGCACTAAAGCTGTTGCACACAATCACATACACAGACATATATGAGTCAGGCAGTGGGCAGAATTCTTTCCTGCACTCAAGTCCAGTTTTGTTCAGCTTGTATATAATTTGCTCCTACATAAGGAAGCTAAAATCTTCTAATATATACACGGGTTTTTTTACTTCTAAATTACTCCGTACATTTCAAACTTTGACTTACACTCTGAATGCTGTTGGTCATTAACCTGCTGAATGTAACCTCTCAATGGGCACTTCATCCAAAAGGGATCCAAAGGGTACAAGAACATGTACAAAGAGCAAGGAAGATGATGTCACTGCTACACTTAGCATTGGTAGGACTCATGATGGACTACGATTTATTCCTGATGCTTACAATCCATAGAGGATGTTAAGAGATTACGCAGACTATGAAGAAGAGCCATGGGACTGATTAAACCATTAGAAAACATGTTTTATAGCAGTGGACTCTAAGAGTTTCGTCTGTTGTTTTAAAAAAGAAGAGGCTAAGAGTTGAGATGATCACAGACTGTGAGTATCTATGGCAGGAATATGATTTTGATAAATAAGAGTTAGTCAAGCAGACAAAGGCATAATAAGATTTAATTGCTGGAAGCTAAATTAAGGGAAATTCAAAACAAAAATAAGGCTCAAAAATGTAAGGGCAAGAATAGTTTTTCCTTGAAACAATTCACTAAGGGTTGCTCTGGGCTCTTCATCATTGGAAATATTTTAATTGAGATTGGCTGCATCTCTAAACTTTGTGCTCCAGTTCAAACAGGAATTAATTCAGGGAAGTCCCATGGCTTATATTATAAAAGAGGCCAAGCCAGATGATCACAGTGGTCCATTCTGACTTTATAATTTATGAGCTCTGATATAATCAGACCCTAGCACAATATAGCCATAGGCAAAAACACTTCCTATTCATCACAGATTATTCTGAGAAATGTTAACATCTTCTCATTATTTCATCAGGATAAATCAGGCATTACAATTTATTGCTGTATTAAGCTGGTAAAACATAACTGTAGTTTCATGTGTCTTTAACTCATTACCTCAAAAAACCTCAAAACATTTACTCAGCTCATCCTAACTATTCAGTGTAAAAAGCATTTAAATGTTGAGAACAATGAGTTCAGGCTTCAATACCGCTGAGTTGTCCTTCAGTAAGAACACACAAAATGTATCCTAATAAATGAGCAACCCTAAAGTAAACCCCGCATCACTATCACCTGGATGTAACTACACCTAATGTCCCCTTGATCTTTGCACAGAACTCTCATTGCGTACACAGCAAGAGCAGTAAATGGCTCTAAGGAGGTAGATACTGTTTCACAAAAAGGTTTAAGACAAACACAGGCAGCAGAGAAGTGCTGATTTAGTAACAGAATATTTTACAGCAAAGAAGGTCACAAATTGGCAGCATTAGAAGTTTTATTTTGGTTAGTTGACAAGTGCGAATAAATGCTGTACAGAACAGGTAATCAAGTGCCAGCAATATTTTTCTTTTGAAAATGTTATCTTCAATCTTCAGTAGAATATCATCAGTCAATCATAAAGCTGGCTGTTCCAGCCAAATATTTTTACCATTACACAATCCTATGTGAATATTGAGTTCACGCAGTGGAGACATAATCCTGCAAACCCTGAAGAAGATAATGTTCTCTAACTCAAAAGGAGCCCATTTCACCTTTATAGATAGGAAATGAATATTTTCAGAAAGTGATTTTTAAAACAAGCTCAATTCCTATTCCAGATAGATTGGCTTAACTATCTTTACAGAGTTGGATCTTTTGTTACAAGCAGAAAGACAGACAAACAGCTTATCTCCAGCATGTTTTTCATGCACAGTCAAGGCACTGTCTTGTGACCAGATTTGCGGAACACATTTTTTTAACTAATGTACAGTTTTTAGAAATGAGAAACTATAAACTAGAAACAGTTTTTAGTAACTGCTTGTTTTAGAAACAAGCAATGGACTTAAAGGTGACATCGAGCAGAAAACAGAAAGAAGTTTGTTGGAATACCACATAGCCAGCTGTGTCATGTTAGCCACTGATTCACAGCAGCTAAATTTACCCAAACTGTCCCAATTAGACTCTTTGTTGCTTATTTTTTTAAAGTTCATCAGGAATTAGCGTTTTTTTAAATTATAATTTTATTTTTCACAGTCACAACAAAAGAAATTTCAAAAGAACTGTGCAGTCTCATTAATCAGTTTTTCTTCAGAGCTAGATCATATTTTCAATGTTGGGAAGCAGTTGTCACATAATATTGCCACAAAACATTTACATGCTTATCATCAGTAATAGAGGCGATTGAAAAAGCAAGTGGATTGACTTAATGAGCCGACAAGTAGCAACTTGTGGGCAAAGTTTAAGTATGCTACAGAATTACCAGCAGAGCTCACAATTAATAAAGTCATCTTTGTTTATTTTTTATTTTAATCGTCCTGACTACATCTTTACAGTAACATACTCCAAATCTCATCCCACTACTGGCTGCCTATGACAATTTCCCACTGGCCTCTCCTCTAGGCATCCTCCTTCTGTTCCTGACATTGTCTCTTCTGTGTTATGTCTTTTTTATTAGGTTGAATTACTTTTTCCTCTCACTTGGATGCTTACCTAATTTATACTACTCGAATTCATCTTAAAACTACTGAAAGCAAAGTCAACATTTTGTTCTATCCTTCACAGCACACAAATTTCATGGCTTGAGGTGTACTTTCTTGTTTTTCATCCCCAAACTTGTACTTAGACAAACAAAATGGACAGGAAGCATACCACCAATAGATGTAATGCAACAATTTCTGTGCAAGAAGATTAGATCAATGGTTTTGATTTGAATATTGCCTTTTTGTAAAGGACTTGACTTTGCAATATAGCTTTTGATAGCCAAAGGTGCATGGATTGACTTGCATACACCAACAACTAACAATCACACAGTTATGCACTATCAGGAGGAAAAAGAAATCCATTGGCTTCAGAAAAGAAACGAAAGACTGTGTATTTCAATCCCAAGGAAGAAGTAGCAAAGCAAATTAAATGAAAGCAAAACCCCTGAAAAGAGCATTGCATCTCTGAGAAGATGAAAGGGGGGTGTCAGCGATATCATATGATTTATAGTAGCTTTGCAGTTGCAGGCTGTGATGTGTGAATGTGTTTTCCCAATAAGAGGAATAAGCACGCCGAGTTGATCCTTAAATAAATGTATAAAGTGCTGAAAAGCATGAGCACAGACTATGGCTTGAGAAGTGTAAATAAAGATATGAAATGACTGCTCTTGAGTGCTAGAGCCTGTGTCATAGAACAATGAGAATGAAAGTATATAGTGTTCCTAAAAGAGTTTACTGTTTAGTAAAAAAAAAAAAAGAACATACTGTCTTCAGTCCTACACTCCCTCTTTCTTTCTGCCTTTTATCATGTTGCCAAAATTGTTTGCTTTTGAAAAATAATGAAGATTTTTTTAAATAACAACCCTCCTTATACCTTAATATATTGTATCATTTCTTCAAAGTGCTCAGCAAACATTACTAAGTCTTCCTAACAACATGGCTCTAAAATATTACTATGAGATTGGGAAACTGAACCCTGGAGATGAAATGACTCAGCTGTGGTCTCATATTTAAAGCTTCTAAGTGACACTGCTGTACAAATAATGATTATATTATTAAACAATGTCATTAAATAGCTGATAGTGGAATCAAACCTGGAACACAGGATTTTCTGCCTCTTCTTATAATGTTTTGGGCCACAACATTCTACATCCTACTGTAGAAATTGATCTAATAAGTGTGTTCTTACTTTGCTGTATGAGCCTCTTACCAATGAGTAATTGATTCCTGAACTATCAGTTTAATAAGTTACATATTATACCTCCCTTGCACGTGTTATCAAACGGGATCTATGATCTGCTCTAAACACCTTGAAGTACGCACTTGGAGTATGCTGGAAATCCAGTGTGATCTAAAGACATCCAAATACTGCTGGATGTTCCATGACTCCAGCAAGTGAATGTGATTGTCTCCACAGCTTTCTGACTAAGAAAACATCCTTATATCAGAAAAACTGTTTCCACAATTGACAAGTCAAACTGAAAGAATGAAGTCTGCTAGTTCACTCAAATAATATCTCTTATTAATATCGATGTTCCTTTCATGATCAAGCTGAAGCAAACTTAAGGGACCATGTGAGTCCATTTTGCTGTAACTGCCCATGCAGTTTTTCTTTAAGGAAACCTTCTAAACTGTGAGAAACTCGCAGAAAAAGGAAATTTAGAACACCCTCACTCTCACTTATCCAAATACCTGAGCTTCAGGTTGTCTGGTATAGCAGTAATAGGCGAAAATATACAGTTTGTAAGAATACATCACAATATAACTAATACTATAGAATACAATAGAATGCAGAGATCTCTGTATTCCATAGTGTGTAGTAATGTTTTCTGAAGTGGTGTTCTTCAGTTGAGTCATCCTTGTACAGATAATCTCTTCTTAAATTTCATTTTGAAGATCTCAGGAAGCTTTTCCAAAAATATTAATTATTTGCAAAAAAAGTCTGATAGGAATACTTTTGTATGTGACTGTTCTGCGCCTTTGATGACTTAATTAAAAATTTGCACACTACTGGGCATATAGTTAATAGGAAGTCAAGTTTTTCTGCTAAGTCACAGAAATACTAAATCCAGCATTCTGGTTTTGGAACACTCCCTTGAGGACTTTGTGACCATAAACTAATAAATGGATTACATTCATTCCCATGTTTTTTCCCCATTTGTGACAGGTGATGCAGTGTTCCACACTAAGGTAAAGTATGATGGTCAAAATGGAGCTTCTTTCATGACTTACAGTTCACCAAGAAGCATTGGGATAGATGCCAAGACTTTCAAAATCTTGAATCAAATGCAGAGGCTGAACCACAGAGGTTTAAGTAAGGACACTGACATTTTGAATATCTGGATGGGGACATCACTGTCATAGAGCAGGAATACTCACAGCCCAGCTGCAAATGGGTAAAAATGGCACTGAAAGCAATCAGCTTGGGAGTATGAGGCAAGAACTCCCACAGTTTCTTTCCTCCTCCCCAGGCCAGCAATAAAAATCCCACAGAACAGAAAAAGTTCCCTTTAGTTTGGGGTTTAGATGTTAAAAAATATGTACGTCACTTTCATACAGCACCTGATGAATTAAGTCTCAAATAACATGAGAATTCTTATATAACCCAATAATCAGTGGACTCAATTGTTTATAATATGCCAACAGTAAATGCAGGAGGAATTTATAATCGTATTTTCATGGGGAGTAAGCCAAAACCCCTTCTGCAACTCAAACAAACTTCCTCACTTTTTCATTTTGGACAGGTTTAAAATGCAGAGAGATATGACAACATGTCAGATGAATTTCTCTTGCGGTGTTTTCGCCATAAGGGTGACGCAAAGAAAAGTTAGAAGATTAGCTTGTTATGTCCAGTGTATTTTATATTTACTGTACAAGTGGATGATTACAATAGTCTGATGACAAATTCTTTATAGAAAAAAAAATTGCTTCATTAGCTACATTTTATATTCTTCCTGTCATTTCTCCACCTTTTTCCTCCTCCTCTCAAAATGCTCTTTTATTTCTCAACATATCTCTCCAGTAGGCTTTGGGTTTTTTCTTTCTTTCTTTCTTTCTTTCCTGTCTATTTTAGACTTTCTCAACAATGGAAATTAAATGGGGTTGACTGAATTCGTTCAAACACAATAGAAATACAGTTCCAGAGTCTGGAACTTAAAGACAAATTTCCCTGACTCATGTCTGCTAGTCCTACATGTTTTGAGACAGTATTTTAAAATTATTTCTCAGATGTTTCTTCTTCAAATGAAATGGTCCCGTTCTCAGCAGAGAAAGAGACAATACCTTCCTCATTTCCTTGCTGTTGGCCATCAGTCACTTTTTCTCACAGGCCTCCATTCATTCCCATCTCTAGCTGAAGCTTCTCTTAAAGGAGACTTCAGTTAGAAATGTGCTTGAGCACCCCAAAAGCCAACCTCCAACCCTCTAAATGTCCGAGCACCAACAGGGCAGTGTTCTGGCATGGGCTTGTCTACACTGGGATTTGTACTACGGTCACATTGCAAATTCTTTTCTCTCCTCTTACTTTCAGCCTAGGTCATTTTTAGACAGAAGCTGCACGGGGGCTGGGAAGGAAAGGAAAGCAGCTCTTCCTTGGAGCCAATGCAGGCCCTTTGCTGGGGGAGCAGGACAGGGGCAGAGGGGATGTCCCCCAAACACACACGTGCTGCTGACTGGTGCAGTGATGTGGGGGAGCATGAGGGATGATGACACAAAAGGCTTTTTATGAAGGTGCAGCAGTCTAGCTAAGGAGAAGTAAAGAACTGAGTGGTAAACCAGATATTTGCAGCCTGGTGGGCAGTTTTGGGGGTCCTGTACTCGGTGCGGTCCCCTGATACCTTCCTGATCTACTTGTGAGCACTCAACCCTTGCACTCCTGCCTGTTTTTGCCTTTGCTCATCACAGGGTTTTTTTTGGCTAGTCCTTTCTCCTCTGGGGAGATCTTGACACTCTGGTCAGCCCACTAATGCCCCAGCCAGCACTGAGACTAGAATAACAAAAGCTTGCCTCCTCTTCCATTAATTTCAGCTCAGAAGGCAGGGAGAAAGGGTTGGCACCCCAGGGAGGGAGAGAGGGGGTGGAAACAGCAATCAGATCAAGGCACAGCTATAATTTCAGTCTGTGAATGTGGGTTGTAATGGAGAAAATTAAGATGCTGTTTTTCCCAAGCCCTGCAGACAGACCAGTCTAGGGACATACTGGAGAATGTTCTTTTCACCTGGAAACATTTCAGAGATTCCTACTGACACTGACTCCTCTTCCAAAGTCCAAATCCTGCTTTGGTTCAGTGCCTATGTTTATGCCACAGCTTTAAAGGCCAAGATCTCAACCCATAGTGGGGCAAAACTGCCAATTTTTCCCTTGGATTCAAGGCAAAATAACTCTTTCTACACTTGGGCAGAGGTGCTTGTCTTCAGTGGTGAGGCTGAGATTTGTGCCTAAAACATTCTTGGTAATACAACTTCAAGATGCTTGGCATGGCTGAACTCCTGTGAAAGAATCTGGTGCAAGAAAACAGATGAAAGGTGCAACACGGTTGAAGGGAATTGCAGAGATTGGATTGAGGACAGGATTTGGCCTCTACCACTGAACATTCATGAGGCCAAACATGATATGGAAACTGTTTCAGTAAAATGCACTCCACACAGTCAACATGCCAGGGAGCCTGAACAGCTTCATTTATCACTGTTCCACTGCTGGTGCTTGTCTTTACACAGGGTTATAACTTTTTCCATTAAATCCCATGTATAACTCTAAGTCCCTGATGATTTCTAAAGATGCAGAATGAAAATGCTTATAACCAAATCTATGTATAATTCCTTTTTTTAAAAGAGAACTACATGCTTAAAACCCTTCCAACCAGGAACATATCAGTTTAGATGTTGTTCTGAAGCCATTGAGAGTAAATAGAAAATTAATTGCTACAGATAGGTGTGGTGAAGAATACTAGATGTCAAAAATGCTGTCTTTAATATTGAAGAGTGTCTGTGGCAGTACCCTAGTTTTACAAATATGGAGACAACTATGGAAGACTTCAGACACTTCATATCACAGGACAAAATTTATCAAGGATGTAGCTGTTTTTTCACCCTCTACCTGCACCTAATTAATTTATCCTTCATGTATTCCTTTGAAATAGCCCAAATGGCACTGGAGAGAAGAGGTTTCCACTGTATTTTTCCCATAAATTTGTTGAAGGTTGTTAAAAAAAAAGATTTCACACAAACACACTTATTTTCATATGGAAATCTTTAACTCTTGAAATGAAGATAATTCTTTGGTCTCATATTCAGTATTTATTGTAGTTACACATTTTAAAAGTGATGATAATGATTTGCACCACTAAACAAAGAGCACATTAGTATTGCAAGCAGTCATTTGCCATCCAGCTAAGCTCTCTTTGGAATGTAGCTGTCAATTTTTTCCTTTTTCAGACCCTGGAGGAAGTATCCACATTTATTCAAAATAAAGGATCCAAAATCTTGGACTCCTTAGAGCAAAATAAGCCAGAACATGGAGTTGCAACTGTAATTATGATCTCTTTAGTGCCTGAGGACAATGTCTTTAGCTAACTAGATGCATTCCACTGCTACCAATGCAGTCTGTTCATGTTTAAAAATGTTTATTTTGCCCTATCTAGCATAGCTTTCAATGCTATTGACAGATACTAGCAATGTGTGCATCCAATAAACATATGAAAAGAATCACTGCAAACATCTCTTTCTTATTGGCCCAACATCAGATTCAAAGAAGCTGTTTCATAAACAGTTAGCTGTTCTCTTATTTGATGTAAATGTGATAAATGTAATGCTTATCACACCCTAACAATAGTTTTAAAACTGTTTTTGAATGGTGCGTATGTACCTAAAATGGAATTAATCAGATCAATTTTACATATGAAAATACACAAATTGCAGAGATCAGAAAATTGTAGAGATCAGAGCAAAAGTGAAACTTTGTGCACTTCAGGTTATAAGCAGTTTGTCTAGGGAAGAAAGTATGGAAACATTGCAAAGCTACAACCCCATGAGAACACTTTCTTCCATCAGCTTTCCAGGTTTTGTGCAGTGGATTCTGGTGAGAATCTGCTTTTAGCTTCACTTGCACTTACAACTATTCTAATGTTCTTTGCTACTAGTAAATATTACTCAAAATGGAAAAAAGCTTTAAAATTGTGAGCTGAGAAATACAGTACAGTGTAACTGTCTGCTCATAGTCTCCACTTTTTAGTTTGAAATGTTTGGGGAACTTTTTTCATGGAATGAGAAATCTCTTTCTGGCATTATACATTGCACTTTCCTATCAAAATATGATTAACAGAGCTCAAGAGTGACTGGCTCGATACCATAAAAATTAGCACTTGTTTGAAATGTGAGAACATTGTCTTGTCACAGGCAATCAGAAATGATACTTAAATTGCAAGATTTTTTGCTGTCATTTACTTATTTCCCTTCAACGAAAGTTCATGCCACAAATCTGAGATAAACTGGTGTGTAAAACCAGGGTGAAACCTGGCCTACGACAAAGAAATGGAGAACTGTAAATCATTTAGACAACTATGAAACAATTTGGTAATTCTCTTATACTACAAGTTACTCAACTTTCCAAAGGCTTGGAAGTTCTGCGTGTGTGCATGCAGGAGTGTGCCTGCGTGTGCATGTACATGTGTGGGTTGTATCCATCCATATAGACTTTTCATGGCAGTGAAGTTCTTTAATCTACAGTTATATACCTCAGAAAAGCTACTGCATGTGTCTATCCTTCAAGCTAAATTAAAAGAGCATTCTAGTCCCTTCAGAAGTAGGAGGCTGGAGACAACAAAAGATGCCACTCGAATCATGCCAGAGCTCCATCAGAAGTAGGTTGAGCTTGACCAGAATCTTCCGTGGCACACAGAGGTTATGAAACCAGTTGGTTAGATGGGGGAAGGAGGAGGAGCATGGGGTGTGCGTGTGCATGTGCGTGTCTCACCTCACTGTCCACAGGAAAGCAGTCAGGGAAACAGTCCTACGAGGGGCCCAAACCGGAGCGGCATAGCTTTATGGGGAACACACGGCACTACACACTCATGCTCGGAAACTTTGAGTAAGAGAAGTGCCTGTTGTTTGTTTCTATTGCATTCAAAGAAACAAGATTCTGAATACATGCTTTGTAAATAAACCAAAGACATTCCTGACTCCTATCATCAATTTCTCCTCTTAATGGAAAAAATCCAGCAAGTTTCCACTCTGCGAATAAGGGCAATAATATAAGCAGAAACACAGGGCCAAGTCAAGTCCTGTCCTCACTTATACTGTTGAAGTCCCTCTCAGATCAGTGTAGGAAAAGGGGTCCCTCTATAGAAGAGTCAGAGAGATACTTTTTCTCATGTTTGAATTTTTCAAACTCAGAAAACTATATGTAGAGGGATCAACTGTGCTCATTCTTTTGGCTAGAAACACAGTTGTGCTTCCAACAAAGTAAGTAGAACCTGATTTCTCTGAAAAGTTTTAATTTATGGACCAGCATTTTTCTAGTCCTGAAAGTATGGAGTTAGTTTGCTCAAATCCCTTCTTCTTCAACCTTCCTAAATGCAAAGCAGTTCTTGTATCACCATAGCGGGCTGCCTCATGAGGAGGTGTGAGACTTGATTTTTTCAGACTCAAATGCTATGAAGTCTTTTGGGTAACAGGTACTGGACACTCAGTTTCTGATTGTTGAAAGTATTTTTCCATAAGTGCAGATCTTCAGAAAATGCACTTATATTTATTTATATGAAATATATATTCTAATATCTATTTTTATTACAAGTAATATAACTGGAGGGAGAGACAAACCAGTTTTCCTGTATGGTAAGCTTGAAATCATGCGTAGTTCATGAATAGTAAGATTTTAAAAAGCCCTCAGAATAAGTGTAACCGCTTGCCACACACATCCTATAGGATTGGAGTTCATCACCATTTGATAATGCAGCCTCCATATCAATGCCATATTACAGTTAAACACTAGCAGAAGCCTTGAAATTTTCTACCATCTGTTTGAAAGTCACCTTTGAAAAATCACCCTTATTCCAATAAAACCATTGCATTTGAAGCCTTCTAACTTTTCCTCCTGGGATATGCAATGAAGAAAGTGCACATGGGATTGAGTGCAGCCACTGGCGAAAAGGGCATAACCATGTAACACACAGGCAGGGTTGTACCTCGTCCACTCTGATCACATCTTGGAGGAAGACAGGAGGAGAGCATAGAGGAACGATTTAGGGTTGAATCAAATAGTTTGTCCACAAAGACTTTCACTCATGTAACCCTCTTTTGTACAAGAGAAGTCCTGCTGCAAGAGTGGGGCTCCTGACCACTGCAATAGCACAGGTGAAATAGTTAAGATACCTCTTAACCCCATTTTTTGCTTGGGATCTCTTGCAGAAATAGGGCAGCAGCCAAGAAAGCACAGTAGCCCAAGTGGTATCAGAGAATGGCTAGGGAGGACTTTGTTGGTTTCTGCCTCTCCAAAGCTGCAGAAGCTGGAAATACAAAAAATGTCACCATGTTCTGAAGAGCAAAAGAAATAACAGCTCTAAGAAGGACAAAGTGTTACAAGACATTTAATCTGTAGTTATAAATGAGGAGAGAACAATAAACCCAAATTTAAAAAATCAAGTTTCTAAAGGAAGTTGACTTTAAAGTTCACATAAACAAGACTAAAGGAGTGACAGTCCTTCTGGTCTCACGACTTCTGCATTCCTGGATGTGTGGTGGTGCAGAGTAGGGGAAAGGATGGGCTTTTTTTTGTTTGAAAGCAGACAATTAAAGTAGAAGGCAGGGCAACGTGGTAGAAGATGCATGTTAGATCTAGGAATTGTTAGTGTAACAATGAGATCTATATATCTATTTCTGGAAGAGATTGTTCACAGATGAAGTGTAGAGAAACCAGGGAATGAGATTGAAGTCAAAACCTTCAAGAGCCCTTCCAAAACGAGTAGGGGAGCATAAGAAGGTGTTTTCAGGGGACTTGTTAAAAGAGTGATTACAGAGCTGAGAGAATCACAAGAAGACAGCGAAAGCAAGAAACAAGACAACAGGATTGGGGGAAGGTGCTCTAATTGCTGAGTAGAAGAGAGAGAAAGCACGAAGTTGGGAAGAACAGTCCAGGAGGAGTAGGATTCAAGCAAAGGAGATGGAGATGGGGATTTACAAGGTCTGAAAATACTTCCCAGACACAGACCCCACTTTCTCATGGAGAGTTTGTGCAATTGATGGAGTACAAGTCCAGTGACACCCCTGCTTCAACACCTGCTAGCCAGCCAAGGATTTCTCCCCTCAGGTGGACTGATAATCACTTCCCAGTAATGGAAACCCCACCGCCTGATGGGTGCCCCAGTCCACCCTCCTCCCACCCCTACTACTCCTGGTCCCACTTGCTGCTGTGTGCCGGCTCTGGTGCTTAACCAGCCCTGCATTAAGCCAGAGTAGAACTAACCTAACAAAGCAAATAGTTTTCCACCAGCTTAGTGTACTATTAAGCAATACTTTAAATAGCAAAGAAAATACATGGGATGACATATGGAGACACTTTCCCACAGAAGCATTAAAGAGAGTTTAGCACAGTGCTTAGTTTCAAGATGTATGAGTATCTTTGATGTCTATAGCCCCACCTTTACTACTGCTTGCAGTCTCAGAATACCAGATGGAGAGCAGGGTGAATATACAGAGGCCAGTGTTTACTCTGAGCAACAAAATAAAAAGGATACTACATTTAAAAGACAGGAGATGCACGCAGAAGCACGTTATTTCTGCATACACTAAAAGGTACACAAATTGAAATCCCAAGTTCTCATTACACCGTGAAACACCTTGTATGTTTAATTGAAACTGCAGATACATCACCAAGGTGTATTTGGCTGCAGGAAACTGTGCCAATAAAGAACTAGACAGTGCTAATGCTGTATCACAAAAGACAGCAGCACAAGGTAACATCCCACTGCCATGTGGCTGCATGGCAGTCCCTGCAACGTCGAGCTTCTGTGGGATCTATGTTAGGTTTTGGACAGTATGCTGATGTAAAAAAAAAAAAGAAACCACCTTATAAAATGCTTCATCCTAGCAGCAAAAAATGGTATTTGGTCATACATACATAAATTTAGATTGGGGGTGTAGAGATATTTATTCTAAATAGGAAATTATTATTAGATTTTATGGGAGTATAATAGAATGTTAACAGTACAAGCTCTTGGTAGTATTAACATGTAATGTAGTTATTCCCCTAGGAATGATGAAATTAATATAAGGATGAAAGTGTATGTGTAGAGGCAGTTACACACTGCAATGGTACATTTACATGCAGAGAACAGCCCAGACATAAAGGGACTCCATTTGCGGAACATTATATGTGGAGGAAGGAATAAAAGCCCAGCGTTTCACTCTCTTAGCTCTGTTTCCGTGTTTGCTCACACAGCAATCGCTGACTTTGGCTGCATCCAACTCACTGTTCAGCCTCGCCTCAGTGCTTACTGTCAGCACTCGCATTTTCAAGCCTTTGCAATGTTGCCTGTTCATCACGGGCATGGTAGGATACACACTTGAGCTCAAAAGGCAATGGTACATGTGTATCTAGCAGAAGGAACTATTTGTTTGGAAAATTAGGTGACATTTGTCACTCAGCTTTCTGCCAAGCATTTGGGAAGGGCAGGCAGCCAGGGTACACATGACAAGAGCAGCTCTATCGTACCTGTGCCCAGGCTGGGAGGGCATGACCATAATGTAGTGTTGACCCAGTTTGTTCAGATTCACAGCATTTTTTTGTGGAGGAGGGAGATGTCGAAGCTCTGGTCTCCCCGGGTTGCACAACCTGTGCACCTGAGGCACATGGGAGCCCTGCCTCCCTTGGTGCAGATGGTATGAGGTGTACAGACAATGGAGAGAAAGGTCCACAAAATCTGTGTGTTAGGAGAGACATTAGCCAGGGCACAGCTGAGTGAGTGCTCACGGCAGAGCCAGGGCAGAAAGCAGGGAGCAGAGCTCCCTTCCAGTGGAAAACCCTCTGAAAGTGCTGGCCAGTGATTCCAGGCAAAGGTGTTGCATGCTGCTGCTAGTTCCTCCCAGGGTTTGGGAAAGCTGACTGTTTATCCTTTGTAAATAAGCAGGATTGCACCAGAGAATTATCATCAATCTCATACCCAAAGGGAACACCCAAAAAGGCCTTAGATATTGGTTCACATCTCAGACTTTGACCATACAGCTGATCCAGTTTCTAACATCCTGAAATACTTGCAGGAATACCAGTACTGACTGGCAGAGCCAGACGCTGTCCCACCGTGCCTGTATGGGGAAGGAGCTGTCCTTTCTACACTAGTCTGGTTTGGCCCAAAGGCCCCTCCACATGTGGGGTTAAACCCCCAGGGGAATACTGGGGGTCCAAGGGTTCAAGGCAGGGAGTTTGGGATAGGTCTGGTTGAACTCTCATCTCTTGTACAAAAATTGTATCATCTGCCTCGCATAGCTTTAGTAGCACTTGCACAGCTAGAGCCATACAGCCAGGTGAAAGGTACAATAGATCTCTTTTGAAGAGCTTTACCTGGGAGAGAGAGAGACGTTGGTCCCATCCCATAGGTACCTCATGCAAGAAGTCCTTAACTGCTTCTTCAGGGGTCAGGTTTTGTCTTTTGATGGCAGTAAGCAGGATTTCACCAACAATAACCTTATCTTTCTGGGAAGCAAGGAAAGTTCATTAAGTTCACTTCTCTCCTGGCCTGGCCAAAGATATAAGTTACTTAAATGCAAAGGTACCCAAAAGCAGCTGAGGGCAGGAAGGGCAGAGGTCCCATCTTAGATCCAAACCTCAGATGGAAAGTGCATGGGCAAATTACACTCGCTCATGCTTATCCACTCTCACTGGCATGCCAAACTCTTTGGAAAAATTATGTAGGATCTTTGTCATGAATGACAACGGCTGATTTCACATCTTATCCCAAAAGACTCCAGTAAAGATCCTGAGGAATTTCTTAAGTAACCACATATGTTGAACTGTTACTTATCTTAATGAAAAAAAGATAGTCACTTAACAGAAAGATATCCAGAGATGAGTTCACGCTATGGATTATACAATATGTAAACCCCGCCACCCCCCAAAAAAGAAAAAATTTTAATTTATACAAGCACAAAATTTCCATCTGAAAATGCTAAATGTAATTGTTTCCCATAATTTGAAGGAAGTCCTGGCTCCACTGAAGTCATGGCAAAACTCCCATTGACTTAAAATGAATCAGGACTTAAAACTTTGCCTTTAAGAACACGTCGAATTATTTTTAAATTTTCTTTTAAAAAAATTGAAAGAAAAATCTGCTTGTATTTAAAAGTTTTGATGCCAAGTTTTTCCCAGAGTGGATTACTTCAGCCTTGATATAAATCTATCAAAATAGGTTTAAAAAATGTAAAGATGAACACACCCTTAAAGAATAGCCCTGCTCTCCTCTTCAGTTCAGGTCCATGCAACAGCATGTTGCATAGACAGTAATGTGAATAAAGGAGAAATGATAAAATAACAAACTAAATAATATCCAACCTTATGGATATAGCCTGCAATTTAGAAATATGCAACATATTGTAGTCTTAAGTATCTAATAGTAAAAATATTGATTCCTTCAGCTTCAATTTTACTGATATGTCCAATATTCAGGAAATAAAGTTAATCTACTTAAATGACATCATGTAAAATTAGTGAATTACAGATGCTTAATCTGAATGAAAAAGATACCTTTTCCATTTCACTTAATGTCTTACACAATACCAGAAAGTTGACACACTAAAGGTCAGCCTGTCATTGTACCCTGCTTTTGGCAATTTTAGGAGCATTCCTTTAGGGACAAAGTATAAAGCCGGGACAAACATAGAAGTATCAGATCAACATCTTCTAAAATGCAGTTGATGCAGAGATCATTGAAAGATTTTCTTCCTTCCACAAATTCAGCTGAGATTTTCTGAATCTGTTTGGTATCTGGCAATATTGTCCCATGGAGGTCAATGAACTAATACTGCAGTTTGGTGTTAGCATAGACCACATTGAAACTTCTGCTTAAATAAAATATTTGCATCCTTTCTGTTATAATCGATTCATTTGTAATAACATTAATAAAGAAGAATTTCTTCAGTACTTTCATATTTAAGTAGAGAAACAGCTGGTGTCTTTTGACTCCATCTGAAAATTAAACAAGTTCCTAAACTCAAAATAATACCCAAACAAGTTACGCAGTTTCCCCAGATGCATTAGCACAGCTCACTGATCATTGCAATTATAGTATGACACGACGATGATACAATTTTGCTATATTAGTTACAGTGATACCAAAGGGGGGAGGAAAAAGACTCGATGCAGCAGAATGTTGTAGAAACAATTTCTCTTCTTTCTGATTATGATTAAATCTTGGTGTGCTTTGAAATCCCTAATGTATAATGCAAACCAGGATTTGGGGTGTTAGGAATGCGTCCCCACCCTTCTTCCAAAATGCTCTGTAAATTATCATCTGCAGACCCCAAATCCTTGAGTGGAGGGGGGGAAGGAAAGAAAGGGAGGCAGGGAGTGGGAAAGGGAGAGGAGGGGGAGAGAAAGAGGCAGAGGAGAGAGATTAGAAGCACTTTTCACCTCTCGGTCCCGTCAGTGTGCTCAACGCCGAGAAGTGTGCTTCAAATCCGGTGTTATCGTTAGGCCCGATTCAAAGGAAGTGAAATAGTCTACTGAGAAAACAGTGGAAAAAGTAAAGGTCCTGAAGAAGTAAGTGCTGCATGTTGAAACGTATGCATGTCACACCCCATTTGTCTTTCATATTTAAGAATAAAGCAGCCTGTCCTGCAGCAGTTATTATACACCATATTTTTTATTTTAAAAATGCAAGAAATTTGGCACAAAGAACAAAAAATCAACTGATGAAAAGCATTTATGTCATGGTTTAAATTAAGACCTTTGTAATGCAAGAATTACATCAGCACTGGGCTTAGTTTAATGAAAATAAGACAGTGTTTTTAAAGACCATGAACGAACAAATCCTCTCTGCTTTCTAGAAGAGAGAAAAGGCAGATAGCAACAAATAGGTAGTTTAAGCTGAAATCAGAGTAAATCACACTTTGCTACCTTTAGGAGTTACTGAAGATTCTGTTCTACTGACAATTCTGGGTCAACAAAATCAAGCAAGAAGTTATTTTATATTCACATGCGGAATTGAAATATTTTCAGGGGATATTAGGTATTATAAAGTCTCTTCAGTATTGTCTTTGCTTGAACTTCTGGTTAAGATTAAATGAAATTTTAGATTTTCTTCTCTTTTGATGTGTTTTTATTTTGGGGTCCATGGAACAAGAACTAAAAGTTCAAATGTTCTACATTATCACTATTTAAAATGTTTATTAGCATATTATTTTGATATGGTAGTTAAGGATTTAGTAAAAAATCATTTTGAATGAGAAGAAATGAATTAATATGAGCCATTTGTAGCTACTAGCAATGATGTAGTAATGATTTGATTAATGTGAAAATATATGGGTGGAGGTAGAAAAAAGGAAGTGGAGTCTCTTCTCTTTGATGTGCATTGTTTTATATAGACTTTTGTCCTCTATTCTTTGTGCACATTTTTATCTTTATCAGTCTGCTGAATGATTTATGAGAATATAATAATTTTTCTGATGAGAAAGGAACACTGTAAAGCAAGATAAAATAAAAGAGTGGTTTCTGGTAGAGATGAGCATAAAGTTCAACATCTAGACAGAAAACTTTCTACTGTAGTATGGTGAGTATATATTATTTTAATATTTCTGTACTGCAGAAAACTGCGAAGCAATTGGATTGGGTCCGTGTTTTGCTACTGATGACAAATGCAACTGGTTTAATAACAAAATGTTATATCTATTTTGGAGGTGTGTGGTAATGTATATGTGTCCAAATATATGTGTGTTATCCACTCTATACAAAACAACATAGACAACTAAAGTTGATTTTAATTATCTTAGACTTCCGGGGGGAAAAAGTGCAATATTTGCATTACTCTGTTACTTTTTGTATATGAACTAATTATGAATTAACCATCCACATGTTGCAAAGTTATATTAAATATTCGGTAATACAAAGATGAGCAGGAGAATGATACATGATACATGAGAACAGGCACTAATATTTATATTTTATAAGCATGTTTCGTTAATGCATTATTTCTGAACAATGTGATCAAGGCACTGCCAGCATTCGAGATGATGATGAACATTACCACATTGCTAGTCAACCTGGTTTAACGATTCTCTGAATTAGTTATAAAGAATAAATTATTTCTTAACTGGGTAAAACTAGCTATCCAAATCCTGAAAGATTTTTCTATTGGGATTTCCAGGACGGCAGTCTGTTCTGTGATAAAAAAAGCCTTGTCCTCTGTGCACCCTCAGTAATGAAAGGATGAGCAGCAGATGCTTTCTAAAAAAAAAAAAAATTATATCAGTGTTATAGAAATTAGTTATTGTCTTTCACTTTCAGAGAACTTCTGACATTTGTTTTATTTTGAACAAGTGCAGTAAACAATTAACTTTCATTTTTCACTTCCCTTGGGCTGTGGAAGTGAAAGGGTGAAGGGAAGGGATGAGGAAAGACAGGGCCTGAACCTATACCCAGAACAGGTCAGGAACCACAGCTGTGTCGATGAGACCTGCTTGAAAGTAGCAACTGCAGGACTAGGGCTGATGCTAAAGGTGATCTGGCATGCAAGAAGGAAGGGAGATAAGGGAGTTGAATGTGCTGCTCCTTTTATTTGCACAAACACACACACACACACACAATTTCTTATTGATCAAATACAACCCTTTCTCTCATAGTTGGTGTCTCTCAGGGAGGACTCAGAAGGCTGTTAGGAGTCTGCCCAGTCCTTGAAAAATAGCAGACAACACACAATGTTTACCAAGAAATCCCTCCCTCTCTCTAAGTATTGTAGGTAGGAGCTAAACAAAACAAAACAATTTCAAGCTGTCTAAATTGAAAAAAAAATGGCTTTTCTTCCAAGAATTCTTCACCCTTTTATTCCTGTTATGTCATGCCAGATATCTTGTGCCTCATTGTCTCTAATATCCACAATCACCAGGAAATAAAGGGGGCCAGTACCTACCTTCCTAGTAGCAAAAAGGAGACAAAGGAGAAAAATATACCAGATTTCCTTAATTCCAGAGAAACCCAGGAAACAGACAAAAGACCCTAAGACCTAATCCACAGATCACCTTGAACAAAAACTGATACCAACACTGGCGTCCTCTGACAGGGTGGCACTTATGAACTGGGGGGCAGAGGCGGGGTGGGAGGCAGAGAAGGTTGGTCCCCATCCAGGATTTCTTGTCCTGTTGTGCTGAGCAGTGTCTGCACGCTGCCCTGTTGCTATGACACTACACTCCTTGAACATGCAATAAATGAGCAGAGCAGCCTTTCTTATTGGGATAACTGCTACTTCTGTTTTGCCAGAGGATTTGACAGATGCTGCGTATGAAAAGACGTGTCTTTTCAGCCTGTCACTGGTAGGTGGGTCTGAGCATGAAGGTTCTCTCCTGTCCTGCTGAAGTTTCTGAGCTTTCAAAACACTTCCCCAGACAGAAAGGGCACCAACATGAAAAACATTTGTGCCAAGAGATTCTTTCTCGTGGGCAAGGTTGCCTGACACTGTCAGGCAGGTCCTGAGTGTGATGTTTCATGCTGTTGTTTACGAAGCAGATATTCCTCCTGATGTGCTACATCAAAATATCAGGTCTTAAAATGCGGTCAACAAAACACGATTTCTGAAGAGTTGGCTACTCACCTGGTACTAAATTCCTTCCTTCTGCTAACTGCTACACAGACAAAAACCCATTAAAGATTTACCTTACATTAATTTTCTTAATATTAATTTTCCATGTCAACAAGGGTTCTCATTACCGCAAATATGTTTTGCAACTGCGGGCTCCATGGCCAGATCTGCACCGCAACTGCTATCTATTAAGGTATGAGCCACATCATGAAAATATTAGAGAATGTCTGCATTAAAAAATTACTATCTCCTATTTAAAGCAGATTTATATTAACAGGAATCCTCAGCCTAAAGTGTTTTGGGAAAACAAGCCATCCCTAAGAAGCTTGATGTGGAGTTAATGCTTGCGGGGCCTGATCTTTGCAAGTGCGTGCGCTCATAAATAGTTTTATCAGAGACAGAAGCCGTGCAGGGTTTAAGGGTTCGCTCTGTCAGATGACACACATACGTGTTTGCAAAATGGCCGCGCAGGCAGCCCTACGAGTCTCAAAGACTGCACTTTGGTACGAGGCAGGGGAAGAGTCTTACCAGCAAACATTATTTGAACACGCTCACTTTTTTTTTTTTTTTTTGTAGAATACAGTAAAAGGTGCTACAGCTTTAGACTTCAAAGTTTTGAAAATTATTTGCGGTTAATCCACCCCTGTTACAAGCTATAACAAGAACTCTGCCCATGCTGTAAAAAAACCCTAATAAGAGTGTCTTGACTCTAGAGCCGGGCAGCCGCCCTCTTTGGGAATGAATGATTAGCACCTACCTTCCCCAGCTGGATGGCTAAATCACAATAAATGATAATTAGCAAATTAAAGCTTAAACAGTCTTCCT
This sequence comes from Corapipo altera, assembly GCF_003945725.1. NCBI lineage: Eukaryota > Metazoa > Chordata > Aves > Passeriformes > Pipridae > Corapipo > Corapipo altera. The sequence continues at coordinate 1,588,171 of NW_020884922.1, read as the reverse complement.
GCGTGCTTGAAAGGGAAAAATTGGTTACAAATGCATTTTTCTATTGCTGAACTAAATTTTATTGCGTCATAGATGTGTGAAATTTTTTCCATAGAAAAAGAAAAGTCAAACTTTACTCTCCTCAGCATATAAAGCTGTGCTTCATACACAGACATGTACTTATACACAAGCAAATTTTTGCCCTTCCAGCTCCAGTGATTTCAGTCTTTTCATTTGTAATTGTCCTGACACATTCTTGCTTCCATTTATTTTAATTGTCTCGGATTGTGACTCTTATTTGGAAACTGGATCACTTGAAATAATTCAAGAGTACTTTCTGAAAGAAATACCCTTTTACAGAGCATTTTGTAACATTACTGTTGTAACATATTACAAACTGGTGGTGTCAGACCACCATAACAGAGACCACCACTTCCCTGCTCTGCCCTTCCGAAATGTTTACTTTATCCTACAAAAAAATATCTAATTAAGCCTCATGATCTGTCTCATTGCATAAATAAGTGTTAGTTGCCTTGGGTCACTAACAAGAATACTGAGGCACAGATGGGTTAAATGAGTTGTTAAAAGCCACACAGTAGCTGCACTTTTATTATAAAGGCTAGCTTGAAGGGTAGCTTCACTGATTTAAAATATGAACAAAGGAAAGAGAATCCATATGAAAAACAAATGAAAAAAATTCACCTTCTGTGGACAAATTTCTGCTGAAAAGGGTATGCACAGTGATCAAAGCAAAGTTTAAAGAATGAGCGTCTGGAAAAAAAACTTTAAAAGATGTTTTAGTTATAATAATGCAGTTATCCAAATGTCAGTGAATTTGATCAAAGCTGATCTACAGAGCTCAGGTTTAGCATTAGGTGAGTCATTTTCTTTTATTAGTGATGCTTTTTCATTCAAATGGGTAAAAAGGTGAGAGTTTGGGTATGTTGAAGGTTTCATTGGCTTACAGTAGGGACAGACAAATGAGGCCCACCTAGTTTTACAATCTGGCCCACAGCTACTTTGTTTTTAATAAAATGCAGCATATTGAAAGAGCATGTCTCAACATGTCTTGACCCATCCAAACTGGATCAAGATGGAGAGTCCCATATTGAAACCAGCCAGCTCCTAGGACTGGGCCTATTGTCCTCAGGGAGTGTGAAGAGTCTCTGTCTTGCCAGAGGGCAGAAATCAGCCAGCCTTATCCTATCAGCCATGAACCCACCCCTCTCCTGGTTGCTTTGGAAGCAACATAATTTTCTGGCTTCAGTGCTGCAGAGAGTCCTGGTAGTTCATTCAACCATCTTGACCAGCCTTTCTACTACCACAGACCATCTACATTACCAGTGAGCGCAGTGTGGAATCCAGAGTGGTGTTAAGTCCTCAGGGGTAGTTTGCAAAGCCCACCAATTTTGGGGCAGGGATTTTCTCCTCCCACAGCCCTCCAAGTACCTTTATGAGAACAGTCCCCAGGGCTCTCCAAGGAAAAGGAATAATGCAGTGCCCAAACCCCTAATTTCTCCTCTCATGGCCCCTGAACAGCACCTATCATTTCCTTGAGGAGCATTTCAGGGTGCCTCTTCTGCTGCCTGGTAGAGGAAACACCTCCAAACTAGATTTTTAAGTAGAGTCACCTTCCTAACCATCTGTATTTTGGCTGGGATATGGTAAAGTGCTTGGGGGTTTGCTGGGACAGCAAACTGTGTGACAGTTGGATGCGGGTTTCTTGAGCATCATTGGGATATTGTTTACTACAACAAGACCCTGATGCTCCATTGATCACAGTGCTACTAGAAAAAACAGTATTAATAGCAGCATTAAAATTAAGAGCTCAGGGAGATGCTACTTTTCACAGCTTGAGACTGAAACTGTTTAAATGCACTTTACAGAGCATTTTCTCATCTGCAATTTCCTGTTGCTGAAACCTGAAGAATTTCAGTCAAACCAAGTTGCTGCCTACAAGTGGGTGTGAGGCAAACGCCCACTGAGCACAGAAGGTCCCATGTCATTCCCTCACCTGAATCAGGACTTTACAGCTGGGCTTTTAGGGAAATTAACCTGTTGTGCCCCAGAGTTTAGGGAGACAACCAACTAACTGCAGGACAAGGTGGTATCAACCTACAGTTTGGCTACTGTGTGGTGGCAAGTGTCCACCTGCACTCTCTTATCCGCAGTAACTTGTAGCAAAAGCCAGGTATCATCCCCTGTGGGAGAGGGGAAGTGAGTTTGCATTTATGAGGGGTTAAAGAATCCATAAGAGTAGTTTCTGAGCAGTAGCTGAGGTGCTGAACTCTCATATCCCCTCTTTTCCCTGCAGCAACTTGCTCATCTGCCTGCACCCTCACCTCCCAGTTGGAAAATGCTGTTGAAGTAGACAAACAAATGCTGCCTATGTAAGGATAGACTTGGGCAAAGGTAGTAATGTCCCCACCTATGGCCCTTGCTCCTGCACCATAATCCCAGTTTATTTAGATTTATTGGGTGATTTTAGGGAACTGAGCCTGCTGTGCTCCCCAGGAAAAGACAGGACCATGCAACTGCATTGCAGTCTAATTTTTCGCTTAAAACTTGGTGCGTATAGAGTTTGTTTTCTGTTTTAACTAGGCAGATGAGACTCAGAAAAACATGAGTTGCCTACGGCTGAATTACTGAAAAGCTATTAGGTAGGTTTTAACCTTTTTAATGGGAAATACGAATCATGACAAAGCTATGGTTGTAGCCTGGCAAGAACATGACATGATGGTATGAGCTACCTCAAGCCTCTTAATGCGGCATTAATTTCAAGACCCACTTTTCATGAAATAAAATTAGAGGATAACAGACACATGACAAAAGAAGTTGGGGAGGATCTGACCCAATCACACAGATTCTGTCATTTACGTAACTGAAATCCCCTCAAATACTTCCTTGTTTTCCTAGCGTTTCTCTATTGTCATCCATGCCCATGGCTGGGCCATTATTTCCACTGTGGAGTGGGAAAAGGAGGCCACAACATGGAAATGAGAGGCACAGTCATGGGGTGCTTGTGTTGTTAAATGATTCATCCCAGCAGAACCAGCTCCTGGACTAAATCAGCACTGGGTTTACATTGTACCCCAGCCAGGTGTCCTTTAAAGGACTCTGGAGGCCATGGTGCCTCGCAGGCAGGTGCATTGCATTTGTATTGCCCTCGCAGACAGCCTAAGCACACCCGGGGCTGAAGCTGCCCATGAATCCCATCTGCCATACCAGCTGGGCCTTGGGGCCTTCTAGAAGGGCCCCTGAGGGTTTGCCTTCCCGTCACCCTCCTTTCCAGCCCAGCATGCAGGCAGACAGGGCAGTGTGCAGACGACGCAGCACAGGGAGCCATAGAGTTGCACTGAAAGTATTAATTAAGGCCATCCCCGGGGCTGGCTTCAAGGGCACTCAGGCAGGCAGCCCGTGTCCATAGCTGGTGTTGAGTTACTCCCTCACAGGCAGGCGCTTTGGTCCTTTTCCTGGTGACACACTGAGTGCTGAGCTTAGCTAGGGGGGGCTATGGGACCCGGGCAGGAGAGGGTGCTTCCACAACCTGGGAGCGTTCACTGTGCTTGCTGACTGCAAGTCCCAAGATTAAGATAATCCAGCTGTCTGCCTATGTTTATCAAACAAAAGAATTTACAAGGTTTAAATAAAGGGACCGTGATATAGCAATGAAAACACCTAAAGCATGTAACTTGTGTGGAAGATTAAGTCTGAAGCCATGGCCGTTTCACTCAGAGACCCTAGTATGAGCTCTCCCTGTGTGCTCAGCATGGCACGTGGAGCCCAGGCTGCTTTGAACGGAGGCAAACTTGCATTAACACGATGGGAAGGAGCAGCTACATTCTAGCGCACCAGTGATCCATGTAAAATGGGTCACCGGGAGATTTAGAAACTGTACCTTTCAATTGCAGCCAAAGAGATACATCAAGGCGCACTGACGTGAAGCACGACTGACACACCTTGAGGCATCTTCAGTGCACTGAGTGGTAGTGACGCCAAAGGATGTCAGCTGGCAGTAGCAGAGACAGTGCCTCGTAAATAATCTCAGAGGAAAAAAGAAATAAAGGTTTTACTTCCTCTTACACTTGAAAAAAGAAAAGCAAGCAATCAGTCAATCTACTTCCCCCAGATGAACAAATGTGTCTCCAAAATGCCTCAGTGTGTAGGAGAGCCTTCACAAGTGCATAGCAAGGGAGCTGCAGGTCAAGGTGCTGCCTCGAGGAGTGGGAATCTTGCAGCACTACCTGTGGCAAGACACTACCGGCGCCACCCATGCCGGCAGGTTTCCTTCCCTGATCAGCAGGGAAGGTGAAGTTTGCTTATTTCAAAGCCAGAAGTCTGGGGGATTTCTGCAGAGAAGGAAAGTCGAAAGAGATGGGGTTTGTAATCTTCTCAAAGCCACAGCCCTCAGCCCTGTGAGGCAATGGAGCCACTCTCTGGATCCTACAAGAATTTCAGGGAAGCAAAAGTCCTGCTGTTCCCCTCCTCCTACGGAGAGGAGGCTGGTGGCAAATGGACTCTGAAGGCCTGGAGGTTCACTCAGCGACTCCTGATCATCCCAGGGACTGCCCAGCACTGTCCTCGACCCCCTTTCACTGTGGCCCCAATGAAGGACAGCTTGTGAGAGTGCTATTCATCTCCCAAAATCCAAACCAGCCCTGTGATTGCTGCCAGGCCTGGCTGCTGAGACTGGTGGTAGCCTGCAAACAGGAGAGATGCTGCCTTCAACCAGCATCACCAGATCTGAGAGGAGATGTCTGGCCCCTGGGGGCCACTGCATCTCCCAGCAGTCTCTGTCAAAGCCGTGCCCCCCCATGCCTACCTGTACCCCTGCCAGCAATTGGGCTGGGGATGCAGCCAGTTTCCACTCCCCACTGGTACGGCCATGCCAGCAGGTCCCCACAGTGTAGACCACTCACTTCGGGTTGAGTTTGGTGTTTCTGTATCTGTAAATTTTAAATTAAATTTTTTAAGTCAGTCTGCAGCACCAAGTTTTACCAGAGTGCTGGCAGAGGAAGAAACCTTCCCAGGGATGGTGATCATGTACTGCTCCAGCTTGACTAAGTGAGGATGAAGGTGTGAGCCCAGCATTTTTGGGTCCCACCCACCGCTTTTGGATCCTGCTCCACATACCATGAAGTCCCAAGTAGTGTTTGAAAGTTGCACGTGGGAGAGGATGCTCAAGCTGACGAAGAAGGCTTGGAGGAGGGGAAGAAACCTACACTTCCATTGCCTTAATTGCAGATTTAAGAAGGATATTTAGTGTTTTCAGTGTAGATATTTTTGTATCTCGTTTGATAAACTGGAAGCTAGTAAAATGTTTCACAAATATCTCAGATGGATTTTTGAAAATAGATATTAAAATTAGTGTTTTATATGGATATGATGGGTTTATTTTGAATGTGAATAAGTATTTTTCAATCTAAGAATTCCTCTTTTTAATGACTTCAATAAAAATAACTTTTTAGCTAGTAGCTACCCTATTTTTTTCATAATTGTGCTGTTATGAGTCAGAAAAAGAGTTAATACAAGTTTCCATACATAGGAAGGAAGAGATATTCTGTGAGAACAGAAATACAAGCTGGAAACAATTTTACAATAAAAGCAACATATGCCTAATTCCTTGTGTAATATAGTTTGGTAGACCAAGTCACTCTTCTACACATAAAGGACTATCTGTAATTACAAAATTAAGAGCATGGAGTGATTAGAGGCTCTGAGCCACCAGTGCAGCTTAGCTGACTAACTGCAAACTCCGTCTTGACATTTTGGGACCAGTACGTTGCACCTGAAATCAGTGGCTCCTCTTGACCTTCATGAGGGCCACAAAATTTGGGGGCTGCAGCACTCCTGTCAGCAGTGCTTCCACCCTGGGCAGCCCAGGTTGCCACTTGCTGCATGTGCCTGGTCTTCATGGGATCATGCTGCTGACTTTGTGTCAGACCCAGCATACTCAAAATTGTCTATCTATGGCACCTGCATGGATGCTTCCTGAGTGCCTTGTAGACATGGCATCGATTAATGGGATCAGCAAGGAAGGGCCAGCAGCGTGTGAGAAGTACCAGGCAGCGGAAAAAAGCTCAGGGTCAGGGAAGACAGAGAAGTTCATATGGGCTGGTGGCTGAAGGACAGAACGAGGCAACAAGTTGGGGTGATTCAAAAGAGGGAACCAAAAAATCTGAGTGAAGGAAATTGTTCAGGAAAAGAGGTTGAAACACAGGGTGAGACATGAGAAGGCAAAAATGAAATGGGAAAAACGTGGGGAAGGAGACAAAGGGGAGACTAGGCAGGAGGCAGGGTGTACTACAGGATAAGTCTAGGGTAAGAGAAGCAGCTTCTGAAGCAAACATCGAAAAGGAGAGCAGGGAGAAGAAAGGAGTGGAAGGTGAGGGAGGCCAGAGAGGAGTTTAATAAATAATGTTTTTTCACATGTTTTACTCAAAGGGACCCTGGACACTAGCCCTTGGCTCCAGGGAGACATAGCCATGCCACATTCCTGGGTTGCCTGTCATTTAGATCTGGGCTTTATGTGTTCCTTAGGTGGTACTGGTATAAAGTTGGGGTTTGCCAGCAAATCTACACTGGCATCAGGAATAATCTGTGCTGGTCTGGAATAGCATGGCATGCTTTTGCTATGTAATAGATGGCCTCATTGAAAAGCTTTATGCACACATAGCTGAGCTGAGCTGCTCTGCTGTCATGTGTGGACAGCATCCATTTCACCAACTGATGTGCAAAGAGGTCAGTTTTCAAATGCAACCTAAAGGGCTATAATTTGCCCCTAGAAAATGGAGATTATTGTGACATTATATCTTATTATCTGCTCTTTTTCCTCCCTGGTATATAATGCAGATAGTTCTTCTCCCTGGTACTACACTACAGCTGGTGCCTCTAACACAGCAAAATGCCAGTGCAGGCAAAAAAAAGCAGTGCCGAAAAAGAAGGGGCAGTGGGAGGGATGAACGTGGGGCAACAGGTGATTTGGGAAGCTCTGGGAAACTGCAGAAGCACTGAGCTATGTGCTATGTTCTGCAACTGAGCTCCAGAGGAAAGGAGGATACTTGACAAAGACACAGGCGGTAATCACAGGGATATTGCTGTATTAAGTGTTTGCATTGTGAAAGTCAGGTTGGCACTTTATGGCTATAAAAACCCTGGCCCCGCCCAAAAGGTAGCTTTATAGTACTTGTTTCTGTTCCCAACAGGTCTAAAACCAACAAACCATATGTGTATTTTAACATGTTCTTTATAGCTGCCTCTGAAACTTTCCAGGGAGAGAGGATCTTTTAAAAAGTGAATGGAGCGTGTCCGTGCAACAGGCAAGTATATTGATAGTAAAGAGAAATACTAGATCATCCGCTAACATTTTAAGATGATAGCTACTGGTTTAAATATAAAAAACCAGTCCATGGACCAACCCTTAGAGATAAATGTCACTGACCCACTTCAGCAATGTGGGCTTTTTTTCTGGCTGCTGAACTTTAGAAATTCTCAGAAGATAAATTTACAGTCTGCTCAGGGGGAAGATTGCAACCTCAAACAATTAAGTAAAACCTTAGCTATATACAATCATTTTAATTTCATCCTTTGATATTGTTCATATGATTAAGTTCTTTCCAAACAAACTTCACATAGAACTTGGCCTATGAGGAACAGACTAAGCCCACATGTATCCTGACAGGGGTGTTTACTCAAACGGAGTTATCCCAGCCATGCTGTGTGTACTTGGGGACGTAAAAGGGCCTGGGGGAAGGAACTCAGAGAACAATAAGGATAGAGGAACTTAGAAGAAATAACCTACTGGGAGAACAGGAATGCACTGGGAATAGAAGAATCAGTCAGACAAGAAGAAATCAGATATTGGGAAAATGCCCATGAAGAGGAAGCAAGAGATGCCCATGAAGACAGGTTTGGAGAGGAGCAGTGTGGAGCAAGGAGCAGTTTGAAGATGGAGGATAGGGGCTGCCCACAGAGCAGGGCAAGGTCGGAGAGAAGACAGTTCCAGGAGTGCAGCACCGGAGCAAAGGAAGGGGTGCAAGTCACAGGGGGTGAAGAGGAAGAAAGCAGACGACACTCGCATAAACTTTGACTAGGGAGGCTTCTCTTCAGCCAGCAGACCAGTACCTCTTGCTGCAGAAACATATTTCACTTCCTCATCTTCCTGGAGTGGAGCAGATGGAGAGATAGGCCTTGACTACTTAAGAAATCGTGGCTGAGTTCAAGATAGCCATGTCTTCCGCATCAGTGGAAATCCACCTGGCTGCCTGGTCTGGAGGAGAGCAGGACTGGCTTGGGGGTCCCTGCCCCTGGCCCGCGGTGAGCACTGTAGCCCTCTGTGGATGCAGCATAGATAACAAGCAGGCGCAGGTGTTGATACAGCCTTTTCTGCACTGATGGCCTGACTGCGACCCAGGTGCTGCTGGTTTTGACTTGCTACTCATTAACAGGGCTCAGGCAGTGTGGTTCCCTCCACAGGACCAATGAGGGTTGGCGATGGTGACATGCAGCCACCCAAGCTCTGTCAGAATCTGCTGCCTTTGGGCATGCTAGGATCTGTGACCCTCCCCATGGATGGACTATCCTAGAGTTATGGCATCCTGTTAGGTGGGGCCTAGGAGTGAAGCCCACTCTGCTGAGCTGATGCAAAGGATTTCTCTTCCCTTAGACAGGGCTCCCTGAGCCTGAGGGAAAGATTTCTCCCTGCCATTCTTAGTTGGTCCTTAGTTTGGCAGAGGAGTAGGGCAGGATGGGTACCCCCAGCCTGGGAAAGAACAACTTTTGGGGCCCCATACTACTCAAAACACTGTGGGGAGTGTGCCAAAAGTGACAAGAGCAGTGGGGTGGCAGATGAGGGGATACATATCCAAGTCACCATCAGGGAAAATCTCCCTTTCCAGAGGTGACCAGAGGCACTGGTGAGGGCTTGCAAAGATGACAAGGGAGGGGAGCCCATGGTTCAGTGCCACCATCCTGCTAGCTGCATAGCCGGTGCAGGTGCTGAGCGTGCAGCTCATGGGGTAGACGTGCCGAGCTGCCGAGAGTCACCCCGACGGGGAGTGGCTGGTCACCCCCACGGAGAGGTGAGGATCTCCCGGGAGGAGGGAACAGTCCCTCTCCTCAGCGCCTCTCCAATCGACCCCCTGGGCGTGACGTGTGCTCGGCAGCGGAGATGGAGTAGGGGAACGTTTTTGGGGTCCCCGCTTTTAAAGCTGCAGCTCCGTCAGGGACCCGCCGATGAGCCCCTGGCAGAGGGCGCCTCGCTGTTTGCTTCCAGAGCTGTCGGGAAAGAATCGTCTTCTGCAGGATAAAGTCCCTGTCTACGTGGGTGTATTGCCCGTGTCCAAAGTCTACAGGCAGGAGGCTGCCTGCTGCAATCCCCGAGAGAGGGATGACTTTTAAAATATATGGGCTGATTGCAAATAAGTTACTAATAAGCCGCTTTGGCATAAGAACGGCTCTATGCATTATTTCCTAAGATCTGTTTATTTGCAAATATTTCTTTCTTTTTTGTCTTTTTTTTTTAAATTGTTCGGGAAAAAAAAGTACAGAAGTTAATATTTAGACATTCATACTATTAAGTAATAGAGCTATAAACTCTCAAATAAGGCACTTTCATTTTACTTAACAATAGATAACACAACAGCGACAGTGAAACAGACCAAACAAAAGCGATCACCAAAATTGTTGTGACAGTACAATTACCCGGCTAGAAAATTTATTCAATATGCTTTACCATTGCATTGACACAGCAGGGAAAAAAAAGCCCAGATATTCAGAGAATAATACAACAAGGCAGGAGGTATTTGGAAAAAAAAAAAAGGATTTATTTTGAAATACACTTTTAAGAGATACTTTGCCTCCCCGATTTGTTATCGATGTGCATCTGACACGATACAAAACAAACAAACGAAGAAAAAAACCACGTTCTGTACAGAGCTCTAAAATGAGCCGCGATTATCTACAAGATGAGCTTTACGCTTGGGTGTGGGTTGGAGAGGGGCCCGATCCTGCAGTCCGCACTCTCGAAACGAGTTTCGCAGACATGTGGTAGGAAAGCTTGGCCCCGAGTCTGCGTGCGTGTCTCCGTGTGTATGTGTGTGTGTGCGCGTCTGTGAGTTCCTACAATACAGTCCTTGAGTAAAGTGGGCAAGTTGGAGCTGCCGGAGCGGGCGCGGGTCCCTGGCTGCTCTAGAAGTCCTGCCGCGGGGTGTGAGTTAGACTGTGCCGCCGTAGATCACAGTTTCGCCTGAACACTTTGCCGCACTGCTCACAGTTGTAGGGCTTGATGTCTGTATGGGTAAGAAGGTGAGTTTTCAGGTTACTTCTTTGATTAAAGGTTCTTCCACATGTGGGGCATTTGTGTGGAGATTCCTGTTCAGATTTGAAGCAAGCAAAGGATTAATCCTTCACAAACCACCTGGTTTAACGTATCACTGCACTTTTTCTCATCGCAACGCACAACTTGAGATATCGGGGGTGGACACGAACGAGAGCAATCCCGGGCGGGCGGGCGACCGCCCACCTCGCCCTGTCCTGCCCCAGAAGCCTTATTTTATACTTCTGGAGTCGTGACATTTCGCGCCCCTGTCGTGCACGAAAAGCGGCCACCTCGCCGCCCTCCTGCTCTGGTACTCCCGCTGCCCGCCCGACGGCCGCGGCGGTCCCTCTGCACCGCTCCGCACCGCATCCCGCCTCCGGGCTGTCCCGCCGCCCCGCGCCCGCCGCCGCCGTCAGGGCCAGGTTCAGCCCTCAACGAAAAACGCCTCGAAGCAGCGGCGTGGACAAACCCGAACCCGGGGTTCACTCCCCGCCGCCAACTGCGTCCCTGCTGGCTTTAAGCCCTTCTCCCGCGGCCGCTGTTTTTCCGCGGGTCTCCCGCGGCCGCGGAGGTAACCATCAGCCGCTGCCCTCCCCCAGGAAGCACAGGGCCGTCCAGCGCCGGAGCCCACTCTCTCCCCTCGCTCCCCTCCGCACCAGAGCCCCGTTCCCCCGGCGGCCACCGCCCCTGCCCCGCGGCGGGCCGAGCCGAGCCGGGCCGTGCCCCTGCCGGCGGCACACGCGTGGAGAGGCCGGGGAGAGCCGGGCTCACCTGCATGTGTAGGGTTTTGTGGACCGCCAGGGTCCTGGACTGGCAGAAGCCCTTCCCGCACTCCTGGCACTTGAAGGGTTTCTCTTTGGAATGGATGTACCTGTAAGGCAACCCGCGGGGTGAGCAGTGCTGCTGGGGGCGCGGGGATCACCCGTTCCCAGGCCCCGCTCCCCCCGACTCAACTCCCCTCAAAAGCCCTCACTCTGATCCTGTCTCCTTCTCCCTTTTATAATTCTGTTTATGATTAAGCTTCTTTAACGGTTCAAAACATTTGCAATAATTCGTATCGAAGTGTGAGTGCACTCTCTGGTGCCAAACCGGGACAGCATCTGTGCCGCCGGCCGGACCCGAGCCCGCTCTTCTCCGAAGGTGGAGAGGATTCTCTGCCCAGTGGCCTCAGGCGCCGCTCGGCACCGGCTGCAGAGTGCGCAGATGAGGGGGGGGGCGAGCGCGAAAGCGCCCACCTGCGCCCCGTCCTGCTCCCCGCGCCCCCCAGGGTCGCGCTTCAGAACCACAAAAGCCCCGGGGGCTTCCTCCCCGGGTGTGAACCCCCTCGTCTCTCCCTCAGGTGGGTGCCTGTCCCATGCAGGTTTAGAGAGAGAGCAGGTTTAGACTGTCGTGGTGCCTCCGCGGCCGCGGAGTTGGAGCGGGGATTCCTCCTGCTGCCTTCGTGGCTCAGCCCAGAGCTCCCGGAGCGGCTCAGCCTCATCGCCCCCGAGTGGATCACCCTACCCCGGCTCCCCTTGGCCCGACCCCGGTCGTGGTGGTCCCTCACCGGTGGTCCCGCAGGTGGTCCTGCCTCCGGAAAGCCTTGTGGCAGATGTCGCAGGTGTAAGGTCGCTCGTCCGTGTGGGTTCGCTCGTGGATGAGGAGGTTGTAGGACTTGGTGAAGTGCCTGCCGCAGAACTTGCAGATGAACTCCTTTTTCGTCTTGGAGGGCAAGCGGCCGCGGGAGGGCTTCCTATCCGGAGACAGCTTGCTGATGCTCGACAGAGGCGAGGCCAGTCCGGGGCTCAGCTTGGCGAGCTCCCCCACCTTCGGGGGGTCCTCCTGCGTGGCGGCCACGGCCAGGTTGGCAAAGTCAAAGCGGGGCCTGTCCTTGTGCAATGCTGGGAGGACGTGGGCGATGGCCCCTTGCTTGGGGTGGAAGAGGTGCGTGGCGAAAGGGAGCGCGGGGAAAGGGAAGCGGGAGTCCACCAAGCCCTGCGCGGCCGCCATCTCCGTGATGGTGGAACGGGTGATTTCATGCACATTGGGGTAGCCCAATGTCCAGTGGTTCATGTGCATGGTTTGCACGGCGCTGAGTCCGTACAGACCTTGCAACTGGTCCACAGCCGCGGGGAAGGTGTTCACAGCCTGGAGGAAGGAGTAGTTAGTGAGTTGTAGAGACGGGTGCAGCGGGATGGGGGCTGGCAGCGCCTTGCTTCCCATCTTCACGGGGCAGGCGTGGGCCGGCGGAGTAGCTGGTGCCTCTGCTGGGCTTCCGAGACGGGGAGAAAATCCTAAGAAGAAAGAGGGAGAAAGGAGGGGAAAGAGACTTTTACTGAGAACAGCGTGGTCCCCCCTTAGCCGAGGCGAGTGCAGCGACCGAGCCAGGGAGGGCCAGACACGGCTCCGGTGCGCTGCCGTGCCGCGGCCCTAATGCCCCGCCGCAGCCCAGGCTCCCGCCCTCCGCCGGGGCCGGCGGCCGATACTGACCCACGGCGCGACCGCTTCGACCGGAGAAGCTAAAGCGTAAAAAAAAAAAAAAAAAAAAATCCGTCTCAAAACACCCACCCCAAATTAAAATAGAGAAAACCCACTGCGGAGCCAACCGAAGGCGCCGCAGATTCAAATTAAACGAATGGTGGAAAAATACACGCGGAACGGAGACGGGGCCGGGGCCGAAGCCCTTCTGCTTCCCGTCTCCCCGCCGCCGACCCCCGCAGCGCCCACCGTGGGGATCCCGGAGCCACCTCCCTCCTGCCCCCCGCGCCGACCCGGCCCCCGGCGTCGCTCCCACCCTCCGCCCGGCCTCCCGCGGACGCAGAGGCCCCGACCCCGACCCCTCCTGGCTGGGGCCTCCCCGGGATGGAGCAGGGTGCTCGCGGAGGGCCGAGGCAGGCCCGTGAGGGAGCGGAGGGGGGGAGGGAGTAAGGGGAAATAAACCCTGCGTTCATCCCAGCTCGGTTGCTTATTTTTCTTCCTTCAACAACAACTAATTTATCAAGATAACCGAAGGAGAGAAAAAGAGCCCGGGCCTCGCACGCACACCTCCTACCCAGCCCCCCGCGCCGTAGCCATCCCATCGGCAGCGAGGAGGGTGGCCGGCCCGGAGGCCTCCCCGGTCCGCCGAGGGCCGCCCCGCACGGCGCTGCCCCGCACTCGGCTCCCTCCGTCCTGCAGGGCCAAGAATGACGAGCGCAGCCCCGGTGGGACGGAGCCGTGAGGACGAGCACCCCGCACCCCCTCGGCCATTCCCAGGCTGGGACCTCCGCCGGAGCGGCGGGGCCGTGAGCTAATGAGCGGTGTGTGACTGTCAGAGGGTTTCACTCAGCCCACTCAACCGAAACCGCCGGGCCCGCTGCTCCCGTCGCACGGGGGGTCCCCTCGGTGGCTCCGGGGAGATGGTCCCCTCCCGCAGGGCAGGGGGACATCAGTGCGGGGGGCAAGCCCCTGCCCTTTCCTTTTTTTTTGCTTTCGTTGAGGGTTCACTTCCAGCTGCCAAGAGGCTGCTGCGACCCAGGAAAGCGGCCAAAGCAAGCGCCGGGGTCTCTCCGGGCCTGTAAACAAGAGGTAGGGCCGAGGGTGCCCCAGCACCTCCTGGGATTTGTGTGGAAGGACTGGTAAGGCGCAGTTTCCAAAGTAAACAAGAGACCCTCCCCCAGCCAAAATCCTAAACCAAACCCCCCAAAACAACAACAAAAATAAAAGAAACTCTCCAAGCGTAGAGCCCGCGCTCCGGGAGAGGTGTCCCTGCCTCCCGGGCCGCCACCGCCCCGCAGCCCTCACCGCCGCTCCTGCTCGGACTACTCCGCTGGCACCGGGCACCCGCTGGCTGGAAAGATACTTTCGATTTTTTTCTTAAAATACCTTTCCTCCCCGCTTGTGGCACCGCACAATTGGCACACCGGGAAAAAAAAATTGCGGCAAGGAGGTCGGGCGTGAGCTGCAGCTCTGCACACCCCTGTTTTCGTTTTCCTCGAGTCGTGGCTCCCCACGGCTTCCTCTGGTGGTGCCCAGTTTTTCTCGTTTGTGTTTGTATCGACACTGGGGACAGTGTTATAGATACGACCTATTATATATGGCGACCTTTTTGTTTTGTTGGGGGGGTTGGTTATATATAGAGACTTATTTTTAAAGATGTCGTAGTGTGAGTTCCTATTCGCTTTCCGCCAGGAACCGACACAGAAGCAATAAAATCGCTTTTCGCTGGCTGCTCCCGTGGCTCCTGCTTCCATCCCTGCTGGCTGTGCCTGGGTTTCGGAGCTACAGGCTGAGAACTATGACAGAGGTAGGGACAGTGTTTCTGTAGGGCAGAGCTCCCTCTGCTACAGCTGCATTTGGTGGCCGTGTGTGGGGGTGTCATTGCATGACTCTTGTTTTCGTGTCAAACAACCAAATCTGAAAAAACTACTCTGAACACGAAATCCGCATTTTAAGGAAGAAATTTGTAAAACTGCGATGCCTTTTGAACTGCGCTACATCTGTTACTATTTGTATTCGGAGGTAACTTTACTAAAACCTATTTTAAAAAGTCCAGAAAGTGCCTTCCTACGTGATTTTAAGGCCATTTATAACAAGGTGCGTTGGGGCGCGCGGGCGGGGGGATAAAGTCAACCAAAAACGGATGTTATTTAAACTTTGGCACTTCCTTTTCCCTTTTCATTCAGAGCGCTTAATTAAATTAAGCCCGGTGCCTCGGCAGGACACTCCTCTCTACCTGCTTGCCGCCGACCTGCTGCCCACCCAGCGCTCCCCATCCTACCGCGGCGGGGCCGGGCCGGGCCGTGCCCCGAGGGCACTGCCGTCATTCCCGGGGAGCGGGTGGACCCTGGGTCGCCTCCGCTCCGCGCCGGCCCCACCAGAAGCCGCGGCCGCCGGTCCCGGCGCTGCCTGGTGTTTCCACGCACCGCGGATTTCTCCAGTGTCACCCGCGGATCAGCCCCGTAGTCCGCGCACGGACCGGCTTCTCCCCGTTAGGAATTTCTCGGGAAGGACATCGGCTGCGCGCCCCACGAGGCCCCCGCCTGGCCCCGCACCAACACGCCCGCGGCATGCGGAGGGCACCCGCAACCCAAATTACCGCGGAGCTGCGAATTGAAAGTAAGCCCAGCGGTCCGGCGGTCCCGCGCTCCCGGCGGAGGGGACGCTCCGCTCTCGGGGCGGTCGCCCCGCTCCCGCCGACAGCAGTGGGCAGGGCGGGCCAGGGGAGCCAGTCACCTACCGCAGCCTGCTGCTCCTCCCGGGGCAAAGCTGAGGCGGCGGCCGCGGCACCTTCACGGAGACATTAGATCCACAGCGAGGGCGCTCAGCGGGGCTAGGGCCCGGCGGCGGACGGCATGTTGCGGAGGGCTGGGCGGCTGGGAGCTCTGGCCGCGGCGGTCCCGGGGCCCCGGCAGAGACCGCCGCCACCCGCCCGCAGCCTCTCGCCTTCGACCCCGGCGAGGCTCGGCTCGAGTCTGAGCCGCCCCCTGCCCGGTCCATCACATTTCAGC